>NW_026294606.1:82114942-82772442 GCF_007827085.1 Peromyscus californicus insignis | reverse complement strand
GTTCCAAAGTCTTCCCCATTCCTTCGAAAATCAACATGGTCAGGTTCTTCATGGCCACACCCACTCTCTGGTGCCAACTGTTGAGTTAGTTTCCCATTGCTGTGATAAAGACCATGACCAAAAATGACTCATGGTGAAAAGGAGTTTCTTTTGGCTTATGGTTCCAGAAGGCTAAGAGTCCATCATGGTAGGAGGCACGGCCATAGGCCGCCAGAGCAGGAAGCTGAGAGATCACATCTTCAGCCCCAAATACAAAGCAGGGTGGTGAACTGGTAGTAAGGCTATAGACTCCAAGCCGGCCCCCAGGGATGCTCTTCCTCCATCAAGGAGAACGTCTAAAGGTTCTGAAACATCCCCCAAGCGCACCAACAACCAGGTACCCAGTGTTTGGCGACCTAAGCCCGGAGGGTGTTTTCATTCAAACCACTACAAGGGACATTAATACTTTTATCTTTTTACTTTGCCGCCTTCTCCACAAATTTCATTTCATGCTCTGTCTTAAAGTTTGAGTGCCTATATGCAGATGAGAGAAATGTTAACTAACTTCTTTGAACTGCTTTCCTGCTTCCGGTTTTCTTCAACCAGGAGTGTGGCAATTCAATCACTTACTTAGGAAGAGACTCGGCAGGTTTTGAACTTCCAATTATAGGCCTATGGTTGAATTCACAATTCGTGTGCAAGGGAAAGTCTCTTCTCTCTCTGACTCTCTCTGAAGATTTTGCTGGTATCATTCAAACATAAAGCACAGGGAGGCCAGGCATTCTTCATGAAAGATTCAGGGGCTGCATCCAGGAGCATGCCCACTGGACTGACACAGAAGCCTACCAGAGCCATTCCTAAAACCATCCCTGTTCAGACTGGGACACCCGCCGATATCCTCCGCAGGCTCCATTGCGCCAGCATTTTGAAGCAGTTTTAGTATGCACTTAGTTTTAGAAGGATAATAATGACAAGTCAGAAATGATTTCTGGTATTGATTGAAAGGGTCAATTTCTACTAATTGTTTAGACTGTGGGGAGTTTTGTGTCAATGTTACTTGAAAATGTATCAGTAACACCCTAGTCCATCTGCTTTTAAGGGAGTGTGTCAACATGTACCATAGAGCTGATGCACACGGAGGGAATTTTACCCCTGTAATTGTTCACATTCTTGATGTTCCAGAACACTGGGGTTGTTAGTAAAGCGGTTGGAGAAAGGTGGAAAAGCTGAGCAAGAAAATCTTTTCCATGAGAACGACTGCATTGTGAGGATTAACGATGGAGATCTTCGGAACAGGAGATTTGAGCAGTAAGTGTGCCGGTGGCAGTGGGGTCCTCTCCCCTGGTGGCAGCGGGGTCCTCTCCTGGTGGTGTGGCACCTTGGTGGCACCTTTTGCTAGGGTGTTTTGACACATTGAATACTGTATCACAGGAGAGGTTTTATGCAGTTATCTAGTTTTTTAATCTAGAATTTAACCAAACTTCACGTAATGACTCCTATCTGTCTGTATTTTAGAGTGCCTTCTAACCAGTTGAACTGTTCCCACATTGTTCTGCACCTGATTTCAGTGTTTCAAGGCTACTGGTTTCTCTACTTTCAGGAAGTCTGCCCTGGGCTGACTTGATCTCACATTTCCAGCTTTGTCTTTCATAGTGTAAATCAGGAGAAAGGCTCCTTTGAGTCACAGTACTGCGTTTTTCTGGTGCATTCTTTTTCCTGACTGAAACCCTTAGTAAATTAAAAGTAACAGAAGCAACAAAAACCTTTTAAAATTGGGTAGGTATGAATAGCATTCTTACTTAGATGTGAGACCTGGGGACCAACAGAGTGGGATCTGCCTTCCAGTGGGTCTTAGGGCTCCTCAGCAGGTAGGATCTGGACTGGGTGGGTGGTACTTGATGCATCATTAGGTTCTGTTTGCAGGAATTAGTGTTTGTGAGATATGTGCAACAAATTGAACCAGTTTTGATGATAATTGACAAGTGGTTAGTTGCCTCCTATATTTCCATAAGTATACTATAGAGTGTTTATTTCTTTAAAACTTCTTTGGTCCCTTAGTAAGAAAATACTTCGTGCCTTTATTAGTTTTATGGCATAATTCTGTGCAGCAACATTCAACCTTTTGACATTGTGATATGTCGTTGCCATCCACAAGTGTGTTGGACTGAATTCATAAGTATCCTGAACGTATGTGGCAGAAGGACTGAAGGTTGGCCACACCTGTGAGAGAGAAAGCTATATATGTTTTCTGTCAGTAAACTAGAATAATTATTAAATGAGAATAAGTGTGTTAGCACTTAATCATTATTGACGATTTACAATGGAGGGCACTTTGTTTTATCTACAGTCAGAGATAGGTTTATCATTTTTATTTACAGAACGAGAAATTTATATTTGGAGAAACCATTCTGCTTTTATCAGCGCTCACAAACATGCTTCATGAATGGTTCCAACAGTCTGTTGGTTCTTGTTGCTTAATTAGTATACTTAATCAAACTCATGTTATCTTCTGCTCCGCTAGTCCTCATTTGCAAATCTTCCACTCTTTGTCGAATCCAGAGCACAGCATATGTTCCGCCAAGCCATGCGTACACGTGTCATTTGGTTCCACGTGGTCCCTGCAGCAAACAAGGAGCAGTACGAACAGCTCTCCCAGCGAGAGAAGAACAACTATTCCCCGAGCCGCTTCAGCCCTGACAGCCACTGTGTGGACAACAGGAGCGTGGCCAGCACTGTGCCTCATGCATTGCCCAGAGCACCCAGACTGACTCATCCACCCGAGCAACTGGATGCTCACCCTCGACTACCTCCTAGTGCTCAGGCCTCTGCTAAACCACCCGCAGCCCCAGCTGTGGCTCCACAGAATGCGCTCAGTACCAATGTGGGCGGTGTGTACAACACTAAGAGAGTAGGCAAGAGACTCAACATCCAGCTTAAGAAAGGTAGGATGCCCTTCCTGTCAGGTGGGCCTTCTTTGAAGATACGCTACTAGCCAGAGAGAGTCCTGAGGTGGGGACAGTTGTGCTCTGTTGTTGTTGTCTAAGTGTTTCCATGCTCAGAATAAAGCCCAGGGCTCTCTGCCTGTCAGGCCCTCTGCCCCATCGTTATCCCTCCCCTGTGAAACTTAAAATGGAAGGCTGTGGAGACGGATTTGGTGGTAAAGGGCTTACTACATGTGCATGAGGACCTGAGTTGAGATTCTCAGTGTAGACATAAAAGCCAGGCATGTTGGGGGCAGAGCCAGGTCGATCTCTTCATGACCAGCCCCATTCTAGACAAATTGGCGAGCTCCAGGTTCAGTGTGAGACCTTGTCTCAAAACATAAGCCGGAGCACAATTGGGGAAGACACTTCACACTAACCTCTGGCCTACACACACATTTCACACAGGTGCATATGCCCTTGCACACACATGTACACACAAATGCAGAAGAAATGAAATTGAAGTGTAAAAGTTCAGAATAGGTTGCAGCACATGTTTATAAGAGTCAGCTGTTATTCCTAGGTTAGAATTTTTTATACTAAATGTGGGTTATAGGTTCTCCTTCCATATCTTGACTGGCAACCATGCCTTAAGCAGGAAATTAGAGGTCTCTGTTGCCTTCAGCATGCCATGGGAAGGGCACCCATGTTGGAGACTGTCTGATTCAAAGTTGTTAAGAAGCCCAGAGTTGTCTGTTTGCACTTTCTTCTTCTGAATGTAACTTCATTTCCTTGAAGATTATCCTTGACAGATAATGGTGATGGGGTGCCACTAACTCCTCTCTACCCTTACTGGTCTATTTATGTTCCACCTTCCTGTAGATGGCAGTTCCATGCACACAGACAACACACATAGAGAACATGCCGTTGGTCTCTTCCACTATTCAGAGTGATGGCCACGCTTGACCTTCTTTGCATCCCTTTAGCTAAGTACTTCAAAATCATGCCTTTCAAATTATGGCTTTATTAAAACAAAATGCCCTCCTGAGCCCAGGCAGCTCCAACAGCACCTGGAGAGCCATCCAGAATGACTTACCTGTGTTCAGCAGCTGTGGACAGCAAATCCTTGCCAGCGTGTCTTTCATATCTTGCCATTCATTGTTCTCCTTGTCATTGAGGTAGCGCCTAGAAGGCTGTGGGCCTGAACAATTCTTTCATTGAACTCACTATGAGCCACTGCTTCTGATTATTGGCTTTTAAGCTACAAATACTTGATTGGTACAAACAGGACTTGACAAGTGCTTCTACACTTTGCAAGCTGTATGGGAAGCCCTCTGTTTCCTGTCTGTTCTCAGTTAGAAGAAGATCCAGTTCCCCTTCTTCTCTCTCCACTCAAGTGACAGGCTTTGGTTTTTTTTACCAGAAATACGTCAGGCACCACAATTAGCGGTATATGAAGAATAACAATGAAGGAATCCTGCTCAGGTTCCTTCTACAGAGAGACAGCGTTGTACTGGACCAGTGTTCTATTAATGTTACTTCACAAACAGTGTTATTTATAATATTATACTTGTCTTTATACTGAAGGAAGAATACTCATCCATTGCAGTTTTGCACAAATAATAGATGTGACAAATTATGATGTAACATGAACTTATTCATCAAGTGTCACTTTACTTACTATTAAAAGAGCCACTGTTTTTGAATACAGGAACTAGTAGTTTTGCTTTAGTATGATTTAGAAAGGTAGACTTTTGTTTACTTACCTAATTCAGAAAGTCTGATCTTCATCCATGAAAGAAAATTAAAAGTGGTGGTTTTCATTTAAATATTTCTTTCCCTTTTGGTAATCTTAATGACATAGACTCTCTTAGATTTGTGTTGATTTCCATTAACTAGCAATGAGACTATCCAACAAAAGCACCTGCTGCCTCTACAGCAGTGTCTACAGATGTTTTACATCAATAGATTGTGTTGACTATACTTAAGGACGAGAATGTTGATTGTCTTTGATTAGGACTGAATACAGATATGGTAATAATGATTGCACAAGAATTAAATGTTTCCTTGTAGCTGAAAGATATTATTTTTACCAGTTCTTGAAACATTGGAGGTTTTTTAAGAAGTCCATTAATAAGCATAGTGTGATCATGTTAAACATATGTTCAACTCAGAGTAAACTGTTGTGCTCTAAGTGGTATTAATCTACAAGCTGAAGATAGCGCTTGATACTAAAGAGAATTCTCTGGGATGATAACGCACTGAAATCATTTTGGAGCTCTGTCACATGAGGCTCCAGAACAGAAAAACCCCAACTCACTTGCTTCAATAATTATGATTTCTTAATATTTATTGCCGATCTGGCATTCTCAAATCCCCTGCTCTTTTGTAGAAATTAGCTTTTTAATAAAGTCAGAGGAGAAGGTCAGTAATCTGTTTCAATCAGAGCAAAATATTTTGTTGGCTTCACCAAATGAAAATTGACATCTATTCATCTTTCCCTTAAAGGTCATTGCCTGAACTTCTGGCTTATAGATTTAGGGGTTATTGCTGATATTTTAATAGAATTGTGGTTCATAGAATAGCCCATCTTTGTAGTTTGTACAAATTAATATTGCAAAGGAGAATAATTTAGAATTCTTTCTTAATAGATGTTATTGCAAGTCATTAGAGTTTCACGAAAGGCACAGAGACATATGTGACAGCCTCAGAAGAATAATTAGTCAAACTCATATAGACAGCCTGCCAGTCAAGGCTTCAGCACAGACAGCAGCAGAAACTAACCGGCGGTCTGGAAGTGGCTTCCCATTGGGTAGAGATGTGTGTTTTGTTTGAACCTCAGAGTATTTCTGGCATGTTTGCTTTCAGGGATGACTGAGCATTCATTTCTCTTCCTTCCTGGTCACCTCATATTTTATCTACCTGTCATGGTTTTCTCATGTGTCACAGTTTTTGATTCATTTTTATGTGAGCCTCGTCATCGTCTTGTGTATATCTCCATCCCTCTCATGATGACCATGTATTTGCCATCCCATTAACTGAAATGTAGCATGAGAAGTAAATGGGCTCAAGTAGAAATTGCTCATTAGAAGTGTTACCAAATTCTATGACTTAGTAGATACTGTTCAGGCTCCGCACACTGCACCTTGGTGTATTTTTGTTCGTTACTTTTGAGTTATAACAGAGTGTGACTCCTTTCCACAACATACTGATCGAAGGAGATGGTTTGCTCAGAAGCTTGCCAAAGAAGAAGTTTAATTATGTAAATCAAGAAAGTGACTTACTGGGCTGGAGAGATGGCTCAGTGGATAAGAGCACTGGCTGCTTTTCCAGAGGTCCTGAGTTCAGTTCCCAGCAACCCTATGGTGGCTTAAAACCATCTGTAGTGGGATCTCATGCCCTCTTCTGGCATAAAGTTGTTCATGCAGATAGAGCAGTCATATGCATAAAATAAATAAATAAATAAATCTATAAAAAATAAGAAAGTGACTTACTGATATCTCATTAGCCTTTAGTGCCTTTAAACATGACAGGGCGACCCTAGGGTTCAGTAGCCCTGATTTCCAGCTGGACTCTTCCCTGTGTGATCTGCCCTATGGTGGGGGATGGGGCCACACATGGGAGGATCTCAGTTACGTAGAAGGGAACTTGAGAAGGGTAAGCAACATAGCTCATGTGTGCAAGTAGGTTGCTGCACTCCGAGTATGAGGAAGGCTGGTTACCAAGAATACTACTGGTTTCAATCTCTTCAGACCCCAAAGGTTTTATAGATTTTAACAGATGTGCTTATTCAGGATCTCTTCAAGTAGAGCCGTCAGGTCCGTTTGGCACCCAAAGACTTAAAGTTGACATATGAGTTCATTAACTTGCATCTGTCCTTGATAAGACCAGCAAAAAAGACTAATGGCTGCTAGAGCTAAACAATTTAAATCTTCCAAACTTAGTGTAGCTTGAAAACGTCATTGAAACTTCTAAAGCATTAAAAGGCATGTAGGCCCCTGGACATTATAAAATGTAAAGCTGACACAGAATGTGAGCCAGTCCGGTGTGTGTGGCGCCCATGTGCAGTTCACAATACGCGGCAGCTCTTACAGATGTCTCTGTTTCTGACTTAGGTACAGAAGGATTGGGGTTCAGCATCACTTCCCGAGATGTCACTATAGGTGGCTCAGCTCCCATTTATGTCAAGAACATCCTCCCTCGAGGGGCCGCCATTCAAGATGGGAGACTCAAGGCAGGAGACCGGCTCATAGAGGTGAGTGGCTTCTAGGCAAGGGCTTCTGGCTTCCCTGAAAACATTCCTTTCTTCAGGAGTTAGTTTGTAAACGTTTTCGTAGAATATGAAATTACATATTTTAGCAGAAATGTGGTATCAGAAAACTATTTGTTTTACTTTATGTTCCCCCATGTTTTCCGATGAGAAATTACCTTTCTCTCTAGGCTATTTATAAATATTTAGCTATATAGCTATTTGGTTTATGAGGTCAGGGCATGTTTGACATTATGCGTGTGCATACCTCTGTGATTGTGATTTCAGACAGCTTTATACTTAATATGTGTCAGCATAGGCAAGTCAACTACTTAGATATCAGAACCAAGACAGATAAAGTCAATGTGAACGTGCCTTGAAAGGAAGGCGTAAAGGTTGGTATGATCACCTGGACTGCAAACCGAGACACAAGATCCAATGTTAACAGAAAGGAAAACAGATTTTAGAAATGTCCCTTTGATGCTCAGGGTTTAACTTCACTGGTATTTGAGGTCATTGTGGAAAAATACATAAACATAGACATAATCTCTGATGTCGGCAGCTGTGTGCATCTAAAAAAATGAGGGACCAACTCAGAACTGAAGACCTATTTTTCTAAGGGTTTTCTTCTGGGGAAAAAAAACCCCTATATTTTAATTTTTACTCATTTATTTTTCATTGGCATTAAAGATGAAGCCCAGTTCCATATGCTTCCTAGGCAATTGCTCCTCCACTGAGCCATGCCTCTGAGCACTGAGCCACAAACCCACAACTGAGCCCTACCCAAGTGCCCTCATTGGGGAATTCTACCCAGGATCTCATCACTGAGCCACATCCATTGACATGCCAGGCCCCTCATCCATGAACCATGTACACACTCCAAGCCACAGCCCACACTAATGGGGCACCATTCGGTCCCTCTTTGTTCATTCTTCTTGGTAGAAATCATACTTTGTTAGCAATTCTTCAAATATGGATAAAACGAACTTTTACCACCACGCCCTCTCCCATGCAGCTTTGACCCCTCTGGGTTGAACTTCTTGAGAAGCAGCAGAACTAAGAAACCACTCCTTTCTCCCATGTCTTTAGTTTAGAATCTCTCCCTTAAGTCTTATGTTGTTCCCTTTTGTCCTACACATAAGGTGACATGTTTCAGCTGACATTGAATTAGTCTGTTAACCAGAAAGATTCATCCCAAATTGTATAAACGGACTGTTTCTAGAAAGTTCTATTCTATCTCAGATATAAACTGTGCAGCTGTAGGCAAGTCGGTACTTACGGCTTCTGTTATTTTAGAAGTCTCAGTTGGCATGTAAGTTCAAAAAGAGAAATATTTGTCCTTCCATTTCCTCTTTCTTTACTTGTCCTCTCCTTTCCTGGCTGTGTGTCTGTCTCTGTCTCATTCTTTCTGTCTGAACTTGGGATGAACCCAGGGCCTCGTGTGCAGGGCTTGTCTGCCTTTGCTCATGTGCCCGCCTCCTTGTTCCTCTTCATCACTTCCTGTTTCGCTGCCCTCCTTCCCTCCCTCCTCCCTGAAGATAGTCACTGTCTTTGTACCTCTTGAGTCAGATAATGGCTTCGCTTTCGGTGAGTCAGGAGCACCTTCATTTTCTCTGAGAGGTGGGAGCGCTCTGGAGCCTGCCTTGCTTCTGAGTCGGGTGTAGTGCTTAGAGCTGCCTGCCAGCTGTGTCTCCGTTCTGGAACTCCTTTTGTGTGTTTCAAACCTAATGTTGCAGTGTCCATAGTGTTCTAGACTATGTACAAGTCACATTGCAGAGCCCTCCCCTTACTGTCTGCAAGCTTTTCATTGCTTTGAAGGAGCACGTGAAGCTCTGTGAGAGTATTTCCACCAAAAGGCCAGGTTCCAAAACACACCTTAACTCCAGGGAAATTCTAATATTAGAATTTAAGTCATGTACTTACTCGTCTTACAATGTTTGACTCATAGAGAGAGAACAACATACACTTTTTAAAAAATGAAACTCCTTACTTTGGTGTGGCGATGCATACATGCAACCCTAACACTTGGGAGCCCCAGGCAGGAGGATGGTGAGTCAAGGCTTCCCCAGCTACGTAGTAACTTCAACCTGTGTTACGTATATAGTCAAACCATCTCTTTTAATAATAATAATAATAATAATAATAATAATAATGATAAAATCCTTCCTTGAAACCAGCATTATAATTTCCATGGATGAAAAATGGTAAGATTCTTCAAAAATGTATTCTTCCAAAAGTCTGCCTGACTGAATCCTCTGATACATTGAGAAAAACTAAGATGAAGCATTCTTTCCCCTCCCAAACTGTTATTATTTTTTAGTGAATCTTTTTGATGTTTAGTGTTTCCCTTTTAAGGATAAAATATGTATTCTTCTTCATTTTCACTGGAGCGTCAAGCGTTTATACCAATATATTGCTGCTGTATTCTTCTTCCGAGAACAGCGCCCCTTTGTGTTGCTGTTGGGAAACCTGTTATGCACAAAGCCATGCATGAGCTCAGTCCTCATAGCAGCTCCATGTTGACTCGACCTCATGGTTGCTGTCTCTTTATGGCATGCTGCCTGTTAAGGATGGCGGTTGTGGTTTCTGGTTTATGGGTGAACACTAAAGAATTTATTGCTTCTTCCCTGATTTCTGGCTATCTGGTGGACTTCTTTTATGAGCCACCAATGCTTCCTGGTTACCTGTTCATGACCAAATTTTGCATGGAAAGAGTTTTGTTTAGTAACAGATGGCCTCAGTTCTGGATCTCTGGCTTTTCTTCTGCTACTTGTTTGGACAGGGTTGTAGCTAAATATCTTCTCTTTGTTTTAGGTCAATGGAGTAGACTTAGCAGGCAAGTCCCAGGAGGAAGTTGTTTCCCTGTTGAGAAGTACCAAGATGGAGGGGACCGTGAGCCTTCTAATCTTTCGCCAAGAAGATGCTTTCCACCCAAGGGAACTGGTGTGTAACCATAGGGCAGATGGAAGACTTCTGCACATGAGCCAGTGATCTAGGCCACCTACTCACTGGTGAATGCTTATGGAGACTTGTCTTAAGGAGTTTCTATAGTTTTTAATTTCTTCATGCATAGCTCAATGTAAACATTCCTAATTATGCCAGTCTTAGCAATAGATGCCTCAACTCTGAATGGATGACTGTTTAATAAACCGCTTGTAAGGAGGGTTTCGAGGCAATCATGTTTATCCCTGTAACCTCTCAGCTAGACTGACTGAACCAAAAGATGTCAGTCATTTCATAACTGTCACTGCAAAGGCTGTAGTTGAAATACTGCCATCTCTTCTTCTCATATGACAAATTCTCAGGTTTCAGATTTTCGTAGTAAATACAACTAAGCACAGTTAATGGTAAATTAACTTCCTGTTTGGTTACTAAGGAAACTTACAGAATTGTTGTTATGAAAATAAAAAGATGTAAGAGGCAAGACATCACAATCACAAGCATAAGTGACCTTATTTGGAAAAACCACAATGACATTGTTTATAACTCACCTTTGCCCTTTGTGCTGACATCCATTAGGCAGAGACAGTGAAATCGTATTGGTCAGAATAAGAGAGTAAATGTATTTCTGAATACTCTTTTGGGAAAAAAAAGTGTTATTTTTATGACTTATATGTAAATTATATGTATTTCTATATAAAAGAGACTCATTTAGAAGCCTCATCTATCTTTTGATGTGCTTAGAAGATTGTTTTGGCTCAAGGACAAGTGGCATCTTAAATCTTCCACAAAGCAGGCTTGCCCTGAGACATCCCAGAATGTTTGCGCTCTCCTTCAGCTAGCTGCTAGCTTGGTGTAGCCGAGACAAGTGACAAGGTTAGACTATAGTTCCCCAATCTGTCATATAGATCTGATTTTCTGAAGTTATGCAAGTGTGATGCATCATGGTTGATACATTATCTATAAAAATTAGTTATTTATTTAAATGGCTATTAAAATAAAGCTAAATTTCAGTCATGGTTATCCAGTCTCTTGGTTACACACAGACCTGAGAGTCTTCCATGGTTTTGTGGGGGTTTAAGACTGTGATAGGGTGAGACATGAACACTTGTGTTTCAGATTGATTTTGAATAAATTATGAGAACTTCGTCATAGTTAACAAATGTTTAATGCATTATTTCTCAATTGAAATTCAGTTTTCCATTTTCTCCACTCTTATCCAATTTTGTGTTTAAGATGCCACCTGATCCTAAATCTGGGAAGTCTCTATTCGATTGCAAATGAGCCCTCACCAAAGCACCAGCCTCCCCTGGGCAGGCAGGAAGCTCAGACTCTGCCTGGCACTCTCAGGCTGCCTGTTGGCCTTACCAGGGTGCCAAGCTGCAGCACTGCTCTTCAGCGGTCTCACGGGGGAGCAAGTGCCAGCCTGGGGTTATGCAGGTTCTTCTGGGCCAATTCGGATCTTCCAGGCTTCTGTTTCTTCCGTCTGCTGCTCTTGTTCCCCCTCCCCCACGGTTATTTAATTTATTGCTTGTGAGCTTTTCATTAAGGACAGGGCCAGTAGGCTGTCAGTCTGTTACACGTGCTGCAGCTGCTTTTTGAGACTTAAAATAATAACATTCTGAAAAGTCAAAAGGAGTGTTTAAAAATAATTCTTAACTCCAATTAATGTAGCTCTCTTTGTTTGGGGCATCTCTGTTTCAGTTCTGTGGGTCTTAATCTAAATACTTTTAAATTAGTGTTTGTCTTTTGTGAAAAATTAAATAAACTAAATACCAACCTTTCATGTTCTATATTATGTAGGAGGAATTACGTGTGTTCCCTGTGGAACACATTGAGATATCAAGTTGTGTTTCCCACTGTAGTACTGACTGCTTTTCTTTGTGGAGCTGTCAAATGGCCCTGTGCTTTAAGACTGGGGTTGGGTTTTGGAGATTGCGAACACATTTAGAGACAGCAGTATATTTGGAAACCGTTTTTGTGGTTTCTTTTCCTGCATATAAGCTCGTGAGGTACTGTGAATGAGCTGGTAAAAACATATATCTAGAAGAACTGCTGAAATACGTGTCTAAGACCTGACACAGTCTGGAATATAGTCATATGTCAGCCATCTTTTTTTTTTTTTTTTTTTTTTTTTTTTTTTGATTTTTCGAGACAGGGTTTCTCTGTGTAGCTTTGCGCCTTTCCTGGAACTCACTTTGGAGACCAGGCTGGCCTCGAACTCACAGAGATCCGCCTGGCTCTGCCTCCCGAGTGCTGGGATTAAAGGCGTGCGCCACCACCGCCCGGCGTCAGCCATCTTACAATGAACCTTCATGTATAGTTATGGATTTATTGTTGATATTATTATTATTTTTATTTTGTTTTGTTGTTTTTTTTTGAGACAGGGTTTCTCTGTGTAGCACTGGTTGTCCTGGAACTCACTCTGTAGACCAGGCTTGTCTCGAACTCAGAGATCCGCCTGCCTCTGCCTCCTAAGTGCTGGCATTAAAGGTGTGCACCACCACTGCCTAGCTTAGTTTATGACTTTTAAAACAACCTAATCTTCTCTAATAAAATATTGTGTGCCTGGGCCTTGATGATGAAAATCAGTCTTTATTGATGTTTCTCTTTAATTCTTCTAGAATGCTGAACCAAGCCAGATGCAGATTCCAAAAGAAACGGTAAGAAATCTGCCCTTAGAGATGTTCCAAAGATAAAGGGCCCACTTGCTAATTCAGTATGGTATTATTTGTCCCTCCTCTTTACCAAGGTGATATATTTTTAATATAACTTTTATTTACTTCCATATTATGGGAGGGGCCTGGAATGGGGTCTTGTCAAACAAACTCCATAAAAATGTAAATGTTAGAATTATTTCCTATTCCTTTGTAAAATATAGTGAGGTCAAGAGAGTATAATATAAAGTGTAATCAGGAAAGATATGATGATAGATCAGTAATTAGGGTAAGCATAGTTGTCATAACAAAGGGAGGGGGGATATGTCAGGTGTTCTGGGCTAAAGTTCAAATACAGATGCAGCTCAGCCATGTCTGTTTTAGAAGAGTAACCCTAATTCACACTGGGAATTAGGGGTAGGCTGCATTCTGGCCTGCACCAAGCCACACACTGTCTGAAGTATGAGATGTGTTGGTCTCTGTGATGATGTGCTGCATGGTCTAAGAGAGGAGATTTAATGTGACAATCAATAGTTAGCTTAAAGTCGGGATCTTGCATATCAAGTAATACAAAATAAAAATATTCCCAGGGTTGGGGATTTAGCTCAGTGGTAGAGCGCTTGCCTAGCAAGTGCAAGGCCCTGGGTTCAGTCCTCAGCTCTGGGGGGAAAAAAAAAAGATAAAATAACAAAATAAAAATATTCCCAATTTCAGCTAATTCCAGGACTCAGAAGGTAGGGATATGTGGAACTCTGTGAATTTGAGGCTAGCTTGATCAACGTAGTGAGATCCAGGATAGCTAGGGCTATCTAGAGACCCTGTCTCAAACAAAAACAAACAAACAAACAAAAAAACCCACCAATATTCACAATGAGTACTGTTACTATTTGTTTCCAAAATTTATTACCAAGTAGGTAAACCAAAATCATCAGCATATAAAGGCTTTAAGTAACGTAATTAACTTCAATAAATAAAATGCTACTTTCAAATATTTCATCGTTTAAAAACTGCTTGGCAAATAAGACCTCAGAGCAGAATTCGGAAGCAGCGTGGAGACTGTGACACACCCATGAGTATAGGTTAGGAAGAGCCACAACCTTGAGTTCTTGATTGTAGAACGACTCAGCCATGAGAGCCAATGAAAACCACCATGGTGTTACACATGGAGGATGTTAGCGAGAGAGGACAGACGAGGAGATCATTCTATTTGGCAAAGATAATGGAAAGCTGTGTAACACGGACCAGCAGGGATTGCCAGAGTACAGGCAAGCAGGCCACCTAACACTGAGGAGCAATTCTGGAAACATAAAAGACTGTACACGTGTACGGATATGTGTATATATTTAGGCATATGTGTGTTTGTGTCTGAAAATGACATTTCAAATTAGTAATGAACTGTGGCTTACTCAGGATTTAGAACAACTGCATGTTCAGTTTTTAAAAAATGGTTTATTTACTTAGTGCTGGACTTGACCTCATGCAAATGCTGAACAACCTATCTCAAAGCTGAACCCACAGCCAACCTTTCATGCTCTTTTACTACCTATCCCAGTAAGTCCTAGTTGGTCATGAATTTAAACCTCAAAAGTTCTAAAAAACCTTGAGCAAAAGAAAGTGTGAAACATTTGGTTTACTTTGAATAAAACATGCCTGTCACATAAAAGGCTGACTCACGGGCAGCACTCGCCCCTCCTTACAAAGGGTCAAAATACCAGTCTCCAACTTCACAAGAATATGAAGTATACATATACGCTCCATCCTCTTGTCTTCGTTTCCATGAGAAGTCAATAAATGACTGGAGAACTTGAATGCCTTACTAGATAATAATCTTTGTAGTTGATAGTTTATCCAAATGTCAGCTAATAAAAATGTTCTGAAGGGTTAGCTGTGATGTTGGGTACATTGGGTATGCTAAATGCATTTCAGGTTTGCAATATTTGAGCTTAGAGTCAGTTTATCTAGGTATAATTCCACGGTGAGTCAAGGGACATTTATGTTCTCATACATCTTTATGTGTACATATTTATTTTTATCTTACTTAGTATTAGTATTAGCCATAGCTGTAGCCAGATCCTGAAGCCTTTGCAATATAAATACTGAGGGGAGGATTTGCAGCATGGCTATGGGATGAATGACATTTCTCTGTGGCTTTGAATCTCACTGACTTCTGTGGTTTTTTTTCAAAGCATAATGTGATTAAAATCCTTTGTCTGCCCGCACTGATTTTTACCCAGTCTTTGCAGAAGGTAGAGGAGTTGGACAGGCAAACAGAGCTGACTCACTAAGGAATTGAGTTGAAATTCCTCTACTGTGAAAATGACTGCTGAATGTTTTTGACATATTTCCCTCGAAGTGTTTTCATCAGTTATCATCTGTGCAGTATAGTGATAAACTTGGTACCTTTGTAACATGTACATTTTTTAACTTTAAAGTTTATTTTTATGTTGAGCTCTGTAAGTTTGAATATAATCTTAGAATGTTGCAAGGCTATTCTGAATAGATCAGTCACTGTATTTAATTTCTTTTTTTTTTTTTTTTGGTACTGTCAGAATCCCTGGAAGTTCTCTTTACGTACCTCCTCCATTGTTAACATTTTGCTATATTCAACCTAGTTCTCACCCTCTTTTCCTTCGAAAAGTCTGTGCACCATTCTCTCTGTAGCCTTTTTCTGAACCGACAAGTCAGTTGTTTATGTGATTCTGCTTTAATCCTAAGTGCAAGGACATTTTCTTCTGCAGCCGTACTCTGGTTATTGAAACCAATAAACTGGCATTGGTTGCATAGTGCTGTAGGTACCAAGAGTTGTTTCTAAAACAAATGAGCCATAAGTAAGAATGCACCTCTAGGCTACAGTCTGAGTCAGGTCATGGTGTGGCATGGCATTGGTCATCGTGCATCTGTAATCTTCTGTCTGGACTAGTTGTTTGTTCTATCTTCATTTTGCATGTTTGGAAAGCTACTCTTGAGAACATTTTTTTTAAAGAGCACATCATTTTGAGAATATGTCTTAACTTGGGTTTTTCTGATTCTTCTCTGGATACTTTTCTGGGCAGATCCTGGAAGTTAATAACCATTATAATTGTCAAACAAAAAAAATTAAATTCCTTAACAATTATTTGCTATTCATTAAATAAGGAAAGAGCACAGCAAGTCCAGATACAAGATTGTGATTTAATACGCAGGCCTGGTGCTCCTAGCACTGGGGAAGCTGAGGTAGGAGGATCTTCAGGCCAAATCCTGCTGGGGGTTGGGTCGGGTAAAGCCAGTCTAGGAAGCTTAAAAGAGCATGTCAAACAAAACAAAACAAAAAATGGATGGGTGGGGACGTTGAGGTTGTTGCTCAGTGGTAGATCCTAGTTTGTGCAACACCCTGAGGTCAATCCCCAATTACTACAAAAATAAACAATAATAATAAATAAACAATCTAAATAATGAGTCTCAGAAAGATGGGTTCAAATAATATACACCATTGTTTATCTTTCCTCTGATAAATAAGAATATGGAGCTAGGCATGGAGACACATTCCTGTAATTTTATCATTGAGTAGGTGGAGATATGGGGACTAAGATCTCGAGGTCATTTTCATGTATATAGGGAGATCACAGCAAGCCTGGTCTATATGATCCTATCTCAAAGGAATTTTTTAAAATCAAAATACAGATTTTAAACTTGATTTGTGCTTAGTATATACAAAAAAATTTTTTTTACTAAGATAAATTCTATTTTTAAAAGTCTTCCTTTTAATTAAAATGATAAAATTCTGCTCATTTTTGTCTACAATCCCTGCGTAGCGTGTTCTCTCTTTAGTTCTGTGAACATTTCTCTTGTGGATGTGCTGGTGACTGCTTTTCCTGATAGCTCCATGAGCTTCTCACCCCTTGCTCAGCCACATCCCGTCCGTGACCCCAGTCCCATCCCCTGCCCACCAGCCTCCCTTGGTCTTCCCCATCCACCCTGTTTGTCTTTGTTTTGTGTGTATGTCTGCCACTCCATTATTGTGTCGTTGAGGGAAGAAAATTAAATGGCACACTAGATTGCTTGATTACAAAAATAATAACATTGACTATTGAAAATTCAGCCAAGCAAAAGAAAACTATAATCACCTGCAGGTCTGTGACTTTATTGTCATGATATTGATGTATTTGCTCATAATTTCCATCTTATATGTAGCTAATCTGTGTCCTGCCCATAGGCCTGTGCTAGAGCCAGTAAATGGCATGTCCTTCGCACCACCTAAGACTGACATCAAACCCTCCCCTATGAAGCTTCTTGCTGATACAAACAGAAATTAAGCAATCTACAAAAGACACTATCAAGGCTTTGATGGGCAAAGTACTGGAAGTTAAACAAACCCTTATTTTCTACAAACCCAAATTTCCCATCATAAAAATATTTTAGACACTGTAAGTGATTGAGTGATAGATGCTCTTTAAGTACATGATAATTTACTTACTCATTTCGTGTCAGACATTTAGAGGCTCTGTTTGGGGCAGTTGTAATAAAGGCCATCAACATCCCTGCAGATTTCTGTGCATGGCTGCAGTCAATTTTTAATGCAATATGCAATGAACTTAGAGGCTCTTCAATTGCCTTCTGAATGGTCTGTTTATGCATTCACCTGTCATTCCAGGACATAACCCTCTCTCCCTCTCTCCCTCTCTCCCTCTCTCCCTCCCTCCCTCCCTCCCTCCCTCCCTCCCTCCCTCTCTCCCTCTCTCCCTCTCTCCCTCTCTCCCTCCCTCCCTCCCTCCCTCCCTCCCTCCCTCCCTCTCTCCCTCTCTCCCTCTCTCCCTCTCTCCCTCCCTCTCTCTCTCTCCCTCTCTCCCTCTCTCCCTCCCTCCCTTCCTCCCTCCCTCCCTTCCCCTCCCTTCCTTTCTCCCCTCCCCTCATCTCTCATTTGGAAGACAGCCTTTCTAGTAGCTCAGGTTGACCTTGACCTCAGGGTCCTTCTGCCTCAGCCTCCCGAGTTTTAAGGTTATGGGTGTGCACCACTATGCCCAAGCCAAACATATCCAGTTCAGCACATTGCCACATGTCATTGTTCTGATGAAAGCCTTTGACACATGGGTAATTCCCATTCAGTTTACACTTTTTTGTTAACTTTGGAGAACAGGGCCTCCCTGTTGTTCTGTTCTTTCTTAGTGAATGGCTTGCTCACCTCCCTTTTTGGATTTGATGTGGGCGTGTCTGTCCTTCATTAGTAATCTGTCAGGGATTTACAGACTGTAGACTTTAACTCAGTAGAGCAGGACTCCTGTGTGATTACTTTGTGAATGTAGTGTCGTCATGAGCTGTCACTGAGTGCTTCACCCTTATGGTGTGCTGTGTTTACACCTTTTCCCCTTTGTTTTCCTTCACAATATTTTATGCACATTTGTCCACTGAGGCCCAGAGATTTGTCCTTTTCCTTTCTTTAGGAAAGGAAGGTGTGTTTAGGGTGCACTGTAAATTCACAGTCCCTCATAGACAGCCAGGGTCTCAGAGCTACTGGGACCATTGTTGACAGAAGAAAAAACACTAGGGCCTGAGGAAGGCTAGTGACTATTTTTCTTCCTCACTGGACATGGGGGAATACCCTTCTGCTTCTCTGAGGAAAATGGGAAACTAGATGGCTTTCACAGGTCCTGTGAGGCAGGGCCCCTATTTCTAATATGCTGGGCAAAATGCTCTTTGTTTCTGGACATTAAAAGGGAAAAAATGGCTAATGGAGAAGTGGTCAGGGGGGAATTGCAGTCAAGTTTGATGGGAAGCTTGTTTATGCTCTGCACACACACACACACACACACACACACACACACACACACACACACACCCAGAGATACCTATTGTCCGTGTGCTTACGGAAGTGAGCAGCAGAAATGGCTCGACCGTGTTGGAGAACATGTTACCATTTGTTTGGAAGTGGGAACTAGAATCCACTGGGTGAGAAGGCACAGCTTCAGTACATAACAAGAAGGTTGAAAGTAGTTTTTCCCCGGTCAGAACACAGAGATGCTGTACACAGCTCAGCGTTGTGGAGATTTTTTATAATGTCGCATCCCAAATGGTCTTTGAAGAGCAAACTCGTAAAAGTTACTGCCAAAAAAACTAATTTCTAAAAGCTGGTGTTAATTTTAATCTTGTTCAGGAGCCAAGTGGATTAATAATGAAATGCTAATGGAGCTTACAGTGTCTCCCTTCAATGTTCTTAATGATAATAAAATCTCAAGGTTTGATAGGAGAACTGTAAGAGACAACACCCCCCCCCCCCCCCCCCCCCGCCCCTTGCAGTTTTCATAGTAAGTGAAACTGCCAAGCAAGGCAGTGGGGGAGCGCGCCCACCTTGATTAGCCTTTTTCTTCATGAATTCGCTCAGCTCCTTGTCTTGATTTTTCAAGTAGGAAAAAAAAAATGAGAAATTTTAAGCCTTTGTAAAAGCATTATGGAAATGTTGAAATCAGTCAACACGAAACGCCAAACTGAAGATCTAAATCAGTCAATGACAATTACAGTCCTCTGGATTTGAGGGCAGGAATAGTAAGGGTGAGTCCTTGAGTTCACTAAATCCTGCTGAGATTCCTTTATCTTAGCAGAAGGCCGAGATGCTACAGCTTCCATGGCCGCTCAAATGCAGCATTCTTGGAATAGAAATATGAATCGACCATATCTATTTTATCTCTTAATTGTTTCTGAATTCCAGATACAAATGACAATGGTGTGGCTTACAGTTATTGATGCTGTTTTTTTTCTTTTAAATATTGAAATCTGCCCATGTGGTATGTTCTTTTAAGTTTTATTGTTTTGGTTGTCTGTAGTGCTGGGATGAACCTGGGTCCTTGCACATGCTTGCTAGGCCAATGCTCTTGCATTGAGCTGCTCCAGACCTCCAGATGGTATATATTTATATTTACATTAAGACTGTAATAGTCATTCACAGAATAATTACTTAGTGTTTTAATTGTTTTGCTACAGATAAAGCAATGAAAAATGAAGTGAACATTTGTATTTATAGAGCATCACATGAGTATAAAGATATTTCTGTCCAATAGATGTGTGAAATATCAATATTTTGATATGGTTATTTGACCTTGGTTTGTCTCTAATTTACTGGTTTTGTTGTATTGAATTGTAATTGTTCTCTGGGAATATTATAAAGATTAGTAACTGTTTACAATGAGCTGAGAAGCTCAATTTGATGGTAAATATTTACTTTACATAGACCATGTCTTTTGAACATTTATTTTCATTTTTTAATGCGTACTTTTCATGTTCTAAAAAGGTTGTGATTCTGTGTCATTGAAAACCTCCTCCTCCTTACTCACTGTTAGACTATTCTTTGAAATATTTTCAAGAATGTACTCCTGTGTGGCTAGGCGTATAGGTTAGCAGCAGACTGCTTCTGGACTGCCTTTCATGAGGCCCCTGCTTTATCATCGGTGACCCAGTCTCTCTCTCTCTCTCTCTCTCTCTCTCTCTCTCTCTCTCTCTCTCTCTCTCTCTCTCTCTCTCTCTCACACACACACACACACACACACACACACACACATTCACACACACACACACACACAAGCAGATATATATGCTCACATACATGTTAACCCTGAATGTCAGCAAATTTGAAACATTACTTTCCAGGTAACATTATTTTGGATTTTAAGGTTTTAAAATAGCACATTGTTTATATTATTTTTTTAATCACAGGTTAATTAAGAAATCAAGAGTACAAATGAAAGCCTCAAATTCTCTTTTAATTATTTTTATCATTATTTGATTTGGGTTCTTAGAATATTACAAAAATTGGGTTCAGTGTAAAGAAAAATAAAGAAATAATCACTGTTTCCATGCTCTATAATAACCAACTTTGATAGTAATCAAGAATTGCTGTTCATTTAGGACAAGTGATAGTTCATCATGCTCTTGTTCACTGTAATTGATTGCTAAGTTGATGTAGAAGCAGTATTTCAAAGTTGAGAGAAGAGAAGGACCAAGTTCCAGGCTTCACTGGGGTCCACTCGAAAATGGATGTTTGAGGAGAATTCTGGTTTATCTTGACTTTTTTTTTACTTTTTAACTGTGTTTCTATCCTAGTTTATAATAGAACAGGACAGAGACTATATACTTGCCCCAGACTTTAGAAGTCTGCATATCCCTCTGTATTACCTCTGTGTTTCTTAGAATCAGTTGCAGCATTTGGTGCAACATTGATTGATGTAAGTATAGCCTGAAGCTACTCACAGCAAGGGTCAGCTGTAGTCTTGCAGGACAGCTATACTATCATCATGGATTCTGTCCTGGGGTGGAAATACTCTGCCAGTGCTGATCAGAGAACTATCATTACAGGTCTTTAGTGCGATACCTGAAAGAGGCATTCATATTTAAATACCCTGTCCAATTCTTTCCCCGTTTAGAAAGCTGAAGATGAGGACATTGTTCTCACCCCCGATGGAACCAGGGAGTTTCTGACTTTTGAAGTCCCACTTAATGACTCAGGATCTGCAGGGCTTGGTGTCAGTGTCAAAGGGAACCGTTCCAAAGAGAACCACGCAGATTTGGGAATCTTTGTGAAGTCCATTATTAATGGTGGAGCTGCATCCAAAGTAAGTGCCTGTCAGCCTGGTTCAGTAGGCACCCACTGGCAAGGGTTTCTCCCCCTGCTCCTTTCTGATCTCCACACATGTTCTGCTAGTGACATTTTCTTTCTTTGTAGAATCCCTGCCTGAAGCAAACACTAAGGAAAAGATCATAGTGATGTATTATTTGGGGGGTGGAGCTCATCACTCCAACTCTTCATTTTAAGGTCACATGACCCACAGTCTATAGTCTTCTTAGTCCAGTGAAGATGTGTGTAGAGGCTAAGCACAGGTCCTGGGCTGGGGAGAAGGTTCTTTTTCTGTTGCCCCTGCTGGTAGGTCATTTGCTCCTTCAAAGCCTAGAGTAAGTTTCCTGGTTGTTTGTTGAGAGCACTTTTCTACAGTTGTCTTGATCTTCATGGATCTTACTTGTAAATCAGCTTGATGAGTGTTTCTGAAAGCAAGCAAGTGATGATCTCTTTGTGTTCTTTGAATTAGTATTCCATTTTAGTTAGCAGATTATAATAATGACTCAGGGATGCCTAAAAGACTAAAGCAGACAGAGGCCGCAACAGCTGCTTACAATGTGATTAAAGCCTCCAGATCCTTTTTTCTTTCCTTTTTTGTTTTAATTATTTAAACTTTGGGAAGAGCAATCTCTTTTGCAAACTAGTCAGCAATACTGACTTTCCTTGCCTTCCTCACAGGATGGAAGGCTGAGAGTGAATGACCAGCTGATAGCTGTGAATGGAGAGTCTCTGCTGGGCAAAGCCAACCAGGAAGCCATGGAGACTCTGCGGAGGTCCATGTCCACTGAAGGAAACAAGCGTGGCATGATTCAGCTCATTGTGGCCAGGCGGATCAGCAAATGCAATGAGGTGAACACAGGGTCTTGCCTAGAAAAGCTGTCACTTATCTCTGTGGCTTGCTGACATTGTGTGGGCTTGTCTGTAGATGATTTTTTTTTTTTCAAACACTGTTCTGATGTCACCCAGTATAGTCTGAACTTTCTGTGGAAGATGACTTTAAACTTCTGATCTTCCTGCTTCCCCTTTTCCTGTGCTAGAGTTACAAGTGTGTACCACCATTTTTGGTTATGCAATAAAGGGGACCAAACCCACAGCTTTCTGCATGCTTGGCAAGAGCTCTATGAGCTGAGCTCCAGCTCCAGACTCATTTGTTCTATTGATTATGTGGTGAAAGTTTTTCCAAACTTATATGAATATTCCTATTGCAACTCACAAGATAATATCTCAGAGCTGCCTGTAGCTAGCTGAATGTCATCTGGAAAGCAGGGCCCACAGTCTGTCTGGTAGCTAGGAGCTAACACCTTGGAGTGAGAGACCCAGGAAGAAAGAGCTGCTTGCTTTGCTTATGTGAAGTGGTATGCCTCTGTCTAATCCTATAATAGAGAAGATTTGCCTTTTATCAATGTTCTTTTGTGGGGGGCTGGTGAAGAAACTTCTTTGTCCTCCAGAGATGAGTAGGAGATGCCTGCTCTCTCTTACATCTGTGGAGCTGATTCTTTTGAAAGTACTGTTTTCTCATAGATCTCAACTACAGAATGTGTGGCAGACATATAGAGCTGTTCATACCATACCCATCACCCAGGGTTTGTTGCAAGTAGACAAAATCAAATGCTGGCAAATGGGATTAGCAGTTATTGTATCTAGGGCATCCTGTTCAGAAATGTTTTATTCTTGACTTTCCTAAATGAAAGGAAAGAAATTTTCCCTCAGAGTAGATCATTGGAAAGTTAAAAAGCAAATGATACATACATCTGTTTGTAAATACTATCAAGCCATAGACTAGATGATATTCAGTGATGTAGCGTCCATAGATAATGGGCCAAATTCTACAAAGGAGTGTGTTGAAAATGTAAGGTTGGTTGTTTTTATTCTCACTGGTGCTCCAGTTCCCACATTTCAGAATAAAGTAAATTACAGTCGAGTCATAGAAACTGAAAGTTGGGCAAAGAAGCATGCATCTAGAATCCCAGGGCTGAGATGTTGAGATGGAGGCAGAGACAGAAGGCTCCTTGGAAGCTTGCAGGCTAGGTAGCCTGGTATGTGCAGCAGCAGACAGTGAATGGTACCCTCTTTCAAGCAAGTTAGATGGCAAGAATCCACAGTCACTCAGAACCACAGCCATGTGATGGCTCACTTGCACCCATACTCACACACAAATGCATGTACACCATACCCACAGAAACAATCAGAAAAATGCATTTAAAACAATGGCCCATGTTCCTCATTTTAAAGCAACATCATGATCACTTATTGGGGCCTGTGTTACACTCTTATTTTGCAAAGTGTATGTCTGTGGAGCAAGGTACTACCAGGTAGAAGAAACTACCTCAATGGACCATTAGCTTATGCTTTGTTTTAGTTACTGTTCCATTGCTGTGAAGAGACACCATGACCAAGGCAACTCTTCATAAGAGAAAGCATTTAATTAGGGGGTCCCTAACAGTTTCAGAGGCTTAGCCCATTATCATCATGGCGGGGAGCATGGTAGCAGGCATGGCAGGCATGGTGTTGGAGAAGTAGTTGAGCGCTACATCCCAATCTGCAGACAGAAAGAGCCTGGGCCTGGCATGGGCTTTTGAAATCTCAGAGCTCACCCCTAGTGACATGCTTCTTCCAACAAGGCCACACCTCCTAATCCTTCTAATCCTTTTAAATAGTGCTACTTCCTGGTGACTAAACTTCAAATATATGAACCTATGGAGTCCATTCTTGTTCAAACCAACACATGCTTGCATTGTTTTAATTTGCCAAATGTAGAATGAGCTAGCCATAATTTTTAAGTTAACTTCTGCAACAAAATGTAACCTCAACTAAAAAGTTCAGAAAGGAAACACGTAGGACAGACATTTGTTTGTATGGGGGGAATACAAGTCAGACCCTGAGAATCCTGTAGCCTTACAGAACTGCCCCTTATTATTCTATTAGTGGTGTTAGTGATGGATCCAGGATCTTACACTTACTGGGAATGTGCAGACTGACTTGATCTCAGCCTTCCTGTGATGCCTTGAATGGTGATTAGTTTTTTGTCAAATCATTGTTTGCTATTTTTATTCTAAGTTGCTCAGAGTGCTTATAAACAGTTCTCAGGATGGTGTACGATGCATGTGTCTATATCAGATAGTTCCTTTAGAGAAATGAGTTGCTTTTGATTCACAAAGGCAATAGTCAGTTGACAGGTGTGTATTGAGCATCTACTGTATGTCGGAAAATGTGTTAGATGCTGGGTGCACAGCAGTGTCTGTTCACAAATGGATCATTGCCTTGGTCTTCTTAAATCAAGATCTGGAGGCTAAGAAGACAGCATGGTGGGAAGATGCTGCTCTACAAGCTTGGGGGGGCATAGAGATAAAAGAATCTGTGGGTTCTAGAGTTCACTGGCCATCTGCCTAGATCCATGAGCTCCACGTTCAATAAAAGATTCTGATTCAAATAAATAAAGGAGAGAGCCAAAGAGGACATCAACTGCGCTCTCTCTCTCTCTCTCTCTCTCTCTCTCTCTCTCTCTCTCTCTCACACACACACACACACACACACACTATGGAATGTTGTGGAAGATTTTTTGCAGTAAGGAATGAGAAAGAAGACCATTCTGTTTCTATAGGATTCTGATTCCCCAAGAGGGAGGCAAACCTGCACCAGCTTGAAAATGTTTTGATAAAGGCATTGATTTATTCCATTTTGCCCTTTGAAAGATGTGAGTCAAGAATTCCACTGAAATATCTCTGTCACATTTACGTCTACATTTGAATTTATGTGAATGAAGAGGATTTAAGTGCAGGAGCAGCTGCAATCGACATAGCCGACCCTAATATTCTGCCTTTCTCCGCTATGCTTTCCTACATGCCTGGTTCTTACTGTTCCTTAGGACACAGTAAGCTTATAACACAATGATATATATGTTCTTATTGTAAGTGCTGAACTTTCTGTGTAAGGCAATGGAGAAGCTATTTGTACTGACAGGTTTTAACTAAAGAGTTACACAGCCAGAGGAGCTCAGATTGGGTTCCCAGTGGGCCACACATGTGCTTGTGCTGGTGTGGGATTTATATCACTTCAGAAAAACTTTCTGAGTCCCGGGGAGGGATTGTGTAAATTATGCTACAGTAAGTATGAATGTCCTCATAGGCCATCTTGCTGACATGCATGAGCCTCAGTCCACAGTGATGTGCTTGAGCTCTCCCCTTGTAGGTATGAGACTCCAGTCTGGGACCACAGCATGGTGTCACCCACTCCTCCTGAAGCTCAAGGCTTGTGTCCTTAATGTCTTCCTTTTTTAGAATAAGCTTCTGTATTTGGCCACATGGTTCCTTTCCTCATATATGGAGGTGCTATGTGATATGTGTGTGTGTGTGTGTGTGTGTGTCATGCATATAGTATACTCACCTCTTTTGCTTATCTGCTAGTTTTTTGGGGTAGAGTCTCTCAACCGAAACCAGAGTTCACCGATTCAGCTAGCCTGGCTGGCCTGCAAGTCTCGGGGATCTGCCTGGGAGCTGTCTCTACCTGGCCCCACTCCCCAGCACCAGGCTTTACAGACAAGTGCTGCTGTGACTTGGTTTGACACACGTGTGGAGCCTCTGAACTTAGGTCCTCAGTTCTTAGTCCTTAGTCCTGCAGCAGCTACTTTATCCACTGAGCTCTTTCCTCATCACCCCTACCTAAAGCGCTTCCCTAGCACCCACAAGGCCCTGGGAAGCACTTGCCCATCTTTATATCCTCTCTATATAGACTACCTGCCTAAAATTGGCGGGGCCTTATGTGGGATCCCCTCACTCGTTGCCATTTCAAACCCGTCTTGCACTAACTCTGGTCCTCTAGCATCATGCAAAGCCCTGCTGAGGACTGCCTCTGGGCCCTGTCCTGCTTGACCTTGAGACCTCCGAGCATGTGGTCTTTCTACTCACTTACCCTCTGCTGCTGCTCTGCGGCTCTGGTCCCTGGCCTGCCTGTTACCGCGTATCTGTGAACCTCAGGCTCTTCCAGGTTCATTCTCTCTGCACGTGTTCCCTAGCTGATGCTTACTTCCAAGCTTGTCTCTCACCTGCAGAGTCTGTTCTGGTTCCATAAAAAACCGACATTCTCCATGAGGAAAATTTTAGGGAAGTAGTCCCCTCGTGCTCGCATACATAGACGTGTGGTATCATCTACTCTAAACAGCATAGTCTAACAGCCCTGTATCACCGTTTACATTTCTTCATTGTCATAGATCAGAGAAGGCTGTGTAGGCGGACCTGGGTAGGTTCTGTGTAAACATGGTGCTTTTCCAGATAAGGGCTTAAACATCCCTGGATTTGGAGGTCTGCAGGTGTCCCTGGCACAGAACTCCCAAGGATACTGAGGAATAACTATGTAATACTGAATCTCGTACGTGCCTGTCCTGCTAACAACTTCCTCCTACGACAGAGTTTATACTTGCAAATAAAATTATAATAATGATTCATGAGGGCCTTTATTATTGACCTTGCTTGTTAGTTCCTTTGCATAGTGACCAGAAAGGGAAATAAATTCCTGGTCAATGAGTCAAGAAATGGGCTATTTTCCATCCTTCGGAATGGGTCCTGTGCTGGAAACAGCTGCTCTTCTTTTCTCAGTAGATCAAAAGTCTGTTCTAGAGACCAGTTTAAGGGTCGTCCCAGTTCTGCCCTTGGCCCAGGTGGGTGGGAATGTAGATTTCTGCCTTTCGAACAGATGGAACAGCCTGAGAAGTGCAGCTGTGCTCACACATGTTTTTCTACTTTTATTCATTTTTAAAAGTATACCTGATTTTTATTAATTTTAGTAAGGTACTAATGTGGAGACTGGCAAGGCATGGGTGAGTGGGGGATGTTCTTCACCGGTGTGTGCATCTCCTCCGCATGGTCAGCTGACACCCAAACAAACCATGCTATTGGTTTTCTTGAAGAAAAAGGGGGGGAAAAATCAAAAAACTTTAAACCAAACTGTTTTTCAGTCCCTTCTCTTACAACTGGAGAAATTAGCTGGACGTGATGGTGCATGCCTTTGGTCCCAGCTCTCAGGCGGCAGAGGCAGGCAGATCTCTTGAATTTAAGGCCAGCCTGGTCTTCAGAGGGTGTAATAGGGCAGCCAAGTCTACACAAAGAAACCCTGTCTTGAAAATACAAACAACCTCCCCTTAAAACAAAGCAAAGAAACAAACGTGGAGAAATTGCCAGTGTGGTCCCAGCTCTCAGGGGGTGTAGAGAGAGGCAGATGTGGGTGAGTTTGAGGCCAGCTTGATCTCTACATAGTGAGTTCCCAACATGCTAGGACTGGGTAGCGAAGCCCTGTCTCAAAAACAAAGCAAAGAAGTGAAACCACGATGAAGATGGAGAAATTAAAAGGCATTCTAAGTTCTGTTAAATATTTATATAGTAGACTGTTGATGGCATCATTTAAGTCTGTCTTTTCATATGTAAATTAGACATGGTTGAGGTGGAGGATGTTTACATGTGTACTTTTTAGGGACAGGCACATTAAGTGATTTTCTCTACAAAGCCCGCCCGTTCTTCTTTAATGGAATTTTATTTCACTTAATATAATCTTAAAATATTCCATTGGCATACTTAATTTTTTTAAAGTAAGAATGTTTATAAAGGTTTTTTAAAACAGAAAATTACAGAATTGTATAGTGGTATAGTTGTGCTAAATTTATTTTTGAAAGCAAATGCAAAGATTTTTTTTTTCTCCTGATAAAATATCCTATAGCAAGCAGAACTTGTTTCTAGAGACTTACATGGCAAATATCTTTAATGTATATTATCATTTAAAATTAACAAGGTTTTTGGTTTTGTTTTGTTTTTTTTTTCTTGTGCTGCTTATGGACTCCAGGGCCAGGGCATGCTAGGCGAGCACTTTGCTACAGAGTGACCCAGCAGGTCTAAAACTCCAGTTTTCAAAAAGCTCCTTGACCCTCAAGGTACAGGGTATGAGTTTTGTCTTTGTTTTTGCTTCCCCAAGGTATCTTAGAATTGAGGTATCATGGTCCTTTAGACAGTATTCTTTTATATCTTTATATCAGAGACCTTGAATGCTTTACTTGTGAGTAAAGCTGTCCGGTGTAATCTGTAGTTTCAAGAGAAAACTAATAAACCCTGATTTCACAGTTTCAACCTTATTAGTCTAACTCGACACACTGCAAGCTTGGTATTCTCCTGCAGCTTGACAGTCCCCAGTTGTTATTCTGCTGACCCTTAAACGGGTTCTGCCTCTCCGGTGCTTCTCAAACTGGGAGCGGTAAGCCTACAGCTTGGACTTCATGAACTATCTCGTTATATAAAGAGGATAGTTTCTAGAAAGAAGCAATAATCTTTTCCTGTGGAAGGCCGCACACCAGGACAGCTTCCTGGTTGAATGGTATAGGCTCTCTGGGTGTCTGAAATTCCTGATCATCTCAGGCCCTCCCTGCTGGGTTTGGTGCCCTTAGGACCATCCCAAGGAGCTAGTCCACCTGGGTCCTTATGGTTCCTGTGGTGCCAGACCCTTCACCAAGTAAAGTGTTTCAGTCTTTCCTGACATGGACATCTTCTTCTAGCTATTTCTATGGAGAGAATGACTTGTAGGACACAGTTGTAATAAGGATGACTACATACTATTTTACTCCATCACCATAGAGATTGACCTTTTAAAAAAAGCACAAACTTTTTTTTTAATCTTTTAAAACTTAATCTCTTGTATACTAGACCTGGCCTCAAATTCATTCTGTAACAGATGATGACCTTGAACTTCTGAGCAGCCTGCCTCAAGTGCTGGGATTACAGGTGTGAACCACTGTCCTCAGTTTATTCAGTACTGGAGATAGAGCCCAGGGTCTCATCAGGCTCAACAAGCACTGTGGGAACTGAGCCATACTCCCAGCTCTTGCCTTGCTTCTTTTTACTTATGTAGTATTAGATTGCATGAATCTGCTTAACACTCATGTTATTATGTGTTTCATGAAGATACTCGGTCCTAAACTGGGGAGATGATTCAGTGGATAATGTACTTGTGTTAATACTGTAATTTGAACCCCTAGAACCTACCTAAAGGCCAGGCAGACATAGTAGCTGCCCATTACATTAGAACTCTTTAGGTAGAGGTATGGAGTTCCCCTGAGCAAGATAGCTAGGTAGACTAATGGCAATGAACAAGGCCCTGCCTCAGTAACATGGAGAGTGATCAAGGAAGATGCCTAAGGTCAACGTCCAGCCTCCACATGCATGAGCACTAGAACACATGAACCCACACACATTCAAAACCCATACATATAATGCACACACTATACATATACATGCAAAAAAAGTTTGAGTCTCACTTTCATACTTTTCTGTGCATGCTTAAAGTGTTCCTCAGTTATTGCCTCAAACTTAGAGATTGCCTTACAGTTATACAACGAGTCTTGATTTCTACAGAGTTTACATTGCATGTATTGCTAAAGATGCCTAAACTTATACATGGAGGTGGTAAACATGTTTCTATCCCATAGGTACAAAACTAAGCAAGCCCAGCATCTTTTTGGACAAGGCCTGTCTTCCACAGAGCAACAGGTTGCAGGAGTTTTAAATTAAACAATAGCTTGTCTTGACCTCAGTACATGCTTACAATCAAATTGAAAAAATAAGCAATAAGGTGCAGCTTAAAAAAATCTTTTAATATACTTATTTTTCCTTCGGTGGTTGAAATGTAACAAGGCTTCATAGGAGGTGTCGGATAAAGTGCCCCTGAAAGTCGGTTATTAGGCCAGGCTGACAGAACAAATGATTCTGGTGTAGGCTGGACAGTTCTAGTTCATTTGAGGCCTGGTTGGATGCAAGCCTTAGAAAGTTGTTATAACGGCCCCATGCTGCTAACCAGCCTCCAAGATTCACGTCCCCTGTCCCTTTCTCTGTAGCTTCGGTCTCCTGGGAGCCCTGCTGCACCTGAGCTGCCCATCGAAACAGAGTTGGATGACCGAGAACGCAGGATCTCACATTCCCTCTACAGTGGGATTGAGGGGCTGGAGGAGTCACCCACCAGGAATGCGGCACTCAGCAGGATAATGGGTGAGTCAGGTAAAGCTTGCCTCATCTTTCATCTCGTCTCATGTTTATGCTTATCCAGGTTCATGGGGAGGGGATTAATGCAACATGAATGTAAAGGAGGCCTGTGTTTCCGGGAGAAAAGAGAACAGGTTCATTATGGTCATGCAGGAAACTTGAATGTGAGAAAAGTATCTCCATGCACCGGTTGGTTAAATGAGCTTCAGTTCCCAGCTATGTGATGAGGACAGAAAGGAAAAGGATATGAAAGAAATGTTTTCAATAACCAAAATATGCTTGGCTTGTGGAGAACAGTAGGGGAAGCTATGTTTTAACAAATGGCAAGGGCCAGGGAGGCAGCTCAGATGGTAAAATCCTTGCTGTGTGACCATAAGAATCTGTTTTCCCAGCCGGGCGGTGGTGGCGCACGCCTTTAATCCCAGCACTTGGGAGGCAGAGCCAGGTGGATCTCTGTGAGTTCGAGGCCAGCCTGGGCTACCAAGTGAGTTCCAGGAAAAAGGCTCAAAGCTACACAGAGAAACCCTGTCTCGAAAAACAAAAAAACAAAAAAACAAAAAAAAAAAAAGAATCTGTTTTCCATCCCCAGAACCCAAATGAAGAAGCCAGATATGGTGGTGGTGCATGTTTGTAGTCCCAGTGCTGAGACATAGAGACAGGAGAGGCCCTGGGTTTCATTGGTCAGCCAGGCAGCTTAGCCTAATGGGCAGTCTCCCAGTCCCCAAAACAGAGTGGACACAGCTCCTGAGAAGCAGTGCCTAAGGCTGGCACACATAGGTACCTACACACACGCACGCACGCACGCACATGCGCACATGCACCAACTTTAGAAAAGGAATCTAAAAGTTGTCACGCAGTAGCGTTGCTGAGACACATGAAAAATACATGTTTACATGAAGTATTCATTATTTAGTGGCATTCTGTAAAATCTTTGTCACAGTTCTGCTTTATGAAAGCTTTAGTCTTGCCAGATATTCTAGCTCAGACCTTTAATCTCAGTGGGTGAGTGCCTGGGGTGGAAGGCAGATGTGGATCTCCAAATTTGAGGTCACTTTGTTCTAAATGGAGGGTTCTAGCCAGCCAGAGCTACATAGTGAGACATGTCCTTATAAATAATAGCAACCAGAAGAACCTAGCTTCATTCTTTACCTCCTGAGCTCCTCTTCTGTGCCTTTGTTTGATCCACCCCATGCTGCCTTCTGGGCCCTTCTTGCTGATGCTCAGCCTTGTCCTAACAGACCCTGGAGGGGCTGGGTTTACAGAACTGCACGTCTGGGGGTTAACTTGAGAGAGTTTTCAGATTTCAAGTATAAAAAGTAGTTTTGATGTAAAGCAACTCAGATTAATGATCTATGTTGCAACTCTCTAAAGTAAAACCCTCAGTTTAGTTGCGTTTTGAGTGTGTTCAAACAGATCTATCACAAAGACGTGTTTCCATTGTGAGGCATCATTGAAAGAGACTTGGTTAGTTTGTTGGGGTGTTTAATGAAAGCTTGTGTTGGCAGGTCTGGTGGTACAGTAGACGTGGTTGAGTAAAGGAACGGTCGCTCTCATAAAAGAGCTTTCCACTGAGCACTGTAGAAAAACGGAAGATATGGAGATCAGCATGGCCAGTGCAGCTTCATGTCAGTTTTCTTCCTCCTCCTCTAGCTCTGGAGAAATTGCTGAATTCTCAGTTTCTTACCGTGGTCAAAGAGATCTTGGCTGTGCTCTCCCAGTAGTTTTCTAATTTCACATGCCTGGCAGGAGAGAACCAGGGAGGCAGCGCTCGCTCTTGACTTGAGCCCCGTTTAGGTGTAAGAGGCACTGTTTCCAGCTTCTAGTTTGCTGTTTGCCTGTTTGTTAGCACTCATCACTGCTGCTGGGTTATCCCCACTTTCTTGGCTTTGCTGTATAGCATCTTTGTTGAATTCATACCTGTTGACAAAATTTCAGAGCCCCTGAGAAAGAATGTGTGCATGTGTCCCTGGATCTGTGTGCATACAAAGTGATACGCTGTAATTTCCCCTTTATTATAGGAACATAGGATTTGCCATACTGATCAGCCCATTGGTACAGCAGCTCCTGTAACCTGCATCCTGCCTCCAATCCCTGGTTCTTCAGAGGAAGGCGAAAACCTAACACTCAAACACATACCAACTCCCACCCCGATTTTTCACCTAGTGACTTACTGAAATGTGTAACACGGGTTGAGGAGTACGTCATTGTCTCCATATTCTGTCACCCAGTTTTGTTAGTTTTGACTTGTTAGTCCTTTTCAGCGGGTAACCCGGTCGGCAGTGTTTCCCCTCCCTGTGCTAGGTATGTAATGAACCCTCACACTTATGATGACGCCCCTTATAGGCTGGTCCCTCCCGCTGTGCTTGGTGTTGCTCTGCACATGTCCTGGGACATATGGGATGGGGGATGATAGCAATCTCAGGAGGCCAAGTTTTTCCAGTAGAATACCTTTGGGGGAAGGGTCACTGGGGATTGAACCCAGAGCTTCTCAATGACTTCACTTGTCCATGTTCTGAAGACATGTTTTAGATGCTGTACTGGAAACTAGGAGCCCCATGCGGCTTTACCTAGAGAAATATATAAGCTTAATTCAATGTATCTTACTGTTTACAAACTTCAGAGTTATGCTTTTTTTCCCCCGTCCTTATTCCAGTATTATTGGCCTTAAGGATTGCATGCTACTGGTGAAGTGAGGTAAAACTGAGATTAGAGATCTTGCAAAAGATGTTATTTTGACATTAGTAGTGAAACAATACCCAATATCAGCGTGCCATGCATCCTTCAGCCTGTTGATTTGTACTGGCAGGTGCTACCTAACTAGTTCATGATTATCTGCTGGGTCTTTCACCTCACTCCTGTGTGACCATGGTTTCATATGATAGAAAGAAAGGTATTGGAATTCCTGATGATAACACAAAGAAGTGGTTAGTTTTATGTGAGCAGAGCAATTCTTCACAAAGGATACTTTGTACATGCAACCAAAGGAATTTTTAAGACCTGTGATCATTTTGAATGGATATACATCCCAGGAAAGAGAGACTTCTAAAATGTACATCCCCAAAGAAACATCTTTTCTAATTGGAAGGATGTCAGATGTCCTCAGTCACACTCTGTCACTTATCAGATAAAAGAAATGTGTCCCAAAACCCCATGATGATTTTTGTTTTATTTTGGTTTTGGCTATTTCCTTTTTCTAAAAGTAGCTCTCTTGGGGAATGCCAAGATCTCATGGTAAGTTTTAGGGACCGCATTGACTGGAAGGCATGGAGGTGTCTCCAGAGCCTAGTCCCCTCCCCGCCCCCCGCCCAGTTCCCACTGTGATTAAGATGTTTCTTCCTCATGAATGTCACATGCTCCATTCTTCTCTTTTATTTACATGGTTACAGGCTGGTGGACAGTGGCTGGACGGAAGTGGTACATGCTGTTTATCAACCACAATTTGAATGGATGGTTTCCTGGGCGTTGGGCTCCTCTTTGGTAACAGCCCATTTATCTCTGGCTCTTTGGATAGATCACTAAGAAATGTGACCAATGGCCAGAGTTAACCACAGTCATGTTTTGACTGGATTCCCACTGCCATTGATGTTAGTAGAACACAGCTCCTAGTCTTGTATTAGAAGGTACCTCATAAGGACTGGGGATGTAGCTAAGAGCCCTTGCCCAGCATGTGCAGTGCCCTGCTCCTAGCACCACAAGAATAGTTAAGGAAGTCAGTGAAGAGATAGGTAGGTAGGTAGATGGACAATAGCAGATCAGACTGGAGTATCCCTTAGTGAGCCTACCTAGGATTTCTCCTTTGATAAGCCTTGAAAGACCTTTCCAACTATTCAGCAGTGAAATAATAGGCACAGTTTACCAACATGTTTACTTCATAAAATACATCACAAATTCATGTTTGGGAGCATAGAACATAATTTTTTAAAGTTTTTGTCTGCATAGTTTTGTTTAAAGCAATTTTTATTTTGAGCTAAAATTTTATTTCATTTTACTATTTATCTCAGTGGTTTCTATATTCATACTTTTATGGCAATTTTAAATAATTGTGTTGAGAATATTTTCCTTTTGTTAAAAGTTTGACATGGAAAACTGAGACATTGATGCTGGTTTCATAATGAGTCTTAATGCTGACAGTTTTCGTTTATTCCTGATATCATGCACTGTGTTGTGACCCATGTAAATTCATCAATGAATAAATGTCTAGTAAACAATCATCTTGTATGTTATTGTTTCACTGTATAAGACCCTAAATGTTGATTTTGTGGTCTGTAGATAGTTGATGAAATAGTTGAGGCGGGGTGGGGGGGATTTAGCATCTAAAACACCGAAGCCACATTGAATCATGATTCAGAGCCTTCTTGTTTATGATGTGTTGAAGGCCAACAGAGGTCATTAAGGGGTCCTGGTGTGTCTCGGTGGAACATGTAGCTTTCAACTGTAGATGTCTGGTACCTTTGCTGGTTTCTAAAACCAGATCCTGGAGTAGTTCCTCACAGGCAAGTTAAGAGGAGGAGAGCATGGATGATCAGATCTTGACATCTTACAGAATATTAGACTGGAGAGTATTAGGAGAGACTTCTTGCCATTTGTGGAGTGTGTGTGTGTGTGTGTGTGTGTGTGTGTGTGTGTGTGTGTGTGAGAGAGAGAGAGAGAGAGAGAGAGAGAGAGAGAGAGAGAAAGAGAGAGAGAGAGAGAGAGAGAGAGAGAGAGAGAGAGAGAGATTCTGTCAGTGTCTCATACAAAGTACAATGTTTCTACACAAAACAATATCACACACACACACACACACACACACACACACACACACACACACACACACACATTCAAGAAGGGATTGTATGATCCAGTCAGTGTTCTGTATATCTTAAAGGTTTTCACTAAGAATACATGTGTCAGTGCAAGGGGTTGCATGCTTCATTTTAAAAGGTATGCAATATGATTGCTCTGTGATATTTCCTTGGTTAAATTTTTCCTGGGTGAGGACTTGGTATTTAATAATGTGGTATATGCCTCTCTAGTCAGGGGAAGGAACCCTTGCTTTATGAATTCAATATGGTCACTTTGCAGACAAACTATGTCTTAAATGAATACATTTTTTTGGTCAGTGGTGGTGGAATTTACTACCTGATCTACAAGTGACATTTTGCTGAACAGGTTTCTGCTCCAGTATCCTACAGCGTGAGTGGGAAGAAACTGGTGATTTGAAATCAAGACAGAGAAATGATTCCATTTGATTTACTTTTGTGTCATGAGCATTCATAAGAAGCTGCTAGTCCACAGTTGGTCACAATGCCACATTTCAATCACAGTAGGAAGTTTTTTTAGCTGGTATGTGGAACAGAGGCTTTAATGAACATGCATGGTTTCTATAACAGACTACTTAAAGTGAAATAATGATGCCTTTGTAATTTCTAGCAAGTGTCTTTGTAAGGACTAAAAGATATACAGCAACTTAAGTAGTTTTCTATTTCTTTACTGAAACAGCCAGAGAAAGATACACTGCTTTAAACTTATCCTTCCAGTTTGTTTATGCTTACCCAATATATTAATGAATCCTCAGTTTTAAAGCTAGACCTAAGACTAATATTCAAATGATAATCCATGTTTGTTGAACTATTTTGAAAACTCTATTTTGATGGGAAAGAGCATGTTGCACAAAGTGGCAGCACGTGCAGGCTTACTACTTGGTACCCTAGTACCATTGACCGAACAGATTTGGACATTAGGCTGAGAGGGAGTGTCTTCTGTCATCCCATGAGGGAGGCAGGGAGATTGTCATGGTTCCTTGATTGCTTGGGTACATACTTTAGTGTACCATGTCCTATGGTGGTTGTCCTGTGAATTGAGCTTCTTACCAGGTGTGCACCTGTGCCAAAATTTTGTCAAGTGTATCCATGTGAAGAAACAAATGGCACAGATTTTGGAAAGAAGTTGCCAGAACTGCCAGTGATCAGGGATAAGGACAGCATTTATACTCCAGCATTACTTTAGGGACTCTAGGACTTGGAACATAATTTTGTCCCAAGAAAGGTTGTGATGTGTGAATGCCATGCTGAACTATGAACCTCAACAAATTTTGCTGCAAGGGACTAGACAGAGGACAGAGATACTTGGAGCCTTTCCTAACTGAATGATCCGATTTGACATCCCGTCCTCCCAGTGAAGGCCTCAGAGCCTCACAGAACACATCTGGATCTATGTTAAGCTGTTTACTTCTAGGCCACTCTCATTTCAAAGCCATTCTCCCAGGCTTGTATGCCAGGCTTTGTCAAGTGTCACCTGAATTCATCATGGTTTAATTTTGTTGCCACTTTCTGGGATAAATGCCACCACTATTCCTGCAAGTAGAAAAGTCATAGCTGCCATTCCAAACCTAACCCTGATAACATTTGTTGACATTCTCTGCAGCCTACCTACATTTGCCCATCATCCACCTGGGTGCACACAATTGGCACAGTCCTCACACTCAACTTACCCTGCCCTATAGGTACTTTTCCTCTTTCACTGGGGTGCGACTTACTAATGACAGAGATGATGTCACCCAGCACTTGAGTAGATAGATGATCACTGTGAGTTTGTGGGGTTCCCCTTCAGAATTCCTGGTAAAACTTCCCCAAGGACTCTCATGCCTAAGAAGCTGTGTATCATGTTCACATTAAGACATTGTGGAGGTCATATGCCATGTTGCATACTGTATAATGGTGCTGCAGAAGCAGTCATATGGACCCAAGGTTCGTGTGTGACAATGCTTTATGAGAGATAAATACGCTAAATCATCATTCCCTCAGGTTGAGAGGGCATGTCAAGACTTAAGGGTTTCTTTATGTAGCAAAATTTTACAATTAACAGGCTTGGCACCTGCACTGACATCTAGAATTTCTCCTTTTCACTGGTCAGGTAAATGCCAGCTGTCCCCCACGGTGAACATGCCACATGATGACACGGTCATGATCGAAGATGACAGGCTGCCTGTGCTTCCTCCTCACCTTTCCGACCAGTCCTCTTCCAGCTCCCATGATGATGTGGGGTTCATAATGACGGAGGCCGGCACGTGGGCCAAGGCTGCCATCAGTGACTCAGCCGACTGGTGAGTAAACAACCCAGGGCTGGAGCTGCTTATTGAATAAATAATATTTAAGTAAATGCCTGAATTGATTCCAAAAATTAGATTAAATATTCACAGTTAATGTGCTTGGGAACTAGAGGAGACCTATTGGAGGTTTTTTTTTTCGCTGTTTGGGGAATATATGCATATATGTCACATAGGTTGGGGTGTGTTCCCCGGGAGTGTGCATATAGAAGCCATAGTTTGGTGTCTTAGTCAGGGTTTCTATTGCTGTGATGAAACACCATCACCAAAATCAACTTGGAGGGGAAAGGGTTTATTTCACATATACTTCCACATAATTCATCATCAAAAGCAGTCTGGACAGAAACTCAAACGGTAGAAATCTGGAGGCAGGAGCTGATGCAGAGGCCACGGAGGGGTGCTGCTTACTGGCTTGCTCAGCCTTCTGTCTTATAGAGCCCAGGACCACCAGCCCAGGGCTGGCTCCATCCACAATGGGCTGGACCCTCCCATATAAATCTCTAATTAAGAAAATGCCCTACAGGCCCGTCTATAGCCAGATCTTATGGAGGCATTTCTCAGTTAAGTCTCTCTCCTCTCAGATGACTCTGACTCGTGTCAGGTTCGCATAAACCTAGTCAACATAGCTGGCATCAGGTGTCCTCACAGCTGGCATCAGGTGTCCTCCTCAGTGCTGTCCACCTGACTTTTTTTTTGAGAGTCACTCACTGATCCTAGAGCATGTCAGTTAGCTAGGCTAGCTGTTCAGTACCTAGACTGTGTGCTGGATATCTGAAAGTGAGTCCTCATGCCTGGGCAGCAGGGACTCTGTCCCCAGAGCCAAGTCCCCAACCTCAGCTTTCCTCTCTAGAGTTATAGCACAGCTGTTTACTAGGCTTTGAGCTGCTCCTGTCAGAGACACAGACTGAGAATACTCTCCTAATAATTATCTTCTTTCTTTCTTTCTTTCTTTCTTTCTTTCTTTTTTTTTTTTTTTTTGCCTCTGTGACAGTAAAAGAAAGCGTTTGATGCTACTCAACTTGTATGGCACTCACACACCACCCTGTCCTTTAGTCTACGTGCGTGGTAGAAAGCAAGTTATCAAACAAAGCTTGTTTCACAGGACATCTCCTACCCACTCCCCACCTGTTCACATTAGGCATTAGGTTGGAGGTGCTGAGGGCTGGCATTTTTGTGTTTACATTTTCATGATGATCTTAACAAAGTAAAACATCCCTGGTCTCCTCTTCCCCCTTCCTCCCCACCCTCCTCTTCACCCCTCCTCCCTACACTCCTCTCCACCCTCCTCTTCCCCCTCCTCCCCACCATCTTCTTCCCCTTCCTCCCCACCCTCCTCTTCCTCCTTACATGAGCGCAGGAAAACACGGTTAATATGTTTGCTAACTCTGCCGATGTTCTCTTGAAAGAACGTGACCTGTTCCTGGGCCCTTGAAAAGTTCATCACTAGCTTATATTTCTTTCCTTTGAATTCTCTTTTGGAAATTCAGGACATAATAATAGAGCTGAGCCAGAGACCATATGATAATAGCTGAGCCCTGAGTGAGTCTTCTGCTGTGGGTCGGGGAGCAATACGCCAGTGCTCTTACTGTGACTGCAGCTTGTATCCTGCCGGAAGTGAGAGTGTAAAGGAAGTTACATCTATCTCTATGGTGTTCTTCAAGGAGGCAAAAGCCTTTGAGTCTCCACCATGACAAGCCATTGTGAAGGGGGTCGCAGCAGGAACAGACAGATCTGCATTGGTACCAAGACATAGTTAGTTGGCTTGCAGGGAGAGCTTGGGGCATTAATTTCCCTGAGGTGGATTTGAAAAAACAAACAATGGTGGTGAGAATGTCTAGGATTTTTCCTTGGGAAACATAGGGCAAAGGAAAGACGAAGGTAGGATTATCTAAGCATGCATGCCTGCTGGTCAGCCGCAGAGCTGAGAATGTTAGCTTTGCCGTTCTGACAATCTCTCCCTCAACTCAGATGATAGTGTTAGAAAAACAGAAGGTCAGCGAGGCAAGATTAATAACTGGAATTTCAGTAATGGGGGGAAGGGTCGATATGGCTTCTTCAGGGTGTCATCTGCCAGCCTTGCACTCTGTCTTGATAATATTTTAGTGTACTGTTTATTGTGTCTGAAATAAGTTTAATGAGTAGATTAATCAGGAAAAATTAATTATGTCACATTTTAAGAATATTTAGTTATTTTAAGTCTTATTAATTTGCAAGCTCATTTGACATTTTAAAATGTGTGCATTTATAGTTGACTGCATAGTTACGGAAGGCTAAATGTGTCAAATGGCTATACTTCTAATTTGTTAACTAATAGAATGTACTTTTCTCAATCTAGTAATTGATGTAGCGGCCATTAACCATTTTTTTTTAAGAGAGGAGAAAATATAACAGCAAATTCTAATTTTGATAATAGCAATATTTGGGAGGATATGAAGTGAGTTTGAAAGTATGCTTAATAGAGATGTTGACAGGAAGAATTTAGATTGCTTTAAAAATTCTTTCCTAGAATTTTCTGTTAAAACTGTATTTCAGCAGGGTGTGGTGGTGAACATCTGTAAGCCCCATACCCAGGAGACTGAGGAAGAAAGATTAAAAGTTTAAAGCCAACATGGGTAAAAGCAGGGCTCCCCAAAATAAACCAACTAATGGGGCTGATGAGATGGCTTGGTGGAGGAGGTGCTTGCCCCATAACAGGACAGCCTGAGTTTGGATCGCCAGCACCCACATAATTTCTGGGCACACCTAGCAGACCTAGCACCCTGGAGATGGAAACGGGGGCTCTTAGGGACAAGTTAGCTAGCTTCGACCAGCAATACTTTGAACTCTGGGTTCAGAGTAAATAGAGAACACTGAGGAGGATACCCACATGCTGACTCTGGCCTGCACACATGTACATAGGCACCCTCACACAGGTGACCAGATGCAAGCCCCTCACACACAAATACATGTGGAAGTAAGTAAATAACTATATTTCAAATCATTGTGTCTACAAATGTAATGCCTTATTGCAGTTTTTAAAGTGTTCCACATGTTACTCCATAAATTATTTTTTTTCTGCTAAGCAACTCAGAAGTCCACTTTGCCTAGAGAGAGAATGACTGTTACTAGAAATATATTATTCAGTGTTTGTCGCTACAGAATTGAGTCAGGGTTATCTTATGGATGTTTGTGGTTTGGTTTGTTTTTGTGACAGGATCTTACTGTAGGCCTGGTTGGCCTAGAAATTGTTGTGTAGACCAGGCTGACCTTAAACTCACAGAGGTCCAGCTGCCTTTCCCTCTGGAGTGCTGGTATTAAAAGAATCAACACTATATCTGGCTAATTCTGGGGGATGTTTTGCTCTGGATATTATTGGATATCTTTGTCAAAGGCTGATCCTAGTATTTAAATTGACACATCGAATTCCTGGATAAGTATGATAATACTTCTTGGAAATTCAGACTATCAAAAGTTTTCGAGAGCCGTGATCCTGTGTCTCCAATGAAAAGATTGAGAGAGATTACAGGGCTAACAGAATGCCATGCACTGAGATTTGGGCTAGCATTATAAAAGTAGGAACTGGGGGCTGGAGAGATGGCTCAGCAGTTAAGAACATCTGCTGCTCTTCCCGAGGACCTCAGTTCAGTTCCCAGCACCCACATCAGATAAACAGCAACTGCTTACAGCCACCTGTGACTCCAGCTTCTGCGGGAGTGGAGTCCAATATCTTCTTCTGGAGGCTGAGGGCACCCCCACTCACGCATGGGTATGTTACTTCCAAACATGTACACATAATTCAAAAGTAAAAAATCTAAAATAATAGTAACATAAAAATAGAAACTCTTGCCTTGCCCTTGGCTGGTCTCTGGGATTTAGTTTTCCTGGCCCTTGGCTCAGGGGTTACTGCTGAGATGTGGGGGAGGAGAACTTAAGGACAAGTTCACTGTCTGCTATAGGTCTCTTCCTCCCTGCCCCTGCTCCACTGCCTTGGGTCATATGTGCACCCTGCTCTGTATTTGGTGGCCACGATCAGGCAGGGTGTCCATTTCTGTACGTGTTTACTAAAGACACCAGCATTGGCATTACTAGCATAATCCGAGATAGCTTGTCTTCACTGGGTAATGATCATAGCTTATGCATGGCAGGATGCAAAGGGCTTTTACCTTATGTTTCTGAGGTCTCTCATTAACTTAGGAGATGAGTGAGCCAGCTACTCTGGGGAGCACATGAAGGCTAATGGGCTCAGAGCCCTCCATGCCACCCTTCTAGCAGAAGGGTTCTCCTGGAAACCTTCCTTCACCTTCGGCTCAGCACTTCTTCAAGAGCAACCTGCTGTCATGTCATTGGTTTGAACTGCAGTTAAAACTTTGCTCTGTACTCAGACCAGATCACATCCCTTTACCTGTGTGTTATTTCACACAATACAGTGCAGGCTTATTGTGGCTCGCAGGCAGGGAAACATGTGCAAGTCTATAGTCAATTCAGCTGCCTAAGTAGAAGCAGCCCCCTCACAGCCCCAACATGACACATTAGTTAGCTGAGAGGAGGGGTGTGTTAGTTAGTTTTACTTGCTGTAAAAAAACACCATGACCAAAAGGGACTTGTGGGAAAATGTTTATTTTGGCTGACAGTTCCAGAGGGCAAGTCCATTATTGCAGAAGAGGCATGACAGCAGGCCACCTTAGCTGGAAGCTGAGAGATCACATCTTCAACCATATGCAAAAGGAGAGAGAGAGAGAGTTGAAAGTGAGACATTAGAAACTCTTCCTTCCCCACCCACACCCCATGACACACTCCCTCCAGCAAGGTTTCACTTCCTAACCCCCACATGACACACTCCCCCCAGAAAGGCTCCACCTCCTAACTCCCACCTGACACACTCCCTCCAGAAAGGCTCCACCTCCTAACACCCTCCCCCCAGGACACACTCCCCTCTAGCAAGGCTCCACCTCCTAATCCCAACTTCCCCCCCACCCCTCCCACCCCTGTGACATACTTTCTCCAGCAAGACTCCACCTCCACATCCCTTAAATATGCCACCAGCTGGTGACACATCCTTCAAATACCCGAGCCTCTGGGGGGACAGTTCACATCCAAACCACTGTAGGCGGTCTTCTACCTGGCTAGGGAGGTAGGTTGGCTGTATCCTCCAAAGAACTGTTGTGTTTGTCCCTTCAGTGTGTCCTATGGAGAGAAGTTGGAGCTGTGTAGGAGCACGTAGTAGTACCTCTTAAAGCATACCCAGATTTGATAAGGAAGAGCAGTCCCATGTGGCCTTCCCGTGCTTCCCCTGGGAAAGCACTGTGGAAAACCTCATCACATGCTGGTTGTCTCCTGCCTCCTCTCTTCCCTTGAGCCCCCCTGTGGGTGCCACCCAAATCAAAGGTCATCTGAATGTAGCCATGCTTCTCCTGCCTTCCTCAGGACTTTAGTCCTCGCTCAGCTGAGTGTCTCCAGCATCTGTTCTGTACGTTCGAGGGATGTTTCTGAAGAACTTGCAGAGAACAGGGATCTCTCCTTCCGTATTATTGTGAGCTGGGTCTGCCCGGCCCAGAACCTGCACTGGAAGATGTTCTGTTGGAAATTTACTGAGCTGGGGTCTTTCCAGGTGATTGGCTATTTCAGAGGGACTACATACTCATTACTCTGCTTTTTTCTAAAATACTAGAGAAAGCACACACGCACACACACATGATCAGAACACATCCCTTTTTTTTTTTGAAAAAAAAAAAATTTCATCCAATATTTTCTGACCAGTTTCCTCTCCCACAACTTCTTCCAGTTCCTTCCCATTTCTCTATGCACCCAGCTCCCTGCTCTTTCTTCCTCTCTTTAAAAAACAAATAGGCAAACAAACAAAACAAAAAACAGACAAAAAAAAGAAAAGAAAAATACAAGAAACACACAGACACACCATTAAAAACACAAAATCAGAGATAGTAATATATGAGCAAAAGACTCATGATAAGACAGACAATGCCCAAACAAAGCAATGTGAGACAAAAAGTCTACAAAAATACCATTGAGTTTGTTTTGTGTTGGCCATCTACTGCTGGGCCTGGGTTAATTTACCCAATGAGATTCCATTGGAGAAAGCTAGATTTTCCTTTGCAAGTGGGTGTCAATTACAGATAGGCATGGGAGTCTGTGTCCATGTCCCCCTCCCAGGATTGGGACCCCCTCCGGCTTGAACCTGTGCAGGCCCTGTGCACACTGCCACAGTCTCTGTGAGTGCGTATGTGCATCAGCCCCGTTGTGTCTGGAAGATGCTATTTAGTTAGACTCCTCCGTCTCTTCTGGTTCTTGCCATCTTTCTTCCTCCTCTTCTGTATACCTCCCTGAGCCTTGAGGGGAGAGGTGTGATGAAGACATCTCATTTCAGATGGAGTGTTCCAGAATCTCTCGGTGTCTGCACATTGTCCAGTTGTGGGTCTTTGTGTTAGTTTCCATCAGAACTCATCTTTTTTGAAATGGCTAAATTGCAATTTATACGGTTACATGTTACAGTACAAGGCAAGTCTTGTCAAATATTCAGCCTTTCCAATGTCTGACAGATAGCAGACTCATTTTAAACAATAACAGAAATAATGATGTATTATCAAACAATGAAGAAACAGGCAGAAGGAAATAGAGAAGAAAATTTACACCCACAGAGTTACTTTAACATTAAATCAGCTTTTTTTTTTCTCTTACTTTCCAGTTAGTCCCCTTTTTAAAGTGAGGTATATTGTGTTATTTAGTTTAAGTCTTTAAATCATATGCATCTATCCATGCACTAAAAGATATACGTTCTTTCCTAAAATTGAATGTCTCTACTTTTTAGTAAATATTTTCATGTTTTTCTTTCTCTTTACCCCAGCTCTTTGAGTCCAGATGTTGATCCGGTTCTTGCTTTTCAACGAGAAGGATTTGGACGCCAGAGTATGTCAGAAAAACGCACAAAGCAATTTTCAGATGCCAGTCAATTGGATTTCGTTAAAACACGAAAATCAAAAAGCATGGATTTAGGTAGTGAGTACAATCTCCATGAATCTTTATCTAAATAAAGGCGTGGATGCTGCCCCATGAAACTGAAGGTCCCAAACACATATCTACTTATTTTTAGCAAAGAAAAAATAAATTTAAAATGTGCCAATTTGTCAAAAATTAGTTTTCTTTGTGTTTGAGATACCCATACTATTCATAGTAGCATGTTGACATGATAAGCAGTATGTTGACATGTGCTTCTAGATGAGAAAGGAAGCAAACCCATGCTGTGTCCTTGTTGCTTCATTTCAAACTGAGGTATTTTAATACTTTGTCCGTTTGAGAAGCAGTTTCCTTGGAGAGTTCATTTGGTGAGATTTTTAACTAGACAACGTTTTGGAGAGAAACCATTATCTCAATCCATGTCTGGGGCTTGGTTGCCAATGCCCTCCTTGATTGCCCTTCTTGAAGTGCTAACTGATAGAACGTCTTCTGTTTTAACAATTATGGCCTTGAATCAAATTAATAACTTGAGAGAATATATTCTGGAACAAGTTTGGGAGCAAATGAGAGGAGGAAACTAGCCATAGTTGTTCAGCCAGACACCAATCAGGTAGTGTCTCTCTTTAAATCAAAAACTACCCCTAGAAGTAATTCAATTAATACAGGTGTAAACTAAATTATGTTTAAAACCTTTGTTAATCAACCATAACGTATGCTGTTTTCTGGTGGCTGTTTGAACTTCAAGACTAAAAGCATTAATTCGTCAGATATATCCATATATATAAAATTAGACGGTGCACTGCCTTGGCTAATGATGATACACTAACATACAAATAACACATGATTGTGAGAGGAAGTGACTGGCATACTGCATGAAGATCCTGCTCTTTTTCTCCTTTTAGTTTTTGATTATGAATGTTTGCTTGTTGTTTCTTTCTTTTTTATTTTGCATGGAGTGTTGCCTAAGAATTGTGCTCTAACGGTTGAGGTTGGGGGAGGGGTAAAGCATGTCAGGCTTTGGGGACTAACTGGGCTAACCAGTCTACATTTACCTTTTAACAGTAGCTGACGAGACTAAACTCAATACAGTGGATGACCAGAGAGCAGGTAAGAACGGACAGTTAGACTGTTGCCATAGAAACCGTGGTTCAAGGAGCTGAGTGTGATTATAGAGCTGCCAGTCATGTTGCCTGTCAGCACCGGTGTTCCGGTCTCACTCAGATGCTTTCGTTGTGGGAAATAGAATTGCAGGAGAAAATACATTTTTTTTTCTGTTATGAGAAATTCATCAGCAATATTTGCAACAGATGGATTGGAGTAGACTGCCTTTACCATGTTAAAAACAACCTTAGATTTTTTTTTTTTTAAATCTTACTTGCATAGGAGTGTTTTTGTGGTGATTTTTTTTTTCTTTGTAAATCAAAATCCTAAGAAAACATCTCTTATTTGGACTCTTAAGTTCTTTAGTCCTTATGTAATGTCTTAGTTATTGTTAGTGCTCCCAGTAGTGATTTTTATTTGAAAAATAACATCACCTATATCAGCAGCTCTCAACCGGTGGGTCTCAACCCCTTTAGTGGTTAATGACCTTTTTACAGGGTTTGCATATCAGATATCCTGCATGTCAGATATTTGCATTAAGATTCATAACAGTAGCAAAATTACAGTTATGAAGTAGCCATGAAATAATTTTATGGTTGGAGGTCACCGCACCATGAGGGACTGTGTTAAAATGTCCCAGCATTAGGAAGGTTGAGGACCACTGGCCTATACTTTTCACTAAATGACAGCGTTTGGCCTTGCTGCTGATGGTTGTGTATTTCGTCTGCTATCTCCTGTATCTTTTTCAGAGGTGGGAATTAGCTCATTGTTAACCCTGACATTAGTTTGAACTATATGATGCATATGGCTTCATTAGCTTTTGGAATCTGTTCTAAATTTACTGCCTAATCATTTCCTAGAAATAATGGGCTACATGGACTAGGTTTAGCAGTATAGTCTATCTTACTTTTCATATTACTACATGAAAATAATCAGCAGAGTCTGTCAGTGTAATTAAGCAGGGTGCTATGTGCAGTTGAGCATGCATGATTTATTAGTGTATTTTGGAATCTTGTTTTAATTATTCTAGATCCAGGATAATGTAATTATATCACTTAGCACGTATTAGCTTTAATTTGCCTTTTTAACCTGCTGTAGTAATTAGTTTCAGCCTGTGTGTTCTACATACATGCATAAAGATTATTGTGGATGTACTTGGCGTTCCCATATTCTATGAAGTAAATGATAGATTATAAAATTGCATTCAATAAATTATAAGATTGGCTGTGTTTGGGGCAATTAACTGTAGCCTCGGATCTTACTAAGTAGCTATTTTTCTGGTGAAACATAAAATTCATTGAAATTCTGAAGCGGGACTATAGAACAAGTCTTGGTAGTCTGCATGTGTACAATAGCAGTTAGTGTTTAGACCTAGTAGTCTTCAGGCTTTAAAGAAGTAGGCCCCATGCCAGGCGGACATGCGCACCTTCACAACGTGATGTTGAATGCTGTCCAGTCCTTGAAACAACCAAAAGCCACTATGAGGAAAACAAAATTTACTGTGAGCAACAAATAACATATACAGACTTTAACTGAAAACGTTACATAGCTTTCACGATGACGATTCAGATTCGTCATCTATTCAATCCATGTGTTTCTGTGGTTCACGTGTTAGGTCTTAGAGGAGAAGGGCACTTTCTGGTTTTGAGTGTACACATCTGTCCTATGCACGCAATTAAATTGGAATTAAGATGATCTTTATATAGACACCAGGATGCTTTTTGGTTTGGGGGGTTTTAATCTCCACTGATAAATTCTGTAGACTGTGTTCTCCTTGCCCGGTGTTAGCCAGTGAACAGAGTTTTCAGTTGAGTTGCTTCCTTTTTATTTCAGAGTTGCCTGGATTCTTTGCCAGGTTCGCCGAGAGCTTTGGACAAGGCATGCTGACATTGTGGTATAGATAGCTGTCTCGTTGTAAGCCACTTGTGATGAACACAGAATTCTTTCCCCCTTTTAGATCCTCGCAGAAGATGCCTTCATTGTCATTTTTTTTGCCCCCAAGAGAGATATTTATTAGCAGGCAGGAATCAGAAGCCTGATGGTGGTGCACACCTTTAATCTCAGCACTCAGGAGGCAGAGGCAGGTGGATCTCCTTGGTTCTAGCTACTGAGTTCTGAGTTCTAGGCCAGCCAGGACTGCACATGAGACTCTGTCAAAGAAGAAATAATAATAATAATAATAATAATAATAATAATAATAATAATAATAGATCAAAACAACAGGTCTAGGGCTAGGATGTAGCACAGTGGCAGAGTGCTCATCTCATATGTGGAAAGCATCCAACTAACAAAACTGCTCTAGGAAAGATATTCTATGTATGGTTCCCTTGACTTACGGATTTGGGGATCTTGTTTTTTTTTTTTTCAGTGAATATACTTTCTTCAAAAAGAGTAATGAGAGTATGACATCTTTAAGATTTTTAGATGTAAAAAATGCATGTATACTAAGGATCTTAAGATTTAAAAGTGAGAGCTTTAAAGTATTGTTTCAAAATGAGAAGATGCTGCTGTTTTCCATATAGTAGTGAATAGTCTTTTGCCCATGTTTTATATCGAAGACCTCGCCTCAGTTTTCATCATCGGAAATGCTGAGCTTATGAGCTGTTCTAGTGGGACTTGAGATCCAAGCCTTGTGCTCCCTAGCAAGCACTCTGATCTGGAGCTACATCCCCAGCCCAGAATTCTCAGTGTCTCACTTAGAGCCTTCGTTAGAGTTTCTTACTAGGATGTATGATATCTGTGTTACAGGGGCAGTGAGCTCTTTGGGTTAAGAACCAGATAATAAGCGATCTGGGCTAAGAGGCCATGGGGTCTCTGGCAACCGTTTGATTTCACAGTGGTGGAATGAAAGTAGCCATGGACCATATGTACATAAGTGGGGGAGGCAGTGTACAGCAACAGGGTCCAGGTACTTTTGCTGATCACACTATAGATCTACTTTTTTGCAAAGCTTTTTATTGTGCAAACTTCAACCATGCATGAACACACTATTCCCAGTTATCAGCATTATGATAAAGTGTTACTCACAGAGTTATAATTTAAGAGAAGGAAGGTTCTAAATTTTTTATGCTGTTAATTTTGTGTGTTGAGAGATACAGGGCCTGGTACACTTGTAGAGTTTTCTTGCTGATGTTTTATTTGTCTTTTTTGCAGAATTCCTTGATGCTGAAGGACCCTCAGACCATTTCTTAAATTCCCTGTCAGTTTTTGTTACTTGCAGTACATTAAAGTCTTTCCTTCTCTTGAAGGAAAGGTTATTGTACAGTTGCATGTGTAGAATGTGGCATTTTGATGACAGTCCCCGCAGGAAGTGTGAAATCACAGCTGGGGAGATATATATGTGTGTGTGTGTGTGTGTGTGTGTGTGTGTGTGTGTGTGTATAGACATACCTTCAGAGATACTCATATCCTTGGGGATCATTTGCCTAATACATGTTTCACATGACCCAAATACAGATAGAGAAGTTTGAAATCTCACAGGCATAATTCATTCAGAAATGAAGTTCTTGCTGGTTGTTGTTTCTAGAGAATGTGAAGGTAGCTAATCCCGCCAAGGAATACGTGGCTCCCGTTGTATTTGACTCCTTAGTATCACCCTTTTTGTTTCGGAACACTGTTCATTTTCCTTCCTGTGACATCGCCTTTATGAATAACGTAAGAAGTGTCAGTCACATGCTGTGAGGAGTTAGAGTGACGTGGTGCTCCTTGAAAGAAATATTCAGTATGTGCTTTGCTTACAAAGTAAGTGATCGAATGCACACAAGCTTGCGCTGAGGAAGCAAATCTATCTTCATTTGCTCCTGAGACCGATAACTTGCAGAATATTTTTTTCTGCTGTTAAATTTGTGCCTGCTTCTCTACCTGCCTGTGTTTTCAGCACCCCTGCCCTTCTGAGCACTGCTCCCCCATGGTGAAAATTAGGTAAAATATGCAATATAAATGAAGCATTAGAGGATAATTCTTATTTTGACACTTCCAGTTAGTTTTCCTTGGGTCTTACCACTCTGAGCCGTGGTGAGCCCACCTCTCAACCATTTGTCTTCCAGGTAGGAACATGCGGAAGCTACTTCCTAATTATTGATCAACATATGGCAGGTGACCCCATGTGGCGATAAGCTGTTTAGTTTCTTCACCCTCCTTTTTTTTTTTTTTCATCTGTCTTTTTAGGAAGATAAGTGAGGAGCCAGCCCTGTCACCTGGCCCACCCAGGTGGAGGTGTCAGCCCTTAGAGACTGCTGACATCCACCCCAGTGTGCCGGGTCACACAGTGATGGATGGGGCTGTCTCCCTTGCTTAAAGAAAATAGTTTGTATTGCCTGCTAAGTTCTGGTGCAGTCGGTATCTCAAGCCTTTTTGCCTTGGATCTTCAAGAAATAAAAGCAAAAATTTTAACTCCCTGGTGTGTTGACACTTCTGTGTCTCTGGGAGAGAAGCTCGTATGGGATGTGTCTATTCAGATCTGTACTATCCTTCTTTAGAACATTCTGTTCCCCAGAATCACCTTTCTACATGCTGCCAGCTAAGTGTGTTGGTGGCTCATGGCCCCTGAGACTACTTTTGTTTATGTTCACATGGCGAAGAGTGGATGGAGCCTGTGACAGTGATGGCCACCTTCTGCTGTTAATAACTTTGCGCTACAGAAAGATGCTGCAGTTAGATTGTAGAGATTACTCTCCTGCGGCCTCCCCACTGCCTCTGCATCTTAAATGTAATCATTGATGATTCTGGTTGTGTTAGTTTATATATGGATTACATTGGACAATGGTTTGATAGCGATTTCATTAATAATTTAGAACTTTTCCAATTGGAAATAGATAGAAAACCCTAATATATTTTTGAAATTAACTATTATTATTGTTTATATTTTATATATTTTCCATCTACATTCTAGCACCTATCACTGAGCCAATAATTTTATCCCTGCAGGTGTCCACAGTGCATAGAATCTTGGATCTGAAATTGTCACTCCCATTAACCTTGTATTGTTCTGACCTTCCAAGGCTCCCCCAGTAGAGATGTGGGACCTTCCTTGGGTCTGAAGAAATCCAGCTCCTTGGAAAGTCTGCAGACCGCTGTCGCCGAGGTGACACTGAATGGGAACATTCCTTTCCACCGTCCCCGGCCGCGAATCATTCGAGGAAGGGGCTGTAATGAGAGCTTCCGGGCTGCCATTGACAAGTCTTACGATAAGCCCATGGTAGATGACGACGATGAAGGCATGGAGACCTGTGAGTGTCCCGGCTGCACCAACAGCAGTTGTAAATGGCTTGCCCGATCAGAGGTTCTCAGAATGGGCTACTGGGACCCCGTGGGGTTCGCGGGTTCTTTGGGTGTATCTCTGAGGTCTAAAGTGTTTTCAGAATAACAGTTATCCTTGCGGTCCTTTTCTCTTTATAGTCTGGACTCAATGCAGAAGCCGTTAGAGAGAGTGTCTTCTTAGACTGGGTCCTGCTATGTTATAACTCAGGTTGACCTTGAACTGAAAGCCTTTCTCAGCCCCTCCAGTGCTAGAGAATGCAGGCCTGGGCCACCATGCCCAGCAAGGAATTGTCTTTTTAGCTAACGTTAAAGTAACAGTGCTAGGTAAAACCTGAAACAAAACCATTTTTCTCACAAACTTCTTTTGGAAAACACAGGAGTTTTTGAAAATATAATTTCTCTCACTATACAATTTGCTTATTTCTTTTTATAATGTAATTTCTTTTAAAAAGTGAGTTTTAAATTGGTATATATTGATAGATACAATTCACATTAAAAATATCATTTGGATTTCTCAGTAACTCATAAAGTAGAGTTATCTTTATACCAAAATCTTTGAAAACCATTTCTGTGTATTGTCTGTCAGGTAATATAGCCAATAAATACATTTAATAGCTTATTATTTTAAAAACTTATCTTTGGACTAAAATAGATGTATCTAATTTTTTATTTTCCCCAAATTACTAAATATTTTAAGCCAAAGTGACTGAGAGTCATAGTTTAGTATGATTAGATTTTTCTATGGATCATTAAAGAAAAATTAATCTTTATAAGCATATGGTTGGGGATATATATTGAAACATTTATTTCAATTGTTTTTGAAAAATAAGGAAAGTACCTAATTGGAAGATCACAAAAGAACTTAGTAATTATAAAGGTAAATGTTATTGATTAGTATATTCAATAATTACTATTTTACAGTTTACTTTTTAAAATATATTTATTTTATTAGTGTATCAGTTGTACAAAGTAACAGATTTCCCTGTGGTATTTTTCATGCATACACACAGCATCCTTGTCATATCTATCCCCTCATTGACCTTTTTCATTTTAGTTTTGTTTGTTTGTTTATTTCTGGTCCTGGGGATGAACCTGGACCTCACATATTCAAGGCAAGTGCTCTACCTCTGAGCTACAGCCCCAGCTCTAATTGCCTACCTTTTCTTGTAGCTTTATGTGCCTGGCATTTCTGATTTCCAGGTTCCTGGAGAATCACGATAACCATGCTTGTGCAGTTAATTACATTGTGTTGATAGCATTTGAACACCCTGGCCATGTAGTGTGGAATCCAGAGAAGGGAATGAGATTACATTTTAGATTTGAGCATCCAATGTGACTACCCATGTGACTTATCTATAAGGAAAGCTGTGGACTCTACAGCCTGAAGTTAAATCCAAGACCAGAGAACATTTCTGTGGAATGTAAATTACTTTGATTTCCACATTTGGATAGACTACTCCCAGCACACATTCCTGAGGCAGACAGCGGTGGAGAAAGAGCTTTAATAATACATCTTGAGATTTCAAGCAAAATTACATAATTTTTGCCTGTAACGTGTAATATGTTGGGAATGTGAGTATTTCTGACTAATATGCAAAGCACTTCGGGAGAAGATTGCTACACACTTCCCTGTCCTTTGTCTAACTCTCGACCGACTTTACACTGCAGCCAGCCTGTGGTTTCAAGCAGATCCACCTCTCTTGGCAGAGGAAGAGCATGTTTCCTATGCAGCTGCCAGACCTGGTCTCTAAGTTCCTGAGTCCCAGAGTTGTCACTCCTGCGGAGTGTCCTCCATTGTAAGGAGGGGGCTTTGTCCTCCCAAGCAGCATTGACTGTTACCTAGAGATTTTATGTCTGATCATGATAGGTGTGTGTTCAACAGAAGATAGAGCACTTTGGGCGCATCAACACACAGTGTACATGCAATCATGAAGTTTCTTAACTGTTTCCTTGTTCTGGTTAATGTGTTATTTGAATCCTTTCCTGAACTTCAGTTTTCTCACATGATGATGTGTTCCTCATTTAAATATAACAGGAGGCGGACTGCGTGTGAACACAGACCTCCTCTGCGTTAGCCCGTTCGCGTAATTAATAAATACATGTAGCCACTGACTTTCTAAAGGAAAGAGGTTTGCTAGGTCATGGTTCTGAAGGTTGCTGTCTAGAGCTGGGCAACACCATTGCTTTTCACTCTGCAGTGACCAGCAGGTGGCCATGACAGGGACGCATTGGTGGAACAAAACTCCTTCCGTTACAAGCCAGGAAGCATTAAACCCGACAGATGGGGCTCCTGAGTCCCCCATCACGGTGCCTTCCCAGTGGGCAAAGGACCCCCAACAGACCCAGCTGGTCAAAGGTTCCCCCATCTCCCTTCCAGTAATGACACTACAGAACCAAGTTTCTGATGAAGGGTGCTTGTCAAATTCCCACCTGAAGCCAGCCATGCTGAATTCCAGTTCAGCCTCTGGAGTTCTTCACCAACGTGGACATCCGCTTGGACTCCTTCATACAAACTTCCTCCTTTAAAATAATACACAGGAGCCTGGAGAGATCGTTCCATGGGTAAAGGTCTTTGCTACCAAACCTGATAACCTGAGATCCATCCTTGGGACCCCTAGGGTGGAAGTAAAGAACTGCCACAAATTGCCCTCTGACCTCCATATGCTGAATGGTAGCCCCCCCCCCCACACACACACCTACAGTCACACACATACTAAATGTAACTAAACAATTCTATGGTAAATGGCTGGGGATGCGTCTTAATCTGTAGAATGTTGATCTATCATGAATGAAATCAAGGGTTCCATCCCCAACACTGCATAAACTGGGCATGGCAGTACAGTGCGTACTATCTCAACTATATAGTAGGCTTGACTTGAAGCTGGCCTGCTATACTTGAGACCTTTCCCAAGGAAAGGGGGTGGGGAATAGTGCATTGTTAATGGAGAAAGGGTCTATTAACATGTCTTCATTCACCTATCTTTAAGAGAAAGAAAACAAATTAGTTGCTAGGTCTGGATGAGCTCATGAGAGATGCTGGGGTATGTGTCCTGACCACACTGCCCTTGCTACTCTACAGAACACTACAGTCCTCAGAAGTCCAACTGTTAATATCTGTCAGACCACGATGCTGAGCATTAAAGATGGAGAGTTAAAACAGCCTTTGGACATTTCATATAGCAATTGTGTGAAGGAACAGGACAGGCATTGATGGAGATTTGGGGGTGTCTAGCAAGGATGGGATTTGGATCAATCTCCTTAATCCCCAGGCCCTTAATTTTTCACCTGTGACTTCAAGGATCTGGGTATCCAGATCTTGAGGTGTGGAGGTGTGTGCTGAGCCTCTGGGCAGCAGTAGACCTCCCCAGCCCTCTCATCCTCTTCCCATCTCACTCTCCTGCCTCAGCAGTTGCTTTGCCTACCAACCTCTGTGGAGTGCCCAAAGGCTACCTGTGTCTTCTGCGATCCTTCATTCTCAGCCTCGGGCTTGGCAAGGCATGGGCTTCATGAATGTTGGTGAGATTGTAGGTGTTGGGCAAGCCTAGCCACTGCTGGTGTGTAGGAGTCGGCAGAGAGGGAAATGTGATGCACAGCATGGCAAGGCCATGTAGGTCTTTCTGGTATGTACTTAATAAGAACCCTTGCTTTCCTTCAAAAGAATAAGGAGTGCATGACTACTGGTGTCAGGAGATTGTCACCTTTACATAAGAATAGGGCTGGAGGCTCAGCAGTTAAGAGCACTGGGTACTCCTCCAGAAGACCCGGGTTCAATTCCCAGCACCCTCATGGCAGCTCACAACTGTCTGTAATTCAGCTCCAAGAGCTTTGACACACTTATACAGACATACATGCAGGCAAAACACCAATGCACATGAAATGAAAATAAATAAATAATTTTCAAATAGACTGGGGATAGAAAGGGTTTCTCTGCCTTCTGGTGCAAGCTAGGTCGGCGCTCTCATCTCCTCCTCTGCTTTCTAAGCCCCGTCTTTTCCAGAGTCTGGCTGGTGGTCTTTCTGTTACCGCAGCACTATTCCTGCATCCTACGTGGGCCTGTACCTCAGTGACTCTGTCTATGCATCCATGTCCTGTAAAGGATGGGGAAGAAGGCACCCCTTTGTGTGACTCTGGTCCAACCACTTGTTGAAATGAAAATGCCATATCCCCACTGACTATTGCTTTGACAGAGGACCATTGTTTGAGCAAAGGGTCTCTGGTTAGGCAGGCAGTCATCCCATGAGGATGTGAGGCCCTTGTAAAAGCCTGTGTGAACCATGGTGTCAGGAGTGGAAAAGGCTCAGGCTGTGGGTGGGGTAGAGCAGATGGTGGGTGAGGAAGTGTCGCCAGGAATAATGTGGCTCTTTTCCCTGCTAGCAGCATTGCATGCCCTCAGGAGACACCGTGACTGCTCTTGTCTGCTTGGTCAACCCTCCCAAGAACTATATTCTGTGGTTCCTAGTATTGGAAGCTCTCCACTTGCCTTTCCGCTATTGTACTGAAGTGATGGTGCTTATCAGTAACCCCGAGACTCACTGGGTTGAGACAGGAGGGTCTCGGTGTCCAGGCTAGCCTGGGCTATATATCTTGAAAAGGAAAAAGGAGAGCGGCATTGCTCAGTTAGTAGAGTGCTGGTGTAGAGCACATGAAGCTCTGGACTCCATCCCAGTGCCACATAAAACCCGGTGCGGTGGCACCTATCTGCAATCCCAGCGCTCAGAGATGAGAGGCAGGAAGATGAAAAGTTGAGGTTCGTCTTTGACTGTCCAGGGAGTGCCACACCAGTGGGCTATAGAAGACATAACAACAACAACAACAGCAAAGAGACTAAAGCGAAAAGTTCAGTGAAAAATAATACCTAAAGTATATTATGGAATCTTCATTTACAACTATTCTTAGAGATAAAAATTAACTATATTTGTCCCAGATCACATTTAGGGAATAAATGTCAGAATGCCTCTCTTCTGTATCTTGGTCATATGATTTTTTTTCCCAATGTGAGTTAAATCCCAAAGGGGTGAGCTAATTACTCCAAAGTCATCATAAAGTGTGTGAGAATGGATTGTAAGCAGTGGTGTCTAGAGCTGATTCAGAGGCTAAAAGTTCCTAATTGGCCAGGGCTGACTTGGCTCATAAGGAAGCCAGCCCCAGAGAACTTCATGGTTCCATGCTTTCGAAGGCCACAGGTTGTCAGTGAGACCAGGCCCTGGAGTGAGGGTAGAGTAGAGGGTACCAGTGGGTACTGCCTGGGTGCAGCCCTTTTGCTCCAAGATCTTTGACCAAGTGCAGAAAGAACTTGGGAACCATTCCTGGGAAGCCATGCATTAGGTTAGTGTGCATAGTCCTTGTGAGAGCACCAGGAAGAGTTTGAAGAAGTAGAAACTGGGGTAGAGAGATGGCTAGTGGGTAAATGGCCTCCATGTGAAGACTGAGTGCAGTAGCAGACTTCTGTACAGTGCTGGGAAGGAAGAGGAGGAGAGTCTCTGTGGGTCCCAGGCAGCCAGTTCATGAGGTCCAGTGAGAGACCCTCTCAAAAATAAGGTGGAAAGCAATTGAGGGCTTCTGGCTTCCATACACAGAGACGTGCTTGGATGCAGGAACAGATAAGATCACCGGCAGAGTGCTTATATACAAACAGTACACTAACTCAGGTGAGTGTCAGCTCCTGATAGTACCAGTGAAGGAAGAAGCTCTGCTCACGTGCTCAGCACCGCACACATTGTGACGATGGATTTCTCTGGTTAGCATTCTGAATCTCGGATCTTAGTCATCATCTCTCAGCATAGCTACTTTAGTGCTGTTTTAATTTCCCCTCATGGAATCTGGTGTCATTCCTTTCCACTCAGTCCTGAGCCCTTTTTATTTGACTCTAGAAATGGTTGTTGGGATCTCACTGTCTGGTGTGGGTTGACCTAGGAAACGCCAGCAGCATGCAGTTTTTTTCCCGGGATCAAGGCAATGCATCGCCATACCCGTCTATCCATAGCACTAAGCAGCTTGGACTGCCCACACGATCTGTGTTGTGTACCAAGTGTCTCCTTCTGTGGTGTGTGTTTCCTTCCAGCCTTCCTTGTGAACACTGCTGTCCCTTCCTTCTTCAACAGCCTTTTTCGTGAACAATTCACTTTCTACTTGTGTGTCTGAAGCTCTGACCATCAGGTAGAATGTGCCATTGTTAGTATAGTTTTGTTGTTGTTGTTATTGTTTCTGCTTTGCAGTGCTGATATAGGACCTAGAGCTAAATGCTCTACCACAGAGCTGACCCCCACACTGAAGTTTTGTTTAACATTAAGGATTTCTGTGCGTTCCCTGAAATGTGTTATATTTCCTAGATGTTCAAAACACCAGCTTCTGGGAGATAAGCATTCTGATTTCCCAGAAAGGGAGAAATGAACACAATAGCCTTTACAGATCATCTTCAGCCTTCACTATTGAACCCATCTGCACACTTTCATATTGTTTGGTTTTCATTTATAGTCTGTACAGTGACTGAAATCTTCTCTTTGACACAATAATAGTAATTTTTTGTGGTTATTAAAAACATATGTTGATATTATGCCCACTCATTGCTTAAATTCAAAAGAAAAAATTTGAGACAGAATCTCATATATCCAAAGCTGACCTTGAACTTGCATTATAGCCAAGGATGACCTTAAATTTCTGATCCTCTGCCTCCCAGATGGTGAAATTATGGTTGTATGCTACCGTGTCCAGTTTATGTGGCACCAAGGCAAACATTGTACCAATCCACTTCCAGATCTGTGTCCACCGTCTTCAAATGAGATTTTAAATGACAACTTCCAGAGTGGAGTCCTCAGTGCTACTGCTAACACTCTAAGTTTATAAATATTCTATTTGGTAAGCATTGCTGAGGGGAAAACCTTCATGGTCATTCCTATGGGCAGAGAGGATGCATGACTAACATCACTTTAGTGTGAAAATCAACTGATCACCAAGAATGAATCTGCAAGGGTTGAGCATGTTGAGTGTGTGGGCCTCATGGTGCCTCTCAGCAGGCACCTTGGAGGGAGAATGACCAGTTGTGTAGTTAACGGTCTCCCATTGTCTTTGGGAACATCATGCCTACTATATCTAGAAGATGGATGAAAGAAGTCTAGAAACTACAGAACACATGAACCCTGATCTTTGGGGATAAGTCTTGAGCTGTTTGGAAAGACAACCCTATTGTCTATGTCCCTCTACCCATATATACTTATGCTTTTTTATTTTAATGAAATAAGCTATTTTTACTATAGAGTGTCTTGTGGTCATTCATTTGAACTCTTCTCCTTGGGTAGCACTGTGTATTGTTACCTGTTTCCTTTATGTCCTGCCCCTTCTCAGCCATTATATTGGCTCTTTATTTTGTCAGGTATTGTTTGCTTGTTTGAGAAAGGAGTGCATATAGCCCAGGATGACCTCAAGCACTGGGATCATAGACTCAGTGACTTCACCACACTCAGCCTCCATCAGTTATTTTTCCCATTACACACCTCAGAAGAACTGCTTCTGAAGGCTTCACATTTCCTTCCTGCCTTGAACATGTGTGCTCCACCCCACCCCCCACCATGTTCAGAAAAAGCCGGCTATTTTTCTTGCCAAGAGCTCATCATTCTAATGTTAAAAGTCAAGAGTCCAGAACAGCAGATTCTGTTACTCGATACCATCTGCATCACTAGCTGTTCATTTCCTACATCTTTTCTTCCTTTCTTGGAGTCAAAATAGTTAGCTAAAATAAGAACCAATGATAATATTTATGTTCTCAAAGTGTTCAGTTCCTGCAAAGGCTTTGCTGGGCCTTGGAGTCCAGTCCTTGATGATTTCTGTTGCAGCATTATTTATCTCCCACTCATCCATAGAAAGTGGGTGGACAGTTGATTTGCCAAGTTGAGTAGAATTCTCCATTCCGTGTGTGTGTGTGTGTGTGTGTGTGTGTGTGTGTGTGTGTGTGTGTGTGTGTGTGTGAATGCATGCACATGCGGCATCTGGGATGGACGGTAGCCTCAAATGTCTTCTTCAGTCCCTTTCCACTGAGGCAGGATCTCTCACATAACCTACAGCTCACCGAAGTTCCCTGTCAGTGAGTCCTAAGGCCGTCTGTCTCCCTGTCCTCAGAGCTGAGGTTGCAGGTGTGCGTCACTGCACACAGCTTTTTTAAGAACGGGCTGTCCTGCGGGTTGACCTCAGGTCTTCATGCTTACACCGCCACCACTTCACCACGGAGCCTTTCCTGTAGTCCCAACTCCGCAGTCTTGCTACCTGATTTTTAACTTATTTAAGGTTAAGTCAAGCTTGTGAAGTTGGTGAGTTGTCCATGAGGAGCTTTATATTTGATCCTCTGTTTCCCCATGGGACTTGTAAGTTGCTTAGGAACCCATGTCTTTATTGTGAAGTTTTGTTTTTTTTTGGGGGGGGGGTTTGGTTTTTTTGAGACAGGAACTCACTTGGTAGCCCAGGCTGGCCTCTGCCTTCCGAGTGCTGGGATTAAAGGCATGCGCCACCCCCACCCGTCGTGAATTTTTTTAATCCCTGCAGAGATCTTCATACATGAGAATAGGAAACAGCTCCCTAACTCACTAAATACTTGCCAGTGCTCTTTAGGCCTTGCCCTCAGAGGAGTGTGTCTGTGGAATGAATGTAAAATTACGTTATAGGACAGGTGTGCTGGTGTATATCTTTAATCCCAGTACTTGGGAACCAGAGGCAGGTGGATCTCTGAATTCAAGGCCAGCCTGGTCTACAAAATGAGTTCCAGAGCAGCCAGGACTACACAGAGAAACCCTGTCTTGAAAAACAGCAGCAAAAGAGGTTCTACTTTTAGTTTTTTATTTCTCTGTTTATGTATCTTCAACAATTTATTTAAATCTAGAAACATTTTCAGAATGGCCTTAAAGAACATAAACAACTGGGCCTTACATTGTTGATACGTAGCAATAGATATTTTGCAGTTATTTTAGTGTCTGACTTAGAATGTGTCCGATGGGTGATACCTTTAGCCCCAGGTTAATAGCAACTTTGACTCTACAATGTAAGTGATTAGGAGATGCAGTGTTTTATACAGCCAGGCAGCTGTGGGTTTGTTAGCCCCACAACCCATCAGTATCACGAGATCTAGTGTCTTCCCTCCCTGTCTGTTCCTTTTTCCACAGGGTAGTTTCACAGTTTCCACAGCAGAAGTGAAGAATTCAGTGTGACAGGGCCATGCCTGGTGCAGTGACCTTGGACTCCCGTGTCTGCAGGAGCATAGCTTCTATAGGTTGCTTTAAACTTAATGAATCCAATCCACCCCTTGGAGCCTGGTCACATTCTGGGCCCAATCTGAGTTCATGGAAGCAGAAAGGGAGAAATGAATTTTGAGTAAGCAACCAGCAAGATCTTGTTACAGCAGCAGCAGTAGCAGCAGCAGCAACATTGGTCCTCAGTGAGAGGAAACAATGGCTGATAACCATGTGCTGGGAGTCTGCCTGTGAGAGTCCAGTATTTGTGGTAACCAAAGAGATCTAGTTCATTCACTGCAGAAGCTGTGGAACTTTGAGCTTCCTCAACAGCTCGAGGCTCTTTTTTCCATACCCATGAATGCACAAGTGCTCACACTTTTCTAGACTCTTCAGTGACCCAGTGCTAACATGATAGCTTTCCGAGTCGAGGAGCTCAGTTTGTCACGTGGTCTAGAATTCTAATTGAGCCACATTTGCATCTGCTGAAAACAGAGTGATTAGGTCTGTCTTAATTGCAGAATGACTGGCACATCAAAGGGAATAAGCAGCTTCACAATTTACCTTTTTAAAAAAGGAATGAGCAAGTGTCGTCTTTAGAGTCATCACTCAGGAAGGGGCTGAGAGTTCGGTGCCAGGGGCACGTTCAGACGCACAGCTATGGGGAAAACAGCAGGGGTTTCTGTTGGTTCAGAAGGAGCTAGCATCTTCTTTTGTACAGGCTGTCTGTAAAGGTCTGTAAAGATGAGCAGGATCGAAGTATAAAATGAGAACATTTATGGTGCATTTAAAACAGTCCATCATTAAATATAAATTCATGATTAGTTCTGTACTGGAGATTATTATAGGAGCAGAACGGAGTGAGTCATTTGCTGATGATGCATTGCTGGTATTTTCTTAGTAGAATTATTGTTCACATGAGTATTTTGCATTTTCTTAACTTAAGGGAATAAAATATTTCATACTCCTTATTTTATATAAAGCTAGTCCTAAACATACAGACATAGGTTTTAATCATACCTTCTAACATATCTTTGTCCTAAAATCACATATATGTTTTTCACAAGTTACATGTAACCAATTTATTTGAGCTTTTCTTTTTTTGTAGTGTTTCCACATAGGAGCAGGGTATAGTGGGAAATTCTTTTTGTTCTGAGTTTAAGTGTATATAATGTGACTCCATAAAAGAACATCTTATGTTTGTACATATGAAATTCCATATTGCTAAATATTTTTAATTAGTTGGCATTCAAAGACATTGGGTAGATCATCATGCCCCCAGCAGCTTTTCTGTGATGAGGTATTACCTAAATCTGAGTGTTTAGAACAAGATAAAAAGTCCTCAGATGTGCAAGGATCATTTAAACAGTGCATTTGCTTGGGGCAGCAAAGTGAGGTAGGAGTTTTCATTTTATAAAATGAGATTACAAAAGTGAAGTTAATAAATCATTTAATACTTTCTCTGTTTCATCCAATTTAGGAAATAAGTTGTATTACATACATGAGAAAATCATTCTGAATATGGAAAGAATTGGCACAAACATTACTTCAGCATATAGTGAGTTGTGAAGGCACCATGTTTATTCTGTGATGGAGCCAAGAGAAGACATATGCCCCCTGAAGTCCTGCCAAAACTATTAGGCAGAAAACCGACCGTATTGCTACTTATACTCCATTCATGATTTATGATAATGGTTGCTGTGGAAGACTAAATCATTTACATTTATTGAGTTCTTTTTTTTGTTTCAGACATTATAGAGGGTCGTAAAATCTATTAGATGATATACATAGTTCAAATGGTGATAGCACAAGAATATACCTGGAACCTGATAGAGGTAATTCAAGTACAGTGGGTATGTATGCCATAGCTTGATTATGGCTGTTTTTATGAGGCTTTGTTGGAGGGGAGCAGGCATTTTTTTCTGAAGGCAGAGCAATGTAGCTGCTGTCTGCCTGCCATCTTCATTTCAGGAGTGAAGAGGATGGAGATAGACATATATGGATATTATTTGAGAAGTGTGATGATAAAAGATTGTGTGTTGGATGGAGATTTTAGTAACAATTCATTCCCAAGCAGGACTCATAGAATATCCATCAGCTTCCATTCAGCTCATTACAGTATTCCAGTGTACTTTAGGATTTGAAATTCCTGAGAATTGTTTCCTGGTAATTTGGTCAATTATCACAAATTTGTGACCATACCCATTTCCCAGAGGGCTGAAGAAATGGTCTATATGGGTAGAACATAGCCATATTCAGAGGTTTGAGGTAGGATCTTGAACTCTGCTAAAAGCTGTAGTTACATTCTCTTCGATTGCTCTTACCTGAAATGACGTGTGTAGTAAGCTCAAGGGCAACTTGTAGGTGGACTTTTCTGTGTCCCAGCAGCCACTCCCAAATAACCACTTAGAGACTTATTAATTATAAATGCTCGGCTGGTAGCTCAGGCTTGTTATTAGCCAACGCTTATATTTTAAATTAACCCATATTTCTTTTTTTTTCTTTTTTTTTGGGGGGGGTTGAGATAGGGTTTTTCTGTGTAGCTTTGCACCTTTCCTGGAACTCACTTGGTAGCCCAGGCTGGCCTCGAACTCACAGAGATCGGCCTGGCTCTGCCTCCCGAGTGCTGGAATTAAAGGCCCGGCTAACCCATATTTCTTATCTACTCTCTGCCATGTGGCAGTACCTTCTTTCAACACAGCAGGTTCCTCTTACTTCTCTCTGTGTCTGCCTGAGACTCCTGAGACTCTGCCTGTCTTTTTCCTAGCATCCTCTCAGTTTAGCTTTCCCACCTAACCTCTACCTGTTCAGCTTTTGGCCCATCAGCTTTTTCATTAACCAATGAAAGTAATAAATATTTACAGGGTACAAAGTTTATTCCACAGCATCAACTGGCCAGGATCATTTTTCCTAGTTATGTGCATATCACAAAAATCGCAGCCTTAGTTCATCATTATGTGTAAAGGCTACAGATTCTGTGTCTGACTGAAAATGTTAACTGGATTCTTCTAACAAACTCTCTCTGTGAATATTCAGAGAGGGAAAGAAGCAAATTTTCTAAGGTTTCTTTTTGTTTTTGTTTGTTTGTTTTGTTCTTATTGTTTTATTTTGAGACAGGGTTTAATGTAGCTAAGGCTAGCCTCAGTTACTTTATAGCTAGCATAGCTTTTAAAAAGAACTATGTGAGTATGTGTGTGTCAGAAAGTAGGTTTGTGCACATGTAGGTGAAGGTGTCCACAAAGTCCAGAAAGGGGCATCGGATCCCCTGGAGCTAGAGTTAGGTCAAGTGGTTGTGAATAAGTCTATTACTTTTAAATTATGCATATGATGTGTGGGGGTGCCCTTGTAGAACAGAAGCATTGGATTCCTCTGGAGCTTGAGTTACAGGTGGTTGTGAGCCAGCCAGTGTGGTGCTGGGAACCAAACCCAGGTCCTCTGAAAGAGCAGGACCAGTGCTTAACCACTCCGCCATCTCTCAGCTCCTGTGTTGAAACTTTCATTGTGTCTCGGGAGTGACTTCCTGAGAGAAGAAATACATTGGCTCCTCTTTTAAGGTGTATGACCCATGCAAAGAATTCTTCACCCTGCTTTTTGTCCTTTTACTCAACTACTGTATCTTGAAAAGAATATTAGAGCTTGGGCATGGCCATGCTATCATTTCATAGACTAGGTTCAGATTTTTGAGGATTTAATTAATAGCAGAAATCTGAGATGCATGGATGAAATCTAGGATGTCCTCTGTGGTCTCAGACTCTTGGTGCTTATATCACTACTCTGGTGTCCTGTGTCTGGTGGAGAAGTAAGGTTATCAATCTGATTTGCAGGCCAAAGCATTTAGAGAAAGCTTAGTTGTCATATTCTGCTCCATATTGCTATAAGTCCAAGAACATGGATGTATCTTTGTTGAAAGCTGGAAAGAAATTGCCTTAGATTTCAAGAGTGACTTGAAGCCTGCGTAATCTTTACTGTGTGTATTTGGAGGTAGATTTAAGACTGGATCTCAGAACTGATTTCTAATAGTTACTGTTTGCAGGCCTCTGTGTTTCTCCTAATGGTTAAGCTCTTTCAGTAGGAGAAACCTATGTTAGTTTCTTGTCATTCTTTAAAATACAAAACACTGGGGAGATTGGAGTACACTGGACCATGAGCAGGTTGGCTCAAGGAAGGGCACGTTGTTATCACTGAGGTCATCTCTAAAGCCAGAAGGAGTGAGTTACTGACTCACTGGTTCTCAGGGATCATCTGCCTCTGCAGCTGTGGAGCAACACTGAGCAGATGGCCTCACTGCTGAAGTGTTGGCCATAGAAGCAGGGTTCTCAGTTCTGTCCCAGGCACCAACATAAAAAGATGTGCACAGTGGTGTGCCTGTGTGACCTTAGCCCTGAGGAACAGGCAGGAGGATTCCCTAGGACTTGCTGGATGTCCATCTAGCCTGCTTAGCAAACTCCCGGCTAGTGACAGATTTTGTCTCAAAATACAAGATGACCAGTGCCTGAGGAACAACATCTGAGGTTGACCTTTGACCTCCTCAACATATATACATGTATCCACACCCATACGCCCATGTACACTCATGTGAACACAGATACACACATACACACACACGCACGCGCACACACACAGAATGTGGGTGATTATTGCATCCACTATGTAATACACCATTCTTTGTAGCATTTACATGTGGTGCTAGACTTCCACCGTAACCACATAAGGAGAGCCTGAATGACGACCCGCTGTCTCCAGAAACCAAAAAGTCTCTTCTTCTGTACTCAGAAACCACATGAGTGTATCAGGAAGCTTGGTGCTGGAAGTTTATGCTGACATGGTTGTTGCTAGTCGGTGGGGTTTTTCAGCAGATTAAAGATGGGTACAGGGGTGTCTGCAGGATCTTTAACTAAGGGGGAAGTGGCACAGAGGAGGAACAGTTTGCTTATTTTGCTTTTCACTTTGCAAATGTGGAGCACAGCATCCTGCTGGGTCTGTGGGTCCCTGCCGTGCAGACTCTGTGCAGTGAAAGTCCCATGTTTGCATCTCATCTCCATGTGGGATGTGCCTGTGCACCCACATCACCAGGTCCCATGTCCCTTCTGTTTCTGCCCGTGGTCCCAGTCGATGGGAGGTCCCTTCTGCTGCAGAAACTGGGGGAGAGTGAGGTCCCGTGTGCCCTTCAGTGCCTTACTTTGTTGCTGTGGCTCACTATGTTCCCTCTCTTCTTTCCCTCCCTCTTTCAAGTGGAAGAAGACACAGAAGAAAGCTCAAGGTCAGGGAGGGAGTCTGTGTCCACATCCAGCGATCAGCCTTCCTACTCTCTGGAGAGACAAATGAACGGGAACCCAGAGAAAAGGGACAAGGCGGACAGGAAAAAGGACGAAGGAGGAAAAGAAAAGAAAAAAGACCGGGGGAAGGAGAAGTTGAAAGCCAAGAAGGGAATGCTCAAAGGCTTGGGAGATATGTTCAGGTAAGTGTTCTAAGACAAGCAGGGGCAGCCCTGGGCAGTCTCGAGTTGCTCAGCAATGGGATGTATTCCAAGAAGTGCCTTCTCAGGCACTGTGCTGTGCAGATAGCACAGGGTGCAGAGACAGAGGCCCAGTCGCTATAGCCTGCTACTTGGTGTAGACGTTCATATGATGTGGCACATGACTGTAGGTGACTGAGGTTGACAGGAAGCACCTGTCTGAGGTGAACCGAAATTCTTATCTCCTTTCTGGTCTTAGCTACTGCATTTGTACTTTCTTAACGATTTCACGGTGGTTATTTTGAGCTATTTTAGCAGCCTTCATTGTGGTGTCTTGCCAACCACACAACAGTGGAAAGGAAACAGGGACTCTCTCTTCTTCCCTCTGCCTGCAAAAGGCCCATGGAGAAAAAAGCCTATTAAAGTGTTGTTTGTTCTTTTTGTGTGGGAACAATGGTTCATTATTTAAATTTAACACAGAGCTCAAGTTAGTTGTAGCATTTAAAGGCTCATTAATAACAAGTCTAATAAAAAATGTTACAGATAGAGCTTCAATTAAGCTATGTTGATTAATTTAATACTTATTACTTCAATCTGTAAAGATTTCATTAGATGTAGTCTCTGGCTGTTTCCTGACAGTTGGTTTTGTCCCTAAATTATACTCTAGGATTACTTAGCATATCATTTTTTACAAATTGCTGCTATACAATAAAAAGACCAAACTGTTGAGAAGTTGCACCAGAATCTGTATCCATGTTCATCTTAGGTGAATTTATAAGATTCGGGTATGTAATGTTAAATATGGAGGTGGTGAATGCCTCACAGATGAAGCGCTACATACAGCAGCGCAGTGTTTAAACCTGACAGTGTACTGTGCATGCAGCTTCTGACTTTTCAAAATAGAGTTATCCTGCATCGTGAGTCCCTTCCCTTTGATTTGTCTTTAATTTTAAAAGGTGAATACGAGATTTTGCTTTCCTAGAATTTCTTGATTTATAGTCCTTGGGTTGACCTCACCCTGAAGGCTACAGATATGGTCTGTAGTCTTCACAGCAGTGTCTTCTGTGCATGTCTGATGGGTCAAGCCTGGGGAAGAATGGGAGTGAAGACTTACATTGACTCCTGTTGGCTTGTTGGTGACCTTGGCTTTAATATATAGAAAGCTGTGTGTTTGCCTCCCACCCCCAGGACCTTGGTGTCCTCGTAGTTTTTCATGCAAGTATTTCTTGTTAATATGCTGCTCTTTCTGACTCTTGTTTTCTCCCTGATCTTTCTTCATTATATTGCATATCACATGCCCATACATATTTATAAGATGAAATTGTTCTAACTGCTACTAGATTCCAGCTCCTGCGATACTGCAGGAAGCAGGGGGTTCGTTCCACTTCTGCCAAGTGGCAGCTCATGATCTGGCACCCACGCAATACACAGTAATGAGGCTGCCACCTATCAGTAACATCTTGAGGAATCTGCACTGTCTTTCTTAGTTAGACAGGCAGAGGTAGAGGAGACCTGCCCCAGGCATGTGGTCCACTTCAGCCTACAGCTCTCCCCTGAAGTCCTCCTGAAAACTAACAACAGCATGTTCATGTTTCTTCATCAGCAGCATCCACCCTGTTCATCCAGGCTCTGTTCCTTTTTAAGGTTTATCTGTTTGTTTGTTTTATGTATATGAGTGCTCTATGTAAATGTTCACCTTTATGCCAGAAGAGGGCATCAGATCCCACTGTAGATGGTTGTGAGCTACCATGTGGTTGCTGGGAATTGAACTTAGGACTTCTGGAAGAGCAGCTAGTGCTCCTAACTGCTGAGCCATCTCTCCTGCCCCAGGCTCTGTTCTTAATGGAGAAATAACAGATGAAGTTCCAACGTGAAGGACTACCTCAATTATAAACGTCCTTTGTCTGCAGCTTGCAGCTCGGGGTTAGGGCTTCCTGCTATGGCTCAGTGGAGGGGGCCATGAGCCCTGAGGAGCAGCCCTCTCTGCTGAGCACCCTAGCAAGCACTCCATGACCTGTCATCTCATTCTGAACCCATCGGCTTGCTTGAAGTGAGAGAAGCTCTGTGACAAAGAAGTTGGCCCGTTTGGAAATTCAAAAGTCTACATACTGGCACTAGAGGTTTTGATTTGGTTTTGTGAAACTGAGTTCACATTCTCCCAGTGTTTAAGACTGGCTAGGAAGACAGTTAATCCCAGGCCCATCAACTTTCGTGGGCACCTGGAATTAGCTGCTTGTGGAGTTAGTCCACATTGCCCAGCTTTCAGAAACTGTGCAGAACAGTTTTTCAGTACAACCATTATTAAAAGCAAATTACATTTAAAAATCAAAGGTAATGAATGCTCCAAGTTCCTCACTTCCTAATTATTTTCATGTATACTATGATCCCTGCTTTGGAGAGGACTAACGGTAGCCATGTCTGTAGGCTGTGTGCTCCCGGCTCTTGCAATGTCCAGCGTGGCTTGTGGGCAGCCATACCACACAGCTCCAAATCAACCTTCTTGGGAGGATACAGTTGGGAGGCCAAGGAATCTCACCAGACAGAGGTGGTCTCACTCCACATAGAATACAGGTGGTCTCTGGGTAGGATTGCAGCGTCTTTTCTGCCTGGAACATGGATGAGTTCTAAGTCTACACTATTGCTTCAGTTCTTTCTTGATTATACTCACATAATCATAAAACAGGCTGTGTGTGTGTGTGTGTGTGTGTGTGTGTGTGTGTGTGTGTGTGTGTGTGTTCATGCATATGCAAGTGTACACTAACATGTCCTCTTATCTTGCCTTCCCTCTGTTATTAGAATTTGTGGATCCTCATTAGAGTTTTCAAACATTTTATTGATTTTTTTTCAAAGATTCATTTTATGTGTTTTGTTTTGCTTACATGTATGTATGTGCACCCTCTGTGCTATGGAGGTCAGAAGAGGGTTCCTGGATCCTCTAAAACTGGAGATATAGAAAGTTCTGAGCTACCATGTGGGTACTGGGAGTTGAACTCCAGGTCCCCTGCAAAAGCAATAAGTGCTCTTAAGCACTGAGGCATCCATCCAACTCTAAGTTTTGAAGCATTTTCAATGGCCTTCTGTGCCTGATGGATTGAGGATTGGAGACTGCTCAACCCTCTGGCTCTTTGGTATTCCCCACCCCCTGCACTCCTTAAACTCCATCTTGAATGTAGTAAAATCTTGAAATGAGTTTCTTCCATTCTCTTTGTTCGAGTGAGGCAAGGATGCAATGCCCTCAGCGCAGTCCATGGCACTTTTAAAAATCAGGTCAGAATGTGTGTATGTGCTTTTCTTCCTGAAGTTTGCAGACATTCAGAGGTTCAATAGGGTAGCCGATGCAGGACTCACGCACAGTGCAGCTGCGGCTCTCTGTGTATTGTTTTTCTGCTGTTTTGTGGTTTAGATAACAAAAGGAAAAGGCTGAGAGAACAGGAAGATTAGAGGTTGGGAGGCTAGGTTTGGGGGGGTTCACATGGAGGTCAGAGGACAATCCAGAGTGTCAGTCTTCAACTTTCTTGCTTGAGGCAGGGTCTCCTGTCACTCACCATTGCGCATGCCCAGCCATCTGGTGCGTGAGCTTCTTGGGATTCTCCTGTCTCTGCCTCCCTTGTGCCAGATGTGCACTGAGCTTGTGGATGCACATGACTCTGTCTGGCTTTCCATGGGTTCTGGGGATCTGTATATTTGCATAGACAGCAAACACTGTACCCACTAAGCTATCTCCCCAGCCCAGGAGTCCAGCTTTTTACTTGATGTAGCTACTTGGACATTTTTTTGTCCTCAGTTCAGTTTAATTAATGATATAGTAAGTTTTCTTTTACAATGAGGAAACTCATAGCTCTCCTCTGCACCCAGGAACACACACACACACACACACACACATACACACACACACACACACACACACACACACACACACACACACACACACGCACGCATGCATGTATACATGTATTCTTCCTACCATGTGAGTTGCCTGACAATTTTTTAAAGATTTTTTGATTTAATTTGATTTGTATGGACATTTTGCCTACATGCATAGATATGTGCACCACATGCATGCCTGATGCAAAGGATCCCCTGGAACTGGAGTTATAGACTGTTGTGAGCTGCTTTGTGGGTGCTAGGAATTGAACTTGGGCTCTCTAGAGGAGCAGCCAGTGCTCTCAAGCACTGAGCCATCTCTCCAGCCCCAGTTTTGATTAAATATAATGTGGGTCAAACATAGGGACAGTGATCCAGGCATAGTAGCACATGCCGTTAATCCCAGCCTTTGAGAGGAAGAGGCAGGCAGATCTCTGTGAGTTTGAAGCCAGTCTCCTCTACATAGTGAGTTCCAGGACAGCAGGGCTATAGAGAGAGACCTTATCTCAGAACAAAACAAAACAAAACCAAAAACAAACAAACAAAGAAAAAAAACAAAGTAAAACAAAACATCAGAGGATACTGTATTTTAAGAAGCCACTTACAAAATGGATGATGGGTCTTCATTCACTGCCATATCCTCGCCATATGGCTTCCTAGTTCTCATTTGGAAGGGTCACAAATATGCTTTAAGTGTTGACAAATAGCTCATATGAATCCCTCTTCAGTTTGCCAGTTAGAGAGTTTGTGGCGTATGAAAGCTAGCTGCCTTGTGCTAGTTTTAAGTCACTAATTTAAATTGATAAAGACTCCAGTAGTGAATGCAGAGTGCCTTGTGTTTGTGTTAGCTTCTCATATTACATGGCATCTTCTTTGGCATACCCACCTTAATACAGGTAGATTTGTATGTGAGAGACCCAAGCAGGTAAGCGGGGTGCCTGAATGAAATTGTCCTGTGTCCTGTGTCCTGTGTGCGAAGTGCCCATACCAGGGGAGGTTTGAAGTTTAGAGGAGGCGAAGGTTGGATTCTCAGATGCCAGACTATAAAACATTCCTGAGAACTCCGCTGCTTCCTGTGGTTTCACTGTAGAAGGAATGAGGAGAGAGGTATTGGCCAATGAGTTTCACCGCACCTATAGGGGCGGCAGCAGCATTTTGAACAATGTTTCGGCCTTGGTCTCCATCTTGACAATGATATTATCATCAAGATAATGAAATCCTGTCTTTCAGATATTAATAATTAAGGGATGTTGTTGCCCTTTTATCTGTTTGGTATGCTTTGTTGGAAAACTGGATCCATTGTCATTTGACTATTGTAGACCACAGCTGTCCCCAACTGAAGGTTCTTCCCAATGACCTGACTATACATGTCTCCATGTTATTACTTTTTGTGCTATTTGTTTATTTTGCATGGGTGTGTAGGTAGGCTTTGGTGGTTATATGCATGTGGGGTGTGTGTGTGTGTGTGTGTGTGTGTGTGTGTGTGTGTGTGTGTGTGTGAAAATGGGGGGGGCTGTGTGTGTGCATACAGAACCAAATGGTCAGCATTGAGTGTCTTCTTCAATAGTTTCTCTACATTATTGTTTCAATATCCATATTGAGACAGAGTCTCTTACTGGGACTAGGAGCTTGCTGTTTTAACTGGACTGACTGTTAAGTGGAGGCCCAAGATCCTCATTTCTTCCCTTCCTCAGCATTAGGATTATTGGCTTGTGCAGCCAAGACCAGCTTTTTACATGGGTGCTGAGCTTATATGGAAGGACCTTTACCCATTGACCCATGTTCCTGGACCCTTGTTTGTTTTGTAAGAAAGGATCTTGCTATGAGGCCTAGGTTGGCCTTGAACTTGCAAACCTCCTCTGCTTCCTGCTTCTGCTTTTCCAGTGCTGGGATGGCAGGTGTGTGCCACCATGCCCAGGTGAGATTTATGTCAGTGAACATATGTCACTGTGGGAAACAAGAACAAAAGTAACACTTCAATCTTTCTTTAAATTTTTAAAAATTTATTTTGTATATGCGCGTGTGTGTGTGTGTGTGTGTGTGTGTGTGTGTGTGTGTGTGTGTGTGTGTGTGTGTGGACATGCATGCAATGGCTCATGTGTGGAAGTCAGAGGACACCTTGTGAGAGTCAGTTCTCTCTCTGTGAGTCCTGGGGATGTAATTCAGGTCAATAGGATTGGCAGCAAGCACTTTTCCTCACGGAGCCATCTCACTAATGCTGCAATTTTACTAAAATTGAATCTTCCAGTTACAGTTAAAACCATCACCCAGAACTTGTGACATTGCTTGACTTGGGTCCGGAAGAGAGCATAGATAACCAGGTTTGAGATGTTGTCTGGGTGACATCAGACACACGGCTAGAGCTTGCTCTTAGAAAACCCATCATTTAGGATCGTAGGGACCGACCTGGACCCTCCTTGGTGTGGTGTGGACGGGCCATGTTGGGCTTCCAGGGAAGAGCGGTGTATGTGGCGGCCCCCTCGCTGTGCTTACTAACCTTGTCTGTACGTGTTTCTCATCCAGCCTGGCCAAACTGAAGCCGGAGAAGAGATGAACAGCATCCCAGATTCAAACTGTCTTGAGCAGCACACGTTGCACATTTGTCTTTTAGAAGCGTGGTGGCTGGGCTGGGCCTCAGTCTAGAGTGCCTGCCTTGTGTGCACAGAGCCCTGGGCTCAATCCCCAGAACCCTAAAAACTGGGTGTGGTGGCGCATGCCTGTACTCCCAGCACCTGGGACGTGAAGGCGGGAGGATCAGAAGTTCAAGGTCGTCCTCCACTACATAGTGAGTTCGAGGCCAGCCTGGGATACACGAAATGTGCCTCAAAGAATCAAACAATAAATTTACTTTCAATGAATTCTTAGTGGCTGTTGACGAGTTTTGTTTATGCCATCAGTTTGGATGCTTTAGTGATTTCTATTATAGTCAATTTGGAACTTTTGATACTGATTTCATGCTTGGGGGTTTAACTTGCTGCTTCAGAAGGCAGAGATTTGTTTGTTTGTTTGTTTTTTTCCTTCCCCTCTCAGGTGTTTTAGTTTTGTTTTGCTTTATTTTGTTTTTTAGTTATCCCTTTTTCTTAGTGGATGCACATAGCCCTGGTGTCTTTAGAAGTCATGAGCAGGTACCAATTGGATATTAGAGTCACTGCTTCTGAGATAAAGTACCGCTAAGAGGGCTCAAGTTCAGTCTCCCACAAAGCTTAGCAGCAAGGGGGAACCCTGGCCCGGGTTGGGGAGCAGGACTGGATTGAGGAGTGTGAATGGCAGTCATCTGCCCCCTGGGGATGAAAAGAAAGGTGCCAAGATCAGTAACCAAATGGTTGGGGCTGAAGGGACCTCTTGGCAGGGGTCAGTCCCTTAGCTGGTTAAAAGGTCCAGACAAAAAAGCTAAGAGAAGAGCTTTTAGGGTGGCAATATTGGCAGCTTCTCCCCGTGCTCCACAGTAGACCCACCTGTCCCCAGCATTGTAGAGAGCATGAGATGAAGAAGGGCACACTCAGGAGTGTTTCTAGGGAGAGCTACCTGGCCCAGCATGCTGTGTTCATGTGGTGGAGCCCAGTTGTCTCCTGTTTAGGGTGAAGCTGGCTGCCCTGTCAGAAGCTATCAGTCTTCCTCTCTCCATTGTTCTTGTCCCTAGAACTCTCAGACACAGAGGCTTGCTTCTGTTCCCTGAGAAGGTGAGAACTGTATGTCCAAGAGCATGATCGTGTTGATGGAAGCCCTTTAGTAAAGGCTAGCCTGGAGTCAGTTTGGATGAGAAAGACCATGGCACCTCTCTGCCTCTGTGGAAGTGTATAGATAGCCTCCAGTTCACCCAGGAAGACCCTCACCTGGACCTAAGGAGCAGCTAGTGCAGGTCTATTGCCATTGAAAAACCAACAATGCCTGACTTCTAGGGCACAGGCCTAATTGCCACATGGATAAAAGGGACCAGTTTCACATTGGTGGAATTAGATGGTGGCCTGTGCATTCCTCTGGACATTTAAGGACTGCAGTTAAAAACACATTCGTGCAGGACGGGAGTCTAGTTCAGCTGGTAGAGTGCCTGCTTAGCATGCACAAAGCCCTGGGCACAACCCCCAGCACCTCATAAACCTGGCGTGGTGGTGCACACCTGTAAGTTCAGGACTCAGGAGTTTAAGGTCAGCCTTGCTTACATAGTGAGCTCAGAACCAGCCTGGGATACGTGAGCCCCTGTCTCAAAAAAATAAAAAATAAATAACAAAACAGAAAATATATCTACAAAATGGCCCCTGTAAACAAAACAGGGAGTGATGCCTTGAATTGGAAATAACTAGAATAGAGACGTATTTTTCATTGTATTTTTAAATTTTTTATTATTTTTTTTTTCTATTGTCAGCTTGATACAGTACAAATTCTTATCCTAATAGTGAAATGTTTCACTGAAGCTTGCCCAGTGATTGAGTAAAACCAAAATTTATTATAAGCCACGGTCATCCTAGGGTCCCCCCTCCTATGTATCCTCCCTGGATCTGTGGGTTTCAGTCTGGTTGTTCTTTGCTTTATATCTAGTATCCACTTATGAGTGAGTACATACCATGTTTGTCCTTCTGGGTAAAGAGCTAAACAGAGAATTCTCATTGTATTTTTGTTTATTCATTTTTATTGTCCCCATGACAGAGAATAACCTTGTGTTATAATTGCCCAAAGTGGGGAGGTTTTCTTGAGCTGAGTTCTAAATCTGTAAATCCGAAGGACTTAGACTGTACTGCCTTTAATTCAGATCAGAATAGTGTTTCCTGTTTCTTAACCCTGGAAAATAAGTGTTAGATTGGCCCGTTAGCAATGGTAAGTTCAGGGCACTGATCCGTATTTTCCAGGCATTCTTCTCGTCAGAACGTTTAAATGGCATTCTCTAACACCCACGGTGTTGACGGCCCCAATGCTGCCTGCCTGGAGCGGGGAGGTGGTACAGAGCTGGCAGCTGCTGTCCTCTGCACACCTACCGTGTGAATATAGAAAGTCTGCCATCAGGAGGGTGACACCTGCTTCATAGTCCCCATGCAGCAAACCTTTCTGTAAAAGGAATTTTTGACAGTTCCGAGATGCTAAGTCAATTTCAGTCCTAGACGCTGTAGAAAATGGAATCTTTTCCCTGCCATTGACGTGAAAATTGAAGGCTAGTGACTATTCACTTTCTAATAACGCGGGGTAAATAAATGCTATCACACCATTGAAAGATGACTAGAGAGAGGCTTTGTGGCATTCACATGAGTGTGGTGCTTTTATCCATGCCATTGGAGGCCCTTATCTTTACCATTTAATAGAATAGATCAAGTAGACTTTATTCCCAATTGTGTTTTTTTCAAGCCACAAATTATTATATAAAGTAATTGTTTTGTCCTTTCCAAGTACTTTTAAGGAACTGTCTAGAAGCCTGATGTCCTGCATAACTGAGCAGCATAGGGCTTTCTTCTGATGTATGATTAATAATAGCCCATTTAGAAACAAAAGGTTGAATTTCCCATCCTAGTTAAATAGCCCTGAGACCTGCTCTTGGTCGTCACACTTGGGTTTGTTTTGTTCTGGGGTTCTGGAGTCACCCATGCTTTCAGTGGTTCTGAGAGTCCTGGAGCTGCCCTGTTCCTCGTTAGCCTGCTCTGGGCTCTGGTGCTCACGGTTCTTTCTCCTTTCTCTATTCTTCTGCATCTTCCCTGCCTGATCACCCCCACTGTCCTATATTTTACTGCTGTCCTCCATGCCGGAGAAAAATCCCTCAGCTATACCTCCCCTTCCAACACCTTGCTTCTCTTCAGAGTAAACACTGCTGTCTCCGTTTTCCCACACACCCATCCAAGTCTTATGTAGCCCAGGCTAGACTCCAACTCCCTGTGTAGCCAAGAATGACCTTGAAATTCTGGTCCTCCTGCCTCCACCTCTTGAGTGCTGGGATGACAGGTGTGTGCCACCATGCCCCATTTATGTGGTGCTGGGGATGGAGTGCACAGCCTTGTGAATGACAGACAAACATTTTCCTGAATGAGCCCCATTCTGAACCCCTTCCATTTTCCCTTGAACCCTTTCACTAAGTCTCTGTCCGACCCTGCTCTGCCATACCCCCCAGCAGTCTCCACTCCGCATCCTCGCTCTCCTCTCACTCTTCCCAGCCTGTGCTGGCCCCATCTGCTTTCTACCCACTCTTCTTGCTTTTCCTAATCCCATATCATCTAATCCTCTAGTCCTGGGGTTCTGCAGGACCCGTCCTCTCTCCCCTTCTCCATACTGTTTTCTTCCTTTCTTCCTTTTGTCAGTAGCACAGAGAGCTGGGATTTCTGAAACAGAGCTTGCAGGTTTTTGGATTAGGCAGAGGACTCCCAAGTTTGGACCTCTTGCTGGGGCATCTCCTTTGAGCTTTGGTTGGGCAGTGCCCTTTTTAACATTTGGGTATGGGCTGGTGACAGCAAGGTCCTCTGTCTGCCCACAGAGCTGTGTATCTCCCTCTTCCCTTTCCCTACACTGGTTCTCTTCTTCACTTGATTAGCCCCAAAACCTTAGGACTCTCCTTGACAGCAATCCTCCCATCAAACACCGGGCTTAAGAATGTGCAGAAGTCCATTCGGTCTGCTCCAGCCCCCATCTATTACCCCGACAGTTCATTGCCTGTACTGCTTCCACTATGGCCACAGAAGGCAGCCTGTCAATGACCAGAGTCAGAATGGCGGCTGGAGGTGCCTCTGGGGCAGGAGGATGGGAGTAGAGGACCCGAGTATTTGTGATCTTTTGGCCCAATGCCTGCAGCCTGTGCCCTTCCTGGTTTGTGCGGCAGCTGGCCAGTGTGCCCGTGCAGCTGGAAGGCAGAGCTGTAGTGTGTCCCTCCTCTATTCAGCAGCCTCCCCATAGCTTTCCACGTCACCCAATTCCAAGTGAAAACCTTAGTCACTGTCCCCAGAGGCATGGCCTGTGTTGCTGGCCTTCCCTACTTCCCTGACTGCCGTCTGTTGCTGGCTTCCTCTTCTCTGACATCACCTAGCCACTAAAACCTGCCCCTCTTACCCCTCTACCTGGATTATCCTTTCCTAAGAGCTCCCATGTACACACACACACACACACACACACACACACACACACACACACACACTCACTCTTGCTTTTCAGGGTGGTGGATCTATAACTGCAGCAAACTACGCTCTGCTACATTGGCACTTCCTGCCACACTTCTGTTATGATGCATCTTTTCTCCTCCTCGCTGGCTGTGGCCTACCATGACCTATCTACTGACTTGGGTTAAACTTGACAATGGCAGGGAATGTGAGCTTCTTTGCCCGCTGTATCCTTGGCAGACTGGTGCCGTCAGAACCTAGGATTTCTAACAGGAACGGCGTGAATAACCCACTCCTTGACTTCCATCTCTGTCCAAGGCCTCGTCCACAGCTTCTGGGCAGCCCCACCTGGCTCTCTGGGACTGTTGGGAGTGCCTGGCCATAGCATCACCTCAGAGGAGCCATCAAACATTGGTCCAGAAGCCAGTATAAACATACCTCTGGTTCCCGGGTCATTAACTCTAAGTGGACTTTTACACCCTAGGCCATAAAGGGTAGCCTTCTGAGCAGGATCATTCCAGGACCATGACCTGGCAGAAATACAGTCACTGACGTCAGAATCCCAGTGCACATCACAGATGAGAGGGGTGGCACTTCCTGCTGCAGTCCTCAGCTGGGCTAAGTTACCAGGCACTCCTTGCCCACAGGATGATGATGGCCTTGGGAGACCCTCCCTTTTGGCTGGCTTCCCAGAATTCCCTCTGCCGTGTCTCCCTTCCCCTGGCCAGTGATTCCTAGAAACTTCCTAGAAACCTACACCCGTCTCCCTCACCACGTGGTGGGGGTGGTTTGGCTTCTTTTAAATCCAGACAGTGGCAGCAAGTGTTGAGCAAATGAGACCTGTTTAGTAAGCAGTCGACAGGGCAAGAGTGACACGCCTGTCTGAAGGAACTGTGTGCGCACTTTGTGGCAATGCTGGTGCCCCACTTTGAAAGAGGATGCCACTGCCCAGACCTACCTTGCACGTGTGCATGCTGGCACTGAGCAGATACCGTACAGGATGTTCTCCCCGTGCTCTGTAGGTCTACCACATGTTGTCTCTGCTATCAGTAACCCTGGTGATATATGTGTTCTCCAGTACAGCAGCCTTAACAGAAGGTGTCCTAGGCGTGCTCCTTCCCACTTGTTGGGCTGTGCGCAGCTCCCCAGGTCTGAGGGTCCTATGCTGTAGAGTTGATCAATTCAAGCGTGGTGTTAATGCTGCATTTGCCATATGAGGGTCTTTCTAAGATTCAAAGCATCGGAACTCAGAAGATAGGGTAGGATCCTCCCCTTAAAGAATCCAAGAACCCTTGCTCAAAGGGTATGGGCAGCCAGCCATTGAGGAATCCGTTGGTATCAGGCCTCTTTCCCTCTGGAGGGCAGTCCACAAGTGCAGACACATGTACCTCAACAACAGGGGGCGCTCTAGAGCTGTCTCATTCTCCTGCAGACCAACCTGGAATACACATGCTGCTGCTGCTGTGTGGACTCAGCTGGGACCTAGCCCCCTCCTGCAGCCCAGCATCTTCTGGCACTCCTAAATGAGGTGTGGTTTGACAGGGTGATGACAGCCACACCTCCTTAGTCTCTCTTTCCATAATATTTATAATACTTATATTGTAATTAACTGCTCCCCACCCCCAGGCTCCCTATCTCTCCTTATGTAACAATTTTCAGTCTTTGAAAAAAAAACTTAAGGAGACCTGGGGATGTGGCTCACTGGGCCCACATTGCATAGACTGAGCATGATGGTACACTTACAGATCCATTACCGGGGTTGCGAAGGCAGAAGGATCAGAAGTTCAAAGTCATCCTACGATACATGAACCCCCTGGAGACCTTATCTCAAGAAAAGAAAGACAGTTTCATATTCCGGGTCTACTTAGCGACAGAAGGTTGAGGTGGGTGGCGTTGACGGTAGACACCCCTCCTTACTGTACCCCACTCATCATGGTGCTGTCCGTTGTCATCCTCACTCCAGGACCCCCATTGTTGGCTTTGTGGAAATGCAGGCCGTGACTTCTTTACTACGGGAAAATGGTTCTTTGCACAGCCTGCGGCGGCGGGCATTTGGCAGTCCTCTTTGAAAGCTGAAGCTGGTGTACATCTGCTGAGAACATTACTTTCCCCAATCCATTTAATCCTCACCATAACCCTGGAAGGTGCTATTTTTAGCTGTATTTTATGGACAAAGAGACTAACAACACCCAGGTTGAACGAAGTGACCTGACCTGCCAGCTCATGCTGTGAAGTGAGGGTAAAGCCACGCTGAAATCCGGCATGCTGCCCTGGGGGCAAATCCCTGAGCCAGGTGCCAAGCTGGCCGGCCTCTTTGTCCCCTTTGGGGACCATGCTGCCGGGCCTGTGCTTGGGCTACAACTGTCGTGAAATCCACCCCAGTGCCACACACTGCTGTCGTGTGTGTTGGCAGCAGCACACATTCCTGTTGCTAGCTCTGAGATACAGAGGTGTGTGCCCTTTGGTCCTGACCGTTGAGTAGTTTCTATTTCTGCCTGATTTCTGTACTGTTATTTTAGTGCCTCCCCAGTTCTTTTATTACCCTCCAATTACCCCTTTCTTTGCCCTTCCATGTCCTTTGTAGCGATCCCCGGGATAGGTTCCAAGGCTTCCTGCTTGTCAGGCAAGCACACCCCTGTTTGGCTACATTTCCCCGGCCCATCCTCCAAATGAACCTTAAGGGTTTTGTTCCTGAATCGAACATTGCCACCTGTACGTACCTCCTTTCCTAAGTGACTGTACTTGGTGTGACAGCAGAGTCCCTTCACTGATGAGCCTGCTTGCTCATTGTCCTCCACTGTTCAGGATCGTCCCCCAGCGCTCTGGCTCAAGTGATGCTTTGCTTCTCCCTGCCCTTTCCCCATTCCTTACAAGCACCTTCTTGTACCTCAGACCACGCTCCGCCTCTGCCCATTCTCCACTCTGCTATTAAAGCAAGTGTGCAGTCATCCTCGCCTCCTCAGAACCTGTCTGCACTCCTCCCTCTGGGGAGAATTCTACCTTGGCTGTCTCTGTGGCTGCCCAACTGCTGCTGACTGTGCAGGAGACCACAGTGCTCCTCTTAGGCTCTGGCCCCGAACAAGGTGCTGGGCTCAGCAACTCGTCTTCTCCCTTGGTTCTCTCTGGGATCTTCCATTCTAGCCTTTGGGGTCCAGGGCTGTGGCTCAGTGCTGGAGCATTTTCCCAGCATGTGTGAGGCCCTGGTTCTGTCTCCAGCCACTGTCTCCTTATGCAGCAGCTCTTAGTCATTTCCCACTCATAACGGATAGGAACCACATCTCAAGGTGAACTTTTCAACCCCAAGAATTTCACAGTTTTTTTTTTTTTTCCTCAAACGGGGAAAAAAAAGTTTTAGGGTCAGTTCTGGAATGGCCTTGTACTTGGTATACATATGCTGGACCACATGCCCCAAAGCCTTTTTCCTGGTTTTTAATCACAAAGATGACATCACCTGTCTTTTTCAGAGGGCTGATTTTGACACAGTTACTCATTAGACAACCTGTCATGGGTGCTGAAAGGACTGAGGTCTTCCTACTCATTTTTGTTCTTGTTTGTTTGAGGCAGGGTTCCAGTAGCCCAGCTGACCTCAAACTCATTACGTAGCCTAGGACTTTGAACTTCTGAGCCAAATGCCAGTACCTCTGGAGTACTGGGGTTCTGGGCGTGTACCAGCCAGCACACCTGGTTCTGTTGAGTACTGAGGCTCAGCCCCAGGGCTTTGTTCCTGCTTGGAAAGCCCTTCACCAGCAGAGGCACACCCCACCCCTAGTTCTTCTGTGATGCTTTCCTGGAGCATCACGGCAGCTCCTGACATCGCTTGGAGCACAGATTTAAAGTAGAGGGTGCCATGTATGCAGGCACACTCGGCTGCCTCTGAGCTGCCCTGGCCACACTGAAGAAAGGGTGATCACTCTCTGGTTAGGCTTGGTTAGGCTTCCCCTCCCAGGGGGTGTGGGCTTGCAAATGAACAGCCGTACCACTGAGCAGGAACCACTGCACGTCAGCACTTCCTGATGAGTGCCCGTTAAAGATTAACTTTTACTGCTCTGCTGTAACTAGTCAGTCCCTGCTTTAGCTCATTCAGGTGAAGGAAGCTGGTGTGGCCTGAGCCAGCACTGTCCCCAAGTTCCTGCCACAGGGTTTCGTACCTCATGCAGGATACTGCTGCTAAAGAGAATGCCTCCTGTCCCTCGCCACATCCAAGCTCCTCTCACACCACTCCCTACCAGCCGTCCTGTTAAGATGACTTAGAAATTAACACAGTAGATAGATGAGTTCACATAAAGCCCAGCCCTCCTTCTACAAACAAGTCTCGGAGGCAGTCCAAAGAAATTCTGAGCATTTCACCCTCATCTGGTGGGAATGGTTTCTGATGGGGAGCAGGTGAATGTGGCTCTTTTCCTAAGCCTCAGCCTAACATCCACAATCTTGAATAATTATGAGACACAGCCCTAGGTTTCACTTTCAGCGACATTTAAACAGGGCCAACTCTATCCTAGGCACAGTCTTAGGCTTCAGTACAGATCACTACTGATCAGGTGCTGGCCTCATGGAGTGGGCTCCACTCCAGTGGGCTGTGTGAAAGGGTGGTATGGACTCTGTCCTGGGAGCTTAAGCAGAAGGGTCTAGCCTAGACCGTCAAGTCTGTCTAGTTTCAGAAAATGACTGAAGAACTGAATTGAGTGTTTTGCCTTGGTGGGATTCCAGTGTTTTTATCATCATTCTTAGTAATGAATACACTCAACCTCGCTGCCTGTTGTATGTGAAACACACACAATTGCCAAAGTAAATTTCTCAAAGCATCATACCCATTGCCCCTTGACACTCTCTGGTCGTGCTGGATATGCAGCAGTAGAGGAAGGTAGAGTGCCTGGTGGGATTCCACCTCAGTATTTAGCTTTGCATGCCAATCTCTGGGCATTCATTGCTTTCCTCAGTCCTGAGGCAGGACAGCCAGTGCTTCCTGCCACACAGATGGCTCTGAATCAGAAGCCAGTTCCTGTTTCTCATCGGAGGTTAGGTAGATGCTGGCCACTGCTGCTGTTGTTATATTCCTAGTCCATTTTGTTTTCGAGGTGGGATCTCAAGCCGGTCATCCCAGGGATAGCAGCAGTAGATTATAGGATTCGGGTTGCAGGGCTTGTTTTTAAGTCAAGTATTCCCAAAGTACAACTTGCAGGAACAGTGAATTAGGGTTTCTTGCTGCCTGTGGTTTGTGTCTTACCTGAGCAGAGAGACGAGTTCTCACCTGCTTAACTGGGTTTCTTTTTTATCATGTGTTGGGAGTCAGTATCATCGATACATAGCCTTCCCAGAGGTCTTGTGGGGTACCTGCCTCTAAACTTTCCTCATATTTAATCACTGAGAAAGGTACTAGGTCAAACAAATAGCACTAGCTTTGTTTATTCATTCTCTGCCCCCCCCCATTCCTCTGCCTCTCTCCCTTGCCCTGTCCACCTGCCTCTTTCCTTCTCTTCCTCTTTCTCTTGTGGTGGTTGGGATCAAATGCTAGGCAGGCATTCTATCAACAGAGATATATCCCCAGTCCACATATATAAGTTTATTTATATGAAACTTTTTTATCATGTACTACCATCTACTGTGGCTTCACCTGTGATCTCAATATCTTTCATTCCCAGAGTCCTATTCTCTTCTTTTCTATGTAGCCCCCTGTTAGTTAGACTCAAAAAGAAACCCCTCAAAAAAAAAAAAAAAACACTTTCAGCCATAATTTTTGTTGTGAGAAGAAACATTTATAATTCTTTTTTAGATTGAATACTTTCTTATTTAGACTAAATTTTGAGATTTTGTTTTTATTTTTATTCATGTGTGTGGGGAAATGTATGGCAAGTGAAAAGAGGGTCTCTGATCCCGGGGAGCTGGGATGACAGTTGGTTATGATCTGGTGAGATTTAACTCGGGTCTTCTGGAAGAGCAGTGAGTGTTCTTACCAGGGAGCATCTCTCCAACCCTCCCCCCCCCTTTCCATAAGAAGTAATGCTTCTGTAAGCAGCATTTCCACTTGGTTTCCATGTATCACAAGTAACTATGGAAAGAACCTTCTTGCTTGAGAAGAATCTCCATCCTTCCAGCTACATGAGTGAGGGACAGCAGTTAACTATGGAGAAAGCACAGCAGCATCCTAGAAGGATGGGGTGTCTCCCCTGGCCCTCAGCAGCTAGAGAAGCCCCAAACCACAGCCGAAACAATGAGGAGAAAATGAAAAGCATTTTTGAGTCTTAAACCAAAAGTCTTTTTCGGACCATGTCAGGATTGGCTTTTTAGGGAGAAATTGGTTGTCAGGAACTGTGGGGGCCGCCTGAAGGTGGTGTGACCTGAAGATGGGGTGTGTGCATAGGGGTCGTAGAGAAGGGCTATCTATCCCCCTTGAAGCAGAGCAGCACATGTGAAACAGAGCATGCCCCATCTTCTGTCTTCAAGACAGCATTTCTGTGGCTGCAGCACAGGCCCAGATAACTGCTTTGAACAAGCCTGGGTGAGAGCTTGGTTGTCTAGCCCCTTTTTATTCAATCATCTCTAATACATATTTTATTACTATAATTTTGTCATTAATGTTGTTATTTGATTTTTTAAGACGGGGTCTCCTGCAGCACAGAGTAGCCTAGGATTTGGTATGTAGCTCATGACAACCTGGAACTTCTGATCCTCCTGCCTCCATTTCCCAAGTGCTGGGATTATGGGATATGCACCACTATGCCTGGTTATATGCATTGCAGGGGTATGGAAATGGGCTTTATGCATGCTAGGCAAGCACTCGACCAACTGAACTGTAATCCCAGCCCGTGTTCTGTTATCTTTAAGTTGCCGTAAAATATGTAGAGTGTAATGTTTACTAGCTTGACCATTTTGGTGTACAGTTCAGTGGGTACTCCGTCATGTACCTTCCATCCCCAGAGCTCCATCATCCTGCACAACTGGCATTCTAAACCTATTAAACCGTGGCTCCTGAGTGCTCTCCTCTCCTACGCTCTGTGAATCTGACCCTCAAAGTCCCTCACAGAAAGGGCATCATCCACCTTTTCTCTCTTTCCCCGGTTGATGTCACATGGTATATGATGTCCCCCAGATTTTATCTCTATTTACTGTGCATCAGAATTTCCCTCCTTTCAAGTATAAGTAATATTCCATGGCATGTGTTCACTCTTTTGTTAACAGTCCGCCTGTCTCTTTACACTCTGCTGCGCTGGATGCTGCTGCTGTAAATGAACGTCTGTCCATATGTTTCTGTCCTCAGTATTATCATGCCGTCACGGCTCTGGCCATCTCCTCAGCATTCTCAGCAGTAAGAAGAGGGAAGGGGAGGAAGCTAAGTCAGCCTTCTAAGGCTCTTCAGTCTCAGTCATCAGGTTCTATGAAATGGAGTTAATAGCAGCAATGATCTAAATAGTTAATATTTACTGAGCACTTATCGCAATGTTCATTTCTTGTAGCCCTGACAGTAACCCATGAGGACGGGCAGTCGATCATGTCCCTGTAGTCACATGACTTCATATAATAGAGCAAGCAGGGTGGGAAGACCCAGGACTCTGGCTCCAGAGCTCATGTTTCTTTTCTGTTGCATTTTTTTGCGTGTGCAAGTGGTACCCGTGTGTGTATGTGTTTGTGTGCAGGTGTGCATGTCATGAGGCCCAGATGCTGACCTCAGGCTTTTTGTTCAATTGTTCTTCACTTTCATTTTTTGAGATAGAATATCATTTGGGTTGAAGTGCACAGATTTAGCTAAAATGTCTGGCCAGCAAATCCCAGATTCCTCCTGTCGACACTTCTCCAGTGTCGAATTACAGGTGTGTACTTGGGTCTTGGGGATCCAAACTCAGGTCGTCATGCCTCTGTAACAAGAAAATACCCACTGAGCCATCTCTCCAGCCCTGGAGTCCATGCTTCTACTGGCTGTTATCTGTCTCATGCCCTTATTCTCAGGGAATACTGGGGAAATGTTGCTAAAATTCTTTCCTTGGGGAAATGTAAACATCTCCCCACTTTTTGTGGTCCCAACAACAGACCAAGGTACAATTCCACCAGAGTTCACCCTGGAGCACAGATGAGTTTATTGAGCTCACTTCCAGAGCATGAATGAGGGGTTGGTTACGCACAGGAGTGCCCGTGCTCCCTGCTCCCCAAAAGATCCCTCTGGAGCATCTTTACTCAACAGGGATGACAGCTTTCCTGTAGGTGGATAGATAGCCTCTGCTTAGTCCTCCCCCACCTATATACTCTCCCTGAGACCCGGGGCATGTACAATTTAGGGCAGAATTGCATGCAGCTGATTGGGAGACATGTTGGGTGCTTAGGAGTCCCATGACCCTCCCCACCCCCTTCCTATAAGAGTAGCTGGGATGGTGTTTGATGATCAGACCTGATTGAACTCCTGAGGATGGTGACCGTCTGGCTTGATGATCGTCCTGTGCCACCGAAATGTAGCTCTGTCTAACATATTTCCTCACCCAAGCAGATCCAGCCTCTGTTAGACGGAAGAGGGTGGTGAGTATTGGGCCAGCAGTTCAGAGCACCTATTTTGGGCCCTGCTGTGGACCCTGCCTCTCTAGCCTGGTTTTTAAAACCAAGTGGCCTCAAGGACTCAAAATTGCATCTGCTGTGGTACTGGGCTGCCATCCATCCCAGCCTCTGTGGTGGCACAAAGACCAAAGGCCGTGAGATTTTGGTTTGCCTAGACCACAAATGGTAGAGAGCCCTATGTTCACCACTTAGGGGGTTTGGGTGATCTTTCAGGAAGAGAGCAGCTCCTGCAAATGGAAGTGGAGGTGTCTAGCTTTATGAGAAACAGTGAGTGTCTTGTCCATGATGATTTCAGTTAGCAGAGTGCTGCATCCTTTAAATTGCTTTTAATATTTGCTTACCACCACTAGTCCCCTTTTTGAGATGGGCTGTCAGGTAGCCTAGTCTAGCCTTAAACTTGCTGGTTAGCCAGGGATGACCTTGAACTTTGGCTGCATCATTCTCCACCTTCCAAGTGCGAGATTGCAGCTGCCACACCCGGTTTAAAGCAGTGCTGGTATTGAACCCCAAATTTCCTGCATGGTAGGCAAGCACTCTGCCCACTGAGCCGCCTCCCCTGCTCTAGCCACCACTATTGAATAGCACACTGTTGAGTGTGTGTGTCACAGAAGTAACCTATGATTCTCTGATGTGATACACAAGCTCTTAATCACAGTGTTCCAGTGTTTTCTGTGCTGACCCTGGCGTCTTTGTGAGGCATCGCCACATTCTCGTTCTGGCAGGCTGAATCATGCTCCGTGTTGCCGTGCTCCAGCATTCTAGATCTTATCTTCCAGATGTGGATGGTCATCAGCACTGAAGCAACCTTCTTTCCAGCAAGTGGCTTCCTGTTTCAGTCTTAGTAGTCCAGAGACAGGGGGATCTTTTCTGGGGGTGACGGTCAAAGATTGACCAGAGTCCTTTGAATCTTACATCCTTGTAGTTTGTTAATGGTGGCACTCTTGACCTTGTTTGTCTTACACGGCAAGTGGTTCTAGAACCCTGGCTTTGTCCTGTGAGTGGCGTGTGTCACTGTCCGCTGTTGGATTGACCGCACAGAGAAGTGGGGCTACTGAAATCTTGTAAGTAAGGCTGAATGTGCCACCAAACTCTCTATGACACATGGGAGACTCTAAAGTGCTAAGGTCACGCAGCTGTCCTGCCGGTCTAGGGAGGACTTGTAATCACACCACTGCTGTTCAGGTGTTTGCGCACACTTGTGTGACTCACACTTGTTGATTCCCAAGGCTGTCTCACCAAAGCCGATTCCAGGGAGTCTGTGCATTGAGGAATCACAAGCTGGGTATTTGGTGGATTCCCAAGGATCACAATTTTATTAAGGTAACTATTTTGCAGTGTAGTCAGTTTAGCACTGGCGTACTTCTAGTGTATTTTTGAGCTCCGGAAGATAGCCCAGTTGATTAAAGCAAAAGGCACCTGAGTTTGATCCCCAAACCCGTACTCAAAAAACAAAAACAAGTAAATAAAAGCTAAGCACTGTAGTTACTCACACTCGAGCTTGTAATATCAGCACTACAGAGGCAGGAACTTACAGATCTCCAGGACTAACTGGCCGTGTGCTTAGCCTAATCCATGAAGTTCCAGGCCAGTGAGAGACCCTGTCTAAAAGAAAAATAAAATCAAGATGGTTATCACCATAGTAAGGACACCACAAGGCTGACCTCTGGACTCCACATACATCCACCAGAACACACACACACACACACACACACACACACACACACACACACACGTTTGTGTATGTGAGTATGTGTGTGTTTTTTAAATATGAGTTAGTATAATGAAGAAAGATTTACTTTGTGAACTCTTGATATGTGAGTCCACATGTAAAACCTAATTGGTCAGAGGGTGGAGGTCCCCATCAAAAGGGACATTTTAACTTAGTACTTGGAGTGTGCCTTTCCTGGGCTCACAGACCAGCACTTAGCAGGACTCACCTTCCTTTCTTCATTATCTCATTTCTACTTCGTTCACACTTAAGCTCAAGAACCTAATGGAGAGTGTACAGAAGTGTTGGGAGATGCACCGTGCTGCCTGATGGTCAGTTGGGTGATTTGTTGGACCTTTCTTATCCTTCCAGCCTAACTGTTCCAGAATGGTTTCCCATGTCAACCCTCTGAGTGTTTTCACTAAAGAAGCTGTGTGGGTGCTGTCTACCTATGAGATCCCCCACATGCCACTCTCAGTGAGCCGAGGCTTGCTCATATCCTGCGGCTATTAGAACACTCAATAAGACCCCGCTGTCCAGCTTCAAACCGGGCCATCCACGTGATGAGTCCATGCCAGGGCAGCTGCAATGGTAGCAGGGCCTCTAGAAAGTGTGGACAGCACACTGTCTGGTCACAGAGTACGCCTTTTGCTTATGATTGTGAATGAGGCACCCTGGCATCTTAGAGCATGTAGCACGCACAGGATCAGGATGGGAGGAGTTCCACTCAGTGCTCAGATACAGCAATTCTCGGTTTAAACACTTAATGAACTATGGATTTCACACTCTATTTATAGGCAGAGCATTTGGGCTGGAGAAGGGACAGTAAATCCCTGTCCTTGTTCTGACCCCTTGGGACTTCAGCCCTGAACCCTGCCGGGACTGGGATCTTCACTGGCAGCTGGATCTTTAACCAGCTGAGTTATGACACCTTGTGCTGTGCACCCAGGGAGATGAAGCTGCAGCAGGGAACAGTCAGGGATCTTGGCTGGAGAAGAGGCACTGTTGGCATTTGATTTGTCAGCCTTCGGTTTCTGTTGATGCTAACTATCCAGCATCCCGGAGTGTTACAAGGACCGCTTACAAGCAAGTGCACAGTATTGGATCCTCTGTTCCTTGAGAGGATGGTGTGTTGGGGAGACAGTGGGTGCTCTCTCCCCGCTGACTTCTCTAGGTTCTCAGAATGAAGCATGGCCTCTGATCCTTGGTTCCTTGCTCTCTGAGCAGTCTATCAGCCTTCAAAGACACCTCAGCCCTTTCAAGTCTGATCTGACTATGCAAATCAACCTAAAGATAAACCGTGATCATCCGCACCTCTTAATTTACTGTGTGGGGAGCATCCTGGAAGAAGTGTGAATCAACAGAAATTGTTTCCCCATCATCGACAGAAAAAAGTGTTGACTGATGTGGAACTTTGCAGATAATGAGATCTTTAGGGAAGTTTCCGTTTAAGTTCCAGAAGATAGACTTGAAAGTCCAAAGTATTTTTTGGCTTTTGTTTGCTTGCTTGGTTTGGTTTTGGAACTTCAGCAACCCCCATTATTTTTCATGGTGGCTTTTGTAAATATGCAAGGTGGGAAAGCATTGGTGGTTGCTGACAGACCCTGAGAGTCAGGAGGAAGGACAAAGAATCTGCCTCAGAGTGTGAATTTAGTTGAGGATGGGTATTCTCAACTCAACCACGAGTGTTTCCATGTTTGAGCTTTTGTTACTGTTGGTGTTTTCAACTGTGGTTGTGGTTGGTTCCTATTCAAGTATTGGCTAGGCAGATGGTAGAGAGGCTTTCTGTCCCATTAGAATGAGGTACATTCTTCAATCGTGTGTGTGTGTGTGTGTGTGTGTGTGTGTGTGTGTGTGTGTGTGTGTGTGTGTGTGTGTGTGTACTATGAGCATTAGACCTTAAGGAGAAATTCAGGCTAGTTCCAGCTCCATCCTCTAAACCTGTATCTGGAGTGTAGGATGTCTTCAACAATAGGGTTTTTGTTTTGTTTTGTTTTGGTTTGGTTTTTGTTGTTTTTTTGTTTTGTTTTTTGAGACAGAGTTTCCCTGTGTAGTTTTGGTTCCTGTCCTAGATCTCACTCTGTACACCAGGCTGGCCTCAAATTCACAGAGGTCCGCCTGGCTCTGCCTCCCGAGTGCTGGGATTAAAGGCGTGTGCCACTGCTGCCTGGCAACAATAGGGTTTTACCTTCAGATTCTGGAGGCCACCAAGGACAACATCAAGAACTGCTATGAAGAGGGGATGGAAAAAGAGGAGGCTACTTTAACTGGGAGGAGACATGGAAGAAAAAGAGATGACTAACACTAAAAATCTGTAGGGAAACGTTATTTTATAAGCTTTCTTAAAAGTACATACAATACATATGTGTGTGCGTGCATGTATACACACATATGGCTTAAATGGAGTTATACCACATGGTGCTAATGTTACCCCCAAAGCCACAGACTGGCAAACCCCCCAGTGCCAGGTGTGTAAAACCTCTCTTTGAATTGTTGGTCAGCAGAGTCCAAGTGACTCCCCAAAACAGTGTTCCATTTCTCTTGGGGGTGGGGGTGGGGGTGGGACTGCCTGAGGGCAGTAGCACTTGCTGTACTGAGGCTGAAGGATAACCATGGAAACCAGATGCAGGGTTTGATTATTTGCCTCTGACCCGGCAAAGTGTTGGGTTTGACAAAAGATGCTTAATAGAAACACTCAGATTGACCCTTCTCATCACTCGGCTGCTTCGAACTCAATCAGGCCCTCATTATTATCAGCGTGATGCGAGCAAAGGCACCCGTGATCATAGTTTTTTATAATCACTCCTTGAGCCAAATGTAATTTGCAATTTGTGGTATTGTATTATGAAACAATAAGGCTTTAAAATGAACAGAGCAAGAATTAGGAGCATGGCAGTGCAAAAGGACCCAGAGAAGGAGCCAGGAAGGAGAGGGACCCTCGGAATCACTCTGAGTGGACGTGGCTGGTGTTGTTGCAAAAGAACGCATTTAGCAAAACCAGATTCCTGCTTTGTTTTCTTGTGTTTAAGTATATGAGAAAGTGTGCGTACGTGTATGGTGTGTGCACATTATCATAAAGTTGGTGTACTTAGAGGAGAAACAAACTGTAATTTGCATATCATTTGCATTCAAATGGTAGGGGTTATGGGGTTAGTGTGGCTTGATTACTAGTGTGGGTATGATATAAAAAAAAATATGGTATAGCAAGACTTATAAACACTTGGTGTGGAGCAGCAATTACTAATTGACCTCTTTTCATAAGAAGTCCCAGACACCGTGGCTTGTGTTCTGTGAGCTGATGGCTGGGCTCTACCATGTGGTCAACATGAACCTCATCCACCCCATGTCTTCAGAGCAGCCCTATATGCAGGTCACCTATGATGTTGGAGTTACGGATGCTTTTCGTGTTTGGAAGGTTTATCTTCTGGGCCTTGTCCCCACTTACATCTTTATGTCTGTACCCCAGCTTTTATGTATTCTGTGTGTGTGTGTGTGTGTGTGTGTGTGTGTGTGTGTGTGTGTGTGTGTTTTCCCCCTCAAGATCTTTTATTCTTAGACAAAATTTGATTTTGTGCTGACTTCCCTTCTATTATTTTCAGATTTTCTATTGGAGCTTTAATATTTCCTTGCTCCAAATGCATCTAGGGTTTCTGAAGCATCAGGTTCCCAGGTTATCAGTGCATCCTTGATTGGCTAACAGCTGGGGCAGGATGGAGTGCACTCACAGGAACATTTAGTAGGACTTTGGAAAAAGAAATGACTTCCATCAAGGGCACATTGTACATCTAAGGCTAGGATAGGTTGGTTACTTTCTTTTAAAGAAAGTCACTTATTTTTCCCTGCATGCCAAGCAGCGCACATTTAGTTTATTAAACTAATCAGACCAGCGCTGATGAGAACTGTACACAATCAAAAATAATGGCTCTGGAGTTTGTGAATTTGCTTGTAAAGAGCACCCCTGCTCCCCCATCACTGGGGGAGCCACACCCATCTTACAAAAGCATTGTCAAGTTGTCTTGGGCCCTTTCCCTCTGCCTCCCTTCTCATCATTGTTGATTGCTGATGCCTTTTCCCCTCCAAATGGGAGCTTTCTGCTTTCCATAATCAGCCCCCTCTTTCTTGATTTCCCCCATCATTTCCACAATCTACTGCTGAGCAAATCAGTCACTTTCATAGTAGCGATTTCTCAAAATGTCACAAAACTGCACAATCATGACAAGAAGGACAGATTACAAATGACCGCCCCCACTTTGGTAAAGCAGCCTGGGCTACAGGAAGTATGGATGGATACCATGAACACTCTTTTTCTGATGAATGTGTGCTCCTCAGTCCTTGAAGTTGCTCCTTCTCAGTCGGGGCTGATCTTTGGCAAGCCTTTGGCAGTGTTTGCATATGCCAGACTGAACTTTTAACATTTGGTGTGCCACTGAGAATACACATGTTTGCAATGCCCTATGCGTGGGGAATGCACAGTTTTTATAATCCTCTCTAGTGCACGGGGCAGTTCTTGACCTGGCCTTCAAACTCCTAGTCTTCATAGAAAAGTTCTTTTAGGGACTGCTGTCCTGCAGGTCACAATGCTATCAACAGTCCAGGATTATCACATGTGGAATGTGTGTAATACTAGTGAGTAGAAGTGTTTTATACATGGGAGTGTGTGTCAGGAAGGGTATGTATATATGTGGACATCAGACATCTACTTTATCACTCTATTTTTTTGAAACAAGGTCTCTCACCAGGATTGGGGCTTGCTGATTTCGCTAGACTGGCCTGCTGGCAAGCTGTGGGAATGCTCCTGTCTCTGCTTCCTCAGCACTGGGAGTACAGTTGCAGACCAGAGTTTTTGTGAGTGTGCTGGGGCTTGAACTTATGCCATCAGGCTTGCACAGGAAGCAATTTACACTTGAAGTTATCTTCCCAACCTTTTCTCCTGTATTTTAACCAGGAACGATCCAATCATCTGCTATGTACCTGACAGCATGGAGGCTGTCTTTGGTTCCTCTAGACTGGGTGTCTAGGTTGGGTTGAGAGAGCCTTGGGTGAGAACTTGGGTATTGTTCACTTGCTGTCAGTAGATTACCCTGGGCTCCCTGCTCAGGGTCTCTCCTGTGGGAACAACAGCACTTCCCTTACAAGTTGATGTGGGAACTGTCGTCGAGATAAAGTAAAGTAGCACGAATCCTAATTTGTCTTATTAATAAAAACCCAGAGCCAGATATAAGGGTGAAAGTTGAAAGATCAGAGAAGCAGAGCAGCCAGACACTGGAGTCCTTTCCTCTACCAAATCCTCAACCGGAAAGAGCTCTGAGCTCCTGTCTCCTCCTGCCGTATATTCCTTTTTCTGCCCATATTACTTCTTGTCTCCACCTCCCCAGTGCTGAGATCAAAGGTCTGTGCCATCACTGCCTGGCTCTGTTTCTCTTTTCGACTACATTAATCTTGTGTACCCCAGGGTGGCCTTGAACTCACAGAGAGCCATCTGCCTCTGCCTCCTGAGTGCTGGGATTAAAGGTGTGTGCCACCACTGCCTGGCCTCTATGGCTAACTAGTGGCTTAGCTCAGAACTCTGGTCTTCAGGAAAGCTTTATTTGTTAGATCACAAAGTATCACCATAAAGCACAGCATAAGAACTCAGTAAATTCCAGTTAGATGTAATTACATAATAAAATAAGTACCATCAGGGGTTGGTTGTATGTCTTACTTAGGAAGTGCCCAGACTGAACTGCCAGCAGATGCTAGATTTTATTTTCTTGGGAGTGTTCAAGTGCAGGACCCCCTCCCAACCCCACCCAAAATATCTTAAACTAACCATGAGGTTCTCCAATCTGTAGTCCCAGTGACTTTGGATAGCTCCCAGAGGCCCCTGGGCCTCAGTTTATCATTCTGTCAGGTGATGACTGGAATGGAAGATGAATCTTTTGATTTCTAGAAACCTGTGAACATCTGTCTTCTGTGGTTAAGAATGAATAATAATAATAGTAATAATAATAATAATCTACGAAGATGTATAGCTAGAGTTTTGTTTTCTTTATATACAATCTAGAGAAGCGAGCTGCTTAGTCTTACGGCAACTTAATAGGGCCTGTTTTATTAATATTCATGGGAGACCGCCCTTTCCTAAACAGAAATGGAGGATTGGGGCTCGGGAACAGAGGGAGGGTTGTGTGGGGGGGGGGGGACTGCAGCCAGGATGTAAAATAAATACATACATTTATATATTATAAAAAATCTAGAGAGGGTTGGATTTTTTTTTTTTTTTTTTTTTTTTTTTTTTTTTTTTTTTGGTTTTTCGAGACAGGGTTTCTCTGTGTAGCTTTGCGCCTTTCCTGGAACTCACTTGGTAGCCCAGGCTGGCCTCGAACTCACAGAGATCCGCCTGGCTCTGCCTCCCAAGTGCTGGGATTAAAGGCGTGCGCCACCACCGCCCGGCTGAGAGGTTTGGATTTTAAACAGAGTAAGTTTGCAAATTATGTTCAAGACTGCAAGGGCATGTCAGTTAATGTCTTCATTACTGTGTCAAGACCCCTGGCCAAGGCAGTTTAAGGAAGGAAGGTGTATTATGACTCATAGTCTATAGGTCTATCATGGCAGGTAAGGCATGGTGGCAGTTTTCTGGGGCGTGGTTTTCCATATAGCATTCGCAGGCATTTCACACTGAAACCCCAACTAGGTGATACATTAAAGGGAGTTGATAAATCTAGAATGTAGTAAAACCCATTCCTATCACCAGAATCAACTGGAACTGGTTTTTCTAGAGCAACTTAGGGCCAAAACGACTCTGGGAGATTCCGGCCTCGGCAGCTCTAGAGCAGTGATGGCAGAGGCCGGTGGTTTGTTTTGACGGGGTAAGGTGTACTCTGCATTAAGTGGGGACTAGGCTGGGGGTGTAGTCTGCTAGCTGCGGTCTTCAGCTGGCTTGCTGGGCAGCTGATGTACCCAAAGGGTCTTCAGAGCAAATGGCAGCATTGTCACAGTGTCCAAAGGCGGCATACATTGCGGGCATACTGCCAAGGAAAGCAAATGAGAGGTTCCAGAAAGAAAAAAATGGATTCTCAGGTAGAGGAAATGATAGGATGAAGCACAGTAGGTCACGGGTCGGGAAATGATGAGCAGGATACAGGACCAAGACTTCCAGAGCTTCACAGTGGTGCCTGGTTGGAGGTGCCAGTCTCTGGGGGCTGAGGCCAAATTCATATTTGACCCAGTTGAGACCTCTTCTACAGCCATAAAGTTTCATTTGTTCTAGCCTACATGTTTCCTGAGGTAAACAGTCAGACACACATCATGGCAAAGTCCTCCTGAGTCACAGAACCCTGGGAATTAGCTGTGAAATATCAGACTTCAATGACATTTCACTTGGGTTTTTTCTTTTAAGAAAATATTATTTTAAGACCTATTCTTCAAAGACTGTAAAATAATTGGTTCTGGGGATGCTATTTTTATATATGGCAGCATGTTTTTACAACTTTCTTTTTACTGTATCATGTTTTAAAACACTGTTTGGGGGAAAGCCCTCTCTTCACAACCAATGGGCGTTTTTGTTTTATCTAGAACAGAGCACTGTGTTATCATTCAGCATGATTTTTCTAAAGAATTCTAAATTCAGTAGCAGTAGAAGGATCACAGTTTAAATGGCAAGCTATTTCAGCAACATTTATACCGCTCCACTAAAAATGAAAGCAGTGGTTTAATATCAAGGAGAACGTAGCAGGCATTAATTGTTAGTGGTGGTTCTTTCTACATAGAAATGACAGTTTGGGCATCCATTTGGGGGTTCTATTACTTGATTTTAGCTTTTCTCTTCATGACCAAAGGCATTCCTTACCCCACCTCTTTCCCATAACCACTCTCAGGTGGCCTGGCTTGCATTGTAGATCCATTGTGCAGCTGATCTGAGATCAGTGTGACATTGGAAAGTGGCCATTTGTCAGTCACTCATCCCTGGCTTATAAAGAAGAATATATACATAACTGATTCTTTCCAACTTGTTAGTTCAGTGGTAGACTATTTGTGTAGCATACATAAGGCCTGGGTTTTAAACACATGCACAAATCAATCAATCTCAGTTTTCCCCAATAGGATTACTCAATGCACAGACATACATTATTTTCTTAGTGAGAGTAACTTGAATCGCTATGACAACAGTGTGTCATTTGAGGGACATTTACACACTGAAAACTAAATGACTGTAATCATTTACCTTTATAGCTGTCTAATTATAAGTAAATACAAAATGTATTTGTTTGAACTTAGACATTTTTGTATGTGTGTATATGTTTGTTTGTGGGTGATGGTCAGAGGACAGCCTCAGGTGGCATTCAGCCACTAGACATTGCCCCTCCCTGCCCTGTGTGTGTGTCACTGGATAGTAGCCCTGTCTTCCAAACCTTCGAGGCAACAATGATTTTCTGTCGTGCCTGTGGCTTCCCCATCTGCGAATCCTGGTATTTCTGTCTATTAGCCCCTCCTTCCCTCTGCGCCCCCCAATACACCTGATGCATGCCACAGTTTCTGACAAACCCCCTTTAAGGACTCAGCTTCTTACTCTTGAACTATTATTATCAGATGCCACCCAGTGTCAGTCCTGGATTTGGGGCCATTGTGGCTCCTCAAAGAAAATCATCCTATCTTGCCTCAGGTCCCTTGTGCTAGCCCTTTCCTCGTGTTACTTAAGACAAGATTGTATATATTCCAGGCTAGCCTCATGCTTAGTATAAAGCTGAGAATGACCTTGAACTTCTCCTCCTCCACCAATGTCTCCCAAGTGCTGGGATTAGGTGTGTGCTACCATGCTTAGTTTATGGGGTACTGGGGGTGGAACTTGGGCACCGTAGTCAAGCCCTTTTCCAGCTTGGGCCCCAGCCTTAGCCTGTATTGCCGACGCCCCAGCATGGCTGGCTCTGACATGACTGATCTGTGCTCAGTGTCGTCTTCTCAGGAAAGCCATCTTTAATTCTCTAACATGAAATCTCTGGCTCACTTTGTCCCTCCTCACACCCAGCACTGTGTGCTCCCTCCCCAGCGCTTTCTGCTGTCACCTAAATACAAGCTGGAACAGAGGCCCCATGGTGCCACAGTGACATGGCATGTTTTCTGTACTGCCTGTAGCTCGGGACTATAGATAAAGCAGCTCTTACGCAAGCAGATGCTCAATAACGTTGGTGAGTGGCTGAGCATGATGACTGAGATGATGCTCCCTAGGATGCATGTTTTCTGTTCATTGTTTGATTCATTCATTCTCTAAAGTTTAACTTTATAATGCTTAACTCCCAGAATTTGTGTGTGTGTGTGTGTGTGTGTGTGTGTGTGTGTGTGTGTGTGTGTTTATATATCAGTTTAAAGTCCCAGTACATGTTTTATCCTCTATAAAAAGTGGGCTGATTCTAGATTTGATGGAGTTCCTGGAGACTTTTTTTTCCTTTTTCACTTTCTTTCGCTTCCTTCCATTCCCAGTTGTAGTTTTCTATCCACTTTCTAAAGACGATCAAATGTCAAGGACAGATTTGCTTTATAGAATTTACTTAGATTATTTTCTCACATTAGAATATATAATTTTAAATGAACAGTGGTGATAATATGTGGACTTTTTCTGGCATAATATTGTAGTGTGTGTTGATGTTTATAAACCCTTTGACTAATACAGTTGTACCTTAAGTACTGTCCGAGGTCTGTACTAGATATTTCCTGTGTGGCTGGGTGTTTCAGATGAGGTTTATACTAATAAGAAATGACCTGTGCCACTAGCCAGCCAACCAACCTGTGACTTGAAATCTTTTCCTTTTATCTGTCAACTGTACATGGCTTTGCTCTTCTCATTTCGATGTGGGGTTGTCTCTGTCAACCTGATTCCTGGCCTCTCTGCCAGCTGGCAGCTTTAGAGAGGGAGTCATAGGCCCACTCTGTCATCACCAGCAACCTGAAAAGCTCCCCTAATCTCTGGGTAGAACCAGGTCCCTTTGGCTCTGATGCAGAAAAGAATTTCAGGGTGAGCAAAACAGTGTTGGAGTTTATTTAAAAAGCAGAAGGCACTCAGGAAAGGAATATGGCACCCCTGAGAGGGTGGCATAGGCTTCTTAAGAGTCACAGTGCATTAAAGGATACTTTAAACAAGGATCTTGAACTTGGTAGGGCAATGGGGGCTAAGAGAGCATAGTTGTTCAAGGGAAGAATAAGGCATACCCAAGGGTGGATAGGGGGTTCTCCAGGGAGTGTTCCCCTTCAAATGTCCCAGTGGTAACCATGGACAGAATGTTGGAAACTCTGGGAATGTTGTTATTCAGTAAATTTCTAAGGAGCCCTCTCCTCCTTTAACTCTGTTCCCTTTTTATAACTGAGATTATAGGATGGCTGCAGGTGTGGTGGGGATACAACTGCAATCTGATAAAATTGTACAAGTGGTTTAGGATATGCCCTCTTACTGTAAAGGGGGTTTTGGATGAGATCCCTAAAAAAATCACAGGTCTGTAGCTGGAAAGGGAGAAAGACCTTTAGCAAATGTTATTTGTGTTCAATTCTTGATGCTTAGCTGGATAGAGGCTTCAACCACACTGGGATGCGGAGTTTTCCCTCTTGTGCCTGTGATTTTGCCCTTCCGTTCTGTGTCACCTCTTCAGATAGAAAGACTCAGCCCTCCCTGCTCCCCCCTTTTTATTAATGAGCATTTCTTTGTGCAACTGTGTGCCTGAGATTTCTTTGTGAGACAGCTGGTGACTTGACAGTCCTCACGCATGAATCTGATGGGAGACCATGGCAGGCAGGCATTGCGGGGCACGTGGGCTTTTTAGAGAGGAAAATAACAGCAGGAAAAGGAGTCCATATGAAGCTGGAAGCATCTGTGAGGTTTTGGATGCCAGCATAGACTAGCATGGCATTTTCTTAAAAGCCCTGGGGTCGGCATCTATCCTCAGCAGTGTACAGACCAAGGCCAAATCACATGTACATGCCTTGTATTTGGTTTCGATCAGAGGGTGGATTTCTAAGGGATAGCATCCCCCTGCCATTGCTCACTAGACTGGGGAGAGTGTTTGGTGAAGATGCCCCCAAAGCTTTCAGTTTACTAAGCTCCAGTCTAGCGGCGTGAATTATCCTCTGCGCTTTAAACCCTGCAAACGTTTGTCAGTTTTTAAACTATGATGAATGTTCCCAATAAGCCTACCCGTTGAAAATAAAGAAGAATCATTGCTTATGGAGAGATCATTAACTAGATGATTTTGGATTCTCAGTCTTCAGTCCTAAGAGGAACTCCCTCTGTGCAGATTTTTTTTTCTTTCTTTCTGGTGTCTGAAGTGTTCAGCCTGTCATTCGGCACATTTATTTCCTTGTTTCGTGGGATCAACTGCAAGTCTTTCTTCTGTTGTTTGTGAGACAGAATAGTTCAGGTTGACCTTGAACTCTTTCTGTAGATAAAGATGACCTTGAACTTCTTACATCCTCTCTCTCTCTCTCTCTCTCTCTCTCTCTCTCTCTCTCTCTCTCTCTCTCTCTCTCTCTCTCTCTCTCGGAGGGGGTAATGCTACAGATGGAACCCAAGGTTTCATGCATGCTGGGTAAGCACTCTGCCAACTGGACCACTCCCCAGCCCCTCAGAAGAATAAACTGATTAACCTTGCTCAGCTTTTTATTTTGTTTTGTCAAACAACACAAAAAAGCATGGACACTGGGGGGCTAGGGAGTGGCCCTTCAAAAAGGTTTTACCTGGAATATTCTAATTAAAATTTAATAGAATTTTCTAATTTAAAATGATACACTCGGGAGTCATCGGGGCCACACTGTGGGAAACCTAGCCATCTCACTAAGTATGTGTGTATTTGAGAAAGGACAACTCACTGTGTATGTATTGACCAGGTAGAATTTTTCATTACCAACAGGTTTGGCAAACATCGAAAAGATGACAAGATGGAGAAAATGGGTCGAGTCAAAATCCAGGATTCCTTCACGTCAGAAGAGGACAGGGTGCGGATGAAAGAAGAGCAGGAAAGGTAGGCCTCAGAAGTACCAGCACCTACCCAGGCAGAGGTGCCGCCCTCACTCATGACTTCCTGTCTACTGCTTTTATCTTCAATGCAAATAGTTTGCACTCAGCTGTAATATCTGTGATGATTGTGAATTAACGGAGCACAAAGGAAGGCTTTTAAAACGAAAAAGCAGGAACTTTTCTATTTGTTTGAACCTGAGTGAAATTTTATGGTTTCAGTTAACACGTTTTATGTAGTGGACAGGTATACTTTAATACTGAACTTCTCTATTTATTGGGTTTCTTGTGTGTGTGTGTGTGTGTGTGTGTGTGTGTGTGTGTGTGTGTGTGTGTGTGTAAATTATGTGCATCTATACATGTCCATGGGGATGTGCATCCATATGGAAACCCAGTATCTTCCTCTGTTGCTTTTTATTGTTCTGTTCCGTTTGTTTTGTTTTTTGAGAAGGGGTCTCTCACTGAACCTAGAGCTGACCAGCAAGCCTCATCTCCATCTCCCCAGTACTGGGATTATAGGGGAACATTTTCATTCCTCTTTCTCTAGGGAATTTTGCTTTTCATTTCTCTTTGTTTTGAATGGAGCAGTTATTCTGTTCTTTAGCTTCCCAGTAAAATGTAGACATTGGGGGTGGTGGATAACAAAACACAGAGTTTGAATGTATGATACATTTGTGTTTACCTCAGTATTTATTTTTATTTACTGTCTAATCTGTTTACTTATCTCTTTATCTTTGTTAGTCCTAAGAATGGAGCTCAGGGGCTCATACATGCCAGGCATTCTGTCATTGAGTTGACTCCAGCCCCTAATTTTCCTTTGAATGTGTTGTACTGTGTTAGGCAGGGCTTCTGTTTGTCTCTGTGTTTATTCATTTGTTTTAGTGTGTATTCATCGCACAGTCAGTTTCATTGTGTTGCTATATGTGTACCTGTGATGCACTGTGCTCACAGTCACACCTCCCAGTGGACTCTTGTACATCCTTCCTCCACCCCATTCTTCTTCCCTAACAGTCTCCATCATGTCCACGCTATAAGAGTTTTCTTTCTCCTAAACATAGAACATACCAGGTCAGTGTATGGACTCACGTCATCCACAGATGTCCTTACTTAGCAGATGGTGTGATGGGAAGAAATGCTCTGCTTCTATGCCTTGAAATTGGCCAACACTGCACAATCTTTCATAGTCTAGACATGCTTGCTTTGCAGTTAGGTGGCTTCTGTACTTCCCTGCAGAATTCTATCAACATTTCCAAGATACTTTCATAATACACAGTCAAATGTGCCCAACCAAACAACGAGTTTAACATCACAGCTTCATTTATGTTAATAATTTGCTCAAAGCATAGTTCATTTCTCACTTTGACTTTTAATCTATCTCTGTGCCTATATGATGCAGTATCCTGGGAACTCAGTTGGTCATAGTAAATTTACAGTGTATGTGGGCTTAGAACAAGTCACTTTAAAAAGTGACTAGTCCAAAAAGAAGTCAGTTGCATTCAGAAATTTGAGCAAGTTATGCATTTAGAAATTTGAGCAAGTTATGGCTCTTTATATTTTAATACTTTTAAAAGTATGTTTTATATGAACCGTGGATTTATAATAAACTGGTGCTGATGGCTGTACACTGGGTGTTTGATGTTTATGATGGTGCTGAGTCACAGTGCGTCCTTAGTGCTTTCATGGATGCTTCTCATGCTGCAAGCTTGATCCTCGTGATGGGGTGCTAAGTCCAATTGTGTGTCTGGTTCTTGTGGTGTGTGCTAAGTCTTCTTTAGTCTGTTTCCCCTTCTGTGCTGTTTTTGCTGTTAGCCATGCTGTTTTGAGGAGGAATACTGTCGCTTCCTGGGGAAAATATGATTGGAAAAATGGATTAAAAAACACAAACCAGAAAAGAGCATTCTTCCCATAGCCTCACCCTCTCTCTTCCTTCTATAACAGCATTTTATACTGGAGTATTTGAGTTCTAGAATTTTTGGTTGATCTACATCAAATATAGAAGCTGTAATTCCTTCATTAATGCTTCATGACATGTCCTCCAAACCAAAGTGTTTTCTTGCCTGCACACACTTGTGAATCCCATTACTAAAGAAGTAAATATTGGAAAACAGAAAGGACTATGTCTATGGTATTTAAATGTTATCCATAAAATGCTGGTCTGTTCTGATGGTGGACATGAGCTCAGCTCTTCTGAGCCTGGGCCTTTGTTTAATAGGGCTTCATTCCTGCGCACATCTTTTTACCTTGCTGCCCACACAGCAACCAAACCACTGTCTTGTGTTTAATTTTTCCATGAGTGTAGGTTTAATTTAATGAATATCAGTAAAATGAGTATTTTAGAGAGAGATAGTGCAAGGACTGTATTTCCAGAGTGAGGCTTCTGCATAATGGAACAGTGTGTTGGAGCAAATGGTTCTCACAGAAGAACCACATGATCATAAGATCATTATGAAGTTTTTAAGACAACCAACAACTGTATAACATGAAGCAACTGAAACATTTTCAAATTGTTTTCTGCTGAACTAATCTTAATATGTTCCTCTTTTGTAAATATTAACCGCATGTTTATGTGCATGGTCATGTGTGGCAAACTAGTTTTAGAACTCAGAGTGTTTTTGTCATGTTAAATGAGTTCTCTACCACTGAACTACAATCTCACCACACACACACACACACACACACACACACACACACACACACACCATTAAAGTTGCTGGATACAGTGGCTTACACCCATATTTATAGTAGAAGGCTAATGCAGGACAATGAATAGCTCAAGGCCCCCTTGTCCTGCCTTACTAGAAAAGGGATTGGGTATGTGTTTAGTTGACAGAGTGCCTGCCTGGTACACAAAACCTTGGCTTTGATCCCCAGAGTTGCATAAACCATGTACAGTGGCATACACATGTAATCCCAGCACTCAGGAGTGAAGGCAAGAAGATCAGAAATCCAAGGCCATCTGTAAATCCTTCATCTTCAGCTAGTTCAAGACTAGCTAGGGATACATGAAGACCCTGTCTCAGAGAAATAAATAAAATCCAAGGCGGGTGGAGAAGGGTCTCTAGAGGGTTGAAAGTACAGCTCAGTGGTAGAGTATGTATTTAGCATGAATGAAATCTTGAGTTCAATTCCCAGCACGAGAAGAATTTAACTGATTATTTAATTATTCTAAGGCCAATTTCTGTTTCTTAAAGTTTTTTTTTTTCCTCTTTAAATTGTACCGTGGAGACAGGCTTGGTATCGGTATTTAATCCCAGCTATTCAGAAGACCAAGGCAAGTGGATCACAAGTCCGAATCTTGCTTAGAATAAGTTCAAGGATGGCCTGGACAGCTTAATAAACCCTATCTCAAAAGAAAAGGGGGGGAGGGGCTGGAGAGATGGCACAGTGTTAAGACCACTGACTGTTCTTCCAGAGGATCGGGGTTCAATTCCCAGCACCCACATGGCAGCTCACAACTGTCTGTAACTCCAGTTCCAGGGGGTCTGACACCCATGGCAAAACACCAGTGCACATAAAATAAAAATAAATACATTAAAAAAAAACTTGACTAGGGATATAGTTCAGTGGTAGAGTACTCACATTGGCCCCAGATCCAATCTCAAACCTCCCCATGGATGATTCTCTGCATCAAATTCCCCTGTTTTGGAAGTAGGGGCATTTTGTATGTAGCTGGGAGATTTCAACCCAGCATAGACTTTATCTGTACCTACTCTGGATAAATAAAGACTGTGCTCAGTCACAAAGGTGTTCTCTTCATGTTTCTCTGCTGCAATTAGTGCTAAAAGCCATTTATTATAAAAGCACAAATACTAATGAATAGAAATGTTAGAAGAACAAAATCTTGTATGCTTTGTCCCCATCACACATCATCCATTTTAATTAGAGAAAGGGGTGGTGGGCACTGTGACAGAGTCTGGAATTAAAATCATTAATTGATGTCAAGCCGAAGAGAGACAGTTAGCAAGAATCCAGTGACAGCGGGAACAGGATTTACATTACTGCTTTATTTAGTGTATTGCATCATTTTGTGTATTTTTGCTACACAGCATCAATGCAATTTCATTGTAATAGAAAGGATTCTTTTTTTTCCTGCAAAGAGAGAGGTGTGAATATGTGTTTGAAGAAAATAGCAAATCAAAGTAAGTTCTTTCTTTTTTTTTTTTCAAAACCTGATAAAAAGTTTTAACTGTTGTTTTAGTTTTTGGTTTTTTTTTTTTCCTTGCACTTAAATGATGGGGAACAGTGTGAGATGTTTTTGTAGGTGTCGGCCAGTGTAGCTATAGTTGCCTGCGTTCATTTAAAGCTTGAGTAGTTGTTAAGTGGGAAGGGTGGGCAGAGATGCATAAAGCAAGAGAGGTTTATTTGTCACACTGCATTTGGAGGCACCAGTTACTACCATAGTCGCTGATGGCTAGCCCGAGACAAATGGGATGGATAAGGCTGAACAAAACCTAACTGTTCAGAAACATGAATAACCCCTACATCTCAGAGATAATTTGTGACCTTAGGGTCTCCATAAAAGAATAGAGGGGTATTCTTTATAGCAGTGACCATCTGGTACCATTAGGGCTCAGCTGCAATGTAATGGGCTTTTTTTATTATTATTATTTTATTTTCATAAAGAAACCATGATATTCTTATTAGGACATAGAAAATATTTTCTCCCCTGAGCCAAATATTTTTTTCCTGAAGTAAGTTTTTCCACCAAGAATGAATATATGTAGCATGCAGATACAACCTAGGAATGTTGCAAAGCCCCTGTCCATGAGATTTGGCCATGAACAAGATGTGAAGGGTAAATTTTAGAAAGTAAGAAGGAAAATCACTTGGTTTTCTTTTTTGTAGTTGGGTGTTTGTTTTCGTTTTGCTTCTTTGATTTTGTTTGACAGGCGTTCATGTAGCTTAGGCTGGCTAGAATGCATTTCTCTATGTAGCTGAGAAGGAACTTCTGATCCTCTACACACACACACACACACACACACACACACACACACACACACACACACACACTGTTTCCTGAATGCTGTCTCTCCAGGGATGCAGCAGCATACTCTGCTTGTGAGGTGCTGGGAATAGAACCCAGCGCCTGTACCACTCAGCTACATCTCCAGAACACTCACGCTTTTTATATTTAATTTTGCTTTTTTAATTAGGCTTTTAAAATTCATTTTGCTTGTAAATTTCCCCAAAAAAATTCTCTCTCTCACACACACACACACACACACACACACACACACACACACACACACACGGTGTGTTACTGGTTTTTTAAAATCACCTTCCAGTGCCGTTTGGGCAGGAAACCTCCTTGGTGTTCATTTGTAGAATAGGGGTGCTGATCAGCTCCACCACCACCCTCTGTAGCAGTAGTCCACATATGGGTGTGCTGACATGCTAACGCTGAGGTTTTATCATCAGGATGAACTACAGGGTGGAAAGGAACTCTGGGGCTAACACACACAGGTGACAACAAGATTATCCAAAAGAATGGTCTTCCATGATTGGCTTTTAGAGGGGACTCCTGAGGGGACGGCTGTTATTCTCTGAGTTCAGTGACTGCTGGTGATCACCTACAGGGTACAGGTTGGAATACAAGGACAAAAAAAGGGGTTGAGCTAGGTTTCGCAGATAGCATCTCCTGCTGATCAGCACTCTTCCAAGAAACTGGCCTCTTCGAACTTGTCGCCTGAGACTGAGGAGATGGTTCAGTGGGCGAACTTCTTGTTACACAAGAGGAGAACCTGAGCTGAGTCCCCAGTACACCTCTAAAAAGCTCAGTATGGTTCTGCAGGCCTGAAATCTCGATCCTGGGGAGGTGGAAAGAAGATCAACTGGCCCCCACTGGATAGCTAGTCCAGCCGAATTGGTGAGCTCAGGTTCGGTGACAGATGCAATCTCAAAACATAAAGTCGAAGGCAATTAAGCATGGCACCTGACTGGTTCATGTCTGACCTTGTGCACACACACAGGAACACACCATCCACCCATACACATACAAAGAAAAATGGCCCTTAATGAATATTCGTTTCTATGTAGTTTGGAAAGACCATTCCAATCCAGGCCCCATCGGCAATGTTGAGAAAGTGATGCGCGGGAAGATTGGGGTGGCACTTTAGATTCAGGACTCTTGGGGAGCCCTCTTCCTGATGACAGCTTCGCCGAGAGCTGGATAGCCCCGCTTTTAATGAACTCGGGGTCATGTGCAGTTGCACAATTCATTTATAAACCATCTTAGGCCATTCTTTTGAATTTTTGAAGGCTCTAAATTAAGAACTTCAGCTCTGTGTTTATATTTGTTTTTTTTTTTTTCCCCACCAAAATTTTATCAGGTTCCCAAATTATGTGAGCCTTGGCATAGCAGAGCTGGATTGTATCCTCTCCTTCTTGGGAGACCAAGGCAGGAACACTGTCAGTGCCAGGTGAGCCTGAACTTCTTAGCAAGTCCTGAGCTCAAACGTTCAGCGGAAAAAAGAATGGGCTGAGGAAATGGTTCAGTGGCAGAGCCCTTGCCTGACATGTGTGGGACCATGGATTCCATACCAGCACCATAAGAGACAGAGATAGACTGACTTAGGTGAATGCCCAGGACCCCTGGCTATGGCCTTTGATGAGATGATTGCCTTAAAGTGGCCACGTGTTATAAAATAGTAAAGTGGGTTTTTGGATACATAATAATTGAGATTCAGGTTAATGTTCTGGTAAGTTAAAAATAATGCTCATTTCTTTCTTTCTGGTAGTTGTTTAGGTTTTTTTGTTTTGGATTTTGTTTGTTTGTTTGAACCTGAGTTGAGAAAACAGTATGATGCAAAGAATAAAATTATCTCTTAACTGTGCAGCACTTTCATTTTGGATACCCAATAATAAATTGATTTTTTTTGTTTTTTTTTTTGTTTTTGTTTTTCGAGACAGGGTTTCTCTGTGTAGCTTTGCGCCTTTCCTGGATCTCGCTCTGTAGCCCAGGCTGGCCTCGAACTCACAGAGATCTGCCTGGCTCTGCTTCCCGAGTGCTGGGATTAAAGGCGTGCGCCACCACCGCCCGGCTGTGTCCTTAACTATCATAATTGTAGAAGGGAATGTAATAAAAATCTGCTCTTTGCTTTACTAAATTGACATTAGAATTCGTATCACGGTTTCTCTTGTGAATATTCTACAGGAACCCTGGTATAGAATCTAGGACTTTCCCAGGAGAATGTCTTAAGCTTTCGGCGTATTCCATCTCTAACAAGGCCCTGGCTTCCGACTCAGGAGGTTAAGGTGTTTCTAGGGAGTTTGAGTACTTTGAAAGCGTCTTGGTGATCCCCATGCTGGGAACGGTTAACTGAAGTCCTGTCAGAGGTCAAGAGCTGTCCCCTTTTCAGAGGGTCTTCCCACGAAATGCCGAGTGAGGCACATTAAGTACTTGCCTCTCCTTGCTGGAAAATAAGGAAAACTGGGTAAGTTAGAGGGCTCCGCATATAAGTATTTGTTCACAACTCTGAGCCCTTGAGCTAGATCCCCAGAACCACGATGGGCAGAATGAACCCAACCTCTATGTGTGCACTGTTGCATTGGGTACATACACACACACACACACACACACACACACACACACACACACACACACACACACACACACTAAATAAATAAACTTAAAAATTAAAAAGAAAAGAAAAACTAGAGAAATTTGACCCTTTGTAGTCAATATTTGGCATATATTTGGAAAGCCAAATGTGACAAAAAAACAAGGGAGAAAAGTGAGGACTTTGGTTGTCATGTGACAGTCTTTCAGCTTCCGCCCACCCAAATCTTTTTATTTTGAAGTTATTTTTGATTCAGAGAAAATGACAAAGAACTCATCAGGCCCCATGTTCCCTTTATCCAGATTCTTTCCATGGGTCACACTGCTCATCACTATAGTATGATTGGCACAGCCCAACACACAGAGACAAGATGCGTCCGTAGTTTCCAGGAGCATAGAAGGTCTTAACCACTGTCGAGAAAAGAAGTTACTGTACCTCAGAAAGCCCCTCCCCTCCCCAGGCCTCCCTTGCTGAGCCCTGGAAACTGGAAGCTTCTTCCTGCCTCTGTACTGTCATTTGGGCAGTGTGTTGGAGAGGAAGTCACACTGGAGGTAGCTGTGGAGGTTGCTGTTAACGCATTGTCTTACTCTGGGGTGATTCTGTCTGCTCTGTGAGGTAATCATTTATTTTGTTCCTGGGAACTGCCGAGCTGGGGCATTCTGTGACAGGGACATGTCACAGTTTGTGACATATTGTTGTTATTTTCAATTTTTAAATAAAGTGATCACAAACAGTCATGCACGTACTTTTGCATGGATATAGGTTTTATTTATGGTATAAATGCTCAGTTGTGCAATTGACAGGTCTGATGGTAATGTGCGTTTAGTGTTTTGTTTTATAAATTATATAAATCTTATTTTTTAAGTTTATTTTATTTATTAAAACTTTTTTATAAATGATTTGCAAATAAAAAACATGTTGAAGCAAAATTAACCAAACCCACGTTCATAATTCTCAGTGAACTTCTATACAATTAGAGCAGCCATTCTGAAGCAATGGTGTTTTACATTGAATTTTACATTTTCACTATCAAATACATTTCTGTGCACTTATTCACCACCAAAAATCTAAAAATACATGACAGACTTAAGACTAGAAAAACAGTTAGCTTTAGATCCTCTTTCATGACTCGAGTGCCCATTGCCTAGTTCAGTCCTTCCTCATCACCTACTGTTTACCTGTTCCTGTTGTCCTTTCTGTGTGTTATAATGTACCCACATGTACGTGTGTTTACACACACACACATACACACACACACACACACACACACACACACACACACACACACACACGTTATAGACTAGGGTCTGCATATGAGGGAGACAATGCATTTTTTAAAATTTCACATATTCTAAGTCTGTCCATTTTCCTGAAAGTTTTGTTGTTTCTTTTTTTCTTCAGAGCTGAATAGTATTCCAGCTTACGTATGTACTGGATTTTCATTATCCATGTACCTGCTGTTGGACAGCTGGGTTGGTTTCATTTCCTTACTATAGTAAAGCAGCAATAAATATGAGGACACAAATATCCCTATAACAGGGTGCGGAGATCTCTGGGTATGTGCCCAGGAGGGGAAGAGCCAGGACACATGAGTTCTATTTTATTTCTAGGGGGAATCTCCACACTGAGTTCCACAATGGTTATGTTCATTTGCACTCCACGAACAGTGAATAACGGCTCCTCTTTCTGGACATCCTCTCCAACATTTATTGTCAGGTTTCTTGATGACATCCATTCTGACCTGGCTGAGGTGGTATCTTAGGGTACTTTTAATTTGCATTTCCCTGGTGGCTAGGATTGTTGAGGACTTTCTAACAAAGTTTCTCTCTCTCTCTCTCTCTCTCTCTCTCTCTCTCTCTCTCTCTCTCTCTCTCTCTCTCTCTTAACCATCTATTCAATTCATTAGCCCGTTTGTTGACTGGAAAGCTTTATTTACTTGGTGTTACTTTCTGCAATTCTTGGTAAATTCTAGCTGTTAGCCCTTTGTCTGGGGTGTAGCTGGTAAAGATTTTCTCCCATCCTGTGGGCTGTCTGTGTTTTCCACTGGTAGTTTCTTTTGCTGTGCAGAAACTTTTTAGTTTCATGTGGCCCTGTCTGTTGACACACAGGGACAGTTCATGTGCTCTTGAACTTCCAATAACTGTAATGTAGACTGTGCGGTGTTTGTTGGAGGGACAGACCCATAGAGCAGTTATTGTATTAGGATCTACAATCTGAAGTGCGATTCTTCTTGTATTAGTAACTTGTTTTGTTGCTGCTGTAAAATTCCTGAGAAAAGCACACTAAGGAGGAAGCCTTCGCGTTGGCTCCCAGCTTGAGGTTACTGTGGTCATCATGGTGGGGAAGGCATGCAGGAAGAGTCTGAGGCAGCTCCTCAGATGCACCTGTAGTCAGAAAGTGACTATGAATGCTGGGGCTCAGCTCGCCTTTTCCTCCACCATCACGTTTAGAACGTCTCTTCCCGCCTCCTTTAACCCAATCCAGAAACTTCACAACAGGTTACATACACCCAGAGATCTGACTGGTGATTCTCAGTCCTGTCAAGTTGAAGTTGACAGTCAAGGTTACCACCATCTAATTGTTCTTTGGGTTTTTTTTGCCATTGTTTATTCTAGCCTTTGTCTTTCCTCATGCATATTACACATGGTGTTTTTATGCATGCAATATTAAAGATCAAAGTCTGGGCTCACAGATGCTCAACACAGACTTCCACTGAGCTACACCCCCAGCCCAAAGTAGATGGTAAAATAATCTCATCAGTAGCTATAGACATTTTGCTGGGTTTTTATAGGACTTGCAGTGAGCCTGGGTATCACTGTAGGGAGAATTGACCACTTGGAGAAACACTTTTATTAAGCTTAGGGGAGGTCCTGCTATAGTATTATTTTCTGAGGATTTTTGTCATAATGGGGGTAAACTTGTCAAATTCTTTTGTATCATTTGATAGAATCATGTGACTTTTTAAAAAAAAAATCTAGTCTAGGCCACATTCTTGTGATGAGCCCACTTGGTCATAGTGTATGATTGTTGAATTCTGTTCACTAATATTCTGTTGAGGATTTCTGCCTCCAGCTTTATCTTCTTATTTCTTTTCTTCTCTCTCTCTCTCTCTCTCTCTCTCTCTCTCTCTCTCTCTCTCTCTCTCTCGTGTGTGTGTGTGTGTGTGTGTGTGTGTGTGTGTGTGTGTGTGTGTGTGTGTTGTGCACATACACAGATGGCATTGTCTCCATTTGATTTGGGTACCTTTTCTGGGTTCTTTTCAATATATATGCAGGTGGCATTTATGCAAACAGACATCTAGTTCAAATATGAAGAAAGGTAAATACAATGAAGCGTTAAAATGAGTCTTCAAATGCTACTCCACAGAAATAAGTCTTCACTGCTTTTTACATTTTTATTTTGACATGGCTGTACTTCCGTCTAGCGCACAGTATGACACTCTCACACATGGCGTGATGATCAAATCAGGGAGGTGACTGTACCATGTTCTCAAACACTGCATTCAAATCCTGTCTGCTGTTTCCAGGTGCACATTACTGCTAGCTGAGGTCACTGCCCAGTGCCATAAAAATGAGATTCCGACCTTCCTTCCTGGTTGTGACTTTGACCTCTCTGCAACCTCTCCCCATCCCCCACGCAGCCCTGCTCCAGCCTCTGGCAGCTACCCTTTGACTCACTGCTGGGAGATGTCTGTCTGTGCATCTGGCTTCTGTCCCTGGGCATGATGCCCTCTGACCTCATTCACACTGCCCTAACAGATAGAATCCCATTCTTTACATGGCTGAATAGTATTCATTTGTATATATACCCCACATTTTCTTTATAAATCTATCCATTTTTGAGCACTTAGGTTGATTCCCCATTAAAACTATTGTGAAAAGTGCTACTGTAAACACATGGATTTTTATGGTGCATAGCTCTTTAGCAAATCACTTTTTGTCTTAAAAACACCCAGAGTCGGTGCTGACAGATGGCTCAGTGACTGTGAGAACACTGCTCTTTCAGAGGTCCTGAGTTCAATTTCCAGCACCCACGTTGGTTGTCGAAGATTGTACCTGTAGCTCCAGCTCCGGAAATACAATACCTCTGGTTCCTCTGGGCACCCATACATATATGTAAATACCAACATGGAACTGGAGTATAAAGATGATAATAAGACATCAAACTTACGTTTAAGCAGTGATGACCTGCTGGGTATGTGCATGGTGATTCTGAATGTTTCAGAGAGCCTCTGCAGTATTTTCCTTCAAGTTTCATAGACATATATCCCCAGGATAAGGGTACTTTCCCCTACCTCCTTGCCAGAGTCCATTGCTTTTAGATAAGCAATTAAATTCATCAATGTGTAATGAAAATACTTCCCCATCAAAAATTATCAAAATTTAACTGAGAATTGTTGTTTTTTAATTAGGGCAAAAATTAATATCAATATAATTTGAAGGGGGTCTTCGTATGAAGTAATTTAATAAGATCTTTAAATCAGTAAAAATGATTGTTTAAGATCTGTTTCTAGTTTTAATGCAGGCAGTTTTTAATTTCAGAATTTGATTGTGTGGGTGTCTTTTCTGTCTTTGATCCATTCTGGAATTCCATTCTGTCTGAAAAACTTGAAATCAAAACCAGTGTTTCTGATGGGAGGTTTTCCTGCCGTTGATGCAATGGGGAGCACACTCATGCTGAAGTCCCCCAGATCCTCAGGTCTGCGTAGCTATTCTTTGAGTGGTGTGTGTTCATTAGACCTGCACATACATGCAGCTAAGTGACAGGTAGTAGACGGATAGTGTATGTGTAACTTTCTAAAATTGCTTTTTGTCTTTAAAAATCAGAAGTAATGCCCAAGTAGAGTGTGAGTGTGTTAAGTATTTACAAAGTAGTTTGACACCAAGTTAAATGAATAAAACAAAAGTTGGAGATTGCCTTGTAGCTCCTGTGACCTTGCCAGCCATGGGCTTTTGACCAGGTTTATAATATCAGGTAATACATTCTACCCATGGCGCTGGACTCAAATTCAACCTAAAGAGCAGTTGGCTATATGTGTGACCATGTGCACATGCACATTTATGGGTGTGCATGGAGATGCTGGAGTCACCATTAGCTGTCATCTTCTGTCACTCCCTACCTGGTCTTTCACTGAAACTGCAGCTCACCGATTTGCTACTCAGCGACCCCAGGGGTTACCCTGTCTCTCCTCAGGGGTTACTGGTACCTGCCATCCTGCTTGTTGTGCATACTGGGGCTCAAACTCAGTCCTCAGCAGCAGGCACCTTACTGTCCGAGCTGTTTCTGAGACCCCTTGTTTTTATTTATTTATTTTTTTGATGTCAGCTAATCAGTGTGAGTTCACTGTATCACTGAGTCATACTGCCAAGAACAAAATGGTTATGTTTAGTGTTGCATGAGAATCTAAAATGTGCGTAAATGATCACTCATAACACACCTGCTCTATAACTGCATGAAACAAAGTACATCCCTCAACACAGCTTGATGAAGAATCCCATATTCGCTTCGTAGAAAAGGAATAATTTCTCCTGCTTCAGCATTGTTCCAATTTTACAGGATTCAAGCCAAAACTCGAGAATTTAGGGAGCGGCAGGCTCGAGAGCGCGACTATGCCGAAATCCAAGATTTCCATCGAACATTTGGCTGTGATGATGAGTTGCTGTATGGGGGCATGTCATCCTATGAAGGCTGCTTGGCTCTCAATGCCAGACCCCAGAGCCCAAGGGAAGGGCACCTGATGGACACTTTGTATGCACAAGTGAAGAAACCACGGAGCTCCAAACCTGGGGACAGGTAGGTGCTGGTAGTCATAGCTTTGCGTCTATGCCGGGCACAAGATTGCTTGTCGGCATTGTGAAATGCTGGTTATTACCTGCCTGTAAAATGCTGTTGTGTCTGAAGGTATTGAGTTGGCACAAATCAATGGCTAATGGAAAGAACAGCAAGACGTTTTGATTGCTTTCCTTACAGTTGCAGCCTGGCTCACCCTGGTCTTCATACCGCTTGGGACTTGACCTGCCCCTGGCTTACAGCTTAGATCAAAGTCAAACTCAACCTTAAGCAATGCATTCTCGTCTTGCTAGAGGGGCTTCTGGATAGGATAACTAAGTGCAGGGGCATTCATTTGGACTATGACTTAGAAGGGTCACTTTGGGGGTGGCATAATTTTATACTATGAAAGAATTAGTAAATAAGGACTATAATACATCTGCTCTACAAGAGGCTTGTTAGGCACCATAGGCTTGGGGTCTGATATGTTTATCAGTACAGCAGACAGAATGAAGTGCCAATTGTGTTTTAATGGTTATCTAGTTATTTAACTGAGTCTGTGAGCCTATATTACTGACATACACTTATTAAGGCTCTATGTACTGCTGCTATACTTACTTCAAATGGCGATATACATATTTCAGATTTTAGCTGAAACAATCTTGAATGGAGCTTTCCCACCCCTCCCTTTATAGACTCAAACACCATATGGAGTTTCGCTTTGAAGAGAATAATTCTCATTTCCTTTCATATCAAACATGTGCACACTATTGTCATAAACAATACGCCAATCGTGTTATAAACGTCGCTTATCGCTCTCTATGGCAGCTGGGCTTTGTAAATTATAAATGGTTTTACTTAAAAACAGTGTTTCTGAAGCATTTATGTGCATTAGGCTTGCCTGAAAGGCTTCTTGAAACACTGGCTGACTGTTTAGATGCAGGAGGTTGAGGGTGGAGTTCAAGAACTTGAATTTTTTAGGATCCCCTAATTGATGCTGGCCCTGCAGGCCTTAGTTCCGAGTCCTCTGCAGGACACAGTCAGTGGACTCTGGTGATGATTCCTCACTTCAGTTTTGCAACAGCTCCTGTTTTAATCACTGACTTCTAGCTATTAGTAGCAGAAGCTTGCAAATGCAGATAGCAACTTCCGGCAATTACAGAAAGAAACATTTTTAAAAATAGCAGATAGGAACAAAAGCAATCACAATGGCTCCCGGGTGAGCGCATCCCAAGGCAATTGTTCTGGCCCTGCACCTCCACTGTAGTTTAGATTTTTCCTGATTATCCCAGAAAACCTATTTACCATTGAATATGAGGAGGGAATACTCTGACATGAACACTTAGGGTCGCTCCAGCCTGTTCCCCGTGTCCCCCAGAAGGCTCGTGTGTGTATTAACGTGTGTGTATGTCAGAACTCAAGAATGAAGTTCTCATCAGTGGCAGTGACATTTTCTTTAAAAGCTTTTTGCCTCATTTCTGCCGTGATTGTGGAAGCTGCTTGCAGAAGGTTAAGTAGCATCTGAAGGTACTTTCTTGAGAGAAAGGGCCACCAAAACACCAGCACTGTTGCCTAGTGACTCCTGGGGGGACTGGGAAAAGATGGCCTACGAATTATTAATGGCAGACAAAAGAGCTTACCATTTCCATATCTCCCACACTAACTCCCAAATCTGAAAACTGGAGGAAGGGCTGCGGCAGGGATAGTTGGAGAGGACCCTCCTGGTCTCACTAACCACAAACAGCTGCCTTACACCCCGCTGCTCCCCAAGAGTAGCCATCTCACCCGAAGGTTTCTGCAAGTGTTCAAAAGGGTGGAGCATCTTCAGAGTGCTGCCTACTCCAGCTTGCAGCATCTGGGAGACCTGGGGTCTCCATGCCCTGCTCTGCTAACCCAGATCTGAAACAGACCCAGCTCATGCCCACCCACAGTCTGCTTCATAGGGAGGGGTCACACTGAGCAGAGTCTCAGAGCCACACCTTTGATAATGCTTTCTTCCAAGGCCTCTCAGCTCTACCTACAGGGCTGTGATTTATTTTTGCAGGGAAAACAAAAGATTGCAGACACTTGCCAAACTTTTTAATGTTAGTTTTGCAGAGAATAAGATATCCATCAATGACGAGTGGTGTTGCTACTTTAGAAGTGGCCTTTGTGCCTGTCAAGCCCTTCCTCTTGCCTGTCGTTGAATATGGACTTGGCTTGGGATCATGGCCTCACTCTGTTGTCTTTGTGGTTGAAGAGAAAGCTATAGAAAATCTGTTCACACTTGGGTAGTGTAGAAGTCCTTTTCTAGGGAAAGGCGATCTCCTGCTACTGCCACACTGCTGTAAATTGTTGTGATTATAATTGTTACTTAGATACATATAAAGATAAAATGGGACTGGGCTCCTGTGTAAAACTATTAGACATTTAATAAAACTTTAATCTTTACAAAGTTAGATATAAACCAAATGACAAATCCATTGCATTTCAGCGAATTGTGTTATTTGGCCTATAATATTTTTCATCATTTTATTTTATTGTAACCAAAACCAATAGGTACACTGGGTATGATGGTCCACACCTGCCATTCCCATGCCCAGGTGGGCATGAGTTGGTTTTGATATTTTTATGAGGCATGTGCCCATTCATTTCATCCATCCCTTTCTCCTGATTTCTCCTTCAGTGCTTTTGCAAATTTGTGGCCCATGATCTTTGACTGTATATAGTATTGATATATCATTTATGGCATCACCCAGTTTTTGCTATCATTAAGTTGAGATAGTGAAAGTGGCATTGCTTGGTGTCTTTCTGTTTGTAAAGCTAGATTCAGGCAATAACTTTAATGTGCCTGCAAGGTGATCTAAAATATGCTTATATGAACTTAAAAAAGTAATCATTCCAATGGAAATACAGAACTTAAAACTACTTAGAAGTTTCCTCTAATGGATAATGTACAGATGCTTGTCGACTGACTAAATGTCACCAAAATTTGCAATGGGTATTTGTTAAACTTTGCTATTCAGATCTCTGTATTTTGTGGGAATTGTAGGCATCACTGATAATCTGAAGTGTACTTCTCAGATTTTTTTTTTTTTTTTTTTTTTGCTCAGTAAAATAAGCAGTCCGCAGAACGCTTTGCTCAATCATTTTGATGGATCTCACAGCCAGAAGTGTAGAAGCAAGGTGGGAAATACATTAAAAGATATGAACCTGATGTCACAATGGGCACACTTTTCCAGCTCCACATATTGTATGTGTGGTGGCTTTCTCAAATGCCTAGAGTTATGTTTAGAAATAGATTCATGCCTGTTGAAGTGGTCCACAGATGAGTTTGTACCTGTGTACAAGCTTTAGTCACCTTCCCTTTATTACTGTTTAGTTTCATGCATGTTTATTCTGTCAGTATTCTCATGCATGCCTAACTGTATCAGCACATGTACTAGTACCTGAGTTCTTGCTATAGTCATGGTGCCACCTTCTATTCTTTATTCCTGTCCTTGGTAACATTTTGATTTTTCACATTAGATATATGCTAAGTAGGCAGACCGTAATCTGTGTTCTGTATGAAAAATTAGGCTTATATTCACTATAATGTTAGTATGCTTCTTATTTATTCTCTGTATAACTAAGGACTTCGAAGATTTAGGCATGGCCAGTGATTCATAGTCCTGTATTTCCCTGTCTAAGGTAGCTTCTTCTTTGGCTGGTGTGTTCTGGTTGGCCAAGAACCCTGTGTCTGATACAGCATGTGTGACATATTCCCATTCTTTTCTGCACCCTGGAAGACACTACCAGCTGCCTGCCTAACCAATATCTATTCTCTCCTCTTCATTATGGAATGAATCCTTGTTTTACTCTGATAGGCAAGTGCCTACGTAAGCATTTCAGTTCTTAAACTCCTAGTGAGTTATGTGACAGAGTTCTAACTAGTAAATGTTGGAAGCAGCTGGGCAGATGGAACTTCCTGCAGAGCTGTGTTTTTCCTGATTTTGTGTGTGTGTGTGTGTGTGTGTGTGTGTGTGTGTTTGTGTGTGTGTTTCTTGTGATGGAGGATCTCCCTTGCACATCTTAAGCCCTTGATCCCATCCCTAGCACGTCAGAATCATAAAGCTGTTTGGGATTGCACTTTGGTGTTTTCGTGTTTTCTGCTAGGATCTTGGATAGGTGCTCTAGGGTAGGCCTTACCTAAAAAGCTAAAAGGGAAAGCCACATGGAAGCCTTTGAACAGTGGCAATCCCTTCCTGACATGCCCAGCCTGGCTACTTGTTGCCTTGGAAAAATCTGTCTGTTGCTAAAGTTGTTGGGTAGAGATTTCTGTTTCAAGAGACCAGACTCTAGGTTGGGTGTAAGGAATTGTGTACAGAGCTCAAAGAGAAGCCCTGTTCTCCTCTTTCCTCATTTCCTCTCCTCTTCCTTCCCTCCCCACTTACCTGTGCTCCTCACCCCTGCTCCTCCTTCTCCTTTTAAAAGACAGAATCTTACCTATCCTAGGCTGACCTCAACCACACCTCACAGCCAAGGATGACCTTGAGCTTCTCACCCTCCTGCCTGTACCTCCCCAGTGCTGAGGCTACCTGATTCATGCTGCATTTTATCAGTTGAATATTGGCCAGCAGAATCTTCTTTAGCTGTTTAAGACACTTTTAAACCCTAATAACTTCCACCTCATTGGACAATTCTCCTACAAGATCAGAGGCAGTTGAGATCATGAACTTGAACTATGACACCAGCTCATCAGAGTTTGGCTCTGTGCTCTTCCGCTATCAGCTGAGCACTCAGCTTCATTCCCTTCACCTGTGAAATGGGCTGTCAGTGGCATTTGCTCATGAGGCTTGGCAAAAACCAGCTCTGTCAATTGCCAAGTGCTTAGCTCTGTACCCAGTGCATCATAAACACTATTTCAGAATTTCTATTACAGTTGTTGTTGACAAAATGGGCTTTTATTCTAAAGAGAGCACAGTGTCCCCACGTGGATACAGAAAACAGTGAATGAAACAGAACCAAGGGTGCGCAGGTCATAAAGTGTTTCCTTCAACAGTAGAAGCTTAAAGGTTGGGTGCCCCTGGCTCATCTATGAGTTGGACAAGGGTGACAAGTTTCAGTCAGGGTCTTTTAGAGTTGGAAGATCTTCGTTTTGTACTTTCCCATGCAATCCATTGGAAGTCTTCATTGTTCTCTTTTCATGGAATTCCTACTGATCCCTAACTCCTGAGCTTCTACAGAGAGTAGAATGCCTGTAGAATTGTCAACAGTAGATGCTCAAGCTTCACCTGTACCCTTGGCGTTTCTGTCCACATCAGGCAGGCTCCTGGTTGTTGCTAAAGTTTTCCTGCCTGGCCCACAGTCAGGACAAATCTCTCACCCGCCAGTCCCACAGCCATTCAGACCCGACCAAGTAAACACAGAGACTTATATTGGTTACAACTGTATGGCCGTGGCAGGCTTCTTGCTAACTGTTCTTACAGCTTAAATTAATCCATTTCTATTAATCTATACCTTGCCACGTGGCTTGTGGCTTACCGGTACTTTACATCTTCCTTGTCCTGATGACGGCTGGTAGTGTCTCTCCCACCCAGCTTCCTGTTCTCTCAATTCTCCTCTCTGTTAGTCCCGCCTATACTTCCTGCCTGGCCACTGCCAATCAGCGATTTATTCATTGACCAATCAGCAACACATTTGACATACAGACCATCCCACAGCACCTGGTGGGTCTAGCAGCAGGACCCATGATTGGAACTGTCAGAGACTTGATTGTAGTCTGGGGCTTAAACAATTTCCTTCAGCCCCCTTAGTTTAGAGTTCCCAGTACATGGTGCCGTGGAGAAATGGGGAGAACTTTTAACAGGTGGGAGCCAATAAGGCCCTCAAGTGGCTGGGAATGTATCCATGAGGGAACTTGGGACCTTGGTCTCTTGCTCTCTTTGCTTCCTGTCCTCCGGGTATGAATTGCTGTTTACCATACACTCCGACGATCATGTACTCTCCTTTCCAACCACAAAAACAGATGGGCAACTGACTATGGGCTGAAGCCTACATAATGGAGGCCAGAAAAAGCCCTCTCTCCTTTTTTGAAATAGGGCAAGGTGAGAAGTTGAGACAAGATCTCATGTATTCCAGGCTGGCCTTAAACTAAGTAGGCAGCCAACAGTGACTTTGAAATTATCACCTGCCTCTACCTTCCAAATGTTGGCCATGTGCCACCATGCCCAGTTCATGCAAGCGCTGGGACTAGAGCCCAGGGTTTTAGCCATGCTTGTCAGGCACCTTACCGAATGAGCTACATCTCCAGCCCCTGAGCAAACCTCTTTACAAACGGATTATCAGAGGAATTCATTGCACTCATGCCAAGCTGCCACATAGGCTATGTTCTAGAACAGTGGTTTTCAAATTGTAGAGTATGCAGAGAACCCAGAGTACCCCACCTATCTCCCCACAGCACAGTGTAAGAGGTTTCTTTTTCAATGTGGGGTCCGTTCCCAGAGCTGCCTGGGTAGGAGGGCTGGGAACCCTCAGCAAATGAACCCCACTGCAGGAATCTCTCCCAGGTATCCTGATCTCCTAGGAATTCTGATCCTATAGGTCTGGCTGAGCACTGCCCACTCATTGCTTTAATCCATTCCCCAGTTGACTTGTGTGCAGCTGACTCATCCATATTGGGAACACGATGCACTTGGGCTATGGAAAAGAAAAACATGGGTGCTACCATGAGCTAGCCCCTAACATCTGCTAATAGCAAAGCTGTGAAGCAATTATAATCATTACTGGACACAGCTCATTTCATTCACAGTTCACCTTGATTAAATCATCTTATTAAGTGGCTATCTTGCGTTTGTTATGATTACTGTATTTTATTCATTGTTTCTTAACAACACAGGGTTTCTTTTCATACAGGTTACACAGTTCAATGTAGGAAGTTTAGAGTGCTTCGAATCCTAACAAAGGTATGCTGAAGTCACGGTCAGTCTTTTTTTTTTTTTTTAACTTGAGGACACCGTGCAATCTGTATTTGTATTCAGATCCTGGACTCGGAGGCAGCTCATGGACATTTGCTTTCTGTCATCATGCAATCATTTGCCACCAAGAATGCATTGTCCTCAAATAGAATTGAAATAAAGCAGGAACTGTGCTGTTCCAAATCTAAATGCAGGAAAATAGTAGGCTAGACTTGCTGAGCTTGGCTAGGACGCCTTAATGGAAGCATAAATACCATAATCATATGCTTTTTGCATGCATTTTACCATGAAGGGAAAATGCCAGTTTTAAAAGAAAAGACCTTTATGAACTTGTTCCCCCCTCCCCACTAAGACTGGAATCCTGTTGAGTCAAAAAGAAGTCTGGCAGACACAGTACAAAACTAATTTTCTGAGATGCAGGCAGTTATTAAACGTGTGCCCTTTGGAAAACGTCGGGTCATATAACAAAATCGCGTTTGCTATTCAAAAAGTCAAATACTACTTCCACTCACTTCTTATTATTTATGTCTGCTTTTCTTGAAACGTGAGAAGGTAGTTCTAGAAAGGGGTAAAAACTGTCAGTGAGTCTGTCGGGACCACCGTGGTCCTGTGCCCCATGGGACGTGGGCCAGGTGTCGGTACCCTCTGCCATATGTCCATTGCTGCTCCTTTTGCTCTAGCCTCTGCAAGTGTCTCAACTCCATCACTCCTATCAACCTCCTCCTCAGCTCGGGAGCAAGAAGCTGGCCATACCGGCATCTGACTTCCTGTTCCTTCCGTGCTGCAGTTCACCGGCCCCCGCCCCCACTTCTCAGTGGAGTGGGCCCCACTCTGAGAAACAGGCTGCTTGTCGCCACTGTCTTCTTCTAGAGACAGGACCCTTCGGCTGTAGCACATGACAGGTCCCTACCAGTTTGTCAAGCTAAGGAATTCCGAGTCTCTTTCTCTTCTACAGCCCGGCTCCCATGGCCTATAGGAGTCTCCCAGCATCCCCCTCGTCTCCAGTCTTATTCTTGACAAGTCCCCACTTCAACCACTACTTGGGGTTTTGAACTTAAAATAGGACTCTGCCTCACCTTTGCTTGAAATTATTCTATAGCTCGTGTCTAAGATGTAATCTGTTGCCTCAACACGGGACATCTGGTCCCCCAGCTTCTCAGTTCAGGCTCTCTCCTACATATTCTGCAGTGCCCTGTTGGTTCACATCTCTTTGCTAACTCCTGTTCAGTGTGAAAGTGTAAACCTAACTGTACCAGGTACACAGGTGAGCCATTTGGCTTTTGGTGTTACAAGTTCTGCCCGTGTTATATGTTGGTGAGAAAGAGTGTCCTAGTTAGGGTTTCTATTGGAGCGATAAAACACCATGACTGACAGAAACGTGGGGAGGAAAGGGTTTATTTGGCTTACACTTCCAGGTAACTGAGGCAAGTCAGACTAGGAACCCGGGGGCAGGAGCTGATGCAGAGGTCATGGAGGGGTGCTGCCTACAGGCTTGCACCCCATGGCTTGCTCAGCCTCTTTCTTATAGCACCCAGGACCACCAGCCCAGGGGTGGCCCTGCCCACATTGAGCTGGACCCTCCCACGTCAATCATCAGTCAACATAATGCACCACGAGCTTATCCACTGGCCAGTCTGGTGGGGAAATTTTCTGAACTGTGGCTCCCTCTTCTAAAAGGACTCTAGCTTGTGTCAAGTCGACCTAAAACTAGCCAGAACACAAAGTGAACAGCGCCCATTCTCCAAGCTGTCTAATACAGTTAGAGATTCTGCAATTAAAATAAAGGCTGAGGTGACACAAAGAACCCAGCAAATGAAATTGTGGAAGTAATGAAGCCATAAATAAGGTCATGGCTAATCTTAAAGACGTTCTCTTTAATTCTTTTTGTTGATTAACGTTGCTGGAAACCACAATTTGTTGAGGGGGGTTGTTTATTTATATATTTATTTCTGCCTCAGGGAACACTTACGTATTCTACAGAAATGCGGGGCTAAATGAAAACTATTTTAGACTTTGGTAATCATCAGTAAATTGCCCCCAGCAGAGTGTACTCATTCAGTCTTAATGTCTTTCTTGTCACAGGGCCCTGAACTGTGGGTCTTTGATGATGAGCCGACTTTGCCACTGTGGCCAAAATCTCCTTCATCTGTGTGGCACAGTGTGTTATTTTAGTGTCTAGCACATTTTAGTACCCTACTTTTCATGTACTTTGGTACAATAAGCCATCTCGCTCTTTTAGTCTACCTACCCTCTTTCCCCACTCCTTCCACAGTCCAAACTGGTAGCTTTAAGTGCCAATCTTATTGGTATTTAGTGATCTTAGGCTGGTGTTATTTCCTTTTTTGCTCCTGCATAAGGATGGAATATCAGTCTACTATTAATATAAATTCATGAGGATTTATGTGGAGCCCTGTGGTGAGATGCATTTTCAGCTTCTTGGGAGACTTTATCGAGCCCTGAATCCATAATCCATTTTTAAATTAACTACCCAGATGTTCCAGGGCCCTTCCACGGGTCCCTAAGTCCTCCCATGGATGTCTGATTACCCTGTGTTTCCTTCTTCCTTCCCTCCTTTTCCATGTTTGCTCCATTGGCTGATTCTGTCTATCTGAAATAATAGCACTAATTGGTTTTAAAAGAGGTTTTTCTTGTATAATCAAGGAATAGCTGAATTATCCATAGATCCTTTCACCCAGCTGTGTATATGAAGATGTGGAAAGGAATGGACTTTCTAGAGGGCTACACAACAGATGAATAGAAATATTTGAAGATACATGTGAAACTACATTAAACAGACTCAAATGTTAAAAAGAATGAATGCATGTTGGTGTACAGAAATGTTCCTTTACTTTTTTGAGACAGGGTTTCATGTAGACCCAGCTGACCTTAAACTAGCTATATAGCCAAGGATGACCTTGAACTCCTGAACCTCCTGCCCCCACCTTCCACATGATAGGAATTCATTAACTACCTTGGCTAGTTTATGAGGTGGGGCAATCAAAGCCAGGCTCTTTTACATGCTATGTACATAGTATAAGCACTGAACCAACTGAGTTACATGTCCAACCCCAGAAATACATGTTTATACAATTAATATTGTTAAACAGAACTTTGATTATCTTTTGTGTGTGTGTGTGTGTGTGTGTGTGTGTGTGTGTGTGTGTGTGTGTGTGTGTGTGTGTGGTTTTTCAAGACAAGGTTTCTCTGTGTAGCTTTGGTGCCTGTCCTGGATCTTGCTCTGTAGACCAGGCTGGCCTCGAACTCAGAGATCCACCAGGCTCTGCCTCCCGAATGCTGGGATTAAAGGCATGTACCACCACCTCCTGGCCTTCATTACCATTTTAATCACATAGCCTTTAAATGGACTGTATTACTGAGTTATTGGGGATACAGAGGTGTTCCCTTACTGTGATGGTTATTGGCTGTCAACTCAACAGGACTAGTCTTTGGGCATGTCTGTGAGGAATTATCTTTATGAGATTAATTGGGGAGGGAAGACCCACTGTGAATGTGGTTGACACCATACCATGGGCTGAGGTGCCAGACTGCACTAAAGGAAATCAGCCGAGCACCAGCATTGTCCTTGCCGTCCTGACTGTGGGTCCAATGTGACCTGATGTCTGAGGCTCCTGCTGCCATTGGTTCCACACACGGTAGACTCTTAAACCCTCCTTCTTTAAGCTGCTCTTGTCTTTTTTTCCCCACTCACAGCAAAGGGAAAAGTAACTGATACCCAAATAAAATCCCTGAAGATCATAGAGTTGTCTCCAGAGAAATTGATTCCTTTAGGAGGGAAGGATGGCTATAGTGGGTATTATCCCACATTATCTCACAGCAGATGGCTCTGTGCGTTTAACTGCACATCAACACGTAGGTATATATTAGGCAAAGGGGCTAGGGCTTGCTTGAACACAAGTTCTCACTTCTCCATCACTTTTACTGGCATTCCTGATGACCTCACCAGAGACATCTGCTGGTCCTGTCCAGCTGGGAGGCAGGTAACCTCACTGGGAAGTGAATACTCACTGAGTTTAGAGAAAAACCAAAAGGAAAAAGACAACCAAGTGCAACTCAAACTGTAAAACAGTCCAAATGGTACAAAAGTAGTCAGTTCCTGACACAGTTGAGTTTATCTGGGTGAGTGTAAATCCAGGCTCAAGTTCTTGATTGCAGAAGTTGGGGGGTGGGAACTGGAAACCTAAGTTTAAAAAATGCCTTTTTAACAGAAATGAAAGCCGAGGACAGACTTGTTTCTAATGGTCCTTCTGTTTCCTTCTTTCCTTTATCCTACACATTTAAGCTGTGATTCTTAAAAGGCTTCAACTCTTGAACAAGTCCTCGTTCTAGGACTTAGCTGACAATTCCTGGAAGTCCAGGCTACTCATTAATGTTGTTCAGTCCTGGCTGGATACCAATAATTGTGGATGGTGATGTGGACAGAAATGAGTATGAACTGAAAATAACTAAATAATTCATATATCCTGTAGATAATAGAGATTTTTTTTTTTTTGAGGATGCGTTTGAAATTGCATGAAATGGACTTGAGTGTTAGAATGAATAGCTTTGTATCCTGGCTCAGAAATGCACATTTTATAAGAGTATCTTTCAACTGAACCTTCAGTATTTGTTTTTTGTAACAGGCTTTCTTTTGGGCCACCAACCAGCTCCCAAATAATGACATGGAGACTTAGTAGTACTTATGAATGCTTAGCCTTAGTTTAGGCTTGTTTCTGGCTAGCTTTTTTTTAAAACTTGTATTAACCTGTTTCTCTTCATCTATGTTTTGCCTTGGGGCTTTTTACCTTTCTTCAATTCAGTATGTCCTACTCCATGTCTTGCTGTCTGGTGGCTGCCTGGCTGGCTGGCCCTGGGCATTTCCCTCTCTTTCTCCCTGGTTCACTCTCATTCCTCTGGAGCCTAGATTCCTCCTCTTAGTCTCTCTGCCCACCAGCTCCACCTGTCCCTCTACTGCCTAGCTACTGACCATTCAGCTTTTTATTAGACCAATCAGGTGCCTCAGGCAGGCAAAGCAACACATCTTTACATTGTTAAACAAATGCAGCATAAACAAATGTAACACACCTTTACATAGTTAAAGTAATATTCCACAACAGGTTTGGCCTTTCTCTTTTTATTTCTTCGTGTACCCAGAGTGCCTTCTAATTTCTTCTTTCTCACTGGGTATCAAGTTGGACCCCAGGGCTCAGTGTGCTGATATGAGATAGGACACTAAGCGCTTGATCCGGTGGCAGAAGCCTGACTTTCTAAGAGGGTGGAATGCCTGGGCTGCATCAGCAGGTGAGAGCTCTTCTGTATATGGGAGTGGGGCTGAGTTTTGATGGGGAGGCACTTAATTAAAATGCAAAGTTCAGTTCTTCCTGATGTGTATCAGCTTTCTGTGTCTCTGAAAGATAAACTGAGATCCTAGGCCTAAAAAGAGAAAAGGTTAATTTGGGTCTTGGTTTTTGAAGCTTCACACTGGTTGGGGAGCCCAGTGCTTCTAGGTCTCTGTGGGAGGCTGTCACCTCATCTCAGGAGGGCAGGGATAACTACACCACTCACCTCATACCTGGGTGTGGAGCAATAGAAGGGACTAAGGTTGTCTTGGTGTCACCTTCTGTGACAAAGTCCCAGTGAGCAGACCCTCCCCTGAAAGGTTCCAGCACCTTCCAGCATTGTGGGCTGGAGGCTAAGCCTTCTAATTTGTGGCCCTTGGATAACACTCATCCAAACTGTCCCCTTGCTGATGTAGCTAGGCTGGCTGGCTAGTGAGATCCAGGGATCCTCCTGTCCCCACTTTCCCAGAACTAGACATTTGATCCCCTCCACCACACCCAGATTTTGTGTGGGTGCTGGGGATCTGAACTCAGGTCTGGCAAGCAGCTCTCCAGCTGAGCCCAACAAACCCTTTTGACTTTTTTTTTTAATTGTGTCTTTCATCTTTTCCTCCTCCCTCCTTCCTTCATATTTCCAGCTTTTATTTTAGAGAAAGGCAGCTTGGATCTCACAGTAGTGTTAACCTTGTTGATGGACAGGTTTGATATCCAACACCCTGCCCTGTTTGTGACTGATGTGAGCTTTTGGACGGGTAGATGCCTCTCTGGTTGTTTCCTGGGACTTTCTTTACAACTCTTCCGTGAGAGTATCTCTTCCTGACTTTCATATCTTGTGCATTCTTGAAAACCTTTAAAAGTCAAGGGACTTCTAGTGCCACACACACATATATGCTCATGGGTTGCAAGAGGCTGTGCTTTTCCCAAAGAGCAGAAATCGTGATAAAATTAAGGTTGCCGCTTTCTGCAGACACTAATAAACCTCACTGCCATGGGAAGATCCAGGCCTGACACACATGGAAGCCAGTCCTCCATCTCCTCAGCACTGTAGGGGTCAGCATGTGCAGCCACCGGAGTGTGCTTCTTGCGGACAGATGTTCCTCTTGCTCCTTTCTGGATTCTTCCCATCCTTGCTCATTGTGACCATATGAACCAGAAGTTTTCTCTGTGGAATTCTATTTGAAAGCCTCCATGGCTCACAGTCATCAGAAAGGCAGCTGGTGAAGTGGCCAGGGAGATGAAGTTAGTGCCGGTGACAAGCTGGTGGCCTTTAAATTCTGGGATCACAGAACTCAGCCCTTGAGAAAGGCCCCCCAGGGGTTTTGACACAGAATGCACCTTTCTCTAGAGCATTCACCTGGAACATGATTTACTGTCTGTGAGGGACCATCTCTGTGGCCACAGCAGCGTTGGGGGTGGGCAAGCAAAGCCAGCAGGCAGTGTCCCAGGAAATGCAAATGATTTCCAACTGTGTGCTGGCCCATCCCTTGTTCACCTTCCCTACATTATATTGGCTGCTCGTGTTTTGACATCATACCATGCATGTGATGTACTTCTAAGGTTTTATCATCTGTCTTCAATGTGAATTAAGTTGCATTTAAAGCGGGGTGGGGTGGGGGGTTGGGGGGGTGTCTGTTTTGTTCACTGTAGTATTCCAAGCTCTGGTATATTGGCATTCATGTATGTTTGTATAAATTAAGAAATGAAGGTCAGTGAGATGGCTTTTCAGTTCAAAGCACTTTCAGCCAAGACTGATGATGTAGATTACCAGGACCCCCATGCTAAAAAAAGAGAACTGACTTCCTCAAGTTGTCCTTCACCCTCCACTTGCCCATTGTGGTACACACACACACACACACACACACACACACACACACACACACACACACATTCTCTCTCTCTCTCTCTCTTTCTCACTCACTCACTAAATAAAAGATTTCTTAGTATAGCAATGACCAGTTTCTGTAGTGTATCTCTCTATAAAACTACAAAGGGCCTGTTTTAGAAATAGAGACATTTTAACCAGTCGAGACACTTTTTGTATGCGCCTGCAACCTCAGCTGCTCATGAGGCTGAGACAGGAGGGTCTTTAGAGCTCCTGACTTGGAAATCAGTCTGTACAACATAGCAAAACCCTATTGCTGGTTAGGAGTTAGGTCTGTGATCCTTGTTGGCTTTGTGGAGCTTATTTAATTGGAAAGTGGTTGGATGCAGTGCTGTTTAGCGTGTGATACAGCATATGTCACAGGTTCTGAGTTCACATCCTTGAATAGTGCCCGGCTCATAAGAAGAACTGTAGTTTGTCTCCAGACTGTCTCCCATAAGCCTTGTGGTACAGGTGTGCTCATCAGCCTGTGGCGACATTGGGGACTGGAGGAAGTTAGGTTAATTGCATACACTTCCTTTCTCTCCCTTCTTCCAGAATGCCATGAACTAAACCATGGTGTGCTCACAAGTCCAGAGCACAGGGCCAAGGTTTCATATCATGTACTGAGATGAACCTTTCATATCATGTACTGAGATGAACCATAAATGGATTCTCTCAGACTTTGAGTCACAGTGATGGAAAACTGTCTATTAAGGTTATTGGACACCCGCCACGGTCGCCACCAGCAGCACAGCACCTTCATTCTTGATTTCTAAGGACATTTAGAAGCAAATTCATTGGCTGTGTTGATTGTTTCTGTCTGTGTGATAGATGATGGCCCTTTGCATATTTTAAACATCTTTCTTGTGTAAATGCTTGTTTTAGATTTCTCTGCTTTGAGTTTTGCCGAGAAGACAATTGATATCTGCTGCTCTGTACCCAGTGTACCAGCGTTGAATACTCATTGCTGTGGACGTTTGATTGATCTCTGTAATTAGGAAGCAACATAATCTGCAGTAATTAGGTATAGTCGGGAACTCGAATAGCCTACAATTAATTTCCAAAGCAGGAGGCTCAGGTGCACAGGGTTCTGGTGTTAGAGGATGCTCGTAAAGGCTGCAGGCTGGGCTGGGCAGGTTCGCTGCCACTTGCAAGGCTTCCTCCATTCTCTTCTCTGCGTCTTTCCTGGAAGTGTGGAGTTGAGTGGCAGCTCTACAATACAACTAACTAAAAAGTGCCACAAAATCACACAACAGCAGTGTTATAAATTCCTTGTGGTCATTGTATTATAATAACTTGAAATAACATTGAGTGTTAATAAGTAGGTAATAACCTATTGTTGATATTTTTTCTGATAAACAGGAGGGGTTCCAGCTTGGACATGACACATGAGAAGGCCACACTGCATTCTCCTGTATCTTTACTGCCACACTTTGTTCACTTGTGTGGGTTCAGCTGCCTTCACGCCTTCTAAATTAGACCCAGAACAGGCTAAACACCCGTCAAGGACTAAATTAATGGATTTGGGTTGTTTTAATTAGCTAGGTGTGATTTAAAGGTTTCTGAAATCAAAAAGGCTTATTCATTTTTCATCAATAATCATTTGCCTTAATATTTCATTAGAACCTGCTGGCTTGCAGGCTTCCTTGTGGGCTTTGATTCATTGTGACTGCAGAGAGCATTTTCGCTCCCTCTTTGCCTCGTTCTGTACTGTGGACTTTCATCTCGGAGTTGCCATTAAGATGTTTCCAACATTCACAGGCCACTAATTGAGCATACTTTAAAAAAAAATCTGTACTTACTGTACCTTAAGCTAAGAATTCTAGATGTTCTCTCTCTCTCTCTCTCTCTCTCTCTCTCTCTCTCTCTCTCTCTCTCTCTCTCTCTCTCTGTGTGTGTGTGTGTGTGTGTGTGTGTGCGCGTGTGTGTGTGCTGGCAGTTTCTGTTCATCATCTGAATGGCTGATAATGTGTGAATTTTCTGTTTCACATATCTTGAGAGTCAAGGCTGAGTCTTTGTTCACAAAAGTCTAGGGAATCGTGTTTGGACTTCGCCATCAGTGGAGAAGAACGGAGTGTCTTGTGTGTGGCACTCTGAGACCTCTACCTGCACATGTGCCTGGTTTCATGAGCAGCTAGCTTGCCCATGCCTACCCAGGCTGGAGCAGCCATGCTGCCACCTACAGAGAACTGTGGTGACAAAGGGAAGCTGAGAGATGGACTTCAGAGTGCCGATGTCTGTACAGAGTGGAACCCTCTTCCGGAGTCAGCTGACTGTGTGAGCAGTGCTACCGGAAACAGGGACAGGACATCTGGACCAGGCAGAATCTACAGAAACTGCCTAAAGCCCCAGATTTCCAGCACTTTATAAAAAGCACATGGAAAGTAATGTCTCAGGCTTGCTGGGAGCAACCCATCTAAAGTGGAGAACCACACAGGGTAGACTGGGGTTCTGGCTGACTAACGCTGACAGTGAGAACCAGAAAGTAAATAGGTCAACACCTGAGCTTTCCATTCCTGCCAGACTGACTGGGAAATGCCCATGTCTTTACAGCCGTGCTAACTGTTTTGTGTAAAGCACAGATTATCAACTGCTGATTGTAGCAGTCATGATGCTAAGTAAAAATTGCATGCTGTTCTGAAATGAAGTATAAGCTTAATTAAACTTTATATATGTGAAATATATACAATTATATGTATGTATATATATATATATTTCATTCAATGAATGTAATGAAGTATAAACAACTTAAATTTTGGTATATGGATCTTTTTATTAATTCCCAGAAAACTGAATACTGGTCTCCCTGTATTCAGATTTCTGTTCCAGAAGTATGTCTTAAAAATTACTTTTAATCCTAGTACTCAGGAGGCAGAGGTAGGTGGATCTTAGAAAACAAGGCAGAGAGTGTCTAAGATTAACCTCTGGCCTCCACATGAATGCCCACAAGATCATGCACACCTGCACACGCGCGCACGCGCGTGCGCGCGCACACACACACACACACACACACACACACGCACACACACGCACACAACATACAAAATTAAAGAGCTATCAGCAGATGTACAAATAGCTACTTAGAATGAAGAGGATGGTTCATTTAGTGGCTGTGCTTTCTGTAAAACAAATGCTTCATTCTTATCACATTAGAGCTAGTGTGACTTGCTTTGGATGACTATGTATGTTGTAATAATTTTATTCTTGTGATGATGTTTGGGATTCCTGGAAGAAGCTGTAAGGCAGCATATAAAAATGTCCTTTGTTGGGCTGGGCCTTTATCCCTGTGACCCCCTCTGTCTGCCTTTCCTGCTTTCAGAACAGCAAGGTGTGAGCTCTGTCAGGGGTGGCTTTGGATTCGGGTCCAGCTCTGCCCGTTGTGGATGTGTGGCGAGTTCTTGACCTCTCTCGGCCTCGCTGTAATCGTCTCTATTTTCCCTTCCTTGCCCCATTGTCGGACCATATGTCAGCTGTGTCCTGCTTTTTATATTTGGAAAATCTGGTCTTTCTAAGCACACATTGTGATCACTCTGGAAGCTAGCGGGCTGAAAGAGAAGTACAGACAGCATTTCTGATGGTAACAGCGCTCTTCCAGTCTTCCGGGAGAACAACAGACGGACTTAAATAACACAACCAGTTTTATTGACCATGCTGTTTATTTTAATAGCTGGGCCAGAATGGTTTGATTGACTTTTTAAAAATCTGGTATGTGTTTTGCCATATGGACAAAGCCATATCTGAAGAGCCAAGCTAATAAGCCTTCTTTTCCCTGCCAGTGAACCATGAAAGTTGTTAGCAAAATGTTTTATCTTGAATGGGTCCATTTTCCAAGCTCTTGGTAATATAAACACCCATCTTAAGGGATGAAGGGCAGCTGATCGTCCATCAGTCATTGCACATTGGTTGCCTGGACGAGCCGTAGGCAGACAGTGTGTGCAGCGGTTGGGCTTTGCCCACTGCTCCCCAAAGCTGCCTCTGCCTGAGCTTGTGGGGTTCGCTTACTCAATCCCAGGTTAGTTGATGGGAACTGAAGTGAGCTCACAAGGCTTTTTGCGGTGTTCTCTTGATGTGGTACCTCTGGTGGTTCCTCTGCAATCCCATGACCACCTTTGCCCTCCCCCCCAAGTTTAGGGTACAGCCCTTCATGGGGTCTTAGGTCCTCTCTTTGTGCTTCAGAGTGGGAGAGACCTCCAGACTGGAACCCTCAGCCATGGCCAGATGGGCCTCATACTTCCTTTAGTTCCAGAGGAAATAGTTTTTTGGCTCTCCAAGTTTTGAAAAGTAGTTGGTTCCTATGTTTTCTTTGGTTCTCTAGTTGTCTACACTGAAAAGTTAATTCTGGATCACTTTATTCTCTTACTGCCAGACATGGTAATTTCTTAAAACATTCTGAGCGGTTTTCTGCCAAAGACGCCTTTCATCTGTTTACTTCATTCTACTCATATTTCCCCCTTGAAAATGGTTTCAGTCCCCCTCTACTTTTTAAGGCTTTTGCCAAATCTGCCCTCAGGAGACCGTCCTTTCTGTGTCCGCATTCACCCTTCAGCATCCTCTTCCCCCTGGCCCTTTTATGCTCTCCCTAGCCTTGATTGCTGACTCACCTTTTGGAGGTTGGTTTGTCTCCTTCATACCACAGCTCTACAGTGCCGACTCTCCTCTGTCTTCTCCCTCTCACTCAAATCCAGCTGAAACCCTCTGGAGCAGATGACCCATTGCAAGCTGCAGACCTGACTTCCAGTGTAACTCTCAGGGTGCCCTGACAGATCACAGATTCAGAAGGACATCATCTCTGGTGTTCTTTATTACTGTGACTATGGCTGCTCCCATACCCTCTCACTTGGTTCTTTCCGGCATCCCCCGTCTCCTCACCTTTCCTTCTCCTTCTTTACCCTCTGCCTAGTTAGGAAGTTTCACAGATTCTGTGCTATTTCTCTGTGAATTTTGCCTCGATTGCCTCTCCCTTATCTGACATAATATAGTAGTAGCGTGTGTTTCCGTGCTGCTCTTGGCCAGCTGTGAGCCTGCTCAAACAGACCTGTCAGCACTACCTTCTTGAGTCTAGCTAGGTGGATAGCAAACACACAGGCTCCAGAGGCCAATCCATTCTCTCCATCATGGCATTCTTATCTAGTGAACCTTGTAGACTCAGTTCTCCTCAAGTCTCTCAGTCCAGGCTGTTTGCTGCCTCCGACTATGTTGAGAGTTTTCCTGCCCCTTGCTAGTGTGAAGGGCTCCGCTGTAGGCTTGTCTTCCAGCTGGGTGAAGTCTCAGGCCTCCAGTGCCCCTGTCTGCACATTGATAACCAGTCTGTCCTCTTCTGTGGATCCAGAGCTGTTGGTGTTTCTTCTGATTGTCCCTGGCTATCTGTACCGAATGATTTAACGGTTTTCAACCCCTCTCTTGTACAAACTTGAATTTTCCTGTTTTTTCCTCAGTGGTGTTGGGAAATCCTCAGGTGTTTCTTAAGGGCTGACTTTAGGACTCATTTGCTCCTGGAATGCAGTCTCTGACCTAAGGAGCAATGTAAATGGTGAGTTTCCTTCGAGGAAAGAAAAAAGCTCGTCTCAAAGAGATGAGGGTATAGGCAAGCCTGGACCCCTCTGATCCTTCAGAGTCTTTTGAACATTTGTAAGAACTTGAAGGTTGGTGTATAAAGATGAATGGAAAAAATAACATTTTAAATGACGGTTTGCTTCTTAAAGATCCTTTTTATGAAATGTGACCCCAGCAAGTAGAGACGTTCCTTTTCAAGACTGTGGGTTATGAAATGAACCCGAATAGATCACTTGATGACCCATTGTTATAGTGTGATGCTTGCCATGACTTTTCCTAAAAAAGTGCCAAATTCAGAAGGGATTGGGGCTGAGGATGTGGCTCAGTAGGTAGAGTCCTTGCCTAGCATGCATGTAGCCTGAGGTTCAGTCCCTAGGCCCACATTAACCCAACATGGCAGAACATGTATGTAATCCTAGCAGATGAGATGTGGAGGTAGGAAGAGCGGCAGTTCTAAGCCATCCTGGGCTACGTCAAACCCTGTCTTAAACAAACAAACAAACAGAAACTACATTATGATGATGGGCACACAGGTATTAGAGGAAGGGGTCTGACACATCTTCCTCTTGACACCAGTGGTTTCAAGTCCAGATATCAAAAGGAAACAGTGCAGGTTATTTTGGGGACCATGAAAGATTCCTATTTTCTCCTCCTCCCTCTTCCTGTGCAGATGATCAGGCTCTGCTGGGTACTCTGTTTAACTAGACATAACATTTTGCTGATTTCCTTGAAATATTTCCTAAGTAAGAAACACATTATCCCTTAATCAGCTTCTTTTGAGCTATCTGTTTATACTAAACAAAGTCGTATTCCAATTAGTTTCAAATTCTAAGCAGAAGCACTGGTAATTAAATGTTGTGTGAAGGAGTACCCTGTCACTGGGCTATAATATCCTCTTCAGGTGCAGGAGAAACAAATATTAAGGTTTATTAGCATGGTTATCAATTAAGAACTTTAATTGATTAGCCATGCACGGGGACTGATACAGGGACACAAGAGTTCCCTGCTATTCACACTGAAGCACCATGTGAACTTGGGACACTGTGTTAGAGACTCTTCTTGTTGCTGCGACTAAAGTAACTTAAGGAAGGAGGGATTTGATTGGCTGGCAGTGTGAAGGTGTGGTTCATCACAGTGGGAAAGTCAGAGCACACGGTGGAAGGGACTTGAGGCAGCTGGATGTGCGGGCTCTGCAGCCAGGAAGCAGAGAGAGATGATTGCTATACACAGCTCATTCACTGCTGTTTCTTCAGTCTGGACCAAGCCTATAAGAATGATACTGATGATACTGCCCACATTTATAGTGGATCATCCCACTTCAGTTCACCTAATTTAGATAATCCCTCACAGACATGCCCAGAGCTTTGTTTCCATGGTGATTCTAAATCTCGTCAAGTTGACAATAAAGATTTAACTATCATAGGCACCAAGTGTGTTTTCCCTCTGTAAAACGAGATAACTATATACAAATGGGCAGGATAGGGATTTTGTGGGATAAAGGGGATATTGTAAGTAGAACATGGAGTGGTGGCTACTTCTGGAATTGTAAATGCATCTAATTCCGGTGCAGGGTAAGCCGTCATGACAGAATCTGCTTCTACAGAAGCGTTGGAATGTACATGCTTCTGAGGAATTCCTGAAGAGATGAGGGTAGAGACGTTATGATTAAAATCAAATTCTTATAATAAATAGATCAGAATTCAGTGTGTAAGATAGTTCCTTAGATAAACATTCTGTTTTAAAACAGCATGAAATTTTAGACTACCTCTTGGAGATTATTGGGAACGAAATTTAATCTAAATAAACTGCTGGCCTAGGTAGAGCGTGAAGAAAATGAAGTAATGTCCAATCACAGCACACCAGACAGTGTAATCGACACATGGTGCACGTGTCTAATGGTGGTTTCTGCTTTCTGAGTCTTATGTGGATGCCAGCTACTGAGAACATTTCAAATGTGGGCAACTGGTCCAGGAGCTACTGCTAATGTTAATTGGTGAATGAATTTATTTCATAATGTGCGTGATCTGTTGCGGTGATAAAATAGATTATTTTTAGATTTCCAATATAAAATTGTTTTCTCACTAGATAATTATAATTGGCTCTGTGTGTAACACAAATTTTAAATGTTTGATGTTATTAGTAACACCAATGTAACGGGAATTAACAAGATAGAAATGCAAACATATTTTCCTGTTTCTTTCGGCGTGGCTGCAGAGGGAGAATTACTTCTGCAAATTCCTTTGAATGTGCATGCCTTCTGAGAATATCAGGTCAGGAGCAAAGACAGTTTGACGTGTATCCCCCTGCTTTTGTATTGATGAACTACTGGGTTTTATTAAATTTGATGTTCATAAACTATATCCAGAATCATAGATTGTGGCCATTTTGGAGCTAGGAGGAGCCCACCTTGCAGCTTCTAATGTTACAAGGGTAGGGCGGGGCTGGGAGGTATAGATGAAGGTGACTGTGGTTGCCACTATTTGTGTGGCCTGGCATTTCTTTGGGACATGGGAGCTAGTGGCTCTCTGCCTGAAGCCTTGAACAAGTCCCCTAGTTATCAATAGCCTTTTGTACAAATTCATAAAGAGAGATAATTATTCCTCTATTGCCAGTTTGAAAAGGAAGATATACTGATCAAGTTATATGCCCATGTCCGAAAGATGCTTCAAGCTCCCCTCCCTCCTGGGCCAGATATGGTCCCTCTGGTGATTATCCAAATCAGATAATTATACTGTCCTTTTCCAGGACCTCTGGAATGCATGGCATGAATTTACCTCTATGTCTGTGACACACCAACTTTAGACATTGTTTTGTTTTGTTTTCTGAGACAGGATCTCATCTATTCCAAATTGTCCTCAAACTAGATATATAGCTGAGAATGACCTTGACCTTCTGATCCTCCTGGGATTACAGATGTGCCCCACTCTGTCAGGCTTATGCCATATTGGGAATCAAGGCAGGCTTCATGTGTGGTAGACAAGCTCTCTACCAGCAGAGCTTTATTTCCAGCCCTGGGTTTGGATGTTTCTGTTATAAACTATACCCAGTTAAGGATCTCCCATGGACTTTGAAAAGAATTTTTCAAAGACACTTTAGGTGTACCACACTTAGCTATAAAGAGAGAGGTCTAAAAGGCCAACAAAAGTGAAGAGCTCCTGTGATTTGAATATGTAACTGTTACTTTTTTAAAATTTAAAGTAATAAGTAATTATTAAAGAATCATAAACTTATGAAGTTGATTTGAGCCACACATACAGCATTAGTGCTTGGAGATGCTGGTTAGGATGGAGTGTATCCATCCATCCAGTGAGGCTGGCTCTTCTGGGCACCAGATTTCCTTCATGTGGCAGGACCTACCATTGCTTGGACTGAGAACCCAGTTAGGATGCTCTGGCTGTGATATCTAGGTGTGAAGCAGCTTCCTCTCGTGTCAGGATCAAATCCTTTTCCCTCTTGAACCCCAGTCCTTTTTATTTTATTGCCCTTGGCCATCTGATGCCCCAGCCTTCATCTGTGGCACATCCCATTGATGCACAATAAGTATACATGTGCAGATGTGACCTACCTGCTCCTCTTCCTGTCCTGTGTTGTCTGGTTCCTGCCTCTGCACTGGTGTTATAGCATGATTTACTTACTGACCCTCAGAGAATTATGCTCTGGGGCTGGGGTTAGCACATGACTGAGTTTGCTACTGAGGTGTTCCCATGAGAAAGCAAAACAAGCCTCTCCTCTCAGGGATTCCTACTTTCTGTTTTTAAAGCACCTCTTTCTCCAGATCTCTTTCTTCATTGGCAGTGTGTGGGGCCAGAGAGATGGTCTGGTGGATTAAGAAGCTCTGGAGCCGGCAAGTAGGATCAGTGGGTAGTGGTGCTTGCTGCCAGACCTGATGACTTGAGTTCATTTCCAGGATCCATGTGATGGAAGGAGCAAACTAACACCCTCAAGTTGTCATCTGACCTCCACACACATATATGCACATACAGACACACTAACACACACAAAAAGAAATAAAAGTAATAATAAAAATATACAAAGGCTGTCAGTATAAGATTTACTATTAACTCTTTTACCTTCTAGAAACTTCTCTTTTGATAATTTATGTAGAATTTCTGGAAACCATGACTACTGAATTAGAGTGTGTGTGTGTGTGTGTGTGTGTGTGTGTGTGTGTGTGTGTGTGTGTGTGTACATGTGGGAGTTAGCTTGTGAGAACCAAAGGTCAGCATCAGGAATGACAGTTCCTCTCTACTTAATCTTTTGTGACAGGGTCTCTCACTCAACCTGGAGCTTGTCAGTTAGCTCCACAGGTCCTCCTGTCTTTTCTGCCCCAGTGCTGAAACTACAGACATGTGCCACCATGACCAGCTACTGACATGGGTGCTATGGATTTAATAGCAGATTCTCATGCTTGTGCAGTGAACATTTATTCACTGAGCCGTCTCCCCAGCTCCAGCATACATTAATATAATTCTTTTGACCAACATTAAAAAAATTGTCTTAGTAGTGCAATAATACATTTTGTACAAAATAGAAAAGGGATAAATCACCTAACCCCAAAATAAAAATTGTGAACATTTTTGGTATAGTTTTAGTGTCTTAGTTAGGGTTTCCATTGCTGTGAAGAGATACCATGACCACAGCAACTCTTATAAAGGAAAACATTTAATTGAGGTAGCAGCTTACAGTTTCGGAAGTTTAGTCTATTATCATCATGGTGGGATATGGCAGCATGGAGGTAGACATGGTGTTGAAGCAGTAGCTGAGAGTCCTACATCTTGCAGGCAACAGGAAGTGGACTGTCCCACTGGATGGTGTCTTGAGCATATATAAGACCTCAAAGCCCGCCTCCATAGTGACATACTTCCTCCTCCAACAAGGCTATACCTACTCCAACAAAGCCACACCACCTAATAGTGCTACTCCTTTGGGGGCCATTTTCTTTCAAGCCACCACACTTAGTCATGGTGGTGTGAACCTGTAGTCCTATCTCTGGGGAAGCAGAGCTACAAGGACTCCTGGGTCTTACTGGCTAGCCAACAGAGCCTAATCTTAAAGCCTGAGGCTCAGTGAGAGACCCTGTGGAGCATGATTAAAGAAGACACCCATGACTGTGTGTGTGTGTGTGTGTGTGTGTGTGTGTGTGTGTGTGTGTGTGTTTGAGTGTGCATACACAAATAAAAAATAAACAAGCTACAAATACATGTAAAGAGACCGTCTCTTCCCTTACCACTGTTTCTCAGAGAAAAAAATTAAAGCTTTCAGCATTGCATAGCTTTTTTAAAAGCTATTTTCTTGTGTTTAAGCTGTTTTCTTATATATATAATTTTTTTAATCCGCCTTTTCTATGTGTTTTCCCTTCTGTGTCTTCTGCAGTCAGAAACCATTGCTGGCTTCCGGCTTCTTTGTCCTGGGCTCTGGCTTGGGGAGCAGGTTGGGATAGGGGAGTTATTCAGCCCTCCTGACCTTTGTATTGTCCAAGTGGAACTGGCTTTTTAAAAAGGCGACAGAAAAGCCTGGCCATCCTTCATTAACTAGGGAGGACCCTGACCAAATTTAAACCCGGGAGAGCCTTGTTGAGCCTGAATGTGTTAGGCTCTGAAATGCACTCTGGGTTCTGAGAAGGAACACATTTATGGCTTTAATGACTCATTTGGGATTTTACATTCTGTTGCCAAAGCCAGTTATCAACAGCTTTGATTAGAAATCGGGAAAGCCGCTCGCTGAAAGGCAGAGTGAAAAGAATTGTATTGGATTAGAGAGGCATTGTTTTGAACTGAAAGAGAAGGGAGGCATCTCGGGAAGCATCTGAATATGCATTTATTGTAATAAGCCATGGTCGAGGGGGAGTGCAGTGGAGTGGCTTCGTTATTAAATTAAGTGTCTTTGTTCGGGTGTCTGGATTCGCCTGTTGGCAGCAGCCCCTTCTTCCTCATTTACTTCTATTTTGATGCAGTGTTACATACTGATTTGTGGGTTGAAAGATGTCAGTATTCATAAGCCAAATTCATGGACCATCCTTCAAATTATTTGGGCTGATGAAACATCATTTACCAGTATGAAGCCAACCCAGGAGAGGCTGTGAAATAATGCATTCAAATGCTACCTTCAAAAAATAGTAGTCTTTATTCCCGGCCCTGCATGCGGGGAGAAGCGCTACTTTAAGCCTTATTATTTTAACAATGTAACATGGGATTATAACATACATCAGAGCAGTGTACTCAGAGCTGGAGGACATCTGAATCTCCAAGCTAAATGCGTTTTCTGTGTTCAGAGTTTTTAGCATTAAACTGTGTCAAGAAGATTTCCAGCCTTGGGAAAATCCGTTAGGTATTGCATAGAAATTTGCACATGGCCACTTCTCCTTAACTTTAGTTGAGTTTGTTAGCCGGTAGTCGTTCCACAAAACATTCAGATCTCTCACACCCAGTATTCATAGTATAGTGTGTGTGTATAGTCTTACGTTTATGCCAGTATACTAAGAAAATGATCGAATGCTGTCTCCGTGTGCTCTGGCTTCCAACTTAAAGCTGAGAATTTCCACCCAGTTATTTAACCGTAAGCGGTGTCATGCTTAAACAAAATAAAGACAACATTCTGTACCTACACAATAGATCAAAACAGCTTCTTTCATCTCCACTTTGGACCATCTGTCTAAAGAGAAAGTAAAAGCCCTCAGGAAGCAAGTGTGCAGTCTGTGGTTAAGTTTCAAGGCTCATTCATTCCCACAGCCCAGCCATGTGCCCACTGTAATGGGTTAGTGTTGGCTGGGAGGGGCTGCATGGCTTGCTTGACCTCTGCATCTGTCAGTTAGAGTGTTTGGGTTCTTACTAGGAATTTTAAAATTCTGGCTGAAGAGGGAGGATTAAATTCGGTTATTTGAACATCAAGTTTAATAACTATTGGCAGTAATATTTTCCAACAGCTAAATTATTCTTAGTTTTCAAATGTTCCTGTGAATAGTAAGTAATTTTTCCTGTCTTTATGTGGTGTGTGTGTATGGTGTGTGTGTGTGTGTGTGTATGTGTGTGTGTGTGTGTGTGTGTGTGTGTGTGTGTGTGTGTGTGTGTGTGTAGGCTTGAGGACAACCTCAACTGTTGTTCATCTGGATGAAATTTAGGGGACACAATCAGTCTCCCAAGTCTGGTCCAGCCACCATCCTCAATAAACTAGTTAAAAGAGCCAAGTTAAAAGTGGGAAGCAGCAAGCCAGGAGGTGGTGGCGCATGCCTTTAATCCCAGTACTCAGGAGGCAGAGGCAGGTGGATCTCTGTGAGTTCGAGGCCAGCCTGGTCTACAAAAGTGAGTTCCAGGATAGTCAGGGCTGTTACACAGAGAAACCTTGTCTTGAAAAACAAAACAAAAAAAAAAAATGTAGAAAGCAGGAAAAGGAGATGCATTCAACATGGCCACATTGGGAAGAGAAGAGGGACAAAGACATCCAGTGAATCCCCCAAGTCCTTTTGGAGTCCTGAAATGAGATCAAAGTTTAGATAGAGGCTCAAGGACGTACACATCTAAGCCCCGGACAAGGTGTGGTCACCCACCCTGATCCGTCACTGCCTGAGCTCCATCCTGTGAAGTGGTCGACCAGTTGTTAGAACCGGGCAGGATCTTTCAGGGGACAAGTTCCCCTCTGACTGCTGCCTTTCTCTTCTCCCAGTGTGTGATTTCTGGGGAGATTCCCATTGCTTTGGGGTCCATTGTTTCAACAGTCTGATAGTCAGATTGAGAGACATAGTGTCTCTTTATAATATCCTTTCTGCCAGGATGGCTATATGCACAGCTGTCCACTTGGATGTTATTTTTTTCTGTTTGTTTGGGTTTTGACTATGTCTCTCTCTCTCTCTCTCTCTCTCTCTCTCTCTCTCTCTCTCTCTCTCTCTCTCTCTCTCTCTCTCTCTGTGTGTGTGTGTGTGTGTGTGTGTGTGTGTGTGTGTGTGTGAAGACCTCCTCAGGGTGGTGTTACTCAGGAGGCATTCTCCTTTCCCTTGGAACAGCTTCTCTTGTTCACTTGGAGCTGGTGGAGTAGGCTGGCTGACTGGCCAGCTGAGTCCCAGGAACCCACCTCTTCTGGGATTATAGACACAGGCCACCATGCCCACCTTCCCCTGTCCCAGAGTAAAGGTTTAATAAGGGAAACTGAGAAAGAAGTTCTGAGTGTGGGAGGGGTTCCGAGGCAGGGGTCTTCTGACGTGACTTCTGGATGTGAGACTCATTTGTCCTCATACTGGTAACTGAACTCTGTCTCCAACTCACTGGTGCCTTCCTGTTGGAAAGCATGAAAGAGAGACAGCAGTGACATCTGGCATTGTAGAAGCCATTTGTACCAACTGAAGAATAGGTCTGATGGAATGAGGATGGTGCTAAGGCCTTTCAGCCTCATGACGTCATTTCTTCGTGAGTCTCCTAGCACTACTGACTGTTGGCACGGCGTAAGCAATCTGGGTGTCCGTTAGTTTTTAGCATCGTGGGTCCTGGTTTCTTAGTCCTGTGACCAAGTGCTCTGGCACACTTGATAGCATTCTTTTCACAACACCAACAGTGAGCAAAAGAAAAAAAAAAAAAACACCCGACCACAAAATGTTTCCAAAAAGCAAAAGAATTTTTTTTCATGATGAAATGAAGTGCTTTTGGTTACTCATCTCATTATAGTCTCATATAGTCTCATTGCCTTATATTTCCCATGGTGTATTACCTGTTCCTTATCATCACGGTCAGCATCTTGTACTGACAGTCATATTGAAATGGCACTGATCAGGCAGCTGTGGAATGTGAAGGGGGGTGCAGGTGTGTAGTGAACATAAACTTCTGTGGGGGGCGGGGAGCTCCAATAGACAGTATGTGTGCTAGCTTTCCATTATTGTTAGTTACCAGAGAAAACCAACTTGTAAAGAGAGAAGGTTGCTGATCCCATTGCTTTTGGGTCTGTGACAGGGTGGTGTGGCATGGCCGGGCACAGCCCAGTGGGAAGTGTGTGGCAGAGAAGAGCTGCTCTGTGAGTGGGGAGGTGCCACCGGGCAGAAAGGGAAAGGTGCTGCCCAGTCCTATTGGCTTTACAGCATTATGCCCCCCAGTGACCTAGGACTCCTCTGCCACCACCTTCAAATTCACGTGCTTCTGTGAGCACTGAACTTGGGACTAAGCTTTTAACATGTGAGCCTTTTACGTTTCCCATTCTTAACTAGAGGAGCTTCTGGCTTTCGTTGGTAACTGTCTTACTGCTGGACAATGGGAGTGTGGGTTGCAGAGTGTAGGCACCAGCCATCTAGTAAACAAAGCACTGTCCCTGTTTCCTTGGGTCCTGCACTGTAGATGACTCATATTAAAGCTTTCACAGTCCTACAAACTGTGGCTTCAGTGCAGTCTCCATCATAGATTGTCTCCATTGTTACCAGTAAGGGTGTGTGAATGTTCTTATGCATAGGTTCTTATTCTGTCTCTCTTTCTCTCTCTATTCATGTCTGTCTGTCTATCTTGTGCATTCCTTCTCTCTCTGGAGGGGTACCAGAATCAAACTCAAGGCCTCACATCCTAAGCATGTATTCAACCATTGTACTATACCCCCCAACCCTGTGGATACTTAGAAAGGGAGATAGTATGTTTTAGGTACTCCTACACCAAAAAATAATTTTTTGCATATATATTTTCAGACTTTTATTTTTTCAGAACAAATCAAGATCACTTGATACTATGTAAAGTATAAAAGATGTGCAGAGGTAATTGTTAGACTCTTCCCTCCTGTGAGTGCCCATTGCCAACTCTGCTCAGACCTGTAAGGCCACAAGTGGTGCCATCAGTCAGCACTCCCAATACCTCATTTCATGCCAGTCACATCACACAGACACATGTTTGTTTCGGTTAGTCATTAGCACTCAGTAAGTAAACAGCAGCAGTAGTTAATGTGGCTCTTTATAAATACATAGTCAATTGGGAAACAAAGGAAAGGCAAATTATCCATGAATAGTGACCAATTGGATGCATTGCCACACCGCCTCCAAAATATCTCGTAATAAAAGAAGACCTTGCAGGGGCAAACACTTTGAGAGAGGTTGTTCCAGAAGATCCTGAACTGTGGCCAACCTCAGTCCCTGCTCCACAGCTCTTAGCTCTCAGCAACCAGCCCGTGGGCCTCAGTCCCTCAGCTGATGGCACCAGGCCATTCTGTGCAGCAGTAATGCTGGACTGGCCTTGAGTCTCTCCTGGTCCTTCTCTTCCCTCTCCTTGCCTGTATGTCTAGAGAAACCTGTTTGAACTCCAACCTTAAGACTGATTAAAGGGATGCTTAGAGTTGTGCAGCCTAGTCAGCCGATGTTTTCAAAGAAAGCAAGTGGCAAAAAGATAGTAAGACTTCACCAACTCACAGTAAGTGGGAGAAAGACCTAACCTGGTTAATGTCCTGGGTTATAGACTCGTCAAAAGAATAACAGGAATTTAATTACTTTCAGACTCCTCAAGTCCTTGGAGAAATTATCTAATTTAATTGAAAAGAAAAATTTACAAATAGCACAGAAGTTGTTGAGAAAACAGTGTTTTCAGAAGAGCTGCTGTGGGCTGGTATTTTGTGATGCTTTCTCCCTGGAGGCTGTATATAATTCAGATTTGCCTGTCAAATCTTTCATTATAGCAAATAAAGAGAGATATGTATGATATTTTTCCAAATGATGTGTGGTGTGTAAAAGCCATCCGTTAACTTGAGGACCAGAGTGTGGAGCTGTACACTTGTAATCCCAGCAGTGGGGAGGCCGAGACAGGGGAATGCCTGGGACTAGGTAGTGAGAGATTCAATCTTGGAAGAAAAAAAAAAAACCACAAGGTAAACAATAGTGTCTGAGGGACACCCAAGGTTGACCTCTGACCTTGTGTGCATGTGCACATACATACACACACAAATAAATAAATGAATGAAATAAACCATTTCCAATTTGAGTGTCTTTTACACTTTGTCACAGTAATGGTAAACTGTTTCACACACTACCCTAAGGCAAAAATTCCACTCACCCTCCCAAGTCACTTTCTCTACCCAGTGGTCACTTGTTTGGACCTTCATAGAGTTCTCCAAGATGCCTGATATTCAGGAAGAATTTGAGCTATTATGTTTTGGCCTATATGTTATCTTGGGGGTTGCTTTGCAGCCACAATTACAGAGATAAGAACAGAAAAACTATTTCTTTGCCAAAGTGCTGTTTCCTGGCAGGACAAAGATGTATTGTTTTACTCCACTTATCAACAGACCACAGGACTATTCACTAAGGTTGTCCTTAATAAGTTCAGTAACTCACACAGCTTGATTATATTCCTCAAAATGGTTTTCATTGGAGAACTCAAGCACATTAATGGAAAACTCAACATTTCACATCATCTGTCATCTGGACCCACATGTCAAGATCAGGGCACTGAAGCAAGAGAGCTTTGGAAGGAAAGGGGAAAAGACAAAGACTTGAAGTCCATCCATGTGATAGCCAAGGGCAGCTGCTCAGGACAAGGGCAAACTTTCACCAGGAGACATTGCCTTGAGCCCGCCTTGTGTGCATCTCTGCCATGCAGAGCCTGTAAATCAGGTGCAAGCCCCAGAGGTGCTTTGAGCCGCACCTGCCACCTACTAAATGTGTCAGCTTAAAGGGGGAAAGCATACACACACATACACACACACACACACACACACACACACACACACACACACACACACACACCCCTTTCCTGTTAGTGTAGGGTATAGAATTTATCTCAAGGAATGCATTTGGGCATGCATATATGCCAGTGTCTAAAGCCAGTTTGAAAAGGTGGACAGGTCTTTGCTTTTGGATCTAGCTGCAATACCCTAAAGATGGAAAGCAATTTGGAGAATGTGCATTTGTTCGTGGGTGCCACTCCCAGGAAGCAAGCCATCCACCTGGGTTTTGAGAAGGGTCCACACAGGAAACCTGTTTCCCAAAACAAGGGAAGCACCATGTTACCTGAGCCATCTCCCCAGCCCCCGGAGTCTTTATGGTGGCTTTTTTTTGACAGGCATAAAAACATGTTTGGCAGACCAGATTGAATCTGAACAAAAATAAAAATGTCTTCATGGATTTGGGGGGTGTGCAGGGGACAAGGACAGGAGATGGGAGGCGGCACTTCGGTACTAGCTGTGAGGCATCCGGACCATGCCCTGGGTTATTCCTCCCTGTTCCTCACACTGAAGCTTTCTTGGTTTCTGTGGCTCTGTTGATCCATGCTCTGTTTATTGTTTTTGTTTATTAGGTACAGCCTTTGATTCGTGGTTGCCTCATGTATTTAACAGAGTCAAAGGCCAAATGGTGTCCTTCGCTCAGGGGTTGTGCAGGGAAAGGGGCAAGAAACTTTTCTTACTGGACATTTTCTTACTGTGCTAGTTTTCCACCTTGCCTCGTAGCCCAGGAAGCACAGGAAAATGAGAACTGAGGCTCTGCTGTTTCTCAGTCGTGGGGTCCCGGCACGGTGAGGGAGAGCCACAGAGCACAGACAAGGAGGCCCTACTTAAACTTTTGTGTAACAAAAAGTATTAAAAATCCGATGCATAAAATGGAGGAAATTGTTGTTGCTGCTGTTATTTCACCGATATTTCTCTCCTCTGGTTATTTGTTCATTTCTCGCCCCCAAACAAAACCCAAACCAGCAAAAGTTAGTGAGGTGCATTGAGAGGAGAAGAGAGTGGGAGAGAATGGAACCACCCAGGGTTTTTAATTTCCTAGAACCCACCAAACACTGGTATCCAACCAGAGGAAACTTCCAAAGGGATACATAAAGAGCAGAAGAAGGCCACTGAAAATACTCTTCAGGCTCCACTGTCCAGGGGGTGAGTTTAAGGGAAGAGTTTCCAGCCACATTAGGAAGAAAGAAGTACCAGGCGTGGAAACCGTGACATAGCCAGGGCAGAGAAGCAGGCTCAGGGAGCCCATTGGCCAAGTGTGTGCATGGAATACAGACTGTTTTAAGCCTGTTGGTCACATGTGTCAGTGGAATGAGGTCTCTGTGTTGAGTCTGTTGACCATGTGTGGTCATGGAATGGAGTCTCTGCTCTAAGGCTGTTGGCCACATGTGTCTGTGAATGGAGTCTCTGTGTTGAGCCCATTGCCCATGTGTGGTCATGGATTTAAGTTGCTCTTTGGGAACTATCCAGTTACTGAAGATCTTGAGGCTGAGAAATCAGGGAACAGTGAAGGGTCAGGGAGCCAACCTTACCTCAGCCACTAGAAAGACCGGGGGCTCTGAGTAATTTGAGTTGAAAGGAAAGCATGCAGTCACAGGCAAGGTAAGCTGATGTGCAGTGGAGTAAGGAAGGAGAATAGAGAGTGACGCAGAGCTCCCATTGCCGCAAGAATGCACTGCGTGAGGAAGCATGGGGCGAGGAAGAGTCTCAGGACCTGGGGTGTCCTGCAGCAAGTTTAGGGCGTAAAATCCATCCTTGCAGCTCTCTACATATCTGCTTTAACAGTTTTGACTACCAGCCTGTTCAGCCATCAGTCATTTGTTCAACTGGGTTTGTTGGAATCTCATTTGATAGCAGACACTTCACTTGCCTTAGCCTTACGAGTGAGTTCTTTTTACTGAATTCATGGAGTTGCTCAGCCATTCAGTCAGGGCGTTAAGACATATTCATTGTCATCACAGATCTTTGTGTGTATCACTTGGTATAACTCCTGATCCCAGGCCACTGCTCATCTGAAACTATAGATTCAACTCTTCTAGACATCTTTTCGAGTTGGAAACACTAGAACACACAACTATTTGCTTTTGAATTCTTTCTGTTTGTTTATCTGTTTTTTGTTTTTTCAAGAGAAGGTTTCTCTGCGTAGTTTTGGTGCCTGTCCTGGATCTCACTCTGTAGACCAAGCTGACCTCAAATTCACAGAGATCTGCCTGGCTCTGCCTCCCAAGTGCTGGAATTAAAGGTGTGTACCACCACTGCCCCACATGCTTTTGAATTGTTAACTTACCCTGGTGTTTTCCTGGTGATCCTTCTTTTCTGTTGCTTCACAGTATTACATTGTGGAAAATAGTATTCTTTTTTTATTCGTTCACTTGCAGATGGAATTTTGGATTCTTTCCCTTTGGAGCAGTTGTGAGCAATGCTGTCCTGAACTTGCACATTCAGGTTTTAGTTGTAGCTCTGAGCTTCATTCCTCAGAAGCAAACTGCCAGGGCATGAGGCAAATTTTTGTCTGGCTTTTTAAGAAATGTCATGGTTTTTTGGAATGTCTGAGCATTCCAGTGTTCCTACTTCCTTACAACAATCATTTGTGGTGTGGGTTAGGGGACATCTTGCAGGGTATGGAGTGCTGCCTCATGACTGAGATCTGCATTTCCCTAATAGTATGCTCTTTCCTTTTGCTTAGTCACCGTTTGTGAATCTTCTGTGTCCTGGTAAACAGTCTAACGTCCTGCTTCTGTTTTATAAATAACGTTACTCCCATCTCCTTGCTGAACTTAAAGAGTCCTTTTCACATCTGGATACTAGCCCTCTAGCTAACTGATGGAGGATCTGCCTGTATTTCTTGAGTCTGTGGCTTGTTTATTAATTTTCTTGATGATGTCATTTGACATGTAAGCATTTTTAACTTTGTGAATGCGGCGTAACAATTTTACTTGTTTTACGTGCGTGCGTGCGTGTGTGTGTGTGTGTGTGTGTGTGTGTGTGTGTGTGTGTGTGGTGTGCATGTGTGTGAGAGGGTGGATGAACATGTATTGGGGGCGTGGGAATACATGTGTGGAGACCAGAGGTCAACCTTAGGTTTTCTTACTCAGGAGCCTCCACCCTATTTTTTCAGACGGATCTCTATGATAAACAGGTTTCTAATGGTGTGATAACACACCATGACCAAGGCAGCCTGTAGAAGGAAGGGTCTGTTTGGGCGTATGGTTTCAGAGAGATAAGAGTCTACAGTGGCAGAGTAGAGGAATTGTAGCTGGAGCAGGAAAGGGAGGGCTCACATTTTGAAAGGTAAGCATGAAGCAGACAGAGAAAACTAGAAATGGCATATGGTATGGAAACTTCGGAGCCTGCCCCCATACTTACTTCTTCCAGCAAGGCCACACCCTCTAAAACTTCTAAAACAGCACCATCAACTGCGGAGCCTGTAGAGGACATGCTCATTCAGACCAGCAGAGTTTCTCACTGGCCCGGAGCTCTCCAAGGAGGCTAGGCTGGCTGACCAGGGAACCCTGGGGATGTGCCTGTCTCTACTCCTCCAGCACCAGGATTCCAAGTGCACAGCATCACTCCTGGCATTTTTATTTGGCTTGTAGGGATTGAGCTCAGGCCCTCCTACTTGCCAAATGTGAGCTCATTTACTTTGATATTCTCTGTAGCTAGATAGAGTAGGACTAACAATTTAGTTAATGATTAATTAAATCATCATTTTTGGAAGTCTCCCCCACTGGCTTTTTTCTTTTCCTCTTAATGTTTGAAACACACTAGTATTTGGAACAGCAGCAACAGTGAACCAGTGTGGGGAAATGGCTTGTTTGGGAAGATCAGGAGGTGGTGTTGCTTTCTGAGATGGATGGAAAGGGACAGCGATTAGAAGGGACTTGAACAGGTGCTTCGGGGATAATGTAATGGCACCACTTCCCTCTTGTGAGATTTCCCCAAATTCGGCTGAAAGATGATCTCCTCTGTCAACCAAGTCAGGATTCAGTGAGCAGAGCACCTGGATACCAACCTTATGAAGTTGGTCTTTGGAAAGCTCTGGAGTTCAGCTCTTCTCATTTGTGGTGTTGAAACAGGACTGTGGGGGCCATAGTGACCACGGGATCTGGTTTTGGTCTCTCGGAATGAATACTGGTCCTCCTTAGGCTTTTCTGCTTGGATGCATGAACCATATCAGACTGAGGCAATCAACTCCAAGCTGCAGGCTTAAGAGCAAACTTTTTCTTTTTTGTTTGTTTTTGCATTTTTGTTGTTGTTGTTGCTTTGAGATAGAGTTTCCCTGTGTGGCACTGGCTGTCCTGGAACTAGGTCTGTAGATCAGACTGTCCTTGAACTCAGAGATCTGCCTGCCTCCGCCTCTAGAGCACTGGGATTAAAGGTGTGTGCCACCATGGACAGGCAAGAGCAAGCTTCTTATGCTCACCTTCTCCATCTCACCCACTGAGTTTAAAACATACACTGTAAGGGAATGGTTCTGCTGGTGTTTAGAAACCTGGGTTGGAGCCCTGGGGTTCCCGCTTACTGGATATGTGTCTCCATGTATATTATGATACCTCCAAACACTGTCTTTCTATTTTATGAAAATGATCTTCCATACCATTTCACAGGGAGGTTATAAAGGAAACTAAGGACTGGTGTGTACCTTAGTGAACGGAGTACTTGCTTAGCATGTGTGAGGTCCTGTGTTTGATCTCAAGCATAAATAAATTCATGCATGCATATATACATGTTAATAAGTCCCTATGTGGCAAGGGAAAAGTAAAGAACTTACTTCTGCTGGAGATAAAGTCTCATTTAGCCAGGGCTAGCCTTGAACTTGTTATGTAGCTGGAGGATGACCCTGAACATCTGTCTGATCCTCTTCTCTCCGCCTCCCAAATGAAAGATTACAGATTCGTACACCACGGTGATGCAATGCTGGGGGTGGAACCCAGGGCTTCGTGCATGGTAGGGAAGCACTGTCCCAACTGAATCACATCTTCAGCTCACAGTTCTCAGTGGGTGGCTGGCTGGGCCATTACTGGTTTGCTTGCATTTATTTATTTATTACTACTTCTGTGCTGACATGAATCTAATTGCTTAGATCGCATGATGTCCCCATAACATCCACACTTCATGTAGTGCCCCTTTCTTAGATTGTTTTTGCACTTCATCTTTCTTGTTAAAGAAAACACACTGGGGCCAGGTGCCGTTACCTCGCATTCCATTTGCTATCTCCCTGAAAGAGGTCTGCATAGATGTAAAGCTGGTGTATGTTGTATTAATCATGCAACAATCCTGCCCAACAGCAGATAAGCATAAATTCAACAGCACCTGACTCAAAATCCAGGTTCAGGTTCGTTCTCTAATGGATAAAGTTCTGTTTGATTCAGGAACCAACCACGTTTACACATTGCACTTGGCTGACTTTGCGATTCTAGCCCCCGCTCACCACCACCACCACCACGAAATCTGGAATGTTCTTTCTCCACCTGTGTTAGTTCCTTGTCCTGCTTCTGCTGTGAGATGGCTGACAAAAGCAACCTCAGGAAGTTAGGGTGGGTTTGGGCTCGTCTCCGCAGCAGAAGCACTAGGCGGCTGACACTGTCGCATCTGCAGTCCCGGAGGCAGGGACAGATGAACGCTGGCGCTCGGCTCACTTTCTCCTTTTTCTTCAATCTGAGACCCCAGCCCGTGGGACGGTGCCACTCACACTTAGAGTAGGTCTTCTTTCCACCTCTGTTAACACCATCTAGAAACATCAGAACAGACTTGCTCAGAGGTTTGTTTCCATCGTGATTCTAAATCCTATGGAGATGACAATCTAGATTAACCATCACACCACCATCTCCTCTTGTGGTTTGAGAATGCCACTTGGATACAGCCCAGGCTTTCAACCTGAGAACCCCTCAATTCAAGGCTTCTTGGTTGTTGCTTCCCAGAGAGAAGCATTGTGCACGAATGGGTAATTGTGACCTCCGGGATCAGCACACTTCCTGCCATCCCTGCACTCTACTGTTGTGTACACCCCTCAGGTGTCCATAACTCACTTCTTCTCTGCAGCACTCAGCATACAACGTGAGTACTATACAAGCTTTGGTTAGATGAGTCGTGTGGGTCCCAGGGAGCTCTAGGCATGAGAGAGCCAGGCACACTGTTTGGAGAGGTGAGAGGAGAGATTGTATGATGGAATATCTCAGGAAGGATACATAAATGACAGCCATGTTCCCCAGGACTGCACTGGCTCTTCTTCCTTTCTTGGGTTTATGGTTCCAGGATTTAGATACAGGAGCAATATAACCGTAGACACTAGGGTAAGGCTGCCAAGGCTAAGGAGCTCCATGGAAAGGCAGAAGTAAGACTAGGTGTTGGACCAGCCCTTAGGTCTCTGGACCCAGCAGATGCCTGTAGTCCTGGGTATCCTTCAGGCATTTGAGAGCCATGCCGCTCTCTACCCACCAGCTAATGGATCCCTGCTACCAGCCCTATGAGGCCAGTGGGTGACTGCTGGGACCATTGTTTCATTTACTGTTGCAGGAACAGCAGGGTTGTGCATGCAGAATCCCTGAATCTTGAAGGTGTCTTCCATTTGGGTCTAATGTTGTCAGTCTTTATTCAAAGGGCCGTATGATCCAGAGAAAGGAGTCTTGATCCAGTCTGGGGAAGCCTCAGTGTCGCTTTGTCACACTGACAACTGGCACACACATCGGAGCCAACTTTCTGCTTAGGAGGCTTCGTTCTGTAGGAAATGCTGAGCCTTTGTTCAGAGCACAGGAAAAAAGCACAGCAATGAGTGAAAGTAGGGAGTTGCTCCTCTCTTCGATGGTCCCACTGCCAACTAGTAATGGTGTTTTAATTGCGTAGAGTCTTGTTCTACATGAAGAAAGCATGAAAATTTCATATTATTGGATTGAATTTTGCCATTGATTTTTTTTCTTTCTCTCTCTCTCTCTGTAGTGCCTTACCAAGTTCATCTGCTTGTGGGGTTTTGTGTTTGTGTGGCTAAAAACCACATATCAAAATTTACTATCATAAGCATCCATAGGTGAACTATTCAGTGGCTTTAAGTACAGTCACATAGCTGAATCCATGCTAGTGCCACTTTACACAGCAGCAATAGGGGCTGGATGGATGGCTCAGTTGGGAAAGTGCCTGCCTTGAAGACGTGAGGACCCGAGCTCCATCCCCGGAACCCATGTAAACAGCTGAGTGTGGTGGCACACACCTGTATTCCCAACACAGAGGAGGCAGAGACAGGAGGGTCCCTGAGTCTTGCTGATCAGCCAGTCCAGCCCACTCAGTGAGTCCCAGCTTCTGTGGAGACCCTGTCTTCTCAAAGAGCAGGGGGTGATGGTATCAGACCCAAGTTCAGTTGCCAACACCCTCATTGTCTCACAGTCATCCCTAACTCCAGTTCCAGGGGATCTGATGTCCTCTTCTGACCTCCATGGACACCAGGCACACACATGGATAATACATACATATATGCAGACCAGACTTATACATGAAATTTAAAAAATTAACAAATCTTAAAGTTTCAAAAAAGAAAAGGTGAAGAGCAGCCGAGGAGGACACCCCCCATCAGTATCTGTCCTCAGCACACATGAGTACGGACACAAAAGTCAAGACACTAGCTGGAGTGTGGGCTCCTTGGGATCACAGCATTTGCTCTCCTAGCTTATGCTGTCCCCCACGCCATGTTGTCATCGGAGTCACGCAGAAATGACTCGGCTGCTCCCGTCTCTTCCCCTTGCACATGCTCTGCTTTTAGCCTCGAGAGCGTAAGGACTGACTGAAAGGGAAGGTAGCTACTGCTGGCTGGGCTCCATTCTGTGCTTGTGTCTTTAGCAGGGTAGTTGATTAATTCAGGGACATGAAGCACTGTTATAAAGGATGCTCCAGGGGTCGGTAGCCATCACGCTTCACTTCCCAGGCATCGGCAGTCTTCTCTCTGCACTCAGCAGTGGCATTGCAAGAAGAGCAGCTCTCACTGGTCCGCACCAGGAAGAAACAGACGTATGGAAAGCAGTACTGAATACTTGACCTTGTTGCCCTGCAGTGTAGACACCTAGAAGAATGTTTTGCTGGCAATCATAAATACACACAAGGTTTACTTGTCGATTGAAAAACAAAGCAAGTTCTGTTTCTTAGGGAAAGTGGTCTCAGGGAACTGTCAACTTTACTGCTCCATGTATGCTTCCTGGACCCACTGGAATCCTTTACTGAGGTTTTTCTAGGATGGCACATATCAATAGGGTGACAGAGATGCACAACAGACACATTCACTGCCAAGATCTCCTTGGCCCGTGCGCTTGTACTCTGTAGACCGTCATACTTCACTTACATAACCCAAGTTCAGAGAGAGGTTACTGGCCCATCTCTGAATAACCAGGAAGCAGGGAGACTGGAGCCGCAAGGCTCTGGGTAGCCCTCCAGTCAGATCCCTTGGGCTGGTCCAGTGCACCTCCTGGAAGTGGCCTATCTCCATTCCTGCCAGCCTGCCCTTCAGTGGCTTCTTCTCAGGTGTCCTTGCTTAAAGTGGCAGGCTAAGAGACAGGATTGGAAGGCCTGGGTGGGCATTCTTACTCAACAGTCATTTCACTCAGTCAGAAAGCCACCATCTTATAAAAGGCACAGAACACAGATGCCCACAAACAAGGCCCAAGTCCTAGCTCTATCTCTGACCTGAGGAGTTCTCCTTGGAGAAGGTGGAATCAGCTTCTTCAGCTCCATGGGCTGTCCTCCTCTTCTGGTGTGGAGCTTTGTGGGCTGAAAGAAAACTCTGCTCCTGGCTAAGTCCATTGTCAGTCCCTCTGAAACAGTTCAGGTTGCACAAAGCCCTCCCGGTAGGATGCATCCTGGGTGCAGGATACCACCTGTGCCCGCATGCGGAGCTGTGCTCATTATTTTGAATATTGCAAGGAGAGTTTATAGGTGGAATTGATCCTCTGGGCTACTTCCAGAGATGAAAGCTCACAATTTTTACAACATATTGTTTCTAAAGCTTCCACAAGCTTCATATTTTTAAAAGTAAAAAATATTTTTAAAAAAAATGCAAAAGCAGGCTGCCACTCCCATGGTGGGTCCCCTGTGGCAGAATGTTTTAATCAGCCGGCCTTGTGCTGTAAAGATCTCCTTTGATTTACAAGTTGTAGGAGTGGAGCTGCCTTGAGTAATCACTGGGATGCCAGAGAGGACAAACAGGAGGTGAGGTGTGTTAATAATTTACTCTCAATAACCTTAAAAGGTTTACTGTTCACTTTTAACCTTGTATCCCCAAAAGCAGGCTACCACACCGAGCCATGAAAATGTTTCTTTTAATTTGCAAGTCATTTATCTGACTATGCTTCCAGCCACGGAGGCTCCCAGCTGCTGCTCTGTCCCCTGGTTGCCATGGGAGGTCGCCTTGCCTCTGGTTGGGAAGATCTTAGGGTGGAAATGTGACTGTTTTTCTTTCAAATTGTATAACTCATTGCGGTGCCAAATTCTTAATTTAAGAACATTTATGACTACTGTGGAGTGAACCAAGAGGCTCACAGAGACAGGAAGCAATCCAATGTGACCTTTGATGGGGACAAAATGATTGACTTAGAGGTGATATTTAAGGCTAATGTCAAAGCTAGGGGATGGCTGGAGACAGGCTCAGTGAGAAATTTCAGACTGCTGTCTGTGGAGTGCCAGCATCTCCAGAGACCTGCTGTGAACAGGGGCTGTGTTCACCTTGTTCCCATTACCAGCCCAATTAAGACAGTCCCTGTTGAGCTTTGTACCTGCAAAGGGGCCTTTGTTTTGTAATGAGGGGTGGGGCGGCTTAGTTCATCAGTGGAGGAGAAAGCAGCAATGATGGATTTCTACTGGGTTTTCTTAGTCATCCATTAAGAACATGAGCCATAATACACCCAACCATTGCCCCTTAGAATACATGCAACCATTGCCCCTTAGAATACATACAACCATTGCCCCTTAGAATACATGCAACCATTGCCCCTAGAATTCCCATTTTATTTCTGCTAATGGAATTTGCTCCTTTTTTGTTCCTCTAGAGCAATGGTTCTGGACCTTCCTAATGTTTCGACCCTTTAATACAGTTCCTCACGCTGTGGGGCCCCAACCCATAAAATTATTTCCTTGCTACTACATAACTCACTTTGCTACTGTTGTGAGTCGTAATGCAAATATCCGATATGCGCCCTTCAAAGGGACTGTGGCCCATGGGTTGAGAACCGCTGCTCCAGAAGTAACCAGTAGAACTTCCCTAATGTGCCCTCTCCACAGTTGGGCTACCAGCCCCTCCTGTCACCTCCTGTGATTGACCTTGAAGGACAAGAGCAGGTGAGCTTCCCTGGAAACCCAGAGAGAAAGGCGGCTGTATTTTCACATGGATTTTTGTTTCACGTGGATAGGCCTACCCGAAAAAAGGAAACCAAAAATTTATAAACGTTTGATGGATTTTGACTTTTGGTTATGTTGTATTGTTTTGTTTTTGAGACAGGATCTCATGTAGCTCAGGCTATCCTTGAATCCCCAATGTAGCCAAGTATGACTTTGAACTCCTCTTCCTTCTGCCTCCATCTCCTAAGTGTTGGGATTCTAGCCATGCACCAGCATACCACTCTACCCACCAAGCCCCAGACGCAGATCCTGGACTTTTATTTTTAACAGGTGCATTTAAGCTAGACTCTCAGCTGGCGTGGTGGCACACACCTGTAAGCCACTCTTGAGAAGCTTGAGACTTAGGAGTAGCCTGGGCTACATAAGGTGACACTGACTTAACAAACCTAATAATAAGGATCAGATGGGCTCTTGGGAATTCTATGGCTACTTTCACATTCCTCAAATCTTCTGGTGACTTGAAACATCGGGTGGTGGACTTTGCAGATCTGAGGCACAGTGACACTTGGACAAGTGATCTGAGCTGCGCCTTTTTGGGCACAATTTTACACCTACATCTTCTGAATTCTATACACTTATAGTCACCTCCACTAGTAGACAACCGGGCATTTTTTTGTACCAGTTTGAAAAGGCACCTGTTTCCACAAACATCATATCCTCTTCATGTGGCATCTTCTTAAAATACACAGTTATTGTGTGCCACAAGATTGTCACCATGATTACAGATCAACACTGTGATCCAGACAGTGAGCAACTTGGACAGCTGTATGGAGAGAGAGAGGAGATCCTTAAGGAATTGCATAGAAAGTTTTGGAACCAAATGAAATTCCTACTGTGATACTCTCTACCCAGTCCAGCAGCCTGAGAAAACTGAGCCTATTGCTTACCTAGTACCAAATAAATGGAGTCCGAGTATCTCACACAGTGACCTGTGCTTCTGGTCGCCCCCTGTTAACCAGGGCATGTTGTGTTGCATGTGCACCTCATGGATGCAGAGTTTTGATACTCCATGAAGTTTCCGTTTACTGGAGCTGAACACAGAATCACTTTAAGCTGTGATGGACCCTGCTGAACATGACTGATCCTTTTTTGTTTTTGCTGCTGATATTGCTAAGGTCTTACTTTTAGATGTTTATTATGATGAAGAAAAAGAAATGTCACAATTGATTCTATCTTGTCACCATATTGTTTTGATATGTACTAAGTAAGAATGAATATGAGATTCTGATAAACTCTATTCGTCAATATGGAATTTGGGTTAATATAAAATTTGGGTTCCCAGGTAAGCAAGTCCTTATAGTCAGAGTTCCACTGTTGAATGAGTGATTCTGTTATCCCTAGGATGGCTGGGATTTCCCCTGAATACCGGGATCCAGAATCTGGATGGGCCAGTTCCATAGGTTGAGAGCAGCTGACTCTTCTGGACCATGACTTCCCCCTTGAGTCTTCCTGCTTCTGGGCCTTGGTGTTTTGTTACTGAATCTCACAGGTGTCTCTTGATGCTGATTCTCAGTTGTTAGTAATAGACAGGAATGTCAACTTTCTGATAGTAGTGGGGGTTGGGGGTGCATATAAAGACCAGAGGAAAATACTCTAGATGGCCAAATATTTCCTTCCAGACACTGACTTCGGTGTGTGTAGCACCTCTTTGTCCTCTGCTAGTCTGTGCTCTACAGAGGAAACAGTAGGGCAGCTTCAGAGTCCCAGAGTCCCAGCCATCTGCAGCCCCACCACTGACCTGCTCTATACAGAATCCAACACCTGAGTACATCCCAGAATTCAGAGTGTTGGTGGGAAGCTGTGTGCAGAGGCAGGGGAAGGGTGGCAGTCAGCCTTCAGCATCTGCACTGTGGATCTGTACTTGTTTCTTCTTGGTGGTTAGTTAATATGAGTTTCTGGTGAGGTTTGTTTTCAGTCCTATTTCTCCAGTTAACTAAGAATGTGTTATGTGCCAACCCTTCTACAAAGGAAAGACAGTCAAGGAAGCCATACCTGTTCCATAGACTTTTCCAGAAGTCTCGTGGGTGGGAAGTTGATTATGCATGGTGTCTTACCTACTCATGTTCTCCTCCAGGCAAACCTTCAGGGAACAGCATGAGAGGAGTATGCAGGTTAATACATGATCTGCATAGATATAATATGAAAGGAGTATGCAGGTTAATGCATGATCTACATAGACATAATATGAGAGGAATATGCAGGTTAATACATGATCTGCATAGACATAATATGAGAGGAATATGCAGGTTAATACATGATCTGCATAGACATAATATGAGAGGAGTATGCAGGTTAATGCATGATCTACATAGATATAATATGAGAGGAATATGCTCATTAATACATGATCTATACAGACGTAATATGAGAGGAATATGCCGGTTAATGCATGATCTACATAGAATAATATGAAAGGAATATGCTCGTTAATACATGATCTCTACAGACATAATATGAGAGGGATATGCAGGTTAATACATGATCTACATAGACACAATATGAGAGGAATATACAGGCAGTTCCGAGGCCCAGAAGCTGGAAGACTCAAGGGGGAAGTCATGGTCCACGATTGATAGTGTCTTGGGCAAAGCCAGGCTTGGTGGAGATCAGTCTTCCACCATTTCTCACCCCACAGGAGTCTGAGGAAGCATGACTGAACAGTGGCCTGAGACTTCCTAACTAGGAAAGGCATTTGTCCAATGCAGAGTGGAAGGAGAGAGAACTACTTTTTTAAATGGAGAGCCCTTCTTTCTCAGAAAGATGCCATGGGATGAGAAAGGAAAGAGTTTAAGGATGGAGTTAATTCTGACTCTCAGAACGCAGGGACCCGAGCAATCTTCCCTCTAGTGTTCAAGGTTGGAAAGGAGGAATAAAGCTCCAAATGCATTATATGAAATTCTCAAAGAGCTTAAAAAATATCACTAAAAGGAATAGATTTTATATGTTACACATTGCACACACACACACACACACACACACACACACACACACACACACACACTCACCAGTCCAGCTTTCTACACAAGGAAAGTCTAAAGGCCTGTTTATATCACTGCCATTTAAAAGACATTTGAGGCCTCAGTTCTGAGTAAACATCCAAGAGGCCAGAGGATAGGCATGTCGCTTAAACTTCTGAAGACTAAACCTTCCAAACCATTTCCTGCCAGAGGGACCGAACAGCAGACTGCAGACTCTGGGCCCCGAGATGAGATAGGCTGAATTAGATTAAGCAGCTTACTGTTGACATGTCTATTGATCTGGGCTCCACACAGTTTCCTGTCTCTAGCAGCAGTGGGATGGCTGCAGACAATAATGCAGCGGCCTAGTTTATGTGAACCTGGGGTCTCCAAGCATCAGTCACTCCAGGAAGACAGAAGTACTGGGAGATAAGGGTAAGCTGCTTGCAGTGTTTAAGAGCACCAACATCCCAGCCGTGTGCTCACATCTGAAAAGTTCCTTGTAAATTTCATGTGTCCTACCTATAAAGTTTCCAGTGATCTCATCCAGTGTTGCTCTGCAGGTAGGCCTACAAATAGAATAGCATTAGGAGTGTTTGTTGTTAGAGTGGTGAAGCTCACTTACTCAACTGCCTGTGTGTTTCTTCGATATTTACATACAAGTACGGAATTGGGTGGAGGACCTCAGGAATGAGGAACCTTCCCAGATGCCAATTGGGCTCAAAGGAGTGAAGAGTTGATGAGAGATGCAGGGCTTAAGCCGCTTGACTTGAATTTGTTGGATTCTTTTCTTCTCTGAGACCGCCAGATAGACTAGCTGATGATGCCTTCGTGTTTCTAACACCCATTCACCGGCCCTGGTAGTATGATTATAAAGTGTTACTGTAAAAAGCATGCTAAATACAGAAATATAAATAGAAATCCCAGTTATTTTGAGGTTTTTGGATGCAGTGTTTTTGAGCTTTTTTAATGATGAAGGAATTTTATTTTGTGTGTATTTTACTGCACTAATAATTTAATAACAGATTTTGCATTCTAAAAGGTTTTTATTAACATATATTAACAATATGTAGTTATGGATTTCATTAAGACTTTTTCTATAGTCATACAATATGCTTTTTATTTATTTTTTTAGATTTATTTTATGCTTATGAATGTTTTGTCTGTATATGTGTATATGTGCACCATGTGCCTGCCTGGTGCTTGTGGAAGTCAGAAGAAGGCACCAGATCCCCTGGAACTGGAGTTGCAGACAGTTGTGAGGCATCATGTGGGTTTGGGGAGCAGAACTGGGTTCATAGGAAGAGCAGCCATTGCTCTTAACCGCTGAGCCATCCCTCCAGCCCCATGGATTTTAACCATAGTCACTTCTAAATCCCCTCTCTAACCCTTCCACTTCCCAGCCACCCTACCCCCTTCTACCTCCATGTCTGTGTCTGTTTGCTTTGATTTGTGGTTGAATGTCATTAGGAGGACAGGTGGATGGTTATTTTCAGAAGTGTAGAAGCCTTACCAGTTAGATGTGAAGTTTTTGTTTTGTTTTGTTTTGAGACAGGGTCTCATTTTGTAGCTCTGGCTGGCCTGAAACTCTGTGTAGACCAGGCTGGCCTAGAACTCACAGAGATCCAGTACCTCTGCCTCCTAAATACCGGGGATTAAAGGTGTACACCACCATGCCCAGCTTGATGACGTTTTTAAATATAGCCCCTCTTTACCTACTCACACACTTCGTTACTACAAACTCACTTGACAATAACAATGTCTCGTTTTCATTTTTTTGATTAGCTTCCCAGAGATGGAGCTTTCCTTGGAACTGACTTTCCTTTCACCTTCAGTCATTTTGGAAAGACTAGAGGTTGAGTGTGCTTGGGGCTCCTGAATTGATGACAAGGGGGCATTTTTATAATTCACAGCATTTGGATTGTCACTTGTTACTGTTTTGTCTTGGAACACTGGGCCTGACTGTGTAGCCTCAGCTGATCTGGAACCGATAGCAGTGTTCCTGCCTGGGTTTCTTGAGTGCTGGGGTTCTGAGCAGGCTTTATCTTGCCCAGCTGGCTGAAGTCATAATGGGTCAGCATTTTACAAGTGGCTACATGCGAGCTTCCTGCTGAAGAGGCAGCCTCATATCCCTATGAAGTGTCCCTGAGCAAACTTCAGGATTCCTTGTGAAACATACATGCTATGAATGAGATCAAGATTTTCTGACTGACATTTCAGTCTGCCGTGAATGATATTTTATGTTTTCAGTACACATTTATCTCAGAAGCACTTCCCTTACTTACTGCAGTGGAAACTCAGGAAACCCCTGAAGTACAGTTTTGCAGGATGGCAGGCCTGCAAGCTCAAGTCTGGGACCTTAGTGACTTAGCTGTGATTTCCACGTTGACCTCCTGAGGGTGGAGCCCTCCCCCAGGAGACTTCACATCCTTCACAACATTCTTTTCCTTTTTAGACCTTTAGAACGGGGTGTGAAATGAACACAGTTAAAGCCTGTTTAGCATTTATTGACATAGTTTTAGGTTTTATCTTTTAATGAGAATTTTAATTGGTTTATTGCAGGATTTATGCAAGTGCCTAGAATGCCAATATATGAGGGGACCTGATAACAGAGTGAGCCATTACACCCAGACCTGAGGCAGACACCTCTACAGCCAGTCAGGCAGCGAGTTCCTGCTGGTCCAATGCTGGTCCAACACATGGCGCGGCGGCTGCTCATTTTAGATTATCTTTTTTGAAATTTGAGCCAAGGTCTCCTGTAGCTCAGGATCCTCTCTAGTTCCCAATTGAGGATGGCCTTGAACTTTTGATGCTCCTGCCCCACCTCCTGAGTGCTGGTATTCTAGGTCTGCTCTGAGGATGAGACCCTGGGGCTTTGCACATGGTAGACAAGCATTGTACCAACCGAGCCACATCTCCAGCCCCTAGTTAATCAGTAGTTACAGGTTTCTTTTCTTCTCAGACTTCAGTAGGGAAATGTCGGATTTATCAGTGGCTTTTCTTGGTGATCCCACCTCCCTGTCACCTCACCATACGATCACCTACATGAAGATGTCCAGGCATCTTACAGTTATAGTACTGGCTTCAGTGTCCCGCTCACAGTGCCATCCCTGAGCTCTCTCCATCTCTCTAGGACTCCGGCACCACCAGGGCCTCAGGACTTTGCAAGCACAAGGGTAACACACTGGGAATGCCATCCCTAAACAAAGGTCTTTTCTGGGTTTCTCTGCTGCCCATGGAGTCCAGCAGCTTCCTGTCTTTGGAGTGACAGAAAAAGAATGGGCATAGGGGCAGAGGCAGTGGGGGTCCTAGGGGGTAAAGACAAGGGGATGGCGGTTTGGGCTAGAATGGATAGAGTTGGAGTCAGGCTGGAAAACTGAGAGACAGTCCTGCCTATGGAGGCATTGGCAGTCTCGGGGCCTGGAGTAGCTTTGACTGACAGGACCTCACATTCAGATTGGATTTTATTACAGATGTTTTCAAAAATATAAACGAGGGGGGCTGGCAAGGTGGATCAGTGGGTTAAAGCATTTACCTCCAACCTTAGAACCTGCGTTTCATCCCTGGAATTCGCATGGTGGAAGGAAAGGCTCTCCTCCCAAGTTGACCACTGACCTCCCTGTGTACATTGTAGCACACCAAAAAAATACTGAAATGTAAAAACAAACAAACAAAAAAAAAACAGGGAGAGAGAGAGAGAGAGAGAGAGAGAGAGAGAGAGAGAGAGAGAGGGAGGGAGGGAGGGAGGGAGGGAGGGAGGGAGAGAGAGAGAGAGAGAGAGAGAGAGAGAGAGAGAGAGAGAGAGAGAGAGAGGAGCTAGGAAGATAGATCAGTAGGTAAAGAAAGTGCTTCCTTGACCTGAGTTCAGTCCTCAGAACTCACATAAAAAGACCAAGCATCTTGGTGCCTGTCTGTAACCCCATCAGGGGAGACAGGAACTATTTCTGGGGCTCCTCTGCCAGCCAACTAGTCTAATCAGTGAGATTCAGGCCAGTGAGAGACCAGACCTCAGAAAGCAAGGTGGTCAGTGCATGAAAAATAATAACCAAAGTTGAAAAACACACACACACACACACACACACACACACACACACACACACACACACACACCCTAGAGAGATGTCATAAGATAATAAAGCCCTAGCAATGAGTAGAAGAATCATACTTATGTTTGATTGCCAAAGCAACTTTTCCATATCACCATAAATTAAGTTAGGATAATAGTGATTTCAGCACTTTTCAATTAGTAGACCTGGGGATGGGAGAGTTGGGCAAAGAAAAACTCGTGGAGACAGAATATAGAGTGGAAAGATATGGGAGCTGAAAGGACAACAATGTGCCGTCACATTTAACTTCTTTTCTATCGAGCCCAGGGCCTCACCCGTGCTGACGCTATGTCCCTAGATCCTTCACAAAGGTTTCACAGGATAGACTCAAGAAGCAAGTGAGAGCCCCAACACAGCCTTGAGATGACAGAGGGGAGCTGCTAATAGACAGTGAGGCCCTGGGATGGAGGGGTACCTCTGCTCCTCTCTAAAGAGAACCAAGTATTACTTCCTGGCCTCCAGGGGCACTCTGCCTTCTGCTGTGCTGTCTCTCCCCCCCACCCAAACACTTGAGGCTCTCCTAGGGCTCAACCATAGCTCCACCTCGACTGTGACCTTGACACAGACGTACACAGGCGAACAGGTGCCTTGGTACTTGGCAGAGAGGAAAAGTCCCACCCAACCTTAAGGTGAGATGGTTCAAATCTGGGTCTGGCCCTCTGCAGCCACTTCCTGTTGCCTGTTGTTTGGGGTGATGATGCTCACCTCCCTTTAGAGGCAAGAGAAGAGAATAAGTCTATCTGTGCTTGTGATGTGCCAGCCACAGTCCATCTGCAGAGGGTCTGAGTCTGTAGAGGATGCGTGTCTGTTGGAAGGCATGTTGCAGAGTGTGTGTGTCTGAGGAAGGGGTATGTCTTTGGAAAGGATGTTCCTGCACGGGAGAGGGATGTCTGCAGAGGATGACTATCTACAGAAGACGGTGTCTGTGAAGGGGATGTGTGTGTGTGTGGACAGTCTGTGTTAGGGGTGTGTGTGAGTGTGTGTGTATGTATGTATGTGGGGGGGTTTGTTTGTGGAGGATGTTTGCCTGTGGACCGGGTGTGTCTTCATGGAGTCTGTGTTGAAGGAGGGGGTGTGTCTGAGGAGGAGATGTGCCTTTTGGGGAGGGGATGTTTGTAGAGGGTGAATGTCTGCAGAGGAAGGTAATTGTAGAAAGTCTGTGGGGGCGCGGGGGTGTCTGTGAAGAAGTGTGTCTCTGTAGGAGTGATGTCTGCCAAGGGGGTGTGCCTGTTCAGGATGTGTGTCTGCTGAAGCCTGTGTCTGTGGATGGTTGTGTAGCCGAGGAGGGTCATCTGTCTACAGAATGTTAGGCCCATTGAGGATGTGTGTCTATGGAGGGGACGCGTCTGTCTCTGCCCAGGCTATATCTGGCCCTGATAATGTAGTGAGTCTTCAGGTGAGCAGAGGGTGAGTCACTACTGCCTCACCATTAGAGCATCTTCCCAAGCAATGAGACGTGTTAGGATCTGTGATGTTGCCCAGGAAAGCCCTGGTGGGTGCTCCTCCCCTCCTTGAGAGCAGAGAAGTTGAGAAAATGGGAATGTTCTGGGTCTATAGGAGCCTAACTTCCATGAGGGAGTGTGTGTCCATTGTCCCTGTAGAATGCATCCAGCACCATTCACATGCAGACTGTGAGGCCATCTGCCCATGACAGCCTTTATGGTTTCTGTTAATGTGTGACCAAGGAAGCACACCAGGACCTTACTGACTAGAGGAAAGAAATTCAGCCCAAATATTTCCCATGTTCCTCCAGTTCCCCTGTTCTCCAGGTCTGCAATCCACAGACGTGATTCCCTCGCATGTTTATGATGTGGCAGAGGAGCTGCTGGAGAGGCCTTTGTGTGTATGTGCTGAGACCCTAGTCCTGGCCTTGCACTAACATGCCGCAGAAGCACCATAATATGCCACTGTTCACATTTGATTTGAATTCTGGAAAATCTCCCTACCCTGGAGATATATTTATGGCTAACTTTGCAGGGAAAGAAAAGTGTTGGAAAGTCAAAGAATCTAATCTCTACAGGGATTTTTTTTTTTTTAGTAACTGAAGATGGGGTTTCCATGTGAATGATATTCAGAAACCTATTTTGGGTTCCTACCCATAAATATCTTATTCTGGCACAGTTTTAAAACCACCACAACTTTGTGATAAAAATAATGGTGTTAATTATAACTAATAATAGCTAACATTTATTAAATGCTTTCTCTTGCAAGAATTTGCATGCATTTTCTCATTTAGTTTTCACAGTATGCCTGGAGATGGGGCTCTTCTTGTGGTAGCAATTTTGGCCTCAGAATACACAGAAAAGTGAGTCAGCCAAGCCCCCATAGCTGGTGTTTAAGGGAACTAGAGAACTTCCCCAGCTTGTAAGTGATGCTGAGCTCCTCTCCCCACAGCTCATAGTTACCATTCGACCATTACCTAAGAAAACGGCAGACTCCATCGTAGCCCAGTGCTGCCCCTGGTGATGTTTCCATGCCAACCCCGCCCTTTCCTCCTAGAAGATTTAAATAGCATGATATTAAAAGATGCTAAATAATATGGAATCCTTTGGGCGCCTCCTAATCAGATGATCCTCCTACTGCACATTCTGTTAGGCTTTTGATGAGAAAGCATTTCCTGTGAAATAAGGTTTATTCCTCATCAGAACAAATAGTGTTCTCCTAAGTGCCTCGTCTCTAAACTCCAGAAATGGATTTTAAGGAATAAGAGATTCTTGTGTATTAAAGTAGAAAAATCTGAAGTCATTTTCCCTGGTTTGACTAATGTAAAAACAGCAAGATTAAATTGTATGCTGTTTCATTTTTTTTCTTGGTTAAATATCCTATATAAAAATTCAGTTTGCATTCAAAAAATCATTCTTATATATTACTTTGCCCATTAGCCACTCTGTGTGTGTGTGTGTCTGTGTGTGTGTGTGTGTGTAAAACATTCATGTATATTTCTAAAAGTTTAAGGAGCTTGAGATATTTAAATTATTGAGGGAGGACATTCTAATATGTGTGTTTGTAAAGAATGTAAACATCTAATATTCAGTGAAGTAGTGGAGGACTACCTTTATTGACATTACTCCTGTGTGAGATGATACTCATCTCTGTGCATGTGCATACACAAACACGTGCAGGCCAGAGGACTACCTCAGGTGCCATTCCTCAAGCATCAGCTACCTTTTTGATATGTGGTCTCTCATGGGCCTAAGAGCTCCCCAGGTAGGCTAAGCTGGCTTTCCAGGGAGCTTAAGGGACCTCACATTCCCATAGCCTTAGCACAGGGTTTACATGCAAACAACACCACTCCCCGCGTTTTTAATGTGGGTTCTGGGGATTGAACTCTGGTCGTCCTTCTTGCAAGTTAAGCACTTTATAGCATAGGCCACCTCTCAATTGTATTCACTTTGTTAAGCTATCTCCACTGATAACTGTACATGTCTGCAAAAACTTCAGACCTGATTAATATGCAACAGCCTGAGATCTGCTGGCTCCTTTAGGCCTGTGTGGCACTCTAATGTGGCCAGTGCTAAATGTCCTGGTGTCCCAGAGCAGGTCTTGATCCATGGTTGCAACAGGACCATGGCTTCATGCCATGCCTGTGCTCTTGCCTGGATTCCCTGGCTCCCCATGAAGTTAGACAAACTCACAGGAAGCCAGCGATGCATGAGGCTCATGAGCCTTCAGTGGAAGACAGGGGAGGCCATGAAAAAATAAAAGTAAACCACGTGCTCTTGATTGTATCCCCCAATGCAGCTCTGCTGATAAATGGCTAAATGCAGCTTCTTTAATAATACGCAAGAAGACTGTCGGTTATGTCATACCACAGGAAATAGTCCAGCTCGGGAGAATCAGGAATGCTCTTAGCAGAACATATTTTCTCCAGAGAAAGTTAACATATCTTCACGACTGGTCCCAGAAACCTGAATGGCAGAGAAAGAAGAAAAGACAGATGCATGTAAAGAAAAGCAGGGGTCGGGTGGGCTGTGCATGCTGATGGAGATGTACCAACAGCAATAGCAACCTCAAAACTCAGTGCATTTCTTTTACACATCTTAATTGAGGTTTCTTGTGTAGAGCTGAGCAAGGAACCAGGTTAGCTAATCCCTCTAGGGGGTCTCTGTAGGGAGACAGTCTCAGGCTGCAGTGGTCCTAGAGGAAGCTGTGCTTAATACTTTTTACATACCCTGGTCAACCACTTGTAAACACTAATATGGATGAGGGGGAGGCATCGGGGTCCTAGACATGGCCATGTCACTAATACACGTTCACTCAGGACTTCATTCACTCCTTTTCACTCATTCAGGGATTCCTCTGCTTCTCTTCCTCTGGCCCTCCATCCAAGAGTGGACAGCTGTTCCACCTGCCCCTGCGAATGCTCTCACGGCCATCCCTTCATCTCTGCTCTGCTCATCCTGGATTGCTTTGCAGGGGCCTGGTCTGCTGTGGGAATTAGCTTCCATGTTGTTTCCAGAAAAGAATTCCGAGCACAGCGCAGCATACTCACAGTGCCAATAATCCGAAGGCTGAGGCAGGAGGATCACAAGTACAAGAGCGGTCTGAGCCATGGTGTTAAGTCCTGGCTCAGAAAATAAAGAGAAAGCGCATGATACTGTGCTCATCTTTAACTCTCTGTTCCTATCCTCTGCCGTGGTTATGAAATACATAATGTGAATGGGAGGAGAGTAGAAGCCCAGCTTTCATCTAGGAGTGAGCCCCTGGAGGAGAAAGGAAAGGAGCACACCTGAAGGGTGTTGCTGATGAGAGTTTATAACTCTTCCTCCCTAGCGATGTTCTAAGAAGGAAAGGACTAGGGGTGTGGTCAGTTGGTAGATCACTTGCCTAGCAGGAACGAGGTTTGAGCCCCAGCAGCGCATGAACCAGAAGTAGTAGTACACACTAATAATCCCAGCATTTGGAGGTCGAGGCTGGAGGATGAAGAATTCAAAGAAATCCTCGGCTACATAGTGAGTTAGAGGTCAGCCTGGGCTGCATGAGATGCTGTCCAAAAGGAAAAGGAAAAGGGAAAGGAACAGACTTCAATCTGACCTGCTTACTCAAGTTTCAGGTAGGTCCCTGAAGGCGCACACCTCAGCAGACAAGGATCAATTCTGGCACCTGATTGCTGGATGCTGGTCTGCTGATGGAGTCACAGTTGAGTCCAGTATTGATTTGTTAATGCTGGAGTGTTAATCCTCATTTCTGACTGTAGGAAGAGGGCTGGATTCAGAAGGAGATGGAATATCCCAAGCAGAGCCAGACAGGCATGCTGGGTGTCACCTGATTGCTGCTGGCTAAGTTCTGCTAAGTTCTGCCTCCGTAGGCAGCGATGCCCCAGACCTCCAGCCTGGTTTCAGACTCTGGCTGCAGAGCCGTGGGTTACATGGTACTGAAGCTGTCGGTGCCCCATAGCTTTACTTCCAGTGTTGGCACAGACTGGCAAAGTTCTCACTCTTCCTCTCCCATAGCTGCCTTTCCCCCTGCTTGGGTACCCATCCTCTCATTCCATGAAGTGATGTGTGCAACTGACTGGTGTATTATACACTGAATGGGCCTTTGAAGGTTATCTCCCTCTTAGCATCCTGCTACAAAGTGGCCACCTGCACTCCCAGCCACACGTGGGTCCCCAGGGGACAGGGTACTTCCATTCCTAGATGCCAGGCTGCTCCCACTCCTCCTTTCTTAGCACCTGAGGTCTTGACTCCCACTTGCCTCCCTGCCTCCTTTTCTTGACCTTGCTCATCATTCTGGAGCTCAGCATCTTTCAGAATCTGGCCATGGTAGCCTCGGCATCTGACCCTTAGCCTCTGGGTTCTCCTTTGGAAAGCAAGGAGTGTAAATAGGCTTGGGGAGTATTTTCTTTTCAAAAATTGTTTGGTTTTAGTTTTGGTTTCTGAGTGAGAATCTTATGTGGTCTAGGCTGACCTTGAGTAGCTGAGGATGACCTTGAAATCCTTGTGCCTCCGTATCTCAAGTGCTAGAATTGTAGATGCACCCTACCACACCCTCGCTATGCAGTGTTGGGGCTTGACCCCAGTGCTTTGCACATGCTGTGTAAATTCTCTAATAGCTGAGCTACATCCCAGCTCTTAAATTTTATTTTTTAAGCTTCTATAGAGACATTTGAATACTTTACAGACTTGTTTTCAGTTGGATTCAAATATTTTCTCCTGCTCCAGGTGGCATTCTAGGCCAGTCTAGGCCCACTGCAGAGATGGTTTTCCACGGTAACCAGGTTATCAATAGAAGATACTAAATATAAAGAGATCGGATGGGTTCAGCATGCAAGTGTGAATGAGCTCAGGCTCGGCAGATTCACACCTGGCAGTTCTGATGACTGCGCTATCAGATGTGTTAGTTGAAAAAAAAAATCAAGACTTCCTTGCTTGTGAATGTATCATCCACACAGCTAATTTCCAAGATCTGCAGGCCACCCTCCATGAAATGTGCTTGTGATACAAAGGTTTGCTGTATGGTTTTGCAATTGTACTGAAGCATCAAGTCACACCTTCCAGTTGCTGTGATGATGCATGTGTAATCAGTTTGCTTGATTATGGTTGACTGTCTAAAACTAACCTCCCCTGAGTCATTAGAAATTTTGTTGGAGTTCTTTAGTATGATTATAAAAATTAATGAGCTTATAATTAGGTATAAGAGAAACAAATACAAAGTTTGCCAAATTAGCAATTGTTCTAGTGCCAAAGTTGCACACATCTACGTGGAAGGCTGTAAGATGTAAGGCAGGATCCCAGGATCTGAACCTGGCTGGTGTCTGCATCAAGAAAGACAAATCTTTAAGTTGGATCAGGGTGGCTCATGCCTTTACTTCCAACACTTATAGGTAGAGGCAGGTGGATCTCTGAGTTTGAGACCATCCTGGTCTACAGAGCAAGTTCCAGGACAGTCAGGGCTACACAGAGAAACCCTGTGTAGGTGGGCTCCACCCTTCTACTTCCCAGCATCCTCTGCACTTGGAAATCCTACCTAGCTAATGGCCATTCAGCTTTTTATTAAATCAATCACAGTGACATATCTTCACACAGTATAAGGGAATATTCTGCAACAACCCTGTCTCAAAAAAACAAAACATAAAAGACTATTTGAAAACTAATTGAGATCTTATAACTTTCATTTAAAAGCAGTTTTGATCATTGTTAAAAAACAATCGATAAATATGTGTATGTTTAGCTTTCAGTTTTCTTTAAAACACTTTATTAGATTTATTTATTTGTGTGGGAGTGTGTGTAATGTCATAGAATGTATGTTGAGCTCAGAGGACAATTTGTGGGAGTCAGAGAACGGAGAGAAGTCCATTTTCTTCTTCTACAATGAGGGTCCCAAGGATGGATGGAACTCAGGTGGTCAGGCTTGGCATTGGCAGCAAGTGACTTTTCTGGATGAGCCATCTCACATGTCCTAGCCTTCCATTTTCTAAATATGTTATGGATTTAGTTGACAGGTTCACGCTTCAGAACCTCTAATCATGTGTTAGGCCTCTGGGCTGTGGCTATTCTAAGGACAGCTTAGCTGCTTTGGACTTCTAATCAACAGATGCATCTTCCAGGCACCCAGATGCTCCCTGGGAGTTCAGATATCTGCCCAGCGTTGCTTGCATGTGCAGAAAGTTTTCTCACACCATCTGTTTCCTAACTTGGGTGTAGTTTCCACTATAGCAAGCTCCTCACCAGAACCACAACGTGTGGGTTCCTGGCTGGTCTTTTGTCTGAAAGTGTTTGTAGAAAGGTCTGCAGACTACAGAGAGTGATGAGTTGTGTTGGGAGATTACCAACATCAGTGCAGCCACTCAGGGTGCACAAGCTGCTGGCCTCTGATCCACTTTGCTGCTGTTCTTCAGTTTTTCTGCCTGCAAACCAGTGCATCTCAACCTGTGGGTTGCGACCTCGTGGGGGGGGGGGGTCAAACGACCTTTTTACGGGGGTCGCATATCAGATACTTCCAGTATGATTCATAACAGTAGCAAAATTACAGTTATGAAGTAGCAAGGAAAATAATGTTATGGTTGGGGAACTGTATTAAAGGGTCGCAGCATGAGGAAGAGTGAGAAGCACTGCCATAAATGGAAGCATTTTCTCCATGTGTTGACAGAAGCAGGTAGACATAGCTCTCTCCTCTCTCTTCTGGTAGTCCTGCACTCCAAAAGGCAGGCAGACCACCTTCAGATTTAAACTGTCACATTTTCTTGTCATAGGCAAAAGATAAAGGGGATAAAGTACATGCACCCTGGCTGCTGGGGGGCTGAGTGGCAGGAAGGGCAGTCCTGGGCAAGACTGGAGCTCCCTTGGCCATGCTGATGCACAGATGTCACTCACCCTGTACAGTGAAGTAAGCTCTCAGCTCTGGACCACTTTGCTCTATATAAACCATGAGATGTGGACAAGAAGTGATATTTCCATCTCCTCATGAGTGGCTTTCCATCACTAGTGCCATTTCGTTGATTTTTATTATTTTGAATTACATTCATGCCTATATATCTGTATGTGGGGTTTGTACACATGTAAGTGCAGGTACCCCAGGACTCAGAAAAAGGGTGTTGGATTCTCAGGAGCTGGACCTACAGATGGTTTGTTAGCCCCTCAGTGTGGGTGCTGGGAACTGAACTTAGGTACCATAGCTCTCTGAGTCAACTTAAGAAATTCTCTCTAGGGGCAATATCCTGGAGAGATGGCTCAGAGCTTAAGAGCACTGGCTGCTATTCCAGAGGACCCCGGTTCAATTCCCAGCACCCACATGGCAGGCCACAACTGATAACTCCAGTTACAGAGGATCCAGCACCTTTGCACAGATACACAGGTAAGCAAAACACCAATGCACATAAAATAAAAATAAATTATTCGAAAAAAGAAAGAAAGAAATTCTATCTGCTTTGATTAGGATGTCCACTCAACAGTCTCATTTTTGGCTATGTGGATCCTTTCCATGGGGCTGTCAAATTTAAGGTACTGAAATTGTGACACCATTTTCCATGAGCGTTGAGCTCTGCCTTTTGATAGCCAGGACTGTTGCTACTCACATTTGAACAAGTCTTTGTTGTCGAGACTTGGAAGAAAGCCAACGGAATTGGTATTCCTAAACCTAGAGGTGAAATATGGTGGCACGGGACTTGCTTAGCATGCACAAGACCTGGGTTCCATCTCCACCTCTTAGGAGAGCAGATACAAGGGAATCACTCTGATCCAAACTTGTCTCTAAGAGAGGGAGGAAATGAAAATACAGGGTCGGAGAGACGAAGCGGGAAGGGGATTTTTCTAATTTGAGGCTTGCCCTTCCTTTCTGGTTGGGTTCCTTATGGTCCACTTTGATATGCAGGAGGCAGAGCCTGAACATCAGGAGGTGCTGTGAGGAGTCACCTGGTAGGGGGTGACGGGTATTTTAACCTCTACTCTCTTTCTGCCTTGATATAGCAGGCTGGTCTTCACTGACAGGTACTGAAGTTGGGGGTGCTGTTGAGGACCACAGGGTAGAGCACAACTGCATGAAACCTTGACTCTGGGCTGTGTTGGTTAGCCAGTAGGAGCTTAGGTTATGGTCTCTGCTCCCTACTGCTGCTGGGAATCTCTTCTCAAAAAACACACACACACACACACACACACACACACACACACACACACACACACACAGTATTATCATCCTTGCTCCCCCATTCTGGTATCTCTGGACAGGACCCTCTCAGCTGCTACATACAGTATCTGTGGCTTCTCCTATCTCAGAACATGCTGATTTTAAGCCTTCCATCTGTAAGGAAATGTGTACCTGTACCCTAACATTCAGCCACACCCACCAGCGAATCCAGCTGCTGGACTGCCCCTCGGTATTTACTCTCAGACAGAATTACTATTTTTGACAAATTTGTAATCCTGTGAAGAGATAGCAAGGGCTATTTATGGTTCTGATAGTTCTTATAAAATAAAATAAAAGCCAGTGAAAATATTTGCCAAAATGGAAGAATTTTAATTTTGAAATGATTAAAAACAGTATTCATTATGGAAAATGTGAAATACAGAAAAGCACATTGAGAAACAGAAAAATTACACCACGTTCCACTGACAGCTGGAGCCTGACCTTCAGGTGCTTCTGTTCTGTGTCACGCCCATCAACAATTCCAGGCATGCTCTTCTGGACTGTAATTAATTTGTGCTAAGGTTGGTGCCCAGGTGGAGCTTGTTGAAATACTACAAACCTATCATTTACGGTGTTACAAATTGTATGTTGACTAATTACCAGACAAATAGACAAAAACATGGAAGTCATTATCACCACACTTAGGAGTGATTTTCATTCCCCTACTTTTTTTGTTGTTGTTGTTGTTTTGTTTTATCTTAAGTAGCCAAAGCTGGCCTTGAACTTGCTGTGTAGCTGTGGGTGACCTAGAACTTCTGACCCCCCTGCCTCCCTCTACCTCCTGAGTGCTGGGTTTACAGATGTACACTACTAAACCCAGTTTATGCAGTGTTAGGGGTGGAGCCTAGGGCTTCACACATGCTGGACAGGCTCTCTACCAACCAAGCCACATCCCCAGCCCCACTTTATTAACCTTTTAAATTATTATCTGAGTATAATGTGGTTCCTTAAGACTCAGGAAGTGCAGTGCTGTTGAGTTTGACTAAAAATCAGGCATTTGTTTGGCTGGTAGACTTTTCCACAACTTTTAATCTTGACACCAGCTTCTAGAAGATTGTCATAGTCATTATGTTAGCATATACAGGTCTATATCGCACTTTATTCTTTTCATAAAATTATAACTAACTCATACCCTGTAGTAGGAGTGAAGGTTTCTCCAGAAGTAGTGGCGGATTCAAGCAAATAACTAGTCAATATATGATAAAAAAAAAAAATTGACGTTTACCTAGAGACCTGAATTTGCTAATTTACTGAGTGTATTAGTCAGGTTTCTCTAAAGGAACAGAACTGATAGAATGAACATGTGAACACACACAAACATACACATACACATACACACACATGTGTATACACACAACGGGACCCATTAGATTGGCTTTCAGGATGTGGCCCAAGTAGTTCAACAATGGTTGTCTCACACTGGAGAGACTGAGAATCCAGTAGTTTTCCAGTCCACTTGGCTGGATGACTGAGCAGTCCCAATCTAGCACTAGGGGAGGCCTCAAGGGTCCCTGAAGAGTAGCTGATCTGCAGACTATGATGGAATCCCGAAGAGGCTGATTCTAATGTCAGTAGGTGAAGGGATGCCGCAGCAACAAGATGCATGAACTTGTCAGCCAGAGTGAGGGCAAGCAGCAGACAAAAAGCAGCTTCCCTTTTTCCCCTCTCTTCATCTGGGCTGCCACCAGAAAGTGTCACAGAAATGTGCAGTCCACATTTAGGGTGGGTCTCTGTGCTTCGGATAAGCTGATCAAGAAAATCCCACACAAGAGCGCCCAGCAGCTTGTGTTTTCCTTGGTTCCAGATTCAGTCAGGTTGACAACTGAGGTTAGTTGTCAAGGGCTGTTAAAGGCTAGGCTCACAATGAAAACATCAAGATTAGCCATCACACAAAGTGTACATCTGGTTTGAGCAGGAAAGCAGGGCAAAAGGCATGGTTGTATCCCAGAGTAGGTAAGTACAAACCTGTGGTGCTTACACTGTGGGAGGTTTGGTGTGCAGGAAATTCATGCTCCCATGCTGGAGGTGGGGTCAGGAGGTTGGTTTGGTTGGAGTGGGCAGGTAGTCTGTTTGGGATCTGAGAGGGAAAGAATATCTAGTCCTGGTCTGAAATGAGAGCTAATGAGACAGAAACCAGGAGGCTGGAGGTTTAATTCCAGGTCTGCTCCAATCAGTCCATCAGAACAAGTAATTAAAGCATTAAGACCATCTGGGAGAACTCAGGAGCCAACTGAGTGTCAAAAAAACAAGGCGGCTGTTTCCTAAGAGTGGATGACATTTGGTCTCTTCAAGAGCTGTTGAGGAGTCTAAGTCGCTAGGGAGACGATGAGTCTACCAAGCTTGCTGGAGTACAATGACCTGAGTGATCTCCAGAACCCATATAAACATGCTGCTGTGGTGGCACACACTTATAATCCCAGAGCTGGGAGCCAGACCCAGGAAGATCCCTGAAGGGCCCTCTGGCCAGTCATTATGATCTAATTGATGAGTTCCAGGCCAGTGAGTGGCGTGACTGGAAACAAGGTAGACAGAGTCTGAGGAGCAACACCCAAGACTGTCTTTTACCTCTATGTGCATACACATGTGCCACATGAACCTGTATTCACATATATCCACACACAAATGAACACATGCACATGCATACATTCGCTGAGAAAAGCATGAACAACACTAAGCATGCATGTGTGTGTATGCACACTTGCACACTTTTGAAAGTTAGGTTTTTGTGTTTATTTTTACTTAATTAACATAATTTCATTTATTTTGCATACCACCATTTCCTCTCCCTCCTCTTCTCCTGTTCCCTCTCCTCCACTCCCATCTACCCCCCTCCTCATCCACTCCTCCTCTGGCTCCATTCAGAAAGGGGTAGGTAGGGCTCCCATGGGCTTAAACAAAGCATGGCACATCAAAGTTGAGGTAGGACCGGGCTCCTCCGGCTGCATAAAAGCTGGGCGAGGTAATCCAGCATGGGGAGTAGGTTCCCAAAAGCCATCTAAGCACTGGGGAGAGGTCCTGATCTCACTACTAGGAGCCAGAGGGGTCAAGGTCATGATGGAGGAACCCACAGAGACAGCTGACCTTATGGGAGCACATGGACTCTGGACCAACAGTTAGGGAGCCTGCATGGGAGCAACCTAGGCTCTCTGCTTGTGTGTGACAGTTGGGTAACTTGGTCTATTTGTTTGTTTTTTTAATGCTGTACATGCTAATGGGTTACTATAGGCTGTTTGGATGGATATATTTTCTTTTTAAATCAGGTTAAAATACATATGTCCAGAAGCATTTATCATTCTTTTATGTTTCAAACATTGAAAATCATCCAGCCTTTTGAGATGCAGAATGCATTGTTGTCGCTTACCAGTCTGCTGCAGGACCAGAACCTCTCATTCCACCGAACCGTGGCTCAGTACTACTGATTAGCCTTTGTCCCCCCTCTCTCCCCCATGTTCCCTGGACTCTCATAACCAACAGTTTCCTCTCAAGTTCTATGAAATTAGACTTTCAGTGCTCCATATGTGAGCCCGTCCAACTGTCCCTGGCTTGTTTTACTTAGCAGTGGTCTCCCCAGGCTGTTGCAGTTGAGGTCTTCTTCCTTAGGGTGAATGGTATTCCACAGTACATGTACAGTGCCGTATTTTCTTTCCACTTCTGACCTTTCACATGCTTTACACTAAGATCAGCACAGGGTTTTAGATACTCCTCCCATTCACATCCTTCGTCTGGGTCCCATAGCAGCTCATCTCCTGAGTGAAAATGGAAAAGTTCGCTGCCCACCTGCATGCAGGCACCCCCTGCTATCCCACAAAGTGGATAGACATGTACATGTTGTTTAGTATCCCCAATAACCTAAGGCTTAGCATCATTGGCTCCTTGTGGGATGTCCAAGAGATGAGAGAGAAAGATTTCAGGTCTGCCCTTCCTATTAATTGTATTAGTCATCAGAGCAGATAGTATACAAAATATGTGTGATGCACAGGTACTATACAGGTCAAAAGAAATTAACAAGAAATACAGGTGTCTTTAAAAAAAATCTATGTCAAGAAGGGATTGCAAGCCCCAAGGGGAATCCATTTATTTCGGTTATTTTCTGCTTAAGATGGAAAATGGGGATAGCCCTGTGATGTATCAGAAATTATCACTAAAACAAGAACCAGAGCATGGTAGAACAAGGAACCGGGCACGATAGTGCCACCTGTAATCCCAGCACCCAAGGCAGGAGGACCCTGGGTTCAAGGTCAGCCTGATTACATAAAGAGTTGCAAACCAGCTTTCACTGCAAGACTAGAAAAGAGGAAGTGTTTTTGTTTTTGTTGTTTTTTAAGTGATTCTTTTGATGCTCTTTAACCTGTTTGATAACGATATTAAACTAGCCAGATTTGAGGTACTCTGTTGAAAGGTTTCATGTCACGAATCTGGGATGAACAAGTTAGATAACTGAGTGTGACTGAGCTCTCAGCAGACCTGTCAGGGCTGATATTTCTGGAATGCACATTCCGCACAGCAGGTGGCTTTCTGGAGTCCGTTTCACACTGCACGTCCAGAGCGATTCTGTAGAGTTCTGCTGTTAGTCCCATTGGCACATCAGGGAATGACAACAATTCAGAGACATAGGATGCCTGAGTTTCCATAGCTTGGGTCGCAAGCACTGGTGGTTTGGGGAATGTCTGTGCTTGTGTGCATGGAAATAGCCTTTCCTGTTCTGTATGTTCTTGTCATGTACAGTCACATGACTAAAGACATTTTATGTATGTTATGGGGGAATGCACATAGGGGTGTGTGTGTGTGTGTGTGTGTGTGTGTGTGTGTGTGAAAGCCAAAGGTCATCCCACAACCACATCAGAAAGCCAGGAACGGTGGCACATCCTTCTGACCCCAGCTTTGCCTACTTGGTAAGTTCCAGGTCAGTGAGAAAGCCAAGGTTGGCCTCAGGCCTCCACACACACTCACACACATTTATACACACATATTCATATACACACAAAGTTTAAGACTAGATTGGACAACAGTTCAAGAATAGCACAAACATTGGATTAATTGTGTGGAGCTGTTTTGGCAACTTATTCTATTCATTAATTATAAATTGTGCTTTCCTTCGGGAGACATTGTTTGGCATATTTATTTGTGAAATGAGGCAGTTTGTTGTTCTTGTTGACTTCATGTGGAGAACTGTGTTGGTTTGTGGTAAGTTGGTTAAAAAGAGTTTCTGAGAGTGCAACACCAGAAGTGAGGGCATTCACAAAATCAAGTGTCAGTACCACAGGATGACATTCTCACAAGTACAGATTGGTTCCTCAGCCTTGGCTTCCTTTGAGGCATGTAATCACGTTTAATGTAACAAACCTGTTTCCGGTAACCAAAAGCAAGCGTTCTGAAACAGTGTGCAAGTGTAGTAAGTTGTAAGTGATCAGGAGTGAGTATTTTTTTTTCTTTTAGGTATATATTTGTTTTTAGTGTCTGCTGTCCTGGGCCAGAACCAAGACTGTTGTGTGTGCTAGCCAAGTGCTCTGTCTGTCAGTCTACCATACCCATTTTTAAGCACTTAGATAGAAATGGTATTTTTTCATCACAAATTCATTGATCCCCTTTGGGGCTATCAGTGGTCATTGGGACCCATTTCTTCTTTCCTCAAGCCCCTGTCTCTGCCATCTACTCAGCAGTGCCTTGAAGATGTAAGAAAAAGAGTTTACCTCCCCAAATTAAAATGTTGAATCTCTTAGCACATGAGAGGATGTTCTTGAAGAATTAAAAAATACCTCAGACCCCAGTGCCTGGTCACTGGTTAGCCTTGTTCCCCATTCTGTTTACAGAGATCATATCCAGAGTAGCATCTGATCTTATCGTTTCTAGAAGCCTAGGTTTTCTGGCAGGGAGCTGGAGGATCAAGGAAGCCACATGACAGTCCCTGGGACCTGCCATGCAGGGGCCACTGCAGCAGAGGTGTCCAAGCCTCTGTTCCCCCTCACTGCTCAGCAGGGGCAGCTGCCACGTCTGGCTCCTCATCTCCTTTTCAGGAACAAACTCCATCTGCCAGAAAACATGACTGTTCGGCTCGAAGCATGTCAAAACTCACGTTTTGCTGAGTGTGTCTTATTTTGGACAAGCAGCTTGCCTCAGAGCCGGAATTGAAAATTGCTTTCACTGTGTAAAGGAGAGAGCGTTCTGGAAGTAGGATGGCTATTTATGAAGCTTGGTGGGGGGCGCCTTGCACCATGTTCAGTGAAATGAGAAAGACAAAATTTTAATGTTGAAGGCACTTATATTTTAAGTATGCTCTGCCATTCTGTTCCCTCTGTGGGCCTCATGCACACAGCTATCTCCAAGGCAGTCTCTGAGCCCAAGCCTAGGAACAGTGACAATAGTGATGTCAGTTCAAGTGCGGGGCGTTTGGAAACCTGGGAAGTATCGACTGCCTGCATCTTTGATGAAAAACCAGACTTCAGCACCACTCCAGGAAGCCCCTGTAAGGATGGGCCAGGATTTTTGTGAATGTAAATCCAAGCTCAAGAGGATAGACGGATATGGAGAAAATCCAATTAACAGGACCGAAAGTCTCAGGAATGAACTGCCCATCACTAAAAGAAATGGGTCTGAGAGGGAATGTGTCTTTAGAGCAGAACTGATCAAATGTGTCCTCATTGTGGAGGAAGATGCACTTTTCGGATAATGTATTTTGGGAGGTATCATCTGCTTGAGAACGCTTCATCTTGCAGCAGTTAGAAGTTTGGAGCCTTTTCGTGGATGTTAACTGGTGGGGGGACTCTTCCTATCCCGGCATTCCTTAAATAGATCTCTTTATGTATATACATATTAAAAGTCGTCTTGAAAATACCACAGTGGGCAAAGAGCAGGGGAGGAGGGGGGAGGGGGAGGCGGAACCTACTGTTTGTTTCCTCATAGAACTGACATTTTTATTTGGAGAAAAATCCATGAATTTACAATCTCTCCCTTTCTAGGTTTTTCAACATTTCTTGCAAATTGTATGTAAATGAATGCAAATAAGCAGTCCTCAGTAGTGCTGCTTAGAAGTGTAAAATGCATAAAATTAAGATGCTGAGAGGAACTTGCATCTAATTAAGGTAGCATGTAAAGAAATGTTTAAATTCAAATTAGATGCTTCAGTAGGAAGAATTACTTGTTTAACCCAAAAAGATGTTTTGTGCCATCCAGGGGAGGCTTGCCCACAACTCAGAACTCAGTGTTAGGGGGCTGAATTAAACTCAGTTAAACTTTAAAGCTGAGTTACCTTAGACTTAAGTCAATCTCAGAAAGACAAATTGCATGTGTGTTCTCTTATTTGGGGTTCTTAGATTTTATGTCGATACATAAAATTATGTATGTATATATAGCATGAACTAGAAATAAAACAGTCTGGGAGGACAAAGAGGACTCAGTGGAGATGTGGGGGTATGAGAGGGGAGGGGGGATGGGATGCTCAACACACAATATATACATGTCCAAAACTTAAAGTGTAAATAAGTAGAATGATTAGAAATAAAAAAAAATAAAAATAAACATTTCAGAAGGATAAGGTAGTGTGTGCCTATAATCCAAGCCCTCGGGAAACTGAGGCAGAAGGATTAAGAATTAGAGCAGCCTAAGCCACATAGTGAGACACTATCTTTAACAAGAAAAACCAAGAGCAGCAGCAACAAAAAACCAGCATTTACCAAAAGTACTTTTATTTGAACGCCTACACCTTCAAATCAGACCAGAAAGGCGGTGACATCAGCTGAATCAGAGAGACTGGCAGCCTGTGTCTTCCACTGCGCCACCTCCCTGTCCAACTTGAGTTCCCCTCATCTGAGGAGCAGCAATGGAGCCATTTGACAGGTCAGCCAGGGACAGAAGAAAGAAATCTGACCTTTTCCTGATGCTTTTCCCTCAGAGAGATGGAGGTGGCCTGGGGAGATGGCTCCGTCAATACAGTACTTGCCTTGAAAGCATGAGGACCGGAATTCAGTCCCCAGAACCACACTGAGAAGCCAGGCCTGCTAGTGTGAGCACATGGAGTGTCAGCTCTGGGGAGGTAAAAACAAAGAGATTCCTCTGGCTCAGTGGCCACTCGGCCTAGCCTACTGTATGAGTTCCAGATCCCAGTGAGAAGTCCTGTCTCAAAAACCAAAGTGAACAGCACTTGAGGAATGGCATCTGAGCTGACCTCTGACCTCCCCATGCATGTGCACATGTGTGATATGTGTGCTGATACACAGAGGCACACCCAAACAGGATGGAAGAACTTTTTGCACAATGTCATACCTAAGAAGCAAGTCTCGGCTGATGGATTACCAAGATCAGACTGACCTATATCATGTCTTGTGGGGATTGTCTTGATTGTTGATTGGTTGGTGTCGAGATATTACTCACCATATGTGCATGGATGGGAGATCTGCCAGTGACCACACCCTCAAAAGAGAATGATTCTCCCGGCCCAAGATACTATCAGCTGCTAGTTCATTTTTTTTTTTTTTTTTTTTTTTTTTGGTTTTTTTCGAGACAGGGTTTCTCTGTGTAGCTTTGTGCCTTTCCTGGGACTCACTTGGTAGCCCAGGCTGGCCTCGAACTCACAGAGATCTGCCTGGCTCTGCCTCCCGAGTGCTGGGATTAAAGGTGTGCGCCACCACCGCCTGGCTCATTTTTTTTTTTTTTTTAAAGACAGGATCTCACTCTGTAGACTTGGCAGTCTTGGCCGGCCTGAAACTCAGAGAGATCCTCTTGCCTCTCCTTCCTGTGTGCTGGAATTAAAGGCATGCTCCACCATAGGTTGATTGTATACAGGTCTTATGCAAATAACTACTGCTATTGGAAGTTCATGAGTGCCACAGTAAGTTCATTGTTATTTAGCCGGTTGCTCCTGTGGTAGAAGCCGGTGGGTGAAAGAGTGCCCACACAGTAACTGAAGCAGGGGAATTCCTCAAAAGGGTTCTCAGGATTCCTTTGTGTGCTTATTTAAAAAAAAAAAAAAGTTGTGTATAAGTGTGCAGGTCCTCAGGTGCCACAACGCACATGTGGAGATTGGAGAACAGCCTTGGGAATGTATCAGTCTGCACCTTCTCCCTTGCTTGAGGCAGGGTCTCTTGTATGCCACTGTATGCACCAGGCATAAGAGCTAAGAGCTCCCAGGGAATGCTAGGGTTGCAGACCTGCACGGCTGCTGTTGGCTTTGCATGGGTACCAGAGATCAAAACTTAGGTTGTCACACTGGCACTAAGCACTTCCCCCAGTCTCCTCTCCCCACTTAACACTCTTCAAACTTACTGGGACCCCAAAAGAGCTTTTGGATTATTATTTAGATAAAGACTCAATTATTAGTCATTCACTGTATTTTCAAAATCATAGAGAAATTCAAAATGAATTATTCTTTAAAATCAACAGTGCTAAATGCATATAGTTCTATCAGTGGTCTGTGGTTCTGTATCAATAAAATGTTCCCCACAGAAGAGTACCATTGTGTTTTAAAAGTCTGTGACGACTGTCTTAGAAGCAGCAGGTTGTTGTGTCTGTTTTTGCAATTAGCCCAGCTGATTGTGGTGTTTAGCTGAGCCCTGGTTGTGGATTTTCATTTGTGGCATTAAAACCTGACACATGGTAGATTTGGACATTCTAATGTAGAGTGAGTTCTGAAACCTTAGGGATGAGCATGGCACCCTTCTCTTAGCGTTCATTACTATCACAAAATACCCAATACCCAATTCATTTACAGAAAGCAGAGTTGCTTTGGGTTCCATTCTGTGTCCTGCTGACCCTGGGACTTTGGACTGTGGTGAGGTAACAGTCATAGTGGGAATTCATGGCAGAGAAAATCCAGCTACTTCACCAACCAGGGACCAAAGAAGAGACACTGGAGACCATGCAATGACCTTTTGGGGGTCACCTCTGCTTACCATGTGGCTCCCAACTAGGCCACACCTCCTAAAGGTTCCATCATCTGTAGAAGTCCCATGAGGGAACCAAACCTCTAGTACATGGAGCCTTAGGGACTACTTACCCAAGCCAAGGCTGAGAATGCTTTTTATATATGACCCCTTTCTCCCGAGTGTAGACGTATGTATGATAGTATGCAAATCAAACATGTGGGAGTAAGTCATGAAGAGATGTATTTTAAAACAACTCTTTGATATATTAAAGATGAAAACAATTTGCACACTAAGGAGATGGATGTGCCTGTTGATTTTACATAAAGAATTAAATCTTGACTGAGTATTTGCTACTGCAACATGTAGAACATCTTCAACACTTTTCAGAGAGGATATTTCTAATTATCAATTCTGGGAATGTCATTTCTCATAAGTACATAGTACAAAATGGCAGAAGTATATTCACTTCAGAAATTCCAAGCCAAAATTTAATCGTTTATGAAATTCATGGCAGAAATGTGTGCAGCTGCGCTTAAAATCAGACTTTCTAAGACAATAGAACTGAGACATCTGAATCCCTTGCCTTCATGCTGGACAGTGAGGCTAGGATGGTAGCAAAGGTCTTTGTTTTACACAATTAAATGATTGTATTTCCAGAAGAGCAGGAAGCTTTGTATACACAGCAAAACACTGCAGTTCAGGTTCTTTGCCCGTGCTGTGTGGTGTGGACAGCATTCACAATGTACAGTGTGCATGTGTTCTTGGGCCAAGGCTGCACTGAAGCACCGTGAGACAACATGGAGAACCACTGTCAGAGGCACTTCAGGCTCATTGCTTTTGACTTTTAGCTAGTTTCTGGTTGTTGTGAGTTCAGGAACATTTAACTATTGCCCTTTTTACCACCCCACATTCCACTGTGACCCCGTAAAGGGTTTCAAACCACAGTTGAAGAAGCTTTGATGCCAGCCACTGTGGTGGAGTCACCCTTGAGCCACTGAGCGGTCTCACACTTTGAGTGCTCTGTGGCTTATCCGTGCATCAGTTGCTGGGAAGGAAAAGGCCACTGAGTTAAAGGAGTTGTCCAAGCACCGGTTCGTTCTGTTCTAGGATAAGAACGCAGCACAGAAGTCTGTAAACTGTCATCTCACAGTGGGGGGGGGGGGGGTACAAGCTTTCTAATTTTCATTCAAACATTCAAATGTTGTCACTGGAAACAGATACTATAGTCATTTTTAAGTAGTTACAATATATCTGAAAGATGGGGTTTGTTTGCTTTAAATCAGTTGTGGGGTTTTTGTTGTTGTTGTTTTTTGTTTTGTTTTGTTTTTGTTTTTGCTATAAAGCAGTAACCTGGGGGAAAGTGGCTCCTTGACCTTGCAGCTCAGTGACACTGTTCTCCCTGGAGACCAGTGTGGTACTTGGTGTGCTAGGAATGTGCTTTTGCCTTTCTAGGACAGACCTGAGGAAATGTTTGCTTGGGGTCAAGATGTACAGAGATGAGTGCTGTTTTATCTAAGAGGAACTTGCTTGCAGGAGAAACCTAACAGTCCCCACTGCTGCCTGTGCAGTACACTGCCCTGAGACAGAGCAAGTCTCCTGTGTCACCGATCGTAGTGGGAACTTTAGTCTGTGGAGAAGGTTGCCATAGTAAAGGCATCTCAGAAACTCCAGGTGTGCACAGGCCACAGTTTGGGCATCTTGGGGCTTATGGGTCATCATGTAGAGGCCTTGTAGGCCAGGTTGCAGAGGCTGGTCCAGGAATGAGGTGCGGGGTAGAGTCAAGTACAGTGAGAGGAGAGAACAGAGTGTCTTCTGGGGGCATTGGAAAACATGAACTGGATATTACTGCTAAAAGTATCAGTCTTGGATTGGGGAGATCTTAAAACCCTGGGGTCCATCCCCAGCAATGGATAAACTCGGCATCGTGGCAGACACCTTTTATCTCAGCACTTGGGAGATAGGAGATAGAGGAAGCAAAAGTCCAGGGTCATGGCCGGGCATGGCGGCGCATAAACCTTTAATCCCAGCAGAGGTAGGTGATCTCTGTGAGTTTGGGGCCAGTCTGATCTACATAGTGAGTTTCAGGACAGCCAGAGATACATAGTAAAAACCTGTCTCAGAAGAAGAGAGGAGAGGTGGGGAGGTGGGGCGGGGTGGGGGGAGGAGGGGTGAGGGGAGGAGGGGGAGGGAGAAGAATGAAGAAGAGGAGGAGGAAGTTGTTTCAGCGTCAGCAGCCTGTGTTGCATGAAAACTTGTCTCAAAATATATACATTTCTTGTTTTATTGTTGTCACCGAGCAAATGGATATGATTAAATCCCAAATTTTTAAGCACTTGGGGGTAGTGCTTTTATTCAAAATCACATTCAATTGCAAAATAAACTGGGCAGCAATGTCTTATGGGTGTGCTTACTTCTGTCCTGTGATTGAGTTCAGGGAACACACACACACACACACACACACACACACACACACAGCCATGTACTTGACATGTGAATGTACATGTGCCTTTGGATCTGGGCCTGAAGACATTCCTTCCAGGCCCTCCTTTTGTTTCCTTATTCATCATGCACTTCTCAGAGGACAGCACATGCCATCATGTGCCATGGCACATTTGTTTACCATAGGGAGCCACTCCGCAGAAGCGTGGAAGACTCGTTACTCTGTTCAAAGGTCTAGGTCAGTGTGATGTTCTGAAGTCTACATTGCAGAGCCTTCTGTCCAGAGCAGCAGCGCTCACCTGGGACTCCGTCAGGAGTGTGCCTCTTTGTTGGAAATACCGAGCAAAAGATCCATCTGATCCCATTGTGATTGATCCACGTCAATTTTTAAAGTAATTGATGATATTGCCTTAGTTGAGTCTGTTAGTGCAAATAATTATTAATCAATATGCTCTCAGCCCTTCCTTCAGAAGATAATGCTCACACATGATTATTCTGAGCATTTCAATTGAGCTACTGAAATCAATTATCAAGCACTCTAAAGCACTTGAATTATGTGCAGCTCCAGTTCCTTTCTGTACCGTGTTTATCCAGGCGACTTTTCCTATTCTGGCAAGGGCGACAGGAAGTATTTCATCCCCATGGTGGAGACCAAACACACTGTGCACCTAGGATTGACTGAGCTGGTCTAAAGTCATTTAGCTAAACGCCTGCCAAGGAAAGCATTGTGGGTTTCCTTTGGAGAATATAATTAACCCCGTGCTGGAAGAAGGCGCATGGTACTAATTTCAGTTCCGTGGGAAACAGCTAGCTAATAGGGAAGTAAAGGTTCATCGATTCACCCTGAATGGGCAGACCTGCCAGAGCTGGGGAAGGAGATGGAGATGAGAAGCGTTTTAAGAGCTGTGTGTGGGGTTCTCCCCCAGATGTCACACGTGTGGAAGATGCTTTGTGTCTTCTTTATTCTAGGCTTTCTAGCCTGGGGAACTGTTCTTTTGCCCTATTAGGCAATATCTTGATGAATGCTGTAGTTTGATCTCATTTATTTATTTATTTATTTATTTTTCCCTCTGAAAGAAGAAATGCAGAGAAAAATAGTCCCTGCTAGAAGTGAGCCTGCCTTTGTCACGAGTGGCATGCCAAGCATCTGGTTTAGTTGTTCTTGTGGAGGGCACAGGAATGTGTGGGCCTTGGCTTAAGACCTTCGACATGAGAATAACAGATGGGAAAGTTCACTGATGATCTTCTGGGCTGTCCCTGTGGAACCTCCCCCAACTCTCCACCCCAGAGTCGGCACGTAGCACGGCTTCCCACACTGTTCTGGCTGCTGTTGCAGTAAAACTGAATGGTGACTGCTAAGGTGCTCAGCAATCTGTCGAGCTAATTGGCTAGCTGTTTGAAATGGGTCTCGGGTCCAGGGAAAATGACTATACAATCTAAAGTATTTCAGCAGGGCAAAAGGTTTTACTTCTGTAGAAGGATGTGTAGCTATGCTAACTCAAGCAAGCATGCCCAGTGGGAGTCTCGCTGGGTTTTAAGTCTTAGCTCTGAGTGGTCAGAACTTGGCCTCACATTCTTATGTGATTGGCTAGGTTAAAATGACAGTTGAGCAGAATGTAATTTTTAGCACTGAGTGCAATCTTGAGGACATATTTTTCTTTCAAGAACTGCTGATTCTGGAGGAATCTGAATTTCTCCCGAGTGTTATTTCATAATTTTGTTTTTGAGTGAAGTTTTGCCCTATTGAACACTTTGTTAGGAAAAATAGTACATTTCTTTTATGTTTCCCACACTCCTCAGCCACAGAAGGCTTAGGCCTGAAACTTGGAAGAGCACCAGACTGCAGTTCTACCTTAGAGTTAACAGCTGACCTGGTGTTAGGTCTCCAATAACAATGCTGTTAGGACACTGTCAGGTAGACACGAGGTGAATGGAGGAGTCTGGAATAGAAAGTATTTCTAGAATATCTAGCTTAGAACTAGCCCCGCAGGGACAATTAAGCATACTGCCCTCAGTCTATCCATAGGAAGTTACTACTCTACAAGAGTTAGGGTAGGAAGGCAAGTCCTCAGCCCCTAAGAATATAGGATAGGGGCCTCACTTAGGAAGGAGTGGGGACAGTCTGGTGGGTGGCTAAGACCTGGATGTCCCTGGAGGGTCACAGGCCCAGGGCCTCATGGGGGCCAGTCGCTGCTGTATATGCCCTGTTGCTCTGTCCTGCTCCATTTGTCGTCCTTGAGGAACAGTGACTCACACTGGGCTCATCAGAGAAGCTGGGAAAGTATAGAGTGGGACTGGCCACGGTTCTCAGGAATGGCATCTTCAGTGGGGGAGGAAATGACTCCAGGGGAGCTTACCACAGCGGGGCAACTGCGTATCGCAGCCACTGGGGACTTGGCACAGTGTGCAGCACCTCTTTCTCACTGGGGCCATGTAGTGTGATGCCTGAGCTTTGGCGAAGTGTCATTGTGGATACTCTTTCCCATGGCGTCTGTATTCCATCCCTCACTTAGCTGTTCCATACCCTGCTCATTCTCGAGTTGAGGAGAGAGAAGCTGTCTCAGCAAGTCCTGGGCCTGTGTTCATGCTGTGCACCTTGGGTGACGACTGGGTGCTTAGAACCAAAGCTCTGCCTATGAATGAGCATGGTACATTAATGAGCATGGTGTATATTCCTCCAGGGTGACCTTTCAGTGGGACAAAGTTAAAGCACTTTCTAAGCTACGTAGTGTGTAGCATGGATACACACGTGTATGTTTAATCTGATCTGAAGATTACTGTCTCCCTTTCAGTGTTATGATCCCTCCTGGCTGCTGACTCTGGGGCCTAGTGGTGTTACCCCAACTCTTCTGGTTGAGATTGCAGCCCTGGGTGGGAGTTTTAACTGCCATCCGCTCTGCCCCTTTCTGTCAGTTACTGAAAGCCCTTGAGCATAAATGTAAGAAGTAAGACTTCTCAAACACTAACACGTAGGGCTCAATAAACATCTAGAAGGAAAGACTACCTTATTAAATAGCTCCTTCCTCTCCTCCCCATCTTTTTTCTTTTACTTCTGTAGTTTTTGTTGGATTTTGTTTAGCTTTATTTTGTGGAGGGAGGTACCTGAGGGGGTGTGTGTGTGTGTGTGTGTGTGTGTGTGTGTGTGTGTGTGTGTGCATGTGAATGCAGGTCCCTGTATGCACAGCATACATGTGGAGGTCAGAGGACAATCTTAAATGTCAGTTGGTCCTCAGGTCCCATGCACCTTTTGTTTGAGACAGAGTATCCCATTGACCTGGAACTTTGCCGTGTAGGCCAGGCTAGCTGACCTCTAAGCTCCCAGGCATTCTCTTACCTCTGCCTCCCAACTGACTGTCATTGGATTTGGAGTCTAGGGTCACCACGCCTTCCTTTTTATCTGTATCAGGGCATCATGCTTGCTAGGCAAGCACTTTACCATCTGGGCCATCTCTTGGCCCTATGTCTGTTTTTTTTTTTTAAATATATATTTTTGAGAATATATAACATATATAGTATTTGAGAAAATCAACATAGGTTATAAGGTAACTGGGAACAGAGTGGTGGCATACTGTTAAAGGCAGTATATTGTTTACACAGAAGCCTGATGTTCTCCAAGGTCAAAACCCACTAAAAGTATGTGCCTGCAAGGACCTAGGCTAACATTTATGTGACTTCCCAGCTCTTATCCCAAGTTTAAAGTGTATGAACATATCAAAGCCAAAATGACCTGATAACATGGCCCATCCAGGTCACATGCAGAAAAAGCCAGGGGTCTAGGTTCCAAAGTGATGCTGGTGTCCAATGTCCAGCCATTATTTCCAAGTATGGAGCACAGCATCTGTCTAAGCAGAATGGGGGGGGGGGGAACCATAGAACCCCCAAGCACTTGAAGCAGCTGGAGACCTCAAAGTGAGCAGAGTACAGTAACTCAAAGTGGAATTTTGCTGGGCCTTCAAGTCCCAGTGAGGCATGCAGTAAACTTTCTAGGAAGTTGAGCTCTTTGTCCCAGTTCCCCTAAAATATAGGAAGTCAGGTGTAAAACTCACTCTGAACATGGGTAGTCTTGATCTCATTTGTACAAGTTGAGCTTGAAAGCTGAGAATGTAGCTCTTTGGGGAGGGCAGGAGGATCCTGAGGCCTGGAATACTGGTGTGCAGGTATGAGTGCAGGTATCAGTGTGCAGGTATGGGTGTGCAGGTATGGGTGTGCAGGTGTGAGTGTGCAGGTATAGGTGTGCAGGTATGGGTGTGCAGGTATGGGTGTGCAGGTATGGGTGTGCAGGTATGGGTGAATAGAAATAACAAATCTGCTGTCCCTGCAAGATGCATACCTCGGTAAGAGACAGAAGCAATGAATAGGTGTCCTGGGTGTCCTGCTCCATTTCAAAATGAAGAGTGCTAGCAATTTGCATTCCAATTGTTCCCTAGGCTCCTGGATGGGTCAGCACTTCTTAGGAAGCTCCTTAGGAACCACTCACTGTAGCTGAAGTTTTCCTGTGTCCCACCCAGTCTGTAGCCGCTCAGATCCAAGTAAACACACAGAGGCTTATATTAATTAAAACTGTTTGGCCATTAGCTTAGGCCTACCATTGACTAGCTCTTACACTTAAACTCAGCCTGTTTCTGTTAATCTATATGTTGCCATGTGTTCCATGGCTTTACCTGTGTGCCATTACATGCTGCTCCCTGGATGGCAGGCTGGCATCTCCTTACTCAGCCGTCCTTTTCCCAGAATTCTCCTTGTCTGCTTATTCCATCTATACTTCCTGCCTGACTACTGGCCAATCAGCGTTTTGTTAAACCAGTGTGCAAAAGCATTATCCCACAGCAACTCACCAAGAGCCCAGGGCCAGCTTGTTGTGTGACTTTTCCTGGAAAGATATAAACAGATGTCTATGGACCCAGATAGGGTACCAGCTGACTACAGACCAAAGAGACAATTCTACCCAAGATCAGTGGAATTCTCCTACAGAGAGGTGGAACACTGAGACCTGCCCGGAAGCTTAGCAGATTCACACCCAAAGGTTGAGCCCTGAGTGGGGCAGGGCATATATACTTGATATACCTTTTGTTAGTTCCCCTTTCGATTTTAGCCCTTTTGTCTCCCCATTTGGTAACATGCAGTAATTGGGTGTTCTATGCCACAGGGTCATGGCAGAGCTACATATGCCCACACCGATACTGATTATGTCATGTTGCCTTCCTTTTGTTCTAGGAAGGCCCTTCCCATGCCTTAGTGAACTGGGATATTTAGCTTGGAAAATGAACATTGTACTGGTAAGCAGTTTTGAAAGCAGATATACACAACACTTTTTCTAATTGGTCCAAAGTTTCCCAGTTCATTGATAGGACCAGAGTTTCTGCCCTGCTTTATGACTCTTGCTGATATTGGTCTGAGGACTCGAGACTCAAGGACTTCAAGATAATGACCTCATGACCGGATTTAAAACAAACAAACACTCAAGGAAGTTCTCCTTAAAAGATACTGCTATAAATCAGGAATATTTTTATTTGACTACTGTTTTTCAATATAACCTGTGTGTGCGTGTATACATGAGTTCACAAGCATGTAGAGGTCAAAGGTCAACCTCATATCATCCTCAGAAGCAGTCTACCTTGTTTACCGCATCAGAGTCGCTGAACCTGGAGACCAGCAGGAAGGCCAGGCTGGCTGGTCACTGAGCCCCAGGGATCATCCAGTCTCTCCCTCCCCAGAGCTGAGATTACAGGCTCACACCACCACACTTGGCTTTTCATGGGTACTGGGATTCACACTCAGCTCCTTGTGCCGCATGGCAAGCATTTTTCCTTTTCCTCTGGCGTTTTCTCTGCTTGTTCCAATAAATGTAGAACTTTTAGAGCCTTGTAGCCCCACACATTGTCCTATCTTCTGTCAGACACAAAACTGTGCATCTTCTAGCTGATTCAGTAAGAAGCATTATGACTGAGAAGCTTGTTTTAGGTAATGCCGTCTTTCAAGAGTCTCAGGGCTGGGCTAAATATCTCGTAGGAATCAGGGTAGTTGAGGGTCTGAGTTCTGGCAGGCAAAGTGACTTTTGCAGATTCTATGCAGAGCCCAGGAAAGGAAGGGCCCTCATGTTCTAGGGTCGCTGTGGTAACAAGGGGAGCGGGAATACCTCAGACAGGCATCACTCTTTAAAGCCCCTGTGATGTTCGCTGAGCCCAGGCTCCCTGCCCTTTCAAGGGGACGCCTTGATCTTACATCGGAAAGTGGGTCTCATGGTCTAATTGCCCAGTGGGCTGAGGTCTAGGGACAATACACAGATATCAAAGAGAGGTTAGGCTTAAAAGAAAGCAGCCTAGTGGGGAAAGAAATAGGGAGGGATGGAGGGCAACTGCTTCTTTTTTAAATAATGTGGACTAAGGCAGGATTTCTTTCTTAAACAGTTTGTGTCTCGTTGATGCAGTGTCAGAGTGGCTTGGGGGTGTGCCTGCAGTCTTTCATCTCATCCCATTGGATTATGAATGAAAGCCCCAGCTTTGAATGACAGACTAAGTGTGCTCCAGCACAAAGACCAGTGATTCAGGAACCGCGTCAGGGCCACGGCCCTGTTACTGCCTGCTACCTTCCATGGTAGCCAGTCTGCAGCGCCGTCTGAACTAGCTGCCGTGTATTTAAAATCCTGCACGTGGTGCTCCTGCCTTACTCTCGTATGACTGCGTCCACTAGCCAGTATGGTGTGTGATGCTGGGGACAGAAGCCAGGGCCTCACACAAACCAAGCAAGTGCTGTATTACTGAGTTACAGTCCCTGCTCTTAAATTAAATATCCATAACGAAGACAAAAAAAAAAGAGCGGCATGCAAAGCATCCGTGAGAGGGCATGGCATCCATCCAGTCCAGACCAAAGCACATTACGTTGCCCATGCACACATAGGTAGACGTGCACACATGCAAACGTGCACACTCTGCTCCTCCTCTAAGGAAGGATTTCAAAATGGAAAACAACTTTCATTGTGCCCCTAGCTTCCTGCGGATGGTACCCAGCCCCATAGCCAGGGAAAGCCCTATGGACTCAGTTGCTTTGTTGTGTGGGTTTGTGGTTGGCTGGCCCTTCTCCTCGGTGCCTCTCCCCTCCCACAAGCTTCTTTTCTTTTCTCCCTTTGACTGAAGTCATTTTCTGCTCTGATTGCAGCAGCCTCTGCCGCTCCTGTATCCTTTGCGCAGCAGTGGAGGCCACTTTCCCAAGCCGCAGCTCCACAGGTGCACCTGGCACCGGGCTCGGGGGGGGGGGGGGGGGGGGGGGGGGGGGGAGGAGGTGGCAGCTAGAACAGGTGGCAGGAGCACCCCAGAGACACAGCAGCACCACCGGGGCCGTTATTTTGGTTAGAAATGCGTAAGAAAACCTTTCCTCAAACTAGGAACAATAAACAAATTATCCACGCCCACCAGTAACTAATTGAGGTTGTTTCTCAATAAACAAGTAGACTTCCGTCCTCCTAACGAGCTCCTGACCTGATCTAACTCCCAAGCTCCCTGCTCTCCCCATCTTAGCTTTGACCGCCTCAGTCTCTCTCAACAGCATCGTTTATTATGACTTCGCAGGTGTGTTATGACTCCGCAGGTCCCTATTTTTGTACCCACTTGGCTTAGAAGTCCATGCCTGTCACTTGGTTACATGACAGGTTGTCTGGTTTTTTGTTTTTTTTTTAATTAGAATTAAAATTAAATTGATTCAACTATTTATTTTCTGGGCTTTTCTAAATGAAAGAAGAGAAATGGCCGCCACAGCAGTGCATACGCACTCAGGACCTCGTGATTTCAGTGGCACGGTAACGGCCTCCTTCAAGTAAGGACGCTGTATGTTAAGATCCCACCAAAAGAGAATAATGACTGTTAGCTCAGAAACGCGAAGTGAAGTTTTAGAGGAAAACCTCCTGTAAACATCTGAACTCTTCTAACTTGGCATATCTGTGTATCATCTCCATCCTCTCTAGTCTCCACTGTGCAAAGAACCATGGGTAACCAAAGGCACCATGTGAAAAACTGTCTAAATGTGGTAAGAGGAAGAGAGTGGACAGCAGGTGGCCCAGTGAGGGCTGCCGGACCCTGACTCTAAACAAGTTGACATGTGGACATTTAATAGTGAGATTGTTACTATAGTCTTACTTTAAAATTCTCCATCACGCCATCAATTTGTTTTATGCTCCTTTTTCTATAGCTCGCCTATTCGTCACTGCATAGTAGTGCCTTCCGGTACAAGGGCAAATTGGTCCTCTTATGACGCTTCTGGAAATTAGAGCACTCATTTGTTCTAAATTCATCCTGAATGTCTAAATAAAATATCTCTTGCTTGCCCAAGGAATATTTTTCCCCAGGTGAAAATATATTTTATATGATTGTGATAATGAAATTGCTTAATACACCTTTTGAATAAAGCATTCATGTAGACAATTTAAATGTACACATTTACGATCAAGTCTCTGGGTTCCTGGACTGGCATGTGGAGGCTTATTTAAATTTATTTTTAATTCTTTTTGTGGCTAGCAGGCTTTCTTTCAGTTCAGACACACTCAAGAACATAGATGTACACATGCACATACTAGCAGAAAGTGTAAACAAGGGCTTTCCCAAGCTCTCGAGAACATTTTATGAATGGGCCGCAAAACAGAAGTGAGTGTCTTTCTTTGGAGTCCTCCTCGGCCCCTCCTGCTCTGTGCCCAGCCCTCTAGAACACTGATGTGGGTTGTGTGTGTGTGAGGAGCCAGGCTTAGGAGAAGGAAGAGCTAACTGGCTCTTTACCATGCGCAGTGAAATCCCATAATCCTGCGTGCTCCGATTTAATTAGTTCTCATCATATAAGGAGATGCAACCAGATTGATCTACTTAATTACAGTGATGTCAGTGATAATCTCCCATGACACAGACAGGGGACTCCAAGTGTCAAATTAAGCATTTGTATTGTTTTAAAAATACAATGAACTATTAGTTATGAACTGAATTTTTATTATTAAAATTATTTTAAGCTAATTCCTGTGTAAGTGAAAAAGCAGTTCCTAGACATCATTGTTTTTATTGTTGTTGTTCCAATAAAATCATATGTAAAAACTTACCATATATAAGTTTTCATCCTTTTGGCTAAGACAAATGAAATTTTACATATAAAACTGATGAAAGAATTTTATTTGACCAGTATAGATTTATTTTTAGGTCAGAGTGATTCATTTATTTATTTATTTATTTATTTATTTTTGTTTAAGCGATTTTGTTGGGTTTTGTGTTGTTTTGAGACAAGGTCTCATTGGCCTCAAACACATTGTGTAGCTTAAAAAAAAATGACCTTGACCTTTGGGTCCTTCCTCCTTCCTCTACCTAGAACTGGGGTTGCAGGAGTGTTCCATCTTGCCTGGTTTATGGGACTTGTTTAGCATCAACCTTGGAGGCTGGGAGGCAGCTCTGTGCACCTCAGAATCTTGAGCAGCACCGCTTACACATCTGTCCACTGGGCAGGACTCAAGCTTGATTTGCTGATTTCCTCATGTACCCACAACCCAGATGCTGGCCTGAAGTCTTCCTGTTGCCAGCCAGCCAGGTTGGCTCACTGTAGCCAACACCAAGGCTTCTTGAGCCCACATACGCCAGATCCAAAAGTTTTTACCCTCCTTTTCCTTTACACATTTGGGGAGAGGGGAGGTCTGACCTTCAGCATGTAACTTAACATTCCTCTCTTGCATTTAATGCCACTTTACAACGTATCTTGCATTAATATACTTGGATCTGCAAACTATTAGGATATATTATACACACCGTCTTCCCATCTAGACTGTAAATTTCTTTGGAAAAAGGAAACGGGGAAAATTGCACCCCACTTAAACAGCCTAGCCTGGAACTAATGCATATAATTGCTGGTTCTTACCCATTGAATTAGGTAAGTGAACATTGCTCTGTGCAGCCCGACAGAACAGGAGGTCATAGGGGTCATCTCCAGCTAGGCACAGTTCTGCAGAAGCACTGTTGAACATGAGGACAGAGCTGGCAAAGACCCACTCCGCCCCGAGGCATTATTGTCCTCACCAGCCCCGAGCCTGCCGATTGGAGGAAGTGATTCCCATCCTTGCCTGAGGGGCGCAGCAGAGTCCAGGGACAGTCCCTTGGTGACAGGTGTTCACATGAACTGTGTAAACCCGACAGCCCAGACACAGGTCCTGTGGTCCTTCTTTTTTGGCCCTTGAGAAGGAAGCCTTTTATGCTCAGCTTGCCGAGGTCCGCCCACATAAAGAGCAGTGACCAGGGGAGCCCTTCAGAGGCAGAGTGTGCCAATTGGTGGCCCAAGGCTGGGCCTGCCAGATCTTGGGGAGGCAATCAAGACATATGTTTGAAAACTGGGGATGATGGTTTGAAAGTTGGAGAGCTTGGTAATCATCTCCATATTTCACAGCCCTGGAGTACACATGTGGTGGACAGAAAAGGAAGCTGCTTCTGTACCTGTTTATTCAGGAGGACAGGGGTAGTGCTATTCTTCGTACCCAAGTCCCGTTCAGTTGCAGGTATCAAAAATGGGAGCATTGCTAATAAATTTAGAGTATTTCTTTAGAACACTGGGTATTTTCTTACCCAGCTCATACTTGAGTCTACCGCCTCAGCTGAGACATGGGACACCATGAATCCTAACACTGGCAGTGGACTTTCCTCTTTATAGGGCCTTTCTATAGTTATAAGCTGAGATTTACCCCACAGGCTTACTCAAGGTGTGCAGTGTAATTGATAGCGTGTTGAAGGACTCTGGGGTGTTCCGGAACCAGACCTCTTCGGTCTGTTCTTCACAGAAATTGAGATCTGCTCGTGAAAATCGGGTGTGCATGTGCGGATTTAATGCAATAGGATTAGCCAGTTCCTGACTAATTAGTCATGTGGTAAACAAAGAAGAAATTGAATTCAAAACAGGCAATAACACGATGTCTGAAGTGATTTGTACGATTTCCTGAAAGGGTTCCCAGTTGGAGTGAAGCATAAAGAGGTGGCCGAGCCAGCAGTGCTGAATATTTACTGTTTCTTATTTGTTTTCTCATTGGTCCCTGTGTAATAATGAATACATTACTCATTACTTCCAATTACTGCGTATTGTTATGTAAATTCCACAGCAATTATCTATACCTTTTTAGCAGGAAATTCGGGTTCCCACTCATGTGATTTAGCTCTTTTTGGCAGGGGGACCAACAAACAAATATGAGTTTTAGGGAGCCCGGAGTATATGTCATAGAACAAAGTGACCCTGTGTGGCGAATTGTGACATGCAGCACAGGGTCACCAGAGTGTGGTTCATGAATGATCAGGTCAGCCCCCACGGAGCCCCGTGGAATAGAAATTCCAGTAACACGCCTGCACGCTCGGTGGTAGGAATCAGCTGTCTTGCTCATGCGTGGGGAGTACTAAATGCTGTCTTCTCACCCTGTTCTGTTGGACTGTGCAGAATTGGGAAAGTGGGCGTTTGATCTCCGTGCAAGCAGTTTTCCTTACGCACGACGCATGATTCCATTGGATGACGCTTTGCCATGTTACAGATGAGTGATTGTGGCCCTAGTTAAAGGTTAACGGAATACCCAAGCCATTTTCTTAGCGCTTGGGAGTATTTCAAAACTCAAGCCATGTTTGGAAAAACACAGTTTTCCCCTTTGTATCAAAGCCCATATGAATTCAATTCTGAGGGAAATTTAAGCCACATGTTTCTGATTCATTTACACTTAACCCTTGAGAAGGTTGTGTTCCAACAGTAATTGCCTGTCCAAAAAAATTTCATTCTTTTAGTAAATCCTTCCATGAGGGCAGAGATGTAGGGGAGACCCTGGGGGGGCACAATTGGGTCACGACTCCTTGTCTGCTGGCAACCTGTACAGGCTGTGTGCCACACAGCCCTGCTCCTTCCTCAGACACACAGCTTTGGTGAGAGAGATGGGTGATAACTGAATACTGTCTTCTGTGTTGAAAATCAAAAGACAGCAAACCTTTAATCCCAGCACTTGGGAGACAGAGACAAGCCGATCTCTCTAAGTTTGAAGCCAACCCATGCTACATAGCAAGTTTCATGCCAGCCAAGGCTCCATCGTAAGAGCCTGTCTCAAAACAAAACAAAACAAAACAAAATGTAAAGAACCAAAGGAAAGATAAGATAACTTGGGTGTCTACCTCAGTGGCTTGCCGCCTCATTTTTTGAGACAGAGTCTATCACCGAACCTCAAGTTCTCACTGATTTGGTTGTCATGGCTAGCTAGTAAGCCCCCAGGATCTTCCTGCCACCCCTCCCCAACTCTGGGATTACAGATGCACGTCACCACCCTTTATGCGGGCTCTAGGGACTCTGAACTCAGGTCACTGGGCTTTTCCGGTGAGCACTTGACCCACCCTCCCAGCAGCTCCCTACCCCAAAATTAAGTTTCTTTTTTGATTTTTGGGAGGGCTTAGATTCTTGTTTGTCAAATCATACATTCAATCAAGCATTTTTTTAAGTTGATGGATTACAAATATGAGACTGTATGCCATCGACAGTGTTTAGGGTGGGAGAAAACAGTGACCAAGCCCTGTTTTCTGTCCAAGCCTTTTCTCCACATTTAGTTAGTGTCTTTCAGCTATTTAAGCGGACCGCAGCCTTAGCAGCCTCTGGCAAATGGAAGTGCATTTGAATTCTGTGTCCAGAGTGCCATTCCAGGGACCAGCAAGGACAAACTCCCTTAAGAGACGCACCAAGCGAGGCTCTACGTACAACTTACTATTTTGCAGACCAGTGCGAGCGTGAGAAGGTGGTGCAGCCTGTACCTCCGGGCTGTCAGCATCCGCTCAGTAGCTTTCCCTTGGCCCTCCAGGTTGTGATGTGCAGTGCCTGGTATGTTTGTGTGGGAAGACAGCTTCTCTCCATCTGTTCCCTCTCACCTTACAGGAACTGCTGGGTGTGGTGTGCCACCATGTGTCTTCCACGCGCCATCCCCATGTGCTGCCCCTGTGTCCCCGTCCACAGTCAGTGTACACTCTCTGTGCCTCCACATTTTCCAGCTCGTCTCCATCCTAACATGTCACCCCCAGCAATTTTACATGACTGTTTTCCCAAGGACTGTACCTGTTCATTTTACAGAGCTCTGACCCTACTGCTAAGGTCGGATTAGCTACGAGGTGAAATTCCTGAATGAATAGATCTGTGACTTAAGTCTACCGAGCCACCTCCGAAAAGCTACGTAACATTGGTAAAGTAGGTTGTATTTGTTTTGTGACAGGATTTTATGTATCCCAGGCTGACCTAAAACTATGTATCAAAGATGATCTAGAATTTCTGCTTCTCTTGCCTCCATCTCCGCAATGCTGGGATTATGAGCATATAAAACCACCCCAAGTTTGTGCAGGGCTGGGGACTGACCTTGTAGGGTCTTGTTGTGCACATTAGGCCAGCAGTCCACCAACTGAGCCACATCCTCCACCTAGCAAAGTCGTTGAATGAATAAAATCCATGACTTAAAATGTCTCCCAGACAAGCTTTGAACAATAAACCACATCTCAAGACACCAAATGTGAGCTGTGGATGAGACTGGGGATTTTATAACTCAACCTAGTGTCACAGGTACGTGATTCTCATCCACAAGGTAGGTTCCTCTTTGCCAGGCTGTAGGTCAGGGAGGGCTGTGCGAAAGACTGTGTTGGCTCTCTGTGGCCACTGAGTCTGGAGAAAGATCCTAAGCGGCAGTGTCCACAGGCCCTGGGCAGTCACCCCCAGCTTCGACTGCATGGTTCCTTGGGCTCGGCCTGTTCCACCTGCCAGTCCATTCTCGAAGGTGTTGGAAACCTCTCATTTTTAAATATTTGTTTCACAGATAACATTTCCATGGCTCCCTTCTGGAACCGAACCCGCTGTGGTTTCCTGCGTCTCACTGTCCAGTGTCTCCCTTCTCTTTATCTGAATTCCCTAGCCCACAGTTTTCTTCCTTTGGTCCCCAGGACAGAGGAGCCACAGCTGGCCACCCCCAAGGTTGCTTCTCTCTCCACCCACCCCATGGACCTCAAGTCATCATATGCCTGGTGGAGCTTTCACCCCAACTTTTAGCATCAGAATCTCAGCTGCCTTTGCAATCCCTCCCCTCCTGCATTTCCCTAACCCCCTCTATTCCCTGTCTGTCCTCCCTCCTTCTTCCTCCTCTGCTTCCCTAACCCCCTCTATTCCCTGTCTCCCCTCCCTTCCCTCCTCCTCCTTCCCTAACCCCCTCTATTCCCTGTCCTCCCTCCCTCCCCTCCTCCCCTCTCTCCCAGGCTGTTTTCTGCTCCTGTCTGTCACCCCCACAGAAAGCTAAACCACTTCTTTTGCCATAACTGTTGTGGTTTTCTGCAACTGCAAGCTTCTGGGTTGCCTGGCTTTTCCTTGTGTTCTCTACAGCGCACAGCACACAGAATGGAATCTTCTGGAGGCTTTGCGTCTTCTTGTTCACATGCTCCGTTCCAGTTTGAAATGATTGAGAAATGTAGTCAGTCAGCCTATTGAGCAATAATTCCTATTCAAAGGGAAATTCTGTATGTGCATAGAAGGAAACCGTAGAAGAAAGAAAGCTAGATCAAAAATTTAACTTGAAGAGTCCACACCGGAGCGGGGGTGGGGGTGGGGGGTGGGGGTGGGGGTGGGGATTCTGTACCTTACACTTAGGAAGGTTTTTGGTGGATGTGGTGTCTCACACCTGAAATCCCAGTATTTGGGTGCCTGAGGCAGGTGGATCACCACAAATTCCAGGCTAGCCTGAACAACAAAGTGAGTTCTGGCTCAGTCTAGGCTATAGATGAGACTCTACCTCAAAACAAACAAATAGAGCTTCTACATACCCACGAGGCAGAAACTGAATTTGGTGGCTTTGAGTGTTCCATTATGATGCAGTCCAAGACAGGAAGTGGGTGTACTGGTCGTACAGATAATTTAGATAAGGTAGCATCAGTGACCCATGATAGGATTTTATATTGAGTAATTAATGCCCTCAAACTATTCAGAAATTCTTGGATGAAAGAAAATAAGGATTTGGATAGTAAAAACTTTAGAAAAGCAAACTGTTTCTAAAGTTTGTTACCAGACATCATGTTTTATGAGCATAGATTGGCAAAGTATCAAGACCTCGCTATTGATTATAGAAACTCTTCAGTAACCAGCTCAGGCCGGTGGGCCCTGTGTGGGAAGAGCCTGTCAGAGGAGATCAGAGTGAAGCACGTCCTCCTCACGATGATTTACCAGCGGCGGCTCTGTCCTGGAGGCTCCCCACAGCATCTAAGGCAGAGAGCAGCTAACTGGAACCACACAGCAACGTGTGGACTTGAATATCTTCAACATCAAAGCCAAGCTCTGGCAAGATGTTTTGGCATTCTCATAAACACGTGCTCCCTCCTCTGCATTAAAGAAAAAAGATAAATCACAAAGTCGCTTCAAGATTAGTGTTTACTAATGGCATGTTTTATGTTAATATAATTTTTCAGGGGATGAAACACATTTTAAGTCAAAGTACTCAGCAAGGAAATGACTCTGAACTCTCACATCAAATACAAAACCATCACCAAATAACTTTGAAGCTCAGTGTTGAGTTTATCATATTTTAAATTATTAACATTTATGTTAGAGGAGACATCTTTTCATAAAATATTTAACTACATATCTTATAACTCTCTCTTCACCTCTTGACCCCAAAAATTGCAAACAAAGATAGCTCACATGTTATAAGTCCATCAAACACACAACCTTTTCATTAAGAAAAGAGAGAGAGGAAGAGAAGAAAAGCCACTCCAGCCATGTTGAAGGCCTGACCTTTGTTCAGACCCATCTGTTCTTCCTGGTAATCCTCTGCACCCCCGGGAATGGCCAGGGTCAAAGGGCAGCCCTTTCTGGTAACAGGGGTACGTGATTGGGGATGCAGAGTCAGTGCTAGGAGTCTGATGAAATGAGGGCATTGCACCAAGGAACATGAATAAGCAGCTATAAAATAATTAAATTAGAAAACAAATTAGAATTAATATAACACTGCCTTCCATTACCAGAGTGGAGACAGGTTCAAGCATAAGCAGGGAACTCTACGAAGGAGGCTGAGCAAGCTCAGAATATATAAAGGAAGAATTGCTCTGAAGGGAGATGCTATCTACCATGCCATCCTCTGTGTTTTCAAATTTTGGTTTCTTTTCGGGTATTGAATATTATTGCTTTTGCCATTTTTGATACTGATCTAAGGAGGCATTTGTCCTGAAATGTTCATGTTTCATATTTCTTTTGTATGTGTTCATGTGGATGTACATGTGTTTGCAGGTGCCTGTGTGTGAAGGCTAGACATTGGTGTTGCTTTATGTGACAGGGTCTCTCACTGGCCAAGAACCCACAAATTATCTAGACTGGCTGTCCCCCCAAGCTCCAAGAACCTGACTCTGCTTCCCTAACTCCAGGATTATAAACATGTGCCACCATGCCCAGCTTTTAAAAAATATAAATTATGCCTATGTGGATATGAGTGCAGGTACCCATAGAGGCCAGAGGATCCCTGGAACTGGAGTTACAGTCAGTTGTGAGTCACCTGATGTGGGTTCTGGGAACTGAACTCAGGTTAACTGCTGAGCCATCTTTCCAGCCCCGTGCCCTGCTTTTTTACATGCTTTCTGCAGATCAAACTCGGGTCCTCATGTTTCCACTGCCAGTGGTTTACAAATTGGAAGCCACTGTTCCTCATTTTAACTTGTAATAAGGGGTGTTCCTGGGTTCAGTTGTGCCTGGTATAGCTTGTGTCCAGCTCTGTCACACACACACACACACACACACACACACACACACACACACACACACACATACACACACGAGCTCTTTCAGCAGACCCAGCCCCATGACACTTGATGTCCACAATGACCTGAGGTGTTGACTTTGGGTAAAAAGATACTTTTGTGTAGTCAGACTTTGGGAAGGTTCATTCTAGGTGAATAGTATTTGTGGGCATTGTGACTGACTACCCACTGTGGAGACCCAGAACACTGTTGACGAGGTCCAGTCAGAACACAGACACAGACTCCTAAGCAGTAGAGTTACAGGGAGACTGGGTGTGAGCCTTCAGCGGTCCAGCTGACAGACCAGCCATGCTCTTTATGTTTGTTGTCACTGGTCACTCTCTTCATTAGCACAGTAGCTTTGTTTTACAAATAATGACTCCAACAGAGTGTGGTTTTGGACTAACTAGACTGAAAGTTGATATAAAAATTAGTAACCACCTGTCTTTAATCAAAAGTGGAGGGGAAGAAGCATAGTTTTCATTGATCTTTAAGGTCAACATTTTCCCCCTTGAGACATGAGTTCATGTATGCCAGGCTGGCATCAAACTAAGAATAGCTTTGAACTTTTTAAGTACTGGGATTGCCAGCATCTACCACATCTCATTTATACAATGCTGAAGGTTGAATCTTAAGGCTTTATGTGTGCCAGGCAAGCACACTACCAGCTACCTGGGCCGTAAGGCCAGCTCTTGACAGAGTAAGACCCTATCTCAACAAAACAAACCAAACAAACCAAAAAAACCACACACACACACATACACACACACACACACAGGCAGACAGACAGACAGACAGACACACACACACACACACACACACACACACACACACACACAATTTAAAGATTTTAAAGGTGACTCTCAGTTTGTATTCTGGAAAAAGAAATATTTAAGGAAGACCATCTGGGATTTTGAGCATTTTGGGGTGCCTGCCAGCTGTCTCTGACAGGACTTCTTCCTAAAGGAGCACAGGGCTGTTTGAGCCTGGCTTAGACTCCTTGAGTTCTTTCTAATGCAGGTGAGATTTCTGGAGTTTCTGCATGTCAGTGGCAAGTGGCAGTTTTGTCTGCAGAGTCAGGGAAAGAAGCAACATCCATCCATCCTAACAGCCCAAGCTTTGGCACCCAACAAGTACCACCGCCGAATTTAATTTTGTTTTCCAATTAATTTTCTCCAGTAGACAACTTTTTCAAAGCTTCATATGTTATCAGCAATAAAATGAAATCCCTTATTCCTACTTCATATCTTTGAGTGCAGCTCATTGAATTTGAGTGAGGGATTAGAGAGAGAAATTAAGAAGGGGCTGGCTGTAAAGATAGGATGGTGATAACATTAACCATTGCAGAGATAATGGAAGTTGTCGGAGGCCTGGTGTGCAAGATGCTTCCTTTCCATGTGTTTAGTTGGTATGTGCAGGTAGCTAAAACAGTGTTTTGTTTTTAAGGTTTTTTTTTTCTGTGTATGTGTGTTTCTGTGTGTATGTCACATTAATTCAAGTACTCGTGGAGGGTCATACCCCCTATAGTCAGAGTTAGAGGCTGTTGTAAGCCACCTGAATTAGATGCTCGGAATCAAACTCACACTCAGGTCTTCTGGAAGAGCAGCAAGCCCTTTTAACCAGTGGGCCATCTCCACAGCCTGAGATGTTGTTTCTATACAAGAAATGCATTAGTTTAAAGTACTGACAAGAAGCCACTTGAGAAGATTGACTCTGGTTATAAACTTGAGGGAAGTTAGTCCAAACATAGACTACTGCAGTGATACAAGCCCCACAGTACCTTGCTAAATGCTAGATATTCAGAAAAGTTTTGATACATACATGGGTTTAGCTTTTAAATGTTCCAACTTTCTTGATTTGAATATTTTAAAAAGGCACTTGCGTGTGCGTGCATGGTACATGTGTGTCTGTGTGTGTGTGTGTGTGTGTGTGTGTGTGTATGCACCTGCACAATTAAAGAAGCTAAAAGCAGTACTTCGTGAGTCTTGGAAACAAGACAACTTTGCATACAATTCTTGTTTGGGATTTTTTTTTTTTCACAGCTGCTTTCTGCTATAACTGGGAGGGGGGAAAATGCATACAGATCGGCTGCAACTTGTGGCCTGATTCTGATGTCCTGTGTTCTCATGTTCTTAGAGAGTAACGGAAGGGATGATGTTTATTCGAGGCTTTACACAATACCTTTCTAGACTATTTAGATCATGGATTTGTTGCAAATGTATTTTTGTGACATTCAGTGTCTTGAAATTGCCCACTCTCAGTTCATTCCTGGAGACTGCAGGAAGGATTGGGGGTATGCTCAAAGGTTGGATACAGTTGTCCACCACAGTGACCAGTTCAGTGTGCTCAATAACGTTGGCAGTTCATGTGAAAAGTCCACACTGGAGACTAACAGAAACTGTCCCACCCAATCTTCCAAACTTGGTCCAAAAGAGAAAGAATGTTCTTATGGCCCCCTCCCTTGCTCCGTTATTTGGCCCTGCGTCTGAATTCCCAGACCTGTGCAAAGCATCTGTTTACTTTTGCTTTAGGCAGAGGTTATAGTAGTGATTTATTATTCATTGTTCACCTCAAATAGATCAGTGTGGCATCTTAATTAAGCATCATTTCGTCCGTGTTTATACTGGATGAACTAAGAAAATAATAGTTGTTTAGGTTAACCCTGGTTGGCTGTTTTGTTCTCATTACCTTGGATGTTGATTGCCGTGGAGCCTGTTGCTGTGGACCTAGGACCTCAGAGTCCTCATGCTTCACATTTGAGCAGAGCAGATCTGTCTGCAGTCCTCTAGCATGAGGCTCTGCAAGTCACGGCCAGATGCCGCTCTTTGCCTGCAGCTCTTTCCCACTGACACAGTCACAGTGTGGTAGCTGCAGATACTTTAGCCCGTAGGACTCAATGTATATAGATGACATTTGCTAGTGGTTCCTATTCTGCCAGGAATAGCTTTGCCCCTGTGTCTTTCTAATGTGAATTGTCACATTCCTCATACTCTTCCTTGTTTGGCATCCTGATCCCCCCAGCCCAGATGGCACCCTTGTTGGATCTGATTACACCTACCCTGTGCCATCTTCCCATCTCATCCACCTTCTTCATCTTTTTCAAGTTCTACCCGACATACATGGCACCTCATGGAGGAGAGCTCACAGATGGACTACTTGTCATTAGCATGCCTGGCCATTCTACGTCAGTGGATGTTTCCAGTCCTGCTCTGTGAGGAGGACTAAGCATCCAGGCAACTCTCCAGCCAAAAGTTGCCCTTTAAGAGAAGACTCAGTCCCTCCAAATCCCAGCAAGGGTACTGGTATTGCATAGGCTAAGCTTACAGTGTATATATTATAGATATGGTTGTTTTTATTTGTGGTTTATTAATTTAGTGGCTTCCATTCTATAAAATGTAACGAGAGCTGTCATGGGCTACATAACTGGGGTTTTGTGAGACAGGAGACAGGAAGCAGAGTTACAGAAGAAATGTAATTTTGTTGGTGTGGTGGTTTGAATAAGAATGGCCCCATGGGCTCATATATTTGAATGCTTAGTCATCAGGGGAAAGTGGCACTACTTGAGAAGGATTACAAGGTGTGGCCTTGTTGGAGGAACTGTATTAATGGGGGTGGGCTTGGGGGTTTCAAAACCCCAAGTGTCTCTGTCTATCTCTCTGTCTCTGTCTGTCTACATGCCCCCCTGCTATGGATCAGGATGTAGCTTTTAGCTACTGCTCCAGCATCTGCCTGCATGCTGCCATGCTCCCTGCCATGATGATAATGGACTAAACCTCAGAGACTATAAGCCAGTCTCACTTAAATGCCTTCTTTTATAAGAGCTACTTTGGTCATGGCATCTCTTCACAACAATAGAGCACTGACTAAGACAATTAGTTTCTTCTACATATGAGAGGTTTCTTTTTCATAGGGTTAGTGCTGAAGAGACTTCCTTACCACATTGCCTTGGGTGGGCTGGACTCTCCTATTTTCAGGATAGACTGTCCATTTTGATATCTATCTACTTTCGTAAATTGCAGTTGGATGAAGTTTCATTTAGAACGAGGGACTGACTCCATTTTTATTTGATCTGATCTACTAAGTTAACAGGAGCTCAATACAGAAAGATGGAGGCTTAAAATTTCTTTTTAACAAACCTAAATCCCTATCATCTAACAGGTAACAGACAACTCATTTATTTCTGAGGCTAATCATCTGATAAACATGAAAGCATTTAAATTAACACAGAGGGTGCAAAGCACACCCTTCATCTGTATCAGGAGAAGCAGATGTGTATGCACAGCTGGTTCTTAGCTCTGTGTGTGAACCTTTTCTCAGAACTGACCTGCTATTGGGAGAAGTATCTCCCGCTCTGAATTGTGGAGTTTCAGATTCCAATGTGGTGATGTCGGCAGGCCTTGGACTTGGAGGGACAGGTCCTGTCAAGCTTGAAGGCCTAGTTAGATCCTGTAAACGCCTTTGAAGAAAGTGTCCTTCTAGCCCTTTGATCGGACTTCCTACGTTCTTTTCCATTTTGTCTCTGCACCTTGTTGCAGTGGGTCAGATTTGGAGTGTGTGGTGAGTGTTGCAGCTGAAGTTAATCAAATGGAACCCTTTTCCTCTTTCAAATAGGACGGCTTTCTTTAATTTTCTATTGGCACCATTTCTCCCAAGTCTCTATTTTATGCCTTGCACACTGCCAGTGTGCATATGACAATGGTGCACACATGAACCCATGCCTTCCATTCCAGTGGCAATGCCTTCTTCATCTTTTTGCTCCCCTTAGACACAGCAGGGGTCCTTGCTCTCGCTCTGCGTGTGGATGAGTGCCAACAGATCCACCACTTACCCCCTCAACATTAAATTTCAGCCACACATCTCCTAGTTATGATGGCCTCTAGAGTGAAACAATCTCTCCCAGTTGAACCCATACTTGGGCCTGGATGGAAAATGGGCCACGAAGACAGGTACTCTGCTCCTTTACAGATATCTGTCACCAGAAGTTGATGGCTGCCGAATACTTTGGGCCAGCTGTCAGTAATTACCACTGTGAGAGGTCGAAGTTCACGCGTTCTCAAGTAGTCTGGGGGTGCATGTCATTGTTGTCTTGCTTGCTTCTCCCATTGGAGGGCAAGTGCTTTGAATGCCCCAAAAGAAACGATTACAGAAGATTACAGCTCTTCGTGGCAATCTCTGTGTCTCCTTCAGTGAGAAAAGTCTGTGAGGAGGGGTGTGACTTGCTCAGCAGTTACTCACCTTGTTAGGTCTAATTTCAGAACACTTCAATTGCCCATTATTTCAACACTTTTTTCTTTTTTACAAGTACCCAGCAGCAGTGTTAGAACTGCAGTATGTTGGTGCCTGCTGTTGCCACCAAGCTATGTGCTCTGTTCGGAGGATAAACTCTTGGGAGACACCAAGATCCACCCCCTCCTCATTTGTTTCATGAGAGTCTCTTTCGTTCTGTGTGACTATGGGAAGCATTCAGTATGGGGAATTACCCAAATAACCAAAGCTTAGTGCTATCATGAACCAAGCTGTTGTCTGTTTATAAGTTAGAGTTAATGGCCCGTGCCTCTCTAGCAGTGTATTCCAACGATGGTTGAACCACTTTTTGGAGTCCTTGGCCAATCGTTTCTATTAGTTTGTTTCTTTGGGTTTAAGAGATGATGGCCCCTGTGTTAACTGAAGACTGTTAAAATACTTGGGTCTGTTTCTATAAAGTCCTATCTGCTTCTTCCACAGCCATTTGATTTTCCTTTTCTATCAGTGACACTTGATGCTATGAAATATTATCACATTTTAAAAACACGTTCTTGGTTGGAAATGCTAAGCTAACTCTATCCCATGTAGAATCCACTCCTTCTACAAAGGCAGTCGAGGGTAGTGCTTCAGACTAGCTGTTTGGTCTTGGACAAGCCACTTAGGACTTCCATTCTTTCCCTCCCATCTGGGAAGGTGGCAGAACAGGCCTCAGCTTTTGACAGTTGTGAGATGTGGGTGCACTGGGAGAGCCTAGCGCCATGGGATAGTAGAATTGCTGTTCTGGCTCTTTCGTTATGGATACACAACTGAGTAAGGACCTTGTTGCAACTGTCTTGTAGCTCCAGGGCTTTTGGTTATGTCTGTATGTATTCCCGGCCGGGCGTTGACTGGTTGCCTAGGTTGGAGAAGTTGAGGGTGTGCTGTTCTTTTCCATCTCCCACAGTTCTGTGATTCTTCTGTTTCTGGGATTTACACAGATATAATGTGAATACAGTCAGTCTTCTGACTACCTTTGTGACTTAGTTGATAGTTACCCTGAGCTACCAGGAGACCATTATCTGCACATCTGCCTGCAGGTGCACATCCCCTGCATGATGTCAATCACTACCTCTTCTAATCCTAAAAGAACGTGTAACTTTTTGTGTAAAACCTTTGCCTGAAGGTCTAGTTAGAAGAGATTGCTTATTAGCCACAAAAAACATTTTCTCAGTTGAAATCCTAGGATTATTTTGTTCCATAAACTCTGTTTCACCTTCAGGATTTGAGAATGTCAAATGGTGGGATTCAATCCTTGTCCGTGAAAGTCTGGGATTGACTGACAGCCAAGATCAGTGTTCCCATAGTTCTGCCTGCGCAGAGCGTCTTGTCTGCTCGTTCCCACTTAGGCTTGTTACATTCTTAGGCTGCGTGGCTTACCGTGGAAGCCACTAGCCACATTTGCCTCTTCACCTTTCAGTTCCCTAAAATCAGAGGAGAAGCTCAGTTATTCCATGAAGTGGCCACAGGTGAAAGGACCTTAGCTACTTGAAGCAATCACAACGGGCAATGTGATGCACGCTCGAAGGTTGTGTTCACCTGTGTTGTGGGACAGTATGCCTGTTAGCATTTGGCACATGATGCTTTTCACTAGCCAAGTCTGGAGGTCTGGTTTCTTAGCTGGTGTGTGGTGCAACACTCCCAGTCTCAGGTTACTGAGCGACTTTTGCCTTTCGAGGTGAAGGCCAAGCTCAGCCTCCTTGTTCTGACATGCACCCTGCTTCTAGCTTGGCCTTCACCTGTCTGAACCACATAGGTAACCAGAAATAGAAGACAACCAAACACCCAGGACACCCCAGAAAACCACAGGAGTAGAGATTCAAAAACCAGAAGAAGCCTAAGTGAGGTCATCTCAGGAGATTCCAAGTTCCGTGGAAGCTGGTTTATGCTTAGTCTTAATGACTCTATCTTGTGTTTAAATAATGTCAGCACTTCTGTCCTGAAATGAAGTGGTATGTAGTGGGTAGCCATTCCAGCTTTGATCTGGAAGTTCCAACCCCCATTGAGGCTTCGGTAACTGTCATGCCTACAAGGCGGGGCCAAGAGAGGACCCTGAAGACCCCAGATCCGGATGCGCCACCTCTCTTAGTTCCTGGACCCTGGATGCTGGAGGTAGACCGAGCAGAGTTCTCCAGAGAACACCGCCGGACTGAGCTGCATCTTTCCCAGACCCTGCAACCTACCTATCCCTTCATTTGTAAGTTACGCCACTAAATAAACCTCCCTTTTAACTACGTGGAGTGGCCTTAATAATTTCACCAATAGTGGTATACAGGTATCTTTTAGGTGACTGTACTTTCAAAAGCATGACATTCCCAGGGGTTGGGTTATAAGATTTTCTCAGGTTGCCATCAGCATTTTTCTTTTCTTTTTGAGGTTAGAATAAAATAAACATCATTTCTCCCTTCCTTTCCTCTCTCCAACCACCCCATATACCCTCCTTGCTCTTTTTCAAGTTCACGGCCTCTTTTTTGCAATAATTGCTATTATATATACACATATGTATATATGTCTATAAACATATATGTATATATGTGTGCGTGTGTATGTATATATATATATATATATATATATATATATATATATACACACGCACACATATATATTCCCAAATATATCCTGCTCAGTCAATATAGTGTTACTCATATGCATGTTTTCAGGGCTAACCATTTGAGTATTTGATAAACAGTAGTGTGCTCTTCCTTGGAGATTACTTGCCCCACTCTCAGCATCATTAGTAGGTTATAGATTCTTGTGTAGGGTGGGGGCCTTGTAGGTATTCCTCCACCCACTTTGGCATGTCTATTGGTGCCGTCCTTGTTCATATTTATTCAGTCCTGTTGGTGAGACTTCATGGGTGTAGCTTCTGACATTTCTAGGAGGCACAGTCTTACAGAAAACTCCCTGATCCTGGCTCTCACAGTCTTTCCACCTCCTCTTTTGCAGGGCTCCCCGAGTCTGAGGTATGAAATTATGTTTAAGGTATATCCATTGGGACTGTGCTCCCCAATTCTTCATTTTGATGGGTTGTGATTTTCTGTAATGGTCTCTGTCTGTTGCAAAGAGAAGTTTCCCTGATGAGGGGTGAGGACTACTACACTTATTTATTTTATTATTATTTAGAATGCAGTTTAGAGTGTATGCTGGTTTAGTACAGTGGAATTGTAGGTTCTCCTCCAAGATCCGTGACTTACTAGCACTGAGTAGTTGGCATGGTTTCCCTCTTGCTGAGCAAGGGGAACAGCAATTTTTAAAGAGAATGTGGGAGTTGGGAGGCAGCTTGGTGGTCATCACATGCTCAACATGTTCAGGGCCCTGGGTTTGATCCCGGCCCTCCTGCCTCACGCCCCAGACAGAGGAAGAATGTGGTAGGAAAATAGAATAGAAAATATCAGATTGCTTTGGGAATGCTTTTATTTCATAATCTGTTTCAATTTCATACTTATGTGCTTTTGTGCTGATTACTACATAAAACACCCTTTTTATTGAGGGCTGTGGTTAAAACATGAGAAATACTTGGTTAGAATTATAGTTAACTGACAAATAATTCTTTCTCCGGTTTTGTAATGTCTGTTTCCATGGCACCGGTAACTTGCTTTGTCATACATTTTGCCATGCTTTTACAGCATCAGAACCATGGAAAACTAAGTAAGTTCTTCGTCTGAGCGCAGAAGCCTGGGAACAGAGAACCCTCTGCGGGGAGCAGGTGATGGCCTCAGACTTGAAGTGTATGTTACAACTTTGATAGAAGACTCAAAAACCCTTTTCTAGCATGAAAATTTCAGACTGAGGAACAGGGAATTCATTCAGCTCTGGGAGAAATAGTGAGTGCAGACATACGTTGTTCTGTGTTGGAAAATGCAGACCCAAAGTATAAATACTCCTGTCATGGTTAATTTTGATTATCGTCGTGACTGGATGTAGAACCAGCCGGGAGACACTCTTCTGGGCATGTCTTTGAAGGCATTTCCAGAGAGGTGGGACTAAAGAAACACTTTGAATGTGATCTACACCATCTCCTCCCTCCCCACCCCCAACATCCCAGAATGACTAAGAAGGAAAAGAGGAGAAAGGTGACCAGGCAGCAGCATTCCCCTTTGACTGCTTCCTGGTCTACCAGGCTGCTCTCACCATGCCTTCCTGCCATGATAGGCTGGACTCCTCTGATGGCTAATCTAAAATACACCTGTCTTCCCTTAGGCCAGTTATTAAATCACAGAGGCGAGAAAACCCAGTAAAAGCGAATGGAAGCAAACAGGAGAAGCATGTGTCCAAGGCTGCTCAGATTAGTGCCTGCACCAGCTCACGACTTACACACTAGCCTGCAGCCCGCCGCCGCCTGCCCTCAGCAAGCTCACATCTTGTTTCCAGAGGGTCACAGGTCCAGGAAACAAGCAACAATGAGGCTGCATACACTGCACGCCCAGTCTCCAAAAGTTCAGCTCCTCATGCAGACGAGGATCTCTGCCCGGCTGTGACCCTGACCTTCCTCCCGGTGTGAAGCTGTCTGCACACTCTGAGTTCCCCCAAGCTGGCACAACTCTGCATAGAATTGATGCTTCACTGTGACAAACAATTTAGGAATTCAGTTTAAATCTTTTCACAGAACAATTGCAGTCAGGATCCAGCACAGGCCTTTCCATGTTGCATTCATCCTCAAGGGCTGATTTTTTTTCTTCCCCTTGTTTCTATTGAAAGATTGCCAACAGAAATAAATTGAGTGGGATGTACTTCCGTTATCACGTCTCTGCTTTTACTTAGGTATTTATAGTAAGAAGATTAAGTATGCAGAAGCTATTCTTCCTATTGAGGTGAAGCAGAGATACAGGGGTTTAATAAGCTCCTGGGTGCTGGTTTGGTCTAATGAGAAGGGCATGCAAATATCCAGGGTCTAGCTGAGTGAAATTGTCACCCTAGGAGACTGCTGCTCCCTGCAAAGTCTCTAGGACCATCAGCCATGTTCAGCCATGCTCTGTGCCAAGAATGAGCTGGTGGCCGGAGTGGGAACCTTGATCCGAGCTCATCCATCACCTCTGAGTTTTCTCATGGGAGCACCTGCAACATAGCCTTTAACTTTTCTCTCCTTGATCCGTATAGACTCTGCTGTTCCAACCTAAAACTTAAAGTGACTCATTTGGTCCAACTGGGAGCCATCTGTCCAAGTGCAGAGACTTTGTAATATTGTCTGTTGTTTTCAAAATCCAGGGCCTGTGCTGCTTGATTAGTTCATGTGTGCTATGGCCTCTCCATCACATACATATGTGCTGGTCTGCTGAAAGAACCACTTTGAAGTTATCAGAGGGAGGAACAGCTTCCAACGCACTGTGAACCTGGGACTGGGCTGCGCTGCTGGGTTCCTCTCATTGCTTTAAGTGTTGTGAAAGGGAGGCACGTCAGTATGCTATCCTAGCATGCCACACTCAGGTTGCAGAATCTCTGCCTGTCAACCAGAAGTCACTGCCTTTCCTGTCAGGTGCTCTCACTGGTTCTAGTACTACTTCCATCAGTTGTGTGTGTGGTGTGTGTGTGTGTGGTGTGTGCAGGTGCTCTCACTGGTTCTAGTACTACTTCCATCAAGTGTGTGTGTGGTGTGTGTGTGTGTGGGGTGTGTGTGTGTGTGTGTGTGTGTGTGTGTGTGTGTGTGTGTGTGTGTCTGAGTGCACATTTGAGTATAGGTTGCATATGTGTACCTGCAAATGGAGGCCATAGATCTAGGTTGAGGGTTATTCTTAAAGGGCCATCCCCCTTGTTTTTTGAGGCAAAATCTGTAAGTAGTATGGAATTTTCCTCATGGGTTAGGCTGACCAACAATACTGAGGATCTACCTTTCTCTACCTCCCCAGCACTGGGGTTACAAGCACGCCCCTCCATACCTAGCTTTTAAATGGGTTCTGGGAATTAAACTCAGTTCCTTGTGGATATGTGGCAAGCCATTTTGCTAACTGAGCCGTGTCTGCAGACCACTCTCTGCTTCTTATTCTGGTCTTGTTTTCACACAGACTGGATCTGTCAGCCTCCAATTCCTGTCCCTCTCTCAGAGCCCAGCTTAGACTCAGGAATCTAAACTAACACTGGCCCTGTCTCCACCGTTCCCTCAAGCAGTGGTCACTCCTGCTTTCGCAACAATGACTGCATCTGGTTGTGTGCTAGCTGCAGCGCATAGGAACCATTTTCTCATCTCTGTGGATTTGCATAGTGCAAACAAGTTTTATATAAGTGTCTGGCATTTAATAGTGTAATAAATAATTGGGTAACTGTTGCTGCAAATGACATAAATATGTTAGAGCCATTTTAAGTCTCAGCCTTCCCAAATTAACTAGGGAAAAAAAACACTCTCAGCCCAAGTCCTAGAGTACTTACTATAATAAGCATGAAATACATAGGTAGGGGGCACGGAATGGGTGCAAAAAAAAAAAAAAAGTCCATTCTTGCTGTCTTTACAAAAGAGAGGCCCTGCCTGGGGTAGAAAAGGGAACTTGGGTAGGTGGCTTTAGTTTCCCACAAGGAAGGGTAACCCTGGCATCTAGCAGCTCGAGGCACACTTGGCTGCTGCAGGCAATGCCTGTCTGTGGCTAGCCTCCTTGCTCTGAGTCCAAGCAGGCTCAACCCCAGACGTTGCTCTATCATAGCCAGGGAAGCCGTGTGGCGCTAGGAGGCTTCTCCATAACTACAGAACTTGAAACTGTCCCTTTTCCTCCATCTTCAGAGGGAAGAGTTCACCTGCGCGTGTCCAGCGTGTGTTAAAACGATGATGGTTTTATGTTTCTGAGGGAGTTTCCATGGAAGTCTTCTGTTATTTATTCTGTCAGGTTTCCTGGTCCATCCCCACCACAACCCCACCATCATTTCAGCACCAGTCTGTTTCTCCGAAAACTCTCATTGCTTTATGTGTGAGCACATTAAACCACAATAAATTTATGAATACGGCTGCTCCATTACCAGAGAACAAGTTTTATCTCCTAATAAATTGATGTTTCTTTTTAGTGTCAACTGAAACCAAAATTTACACCCGAGGAACTGAACCTTAACGCTAAATAATTACTTCAATGCCACTAGCGGTGAGAAAGGGTACCCGCCGCCCAGTCCTAAAGGCCAGAGCAGGAAAAATGGTTTTCCCCCGTTAATTGTTTCTTGAAAGCATCATTTAGAGACGGCTGTAATTGAAATAGGAGCAGCACGCTCTGGCCTCTGAAGCAGCTACCAAAACTGCAGCCTTGTTGGTATGAGGTTCTCTGTGAGACACAGAAGGTGTATTCATGCTGTGGGGCTCAGGGGGGAGAAAAGGTTTTCCTCAGTGGTTTCTCTCTCTAGAGCCGTGTGCTAAGTAATGGAATAGCTGCTTCAAAGTCCTCAGACTTCAATACACATTAAGTCTATCTCTCCTACTACAAAACATGAAACTGATGTCAATGAAAGATACAGACTGGACAATGAAATAACGTAAAGTTTAGAGACTGTGAACTACAATATATCTATTTGTTCCTTTGTCGTGGCTGACAAAATACTTGATAGAAGCCACGTAATGGGGGAAGGTTTTGTCCTGGCTCACGGTTCCAGGGCACACAGCTCACCGAGTCAAAGGAGGTGTGACTGCCAGAGCTCCACCTGTGGTGGCAGGAATTTGGGGCACAGCTTGTTACATCTTGTTGAGCCAGGGAAGCTGACATCCATTAAGGAGTCAGGTTTACCCCCACTGACCCTTCCTCCAGCCAGGCTCCATGTGTCAAAGGTTCTGGACCTCCCAGAACAGCATTATCAGCCAAGGACCAATGCTCAAATACTGGGCCTGTGGAGCTATTCCCCATTCAGATGCTAACAATGGCCAAAGTCTGGCATGTATTCCTCTGGTGTGGAGGGGGGTATTCAAATGGGTTCAGGTGTTTCATGCACAGATAAGCACGTATCTAGAGGGCAAATAACCATTTTGGGTGCCATTTCTCGGGGCTGTCCATCTTGTTTATTGAGATAGAATATCTGACGGAGTTCTGGAGCTCACTAAGTAGACCAGGAAGACTAGCTAGTGAGCCCCAGGGATCCTCCTGTCTCCACCTCCCCTGCACTGAGATTAAAAGTATATGCCACCGTACTTAGCTTTTCACATGGGTTCTGGACCTGAACTCAAGCCCTCAAACATGTGAGGTACACGTTTTACCCATCTCTCCAGCCCAAAGGCTGGTTTTATTCTTATTTTTGTGTATGATGCCTCAGATATGGGACTTGTTTAGGAAATATACTGAATACCTCCAGCTTGAGGAGCCTGTGTAGAATGAAAGTATTGTTTATTTTCCATTCATTTATGCAAAATAAATATTACAGGCACACACACACACACACACACACACAGAGAGAGAGAGAGAGAGAGAGAGAGAGAGAGAGAGAGAGAGAGAGAGAGAGAGAGAACTGCTACAGAGACAGAACTCTTGCGATTCCCCCTCGTTCATGTCTGGCACAGACTAGAAAGTCTCTCTCCAGTTTCTGTGCATGATGGAGAATTTCAGCAGAGAATACCTGCATGAGCTAACCTGGAACCTGTGCATAGATAGGCATGATCCCGCCTCTGTAGCCCTGAATTGTCACTTGTTGTTCCTGGGCCTCAGCATTCCAGTGAATACAGCAAAGGCAAGTTCTCTAATTCGAAGGCACTGGTCTTGTGATTATGAAGGGTGACTTCTGGTCTAGTAGTTTGCTGGAGTCCTCGGCCATACCTTCTACTCCACATAATCCACCTTTAACTGGCTGCTCTGCACTGTCCCCAGGCAGGGTCCGAGGGGGTCTGAGGGAGAGCACAGGAAAGCAAACAGTGCCAGTGGGGCTCAGGGACTCTGTGTTTCATGGGTTAAAAGCCAGGCTTCTTTAAATGACATTTTAATGATGGTGACTTAATCAGCATATACTCCAGTACTTTCTTGAACAACCTATGAGGTCTTGCCTCTAACATTCTGAAACAGTTCTGGTGCTGATAGAGTGACTTTTGTAAAGTCTTACTAGCACCTGGGAAAAAAATTTTCCAAAGTTAAAGGAAGATCCTGTGAAAAATCACAAAAAAATGCACTGGGTCTCGGACAAATTCATCAAGGGTTTAATGAGAAAGTATCTCTTTCTCCTTGAGAAATGTGGGCTTAGTGTTGTAGAAAGGTATGTTAGAGTTGAGAATTATTACAATGTTGAATTATTAGCATGTTTATTTCATGGCAGATTTCTAAGAATATTTACTTACATGGGAGGGGTGCTTTCCATGTAATCTAAAATCAGAGGTTCTCTCGTTTAGGTAAAAAGCCCTTCTGAAGTACTTGGAATCATTTACTATTAAAGTTACTTTAAAGAGCTAGTGTTACTATGTCGAGGCTTATACAACCCATTGCTGCTGCACCAACTCCTTGTTGAGAAACCCAGCCCCGCCCCACCCCACATTATAACCTCACTCCTGTGGGAAAATCCAACGTCCACTTTATGCTGTGGTTTCTAGAAACACATTGTGGTAAAAAGTCGAGAGTACCATATTTTCTAAATGTAAGCCTCAGCCCTTATAACCTTGGTTATGATTTGGCAGGGTGAGAACAATGCGTTTGATGTTGAAGGTCGTTTGGGACCCAATTTGAGTGTGGTCTCAGGTATACAACGTGAATGAAGAATGTATCCATAAACCCTGAGTGTTAAGAAAAAATCTGGAGCTTATATATAGGCTTGGTGTTTTAAAATGAGGGTTATATAAAAAAAAAAGCATACAATTTAAAAATTTCTGTCTCCACTTTAGACCATGCCAAAGACCATATTCTTTGAAACATGGACTAAAGCTGGTAAAAACCATAGGCTTTTCTCTTAAAAAAAAAAAAAAAATCAAAGCTCACTGTGTGCCTATTAATCAGAGTATGTTACCTGTTTACATCTATAATTTTATAGTTACAATTAAGATCCTACAGAGAGTTATAATCATGTGGTTCAAAGGGTTTGTTTAGACATCATTTAACCAAATTGAAGATATCCAATCAGGTTTTTTTTTTTAATCTCTTTGGGGTTGTTCTATAGCTCTGTTGGTAAAGTATTTGCCTAGCATGCATGAAGCCATAGGTTCAGTCCCCAGGATTGTATAAACTGGGTGTGGTGGTGCATGCCTGTAATTCTCAGTACTCTGGAGGTGGAGGCAGGAAGATGAAGAGTTCAACATTATATAGTAAGTTCAAGGCCAGCCTGGGATATGTGAAACCCTGTCTCAACAATAGGAATCTCATTTAGAATAATATTCTTTGTCCTTAGGAGTTATAGGAACTGAGTATTCATTGGTAGATGGACACTGAGGGCATGGTGGCCCATAGTCTGGTTCCCAGAGCAAAGCCATCCCACACGCTGTTGTTTTTCTGACAGAAGAGGCAGCCCATAGAACAAATGATGAGAGTATCTAACAGAAGGTCTTCATCTGTCAAGGGAGTATAGTAGTGAACCTTGGAAACCTAGACATGAGAAGGATGACAATTTCAATGATGCTGTACAGCCAGCAGATAGATATCATTGACAGACCACTTGCCTTGTGGGCATGAGGCTCAGGGTTCACTCTTCCTCACTGAAAAAGTATGATACACAGATGAGATGTAGGTAAGTAGATGTGTGTGTGTATGTGTGTGTGTGTGTGTGTGTGTGTGTGTGTGTGTGTGTGTGTGTGTGTAATAGAGAATAGCAAATAGAATAACAGTTTTAACTGCAATGTTAGAAAAAGCAGAGAGATGTTCATATTGGGTGACCATCAGCTTTCTGTCAGAGCTGGAAAAGCACCATTATATTATAAAAATACATTCTCTGAGAATTTGATGTAATATAGTCTAGGAGCATATAGTGTTAGGGATCAAGATTCCTCGTCTTATTACACATCCTAAAATGTTCATAGACACATTAATAAACACTAAAGGAATAGAAGAGGAAGAATTGTCTTTTTAACCCTCCTAGGACACTTGTAGTCAAGTAATTTCTACCTAAAACTATGCTGAACTTAAAATTACGTTCACAATATGATTTGTTTTTAAATGCTTAAACTATCATAATTTATTTGTTATTGCTTTTCTGGTAATGTTGATTTTGTCAAATGCTAGGCTTGACACCATTTTCCTTAGTCATAAGATACATGTTTTTCTACATCTTGACATCTCTGATATTTACATACCTTTTATAGCTAATGTTTGTTAAGTGGTATCACTTCCTTTGAAGAGATACACAGAGTAGTCTACAACCAATGGCTTCTTAAATTCAATGATGATGGGAAGTTATCATTGTTTGCTTCAGAATTTTCTTTTTTACAATTTTGTATCACAAAACTGAAACCATGTTAATTTTTAAAATAATTTAATTCATTCATCTAGGGACTGGAGAGATGGCTCAGTGGTTCAAATGAACATTTCTAGCCACAGGACAGGGGATTAATTCTCTGAGATTTGTGACATGTAAAAGGGATTGTTGTGTCTCTGTTGATTGTGACTGTAGAGAATTAACATCATAACTACATCCACACTGCCATAAGCCCTAGGGCTCCATGGAAACAATTTTGTGAACCTTCCACTGTGTACATGTCATATACATTCATACTTACCAGAAGGGCCTCAAAGTTTATTAAACATTCTGCATGATACCACTTCAGCCATCTGTTCCATGGGCCATGCACTTCCTCTCAGCATTCTCTAGACAATATGAGCCAAGACCATGGAGATGGTTTTTAATGTCAATACAAAATAATGCAACAGAAACCTATAGAAACCCTGTTGCACTGACAAAATGAAATGTCAGAGGAGGTCTGTTGTAATGTAATATCAGAACAAAATGCCAGCCAGAATCCAAGGAGGCACCATTATGATGTGAGGATGGAGCAATATCTGTGCCAGCCTTAGAGACATGACACTATGAGAGGAGAGGAGAGGAAACGGCGTCCGCAGAGGCTGTGACTTCACACCTCCACATGGCTTTTGTTAGTTGGCTGTCTTGTGATGGAAAAGAAAAGTTCTACATTGTGTTCCCTAACTCATACTGTTGCAACTCTGGATACCCCCATCGTCGTTCTTTTGACTAATGCCTGGCTTCAGAAGCCACTGGTATTCTCCCTGAAGTTGTCCCTGTATGTGATTGTCCCTGACTATGTCCCTTTCAGTGACTCCCTTTCAGTGCTGCTGACCGCATTCTTCATCCTAGTGGGTCTTGGTGTAGCTTCCCTGCAAACTGGTCATTGGGCATCAGCAGATGGTGTGAAACACAGAATGGCAGGTGACTCGGCTGGTGAAGGTTCTCACTGGCTTTAACAGATGCCTGGATCCATTGTTTTCCCCTCTATTTCAAGTGGAAGCTGGCACTGCCCTGCCTCCCTGATCTTCAGTAGAAGGCTGGTTTTGAAATCTGTGTCTTTGCCCTTTTGCCTGGTATATGTCTGGTAGTCTCTTGACTAGGTAGTGGTCTGCCCGTTTTCTAAGCCCCTTCTTATTAGTAGAACAAAGATTCTATGTATAAGCAAAAAAAAATCGAATTTTTACTAAAATCTTTGACGATGTTGAACAATTTTGAAATGTAACTATGTATCAAAGTTTCTCTAGTTTCCTTTCTGTTGCTGTGGTAAGACACTGACCAAAGCATCTTAGAGGAGGAAAGGGCTCATTTCAGTTTCCAGGTCACAGTCCACCATTAAGGGAAGCCAGGCAGGAATATGTAGCATAAACTGTGGAGGACCGCTGCTTGCTAGTCCACTTCTATTACCATGCATACCTAGCTTTTGTATGTAGCTGAGGATCAGCTACCCAGGGAATGATGCTACCCACAGTGGGCTGGCCCCTCCTACATCAATTGACAATCAAGACAACTTCGCAGACATGCCCATAGGCCAGTCGTACCCGAGCAATCCCTCAATTGGGACCCCTTATCAGATGACTGCAGACTGTGTCAAGTTGACAGGTAAAGGCCACTAGCACAGTCTTTGAACATTTTAGACATAGAACTAAAGATTTTACTACGTAAAACAACTTTCAAAGAACAAAACGATTCAATTTTTTTTCATTTTTCTCAGTTATAGCATAACTTTAAAATCTGATGCTGGGGATACACTCAGTAGATGGTGCTTAGGTAACATGCACAAAACCTAGGGTCCCACCCTAGCGTGGCATACACTGGGCATAGTGGCACACATCTCAACCCCAGTTCTTCCAGTCCAGGGTCATCTTTGACTACGAGTGAGTTCAAGGCCAGTCTGAGTTACATGAGATCTTGTCTCCAAAAAAAAGAAAAAAAAAATAGCATTAAGCAACAATAGAATAACGTGACATTTAACTAGAAATGAAACAAAAGCAGAATTGGCCAATATGTCTGCAAATTAAACTTTACAGAAAGTTCTATGTCTGTGAAAGTGCTGCTGCTGACATTCATCAGCAAGACTGTGGGGGTGCAGAGACCTTGGAGAGTTCAGCCATGAACACTCTTGATCATGAAGAACCTCGGCGTGTTTCTCAAGTTAGAGAAGTAGTACTGATGATTCCCTTTCAAAGTGGAAGAGACACCGCTTTCTAGAAGACTAAACAGAAGGATTGACACATTCAAAGGAGCGTTTGGCCGACTTCCAGATAATCAGATTATCCATTGCTTTTTCTATGACTCTCATTATTTAGGATCCTGTACCAAATTGAGTTGGCTTGTATCCATTCACATGTATCAGTCACGAAAGAAAAAAAGGGGGGGGGGGGTGGATATGCCAGGGCCTATAACTGTGTCCTCAGAGCTCCCTAATTGTGGGCAGGTTAGCCTGTGAGGAACAGCACCACCCACTCCTTACCACCCACACCAGGAAGCAATTTGAAGAGTTCTGAATGAGGAGCTGCGAGTTCTCTGGTAGAAGGAAGAGTAAAGGCAGCACATGATGGAACTGGGTGAAGAATTGAATGCAGTAATCACCATGGTGACCACTGGGAGTAAACATGTGTTATAGCTAAAGAGATGTCAAAGAAAGGAAGGCTACTTTAAGCACAGTGCCAGAATGTAAGATGGGGGAGGAGGGGTGGGGTCAGAGGACTGGGCTGAACCTTAAAAATGGGTTTACATTTGGGGCTCTATAGGTGGCTTTATTTTTGAAGCTGGTGGAGTGATATGCACATGTAATCCCAGTACTCAGAAGGCTGGGAGGATCGCCTCAAGTTCACAACCAACCAGGAGTATATAGCCAGACCCTGTCTCAAAGAAACTAGTATTTAAGTAAATTGTGTGCATTTCTTTTTAAAGGAGTACATAAATTACTGTGTCATACCCATGTGGTGTGGTTACTGTCACAGACAACCTTCATATTTAGTTTGTAGTCACATAGTCCATATATTTTATTGTGAGTACCCGTGTGCCTAGTTTATTCTTTTTTATTGTTATACTGAATTGGAGTATTTTCTCAGAATTTTTTATTGTTTGAGAATTTTGTACACGCATATTACACATTTTATGCAAAATTTAATGCACCCCTTCACTCCCCTCTAGTTCTCCTCCTTTTCCCACTTCTCCTTCCCAACTCTTTTTCTTTTTTAACCCACTGAGTCCACTTGTATGAGCATGGGTGCAGGACCATCTACTAGATCATGGGTAGCTTCAGAGATGCCAAATCCCTTAAGAAAACTGACTCTCCCTTCCTTTGCACCTATCAGTTGCCAATAGCTCACCAGATAGGGACTGGACTTCATGAGCCTCTCCTCCAACCATGCTGGGATTTGGGATGGCTTGATCTTATCCAAGTCCTGTGCAAGCAATCACAGCAGCTGGGTGGAATGTGGTTGTAACCTTTTCTACACTGATTTCCATAGTTAGTCAGGTTTTTTTGTTTTTTTTGGTGTTTTGGTTTTCACCCCATGCAGTAGTACCAGGCGTGAGTTCCATCTTGTGGAGCAGACTTTCAATCTAATCAGGAAATGGTTAGTTACTCCCAGAACCTTCGTGCCACCATTACAGTAGTAGGCTGGGCATACTTAATCAGGCCTGTCATTCTTGCGGCTCACAGGGCTTACAGATGAGCAAGACTGTTGATCATTTTTCTCTCCTCTGCTGTCATATATAGGACTGTCCGGCACTTCCAAGTTGATTATTGAAATGATATTTGAAAATTAAAAATAGCATAAATCAGAAAGTCTAATGATAACCAAAGAGAGTAAAGGGTATTTGTGTGTGTGTGTGTGTGTGTGTGTGTGTGTGTGTGTGTGTGTGTGTGTGTGTATGAAAACGGGTCTCTTTATGAGCTTGTACATGAGGGTAGAATGACCCAAACCCAAAGGTTTCTGGGTTCTTCTGGGTAGATATTGAAATGGCTTCATAGAAGGATCTTCCATGGTGGACATGGTCCCGACCTGGTGACTGATCTGCATCTCAGAGCACCTTTTGTAAATAAGCAAATGAAACAAAAGAAAATAAAGAATGCCATAAAAGAAAAGTGGTATAATCAAAGCTCCCTGTGTGAATGAACAGTGAGCAATATTGATCTAAGGTGGAAAATCATTATTATCCACACTATGCTGTTACTGGAGGGGAGGAGGGGAGGAGGGAGGGGTCGGGATTGGGATCACTGTGTAAGAGGCTTGTGCTTGTCTGCCTTAACAGGAAGTTGACAGAGATACTTCAGTACAGCAAAGAGAGAGTGCAGCTACAGGCATAACATGCCGAAATGTCTAGATACCAGCGGAACTTAGAAGAGGAGGATCATTATAGAATCCCAAGTGTTTGTTTTTATTAAAAAGTTCATGTAGGTCTATAGAGCGAGATCCAGGACAGACACCAAAACTACACAGAGAAACCTTGTCTCAAAAAACCAAAAAAAAAAAAAAAAAAAAAAAAGTTCATGCAGAAAACTCATGCTTCATTGTATTGAGTTATATTGATTGAAATCACCAGCTAAAAGATGGAAGGTGAAGCAAACCATGTCAGTCCTTGATGAGAGAGTAGCAAACCAGGAATCCAGATTAACACATCTTGGCTGTCTCAGCTTGAGTTGAAAGAGTTTCTCGGGACTGGGTGGTCAGAGCAGCATCTGTCATGGAGCAGGGTTGCTGGTAGCTAGCCTTTCAGGTAGCATTTAAAATGTAGATGGTATACACGTAAAGAACTTTGAAAACATGCAAGCCACTCTAAGTTTAGCTCTGTATCAACAATCCCAAACAATTCCAATCACTGATTGTATTCTCCTCGTGTAGTAACAAAGCCTGAGGAAAGAGGGTGAGGTGACTGACCAGCATTTGTACTTATTTCCCCTCTGCAGATAAAAAAGTTTAAGCTGTAACACAGACAAATCATGAATAGAAATAATTAACTAATAGTAATGAAATTAATAAGAGCCATAAACTAAGTAGAAGTAAAGACAAGGGAAATATTGTAAAGTCCTTCAAAATATTGAAAAACAGTGGCACTGTGGTAGTGAGTAAGAAATGTCCCCCGTAGGCTCGTGTGTTAGAACACTTGGTCCCTGTTTGGGAAGATTTTGGAATCCTCAGGGGGTGGTGGCATGGTAGAGGAAGTAGACACTGAGGCAGGCTCTGAGGGCATATAGCCTCATCTCCTTTCCAGTTCTTTCTCTGCTGCATGTCTGTGGCTGAAACTGATCTCTCGGCTTCCTGCTTCCACCTCCTGCATCTCTAGCTGTCCTGCCATTGAGGACCATGCCTCAGGACTGTAAGCCAACACAATGTGATCCCCCTATGGCCTCAGGACTGTAAGCCAACACAATGTGGCCCAGCTATGAGCTGCTTTTTCACATGGAATTTTGTCACAACAAAAAGTAACTAATACAGACACACAGAAAGTTTCCCTTCATATTTGGGTGTATCCAACCTTCTTCCATTTTCTTGCTGGCTTTCTTTCTCTTTTTCCTAAGTAAAGGAGTGTTTCCCTGTTCTAATTTTGGTTTTCAAAGTGATTTCTATTATGAACTGTATATGTCTTACTATATTGCTTCCCATTTTGAGTCATTTCAGAAAACCCATATAGAAATTAGCCATTATTTTAAATTAAAACACAGTATAGCGTTAAGCCCTGCACTACATTGGGATTTTACCTTTAAACAGAATAAAAGATATAGCTCTCTTTCTTTTCTATAGCATTTTGCAATTATGCTATCATTAAAGACAAGAGAATGCAAAAACATAGAAAATGTTAGCCTGGATTCTATGTAATCATGCCATGATTAAAGAATTAAAATAATGGTTCGATAATTAGTTTCTATGCTTGCATGATAAGACCCCTCTAATATAAAAGGGAACATGATAATCATTTTATTTTGTCATTGAAATCTATCATCTTTTGTTACTTAATTTCCATTGCTTTTTTATTTCAAAGTTCACAACATAATCCTAATTTTTACTTTTTTTTCTCTCTACTGTTGCATTTTTTTTTTTAACCTGGAGGTATTGAATTCTGTCTGCTCTTTAATCAGACTCCTGGATGTCTAATCTCAGCTTGAAGCACGGACCTTAACTCTGGGTCACAGCTGGCTAACCTTTGCATCCCTGGTGGCTTTATTGAATGAATAACACAACCATAAACTTCCAGCAACTCTCTCACCTCCTGAAATGCCTTACAAGCTCCTACCATTTATTTGAAAGTTGGAGAGGCCACCTATCTAGGAAACGTACACTTTGACAGCTAACCCCAGGTTACAACGACTCCTTGAGTTGTATGGAGAGAAAAAAAAAAATGTCCTGTGCGATTTCCCACAGGTGTAACGCCTTACAGGTGTCTTCCCAACTGCTTTTCGATTTGTAGGTGTGCCTCAGCTCAATTTCTTCCCATCACCTGTTTTTATGGCTCCACAGGGTGGCTTGCTGGGGTGCTGCCGACTCTGAGCCCAGACCCTGCCTCTGACTGCTGCCTGCCCTTTGCCCGTTTCCTTCAGTGAGGAGGGGGAGGGAGTATAAGGTCACTCACTCTCCCTCTCTCTGCTGTCTCTGGGGTTTTCGGCCCCACCAGGTTCTCTCATCAAAGACCATCTGTTTAAAAAGTTCTATTCAAATACGGCTTTTTTTTTCCATACAAACTTGTATACCCAGTTTTACACTGATAAGTTTTTAAGGTTTTGTTTTGTTGCTTTTAAAATATTTTATTACATTCATTCGTTTATGGCATGTGTGTATATATGTGTGTGCAGCACTGCGTGCATGTGGAAGTCAGAGGATGATCTGAAACTTCTCTCCTTCCACAATGTGGGTCCCAGGGATTGAACCCCGGTGTTAAAGTGCCTCTGCCCGCTGAACCTTCTCACCAGCACACTGATAACTTTTTTTAAATATCCAGGTATGAGGCATATACCCCAGGTGTTTGGGAGGCTGAGGCATGATGATGGCTCAAGCCTAGCAGTTTAAGGGCAGCCTGGGTAGCACAGTGAGACCTCCTCAACTAAAATAATAATAATAATAATAATAATAATAATAATAATAATAATAATAATAATACTTTTGCTCTGTGGCCTAGGCAAGTGCTTCCTCTGAAGTGTTAGCATTCCACAATCAATAGTCCTTCTGGGTAGAAGCTAGCCTGAATTGTGCCTGGTTCCAGCCAGTGAGGGCTCCAATGGACTTCTCTCTCTATCCTTATTGTTGGGTCCTGAAGCTGTATGTGTCTGTGTACATGCGTGTTCTGCAGCTGGAGGAATTCCCCTCAAAAAGTAAAGCTAAATTCCCCTCCCTCCTGCTTGAGACCACTGACAGGCTAATAAGGAAGACTGATGATGGTAATAAAGCCAACTGCTTATAAAATGATAGGGTTGTTACCAGGGGCCACAGAGGACGGGTGCAGTGTCCATTCCCGAGGCTTCCCACCAGCGCGATGACCTCCCTGTGATCCACAGAACATCCTGGGACGCAGAACTATCTTTATCGGAACAAACCTGCGATTAACAGTCTTGATGGTTAGCTTTTTAACCCAGAGAGTATAGCTATATGGTTTTAATTTGTTATGATTTATTATACTGAAATTGGTGTGAAATGGACAACAAATCATGGTGTCACAATCTGGAGATGAATTCTATCAGCTGAGCAAGGGGAGTGCCTGTGGGATTTGCACAAGCATCTCATAATTCTTTTCGTATTACAGATGATGAGGAAAACTGTAAAAAGAAACCGAAGGTGACATGGTATTCCCTAAGTAGCTAATTTCACATGTACACATAGACACATATAAATAGAGCTACTTGGTCTCTGTTTAGATGCCTCTGTACAATTTAAAGTGATGGATTTGTGTACAGGCAGAGATCTATTTAAAGTGATTTGTACACAGGCAGAGATCTATTTGCCTGAAATCCATTAACCCAATACTAAGACCATGGCTCCATCTCTGATGTATTGGGGTTATCTCTAGAAAATGAAAACATTACAAGGTATTTACCAGTCATAATTTATTTGATGGTTATATTTGAGTGAATTTAGATTCACCCACCAATAGAAAAGTACTAGGATTGGAGAAAGCTATCCCAAAATATCAAACACTATAAATACCCTCCTGCATCACATACACACACAAAATCTGCCCCTGTTCAAAGCTAACTTTGCATGCATAATTAATTAGAACATCACATTCTTGCTTCACAGCCTGAAGAGAAATTGAATTCAGGTGTTTGTGGAACATATGGGGGGTGTACTGTGAATTTATGACCTGCAGCTTGAGTGTAAAACCCCAAGATATTTGCTGTTAAAACTTAATGAAGCTTGTGCAGAAGAGCTGTTTTTATTTGTAAGCTGGTAGCCAGTGCATCTCTTGGTTTAGCCTCCCACTTCTTCTCCCATTCCTCATCCATCTTGGAGCCTCGGAGATGGTGGAAATCCAATATACCTGACCAGCCTGCTTTACTGTTCAGCCAGCTTGAGAACTGGTTTGCTCCACATCGTTTTGGTCTGTCCAAATTTTAACTCAGCAGTTTGGGCTTTGTCACTTGGACAGGTGACAAGACGCAGAGGAATGCCTAGACAGAAACACTTCCCTTCCGCCCAAAGCAGCAGAAGTTTTAAAGAAGGGGTGATAACATCTGACCCCTTGTGAAGAAAGCAGAGCTGCTGTGCGGGAGAGATGCTTTAGTTCCCAGTGCTTGTTGCCATGCGAACGTGAGCATCTGAGTAGATCGCCAGCACTCACACAGAAGCCCAGGCATGGTGGTCCATACCTGTGATTTCAGTGCTGGGAAGGCAGGGACAGGGACAGGAAGAGCCCTGAAACTCATAGCCAAGTTAGTGAGCTCCAGGTTCAGTGAGACCCTGTCTCAGACAATAAGATGGAAAGCAATTGAGGAAGGTACCAGGTGCCAACCTCTGGTCTGCACCCTCACACGCATATCTCCTAATGCTCGCAGATACCACATACGCGCACGCGCGCACACACACACACAAACACACACACACACACACACACACACACACACACACACACACACACACACACACACGATGTGGAGGCTCAAATTCATTGTCATCTTCCTAAGAATAAGCATCTCTCAGAGGACAGGTCTCCATTGCACCCACCTCTGCCTTGCTGCTGGTCCCTCCGGTTGAGCAGACCGCTCCAGACTTGAATGCCAGGAGGAAAAACAAATGCGAGCTTTCCCTTCTAACAGATGGGTGTAATAAGTTTAATGAGGAATCTGTATTTGCTTACTAATTTACAGCAATTAAGAACTTACTTCTGACATCTGTAGATGAAAACTATTTCTCTGGCAATGGCAAGATCAGGACTATTTTATGGGATTGCTAATCAGCACAGAACGCACCTCAGTGTCAGGAAGGTGGCTTCCTTGGCTCCGAGTGGGTGCCGTAATTTGGTGCTGCTGTTTGGATCCCTTGAGTGCAGAGGCACCCCATCCATGATTTGCCATCTCTGTTTAAAAGTTTGTTTGCCTCCACGCTTTCGTGCTGACTGTCTGTTCTGAAAGGCTTACAACCCCTCACATCTACACTTGACATCACAGTGAGACATTGCTTAATGATGTGAGGAGGTGTTGCTGGTTGTCGAGGCTGCCTGTTTCCAAGACTGCTTGACAAGTATGCCCCACATCTGTTGACCCACCATCACTCTTTCTGTTCCAATGTCCCTTTTGCTTTAAGTGACATCCATGAAACATCTGCACTGCAGACTCAGTGTTGGGACAAAACAGGGGTGTAAAAGCTGGACACCAGAAGAAGGGAGTTCTACTAGGAACTCCTTTTCATTCACTCATTTCTCCCAGTCCACATGTTTTCAAAGATAACAGTGTTCAGAAGTGGGGAGGTGGCTCAGCTTTGCAAGCTTGAAAACCTGTGTTTGATCTCAGGACACATGTATAAAAGGACTTGCAGTGGTGCACACCTGCCATCCTAGTACTGGGGAGCCAGAGTCAGGAGGATCCTCAGGCTAGCTCACCTGTCAGCTCAGCACAGTGGGTGAGTGTGAGCACCAGCCGAGCATAGTTGGTGAGTGTGAGCACCAGCCGAGCTTAGTTGGTGAGTGTGAGCACCAGATTCAGCAAAAGACCCTGTCTTAAAAAATAAGGTGAAGAGTGATCAAGGAAAAAAAAAATCTAACACCATCTTCTGGCACACACACACACACATACACACACACACACACACACACACACACGGGGGTGGGGGGGGGAGAGAGAGAGAGAGAGAGAGAGAATAGTATACTGTCAAAGTGATGAAAACTTCCCAGTAGGAAAAAGCTTGATTGAGTGTGGATTGCATTATTTCCAGGATCTGAAATATCTGGAAATTAACTTATTGTGTTTTAATTAGGAATAGAATAATGGCCCCTTTGCATCTTCAGTAATTGGGTGCCAAGCACAGGTGTGAAATTCACTAGCATTTGGAATACTATTTTGAGCTTAGGCCAGAAAGTAAATTGCTAGGGCTGAGGATAGAGCAAAAGTGAAGTGGCTGAGGGTGGAGGCTGGCGTGGCTGACGAGCATTTGCTGAGCAGCTGTCCTTTTGTAACTGGTGAGCTGAAGTCTACCTGGTAAGCCAGGATCCTTCCAAACCATAGGAAATGAGTGTCTCCTTGGAGGTGACTTGTGAGCAAGCTCCCAGCAGCTCTTGGGTCTCCTTCAGACATGCACACTGGGAACAGAAGGCTCTTGAGCTCGGCAGGTGTATTTTCTCCAGGCTGTGGGGAGACAACCCAATTTCCACGAGGACTGATTTTTCAGAACAGAGTGTTTTAGTAGCTGGCCATCCCCCGCCCCCAAATAAAGAAACAAGCAATGGGGAAGCTATCTCTGGAACATTCTTGACCAAATACCGATGTTCCCAGCTTTCTTTGGGAGGGTATGTAGTGGACATTGATTTCCCAGTTACGGCTTCTATACCAGCGTTTACTTGGTGCGCTTTCTTTCTGGCCAGAACTTTGCAGGGACCATCTTTATGAATGAGAGTGTCAGAATTCCCTTGTACAATCAGCACCTTGCTTCCCTGCTCTTTTACTCTGCCTATTTTTGCAACAGGCCACGTTTATTTGGCTCTAGAGTAAGGGCAGAGTCGTGCGTATTTTGGGGTCACTTTTGCAAGTTAAAGCAATCACATGCCACTCTCTGAAGTGGGGTGCGAGTGGAAGGTACGTGCATGCAGGTTAGAGGGAGTGAAGACTGGGGGTGTACTGCTGTGAGGGTGGATAACAAACCACCTAGTAAGAAGCCTTTGTGTTCTGCTCTGTCTAAGGCTGAGTTCCTGCAGCCTCGACTCTAAGATACAGACTTAGTTTTGCTTGGCTCCCCTCCCCGTGTGTTCCTCCCCAGACCCTCTTTGTATGTGTGTGTGCCTACAGGTGTAGTACTCATATATGTGCATGTGCCTGTCAATGTGGAGACCAGAGGTCAACCTTGAGTACCCAGCTTAGTCTCTAGCCACCTTGTTTTTTTGAGACAGAGACCCTTGCCACTCTGACTAGGTTGGCTGACCAGCCAGCCACAGGCATCTACTGATTTCCGCCTCCCAGATTTTGCTGGTCAGTTTTTTTTTTTTTTCGAGACAGGGTTTCTCTGTGTAGCTTTGCGCCTTTCCTGGAACTCACTTGGTAGTCCAGGCTGGCCTCGAACTCACAGAGATCCGCCTGGCTCTGCCTCCCGAGTGCTGGGATTAAAGGCGTGCGCCACAACCACCCGGCCTGCTGGTCAGTTTTTACATCAACTTGACATGGACTGAGTCATTTGTGTAGAAGTGTCCTCAGCTGAGAAAACAGATTGCCCTGTTGACAAGCCTGTGATGCATTTTCTTAATTAGTGAGTGATGTGAGAGGCCCCAGTTCACTGTGGACGGTGCCACCCCTTGCCTGGTGTTCTGGGTGCTATAAGAAAGCAGGCCGAGGAAGCCATGAAAGCAAGCCAGTAAGCAGCCCTCCTCCAGGTCCCTGCCCTGACTTCCCTCAGCAGTAAAATGTGACCTGAGAGTTGTAAGCTAGAAGAAACTCTCTCTTCCCCAAGTTGTTTATGGTCATGGTGTTTTATCATAGCAATAGAAACCCTAACTGATGCACAGATTATAAGCATGTGCCAACATGCCTGACTTTTTCTACATGGGTTTTGGGAATGCTTACATGAAAGTTACTAAGCTATTTCCCCAGTTCTTGTTATATTCTTATACTGTGGAAATGTTCTTGTCAGGTGGTAGTCAAGAACATAAAAGAGCAGACCCTTGGCAATCACATTTCAAATCCCTGCTGTATCACATCCATAGACATCCTGTTGGACAGAGTAAGTCATCCGGCCATGACCAGTGTCAGTGCTCTGTGTGTTTTTTTTCTGCCTGACAAATTAACACAAGTTCAGTCATTTCAAACAGCACAGATTTATATTCCATTTCTGTGGGTCTGAAGTCCAGACAGGGCTCAGGGTCTCATAGTGGACAATGAGGAGGTCAGCAAGGCTGGCTATTACATGGAGGCTGTGCTGGGGAAGTCCTGGCCTCCTTGCTTGTCCTTTGCAACTATGGAACTCGGGGTAGGTAGCTCGATTCCAGAGGCAAGCAGGATGGAATCAGGATGGATGCTATATTCTAAGGTGGTCATCTAAGTGTAGTCACATGCACTCAATAACAGTGACCCCACTTTTTGATTAAAAACAAATATGGGTCCTACCCTCACTTGAGGATGAGTTTCAGAAAGGCAGCACACTAGAAGGTGAGGGACTTGGGGGCCACTTCAAAGTGTGCCCTTCACAAATATTTGCTGAATAATGCACTCTGTCACAAGCCACTGGTGATGATCATGGACAGGACTGAGAAAGAGATATTTGCATGCTTGTCCTGAAAGGACTGTGACACAGCCTTACGTCAGAGGATAGCTGGGGGGAAATTAAGTACAAAGCTGCCCTGGGAAGTTAGGAAAGGATTCATGGAGGTGGAGTTTGATTTCCTGTAGAATTCTGAAAGCTGAAAAAGAGAGGGTGGGGAGGAAAGAAAAATGGGAGCAAATGCATCCCTTACCCCATTTAGCTGTTCTCTTTTTCACTGTCAGATCTAATCATCACTGTCCCCTGCATGGACCAGGGAAGGCTGGACACAATCTAGTTAGGTCTTGTCCACCTTCAAACTGGCTTCCATGTCTTTTCTTCCTTCCATGGGCATGACCAGAGTCACCAAGGTGGTGATGCCTGTTTAACAAGTGTATGGTTGGCTCTCTTCCATTTGAATTTGGGGTCTTAATGCTCTAACCTTGCTTCCAGGTTTCCAGATTTCTGTTGCATAATTAAAAAGTGTAAATGTTAAGGTATTTTTAGTCTGTAAGGCATTCATCAGTCACATCACAGATCCTTTTCTCTCTGCAAACTCTCTTTGCTCATCTAGGAAGGTAGGTCAGAAGTCAAGCCCACAAGCGTGTCCAGGCTCAGCTTGCATTGGAAGGAGAGGGTGGATTAGGAGCACAGAGCTCTAAGGACAGATTGTCGGATTGTTGGTACACTTCAGTGGCCACCAGACATCCCTTTGGATACCAGAATTTGTGGATGCCAAAATTCCTTCCTTGATGTTGAAGGACATTTGCATAGAAATCTGTGAACATATGCCCATATACTTTAAATCCTGTCTAGATTTGTAACACCTAATGACATATGAGTGCTATGTAACCTACCAGTGTGCTTAATTATGTATGGAATAACAATTTAAGTCAGTCATGGGTTGGTGAAGTGGCTCAGTTGGTAAAGGCTCTTGTTGTCAAGCCGGCGACCTGAGTGGTGGAAGGAGAGAGCCACCGTCTGCAAGTTCTTCTCTACACGATGCACATACACACAATAAAAGGGCAATGTCTCAAGTGCCACCAGAGGTTGCATTCTTGTGATTTTAATGAGTGGTGTGACAAAGTCCCATCCTTTAAAAAGTTAAGGGGTGCCAGGTGGTGGTGGCGCACGCCTTAAATCCCAGCACTTGTGAGGCAGAGGCAGGTGGATCTCTGAGTTCGAGGCCAGCCTGGTCTACAGAGTGAGTTCCAGGACAACCAAGGCTACACAGAGAAACCCTGTCTCTAAAAACCAAATAAATTAATTAGTTAAAAAATAAGTTAAGGGGCTAGAGAGATGGCAAAGTGGTTAAGCACACTGATTCTTCTTCCAGAGAACCTGGGTTCAATTCCCAGCACTTACATGTTGCCTCAACCTTTTATAACTCCAGTCCCAGGGGATCTGATGCCATCCTCTGGCCTCTGTAGGCACTGCATGTACGTGATGCACAGATACACATGCACCCATATGCATAAAAATATATAGTAAAAAAATTTCAAGTTATGATCTTAACAATTCCGCCCCCCCAATATTTCCTACCCAGTGACATTTGAGCCCAAGGATGAGCCCTCTGGAGAACTGACTGCATCTGTTTCTCAGGACTGCCGTCCAGGGACCATGGTCCTCACCTTGATGCAGTGGAAATAAATGGCTTAGGGAAGCAGACAGGAAAGAGCAGCTGCAGAATATAAAGTGGAGGTGGCTGCTGGCTGCCAACCACCCTATTGTGTTTGGCTTGTCTTGAATCAAAGAATGCATTAAGTCAATTAAATTTAGGGTAAAAACTGTATAATTTCTTTTTAAAAAATGTAAGTGGCTAGGAGTTGGTAAAGTTCTTACTGTGCACACATCAGGAGCTGAGTTGGACCTCCAGCACTCATGTAAAAACCTGTGCCTGGTCCCAACACTAGAGAAATGGAGACAGGTAAATTCTGGGGCTTGCTGGCCAGCCAGCCTAGTATAATCCGTGAGTCCCAGGTCCTAGTATGGCTCTGTCGGATAAAACAAGTTAAATGGCACCTGAGAGACAACATCCAGGTTGATCTATGCCTTCCACATGACCTATACATGGGCTTGTACCCACAGAAACGTGAGCATACACATACACATTCCCACACACACTGAAGGTAAATTGGAGGGCATCAGTGGGCCACATCCCTCTGGCCTGCTGGAACCAAGAGCCTCCCCATCTTGCCCTACACATCACCCCCACTTACCATGGACGGTATGTGGATACTCCTGTGTCATGGCCCCTTCATTCCCACTAATTGCCAGTGAGTCATTGGAGGCTGCCCAGCTATAAAGCCTGGTTGTTGAATGTAAGCCTGAGCCCTGCCCTGACTGGCTGTCTCAGTCTTCACAAGCAGCACATTTACCATATTCTCTAGGATGGTCACTCTTTATTCAGTGAGTGGGGACAGGCATGGCTGTGCAACCTATGCCCTCACCCTATAATCCAGGAGCATCCAGTCAGCAGGTCTGCAGAAACTCCAGTTACACTTAGCACAAATGAATGCATCAGCCACCATCAGGGAAACATGCAAGGCCCACCAGAGGGCTCCATGCCATGTGTCCTGTGCAGTCTGCTTTCCATGGACCTCCAAGTCCCACTGCAGCATGCACGCACACTGGGCCAGAATTCTCTGTAGAACAGGAACACAGCAGAACAAAACCCACATCATTACTGAACTAAAGCCAATTTTCTTCAAATAGTACACACACACACACACACACACACACACACACACACACACACACACGCAGACCAGTCACACTACAAAAACCAGTATTGCAAGAAGAGGCTAAGTGCTAGCATTTGGACCAAAGCTGTCTTTTGTCTGTTTATAGAGAACATCCTAAACCCCCATCATCTCTGTTTAGATCTCTGGAAATTGCAGTTTCTAGACTCCTCATTATGACTTCTTTAGTTTCAGTCGTCTCTTGAATCTACTTTGGTGCTGTTCTTATTTATTCCTCACCAACGTTGGTGGGGGGGGAGGTGGGATAGGAAGAAAAGAAAAGACCAGCTTTAAGTTGGCACCAGCCCTAATCTACGTTGATTGGGATGTGTAGGGATTAGTCACTATTGCTAATGAATATTTAAATCTCCTTTGGTTTTCTTGGCAAAGAGGGCATCAGAGTTTTCAAAGCCCAGATTTGAATGATTGGCCCGTCACAGTCTGGCCTGAGAAACAAGTAGGCTGGTGCAATAGTTCCCTCTCTCAAAGCCAGGTCTTACCTCCACACTGCCAATGGTTATTCCCAAAGGGCACTTGATGGCCTTCCCATCCTGGGAAATCATCATCAATCATGAAACCATTGCAGCCTGCCTTCAGCTTAAGCCAGGAAAGCGCCACCGGTTTAGCTGGTCTAGGGCAAGCTGGTCTGATTCTCTGGAACACAGGCTGAAAGAAGGTAGAGGGAAGAAAGGGGAACTGGTTGGGCAGATTGGGAAACCAGGGCCCAGGTGACTTCCAGGGCCGATCCTAGAATGCCACTGAGGTTACCCAGTCCTAAAATTAAGGACACTGTGTCAGTCATCTTGTTGGGGAATGACTTCCAGCTCATCACAGACAGTGGAAGGCTGGTTTTCATCACTTGCATTAACGTACAGTTAATGCACGGGAAGAGTTGAGCAGTGATGATGGTAAGGTAGGGGCACTTTGATAGTTAGTCTTGCCTCTGCTCATCCTCCCATTGATGTAGGTTGGGAGCAGGAAAACCACTTACCTGTTCCTCACTGCTCAGTTTCTGTCGCTTTGTGCTGGCGACCAGACCATTGTGTGCCCAGGTAGTCACTGGTCACATGGAAAAGAAGGAACTATAGGTTGGTAGCCAGTGCTAATGTGCTGGAACCAGAAATGGCTGTATCTGTATTTTTATAAGCCACTGGGAATAGCGGCCTGCATGCCTCAGAAGCATGGAGGGAACTTTGGAGACTGTGTGAGAAGTTTGCATGATTTGAAACAGCACATTTACAGACCTGTTAACGCTCATGTCCTCAGACTGACCCACCCAAAACCTTTGCCACTCGCCTCCTTAAAATGTCAGTTTCCACACTCGGTGGGGTGAAGGCAAGTGCTGCCTTCTCTATCAGATTACAGCTGTTCTCACCACAAAAGCAAGTCCAGCGCTGTACAGAGTGAAAATTTGTCATTGTTTGTCATTGTTTAAGCAAGTGGTTTGCTCAAACACCGCCTTAACCTGATTTTTCTATGTTTCTCATTATACCATGAAAATCACATTTTGTTCAAGGCCTCGATGACATATAAATAAGAAGCTGATGAAACAGCAATATGATGTCATCCTGCATATCTGTGAGATCATGCACACATTCACACACGTATGCACATCCATACTCAAAGATACATATACACATATAATAGTATTGTGATTATAATTCTGCATATCTATAAAGATATACACATGTATTCACGTTCTGCATATCTGTAAAGATATACATGTGTATTCACGTACACAGAGACAGAGACACATTACATACACCACATACACAGATACATCACATACACACTTCACACACAAACAGAGGTGCACAGACCACAGACACACACCACACACAGATACACACACACATCCATGCACAGACATACAGTCATGTATGCACAGAGACACCCACACAGATGCATATGCATTTTCTTGTCTGCAGCTCTGCAGAAAGAACATGCTTGACCAGCACTGTATCACTGAGCTACATCTCCCGCCCCATTTTAATTTTTGGTTTAGATTTTAATTTGAAACAGGATCTCACTAAACTGCCCAGGCATGGCTAGAACTTTCGATCCTCCTGCCTCAGCCTCCCACCCAAATGTTGGAATAGGTATATGCTGCAACACCTCGCTTGTGAGGCTGAGTGTTGTTGCTGTTTGTTTGTTGGGGGTTGGGAGTGTCATCACACTTGGTTACAGATGATATTTATGGAAGATAATTATCTCTGCTTCATATGTAAAAATACAAGAATGGTGTGCCCCAGGCTAGGGAGCTGGAGAAGCTAGTCTGGACCCTAATTGTTCTGATGTCCAAAGCCACATCTTTCAGACCTTCACTGCCGGCACCTAACCAGATTATAGAAAGGAAGTAAGGCTTTGAAAGGTCACTACAAAAAAAAAAAAAAGATCTCTCTCCAAACACGGTTCAGATCTCTGCTGGAATAGCCACAGTGAGCCTAAGCCCTGAGAACAAACGAACATTTCAAATGCCCAGATTTTGTTGTGAACATTCACTTCCTGTTTCAGTAACGTTCCACAGCTAGCTGCCCCCTTTCCCTAGCCCACTGCGGTTTATGGTAACTGTTCTTAAGGGTGCTTACTGCTGCCTCTGCTCTTTTAGCAGCCGATCCACTCCGAGCAACCATGACCGGATACAGCGTCTACGGCAAGAGTTCCAGCAAGCCAAACAGGATGAGGATGTGGAGGACCGGCGCCGCACCTACAGCTTTGAGCAGTCTTGGGTGAGTGTCTGGTTCCTCAGCCCAGCATCGGGGCTAACAGCTGCCCCATAAGAGAGGCCCCTGAGCTATGACCTCAGTCCTTTATGAAATAAGACAAGACGGAGCCCAGTCCCTCTGACCTTTAGCACTCTGACCTTTCCCTCATTTCTATCTGGGTTTCATCATTGCTAATTTCATTTTATATCTTGTTCCACCATCTGTCCACCGTGTAATAGGTTCAAATAGTCATAAGACGAGACACCACCAAAGAATGTCTGCTCTCAACTGAGTTTGTTATTAGGTTTACTCAGTGCTTTTCAGTGGAACAGAGACAAAGTAAGTACAGCTCCTGCTCATTTGTGTCTGTGAGACAGGTTGGTAATTCTTGGTTCTTTATTCTCCAACCCCCTTGATATTTTTGTTTTGTTTTGTTCTGTTTTGTTTTATTGAGACAGGGTCTCATATGTCCCAGACTGGCCTCAAACTCACTGTATAATCCAGGATAACCTTGAACTCCTGATCCTCCTGCCTCTGCCTCCCAAGTGTGGTACTACATGTGTGCATCATTATGCCACTTTTCCACGGTGCTGGGCATCAAATCCAGGACTTCATGCATGCCAGACAAGCACTCTGCCAACTGAGCCACATCCCCAGCCCTGCTGCCAAGTATTTGTTAAATCCCTGTTTATCTGTCTTCACCTCTCATCCATCCTCCATGCAGCCACTTCAGTGACCTCTTTAGAATGAAACTGTGGCTGCTACTCTTGTTTCCTGCATTTTGCATCTGTGAGATTTGTTGGCACTTCTAGGAGTAGAGGGATGGGAGCAGAGTTGGGGTTGGAGACAAAGAAGATTTTGAAGGCTCTCTGGGAAGAGAGAGAGTCAGAAAGAACTGTTCACACAGGCCAGTGCAGCTCTGAGCACTGGAACTTCCTATCCTCCTGGCAGCTCAGCCCCCACTAAGAACCAAGGAGACATATTTGCAGAGAAGCTGTATGACTGGGGTGGAAGAGACCAACAGGTAGAAGGCCAGGATGTCCTGATGAGGATTCTGGGATCAGGATTGCTCAGTCTGGGTAGGAGACCTGTGCAGCTGGAAGATGGACTACCATGGTGGCTCAAGAAGATGCAAGAATGGCCAGAAGTCTCAGAACTGTAGTGGGAAGAGCTATGCCGTCCTTTCACTTGAGGAGCAGAGGCAGAGGAAACCAGGGCCTAGACCTTGCTGAGTCCCTTCAGAAAAGTTCTGGGACTAACATACATTGTGCCACATTTCTGGATGTGGCAGAGGAAGAATGGTATTAGGAAAGACTTGAGGGCACATGCCCCTTCTTGGTCAGAGGAAGGATGAGCCTCCCAGCTGAAGTGAACCCGACAGGTGGCTGGGTTGAGGGAGGACTGAGTAAAAGTGGGGATCCCAGAGAGTGCAGCCATGCTCAACTTCGCCAAGTATGTTTCCTGGAATGTCAGGGTGGTCTTTGGACCCTTCTTGGTCCCGATACCCAGTTCATCCCGTGTACTCTGTGAAGCAAGAAACCTTGCTTCTGATGGAAGATTGATTTAGAGGAGGAGGAAAAGGTGTGGAAACTGCGTCAGGGGGGTAGGCCTCACCTCAGATCAAGAGAGGAATGGCAGTTGGCAGTGTGAGAGCAGCATTTGGGTGTGAAAATGCCCCCACGAAGCCCATCCTTGCCTGGCCGTGGGTGTTCTACACTGATTCAACACTGAAACAGATTTCCAGTTGTCCTCTAGAGCTGTTCTGCTCGGAGAGGGGCTTTCATTATAAGGGATTTGATTTATTTTCTGGTGAATTGAGTCATCTCTGTGGCAACAGGATGGGATTGTGCTAATGCACTGGTGCTGTTTGGTGTAATTGACTCCATCTATCCCTAAGAGGTTTCCTAAAGCAGGATTCTTATGTGATGTATAGTTAACTACATCTGAAGAGAGTCCTGGGGACAGTGGGAAACCTGAGAAGAAAGCAGCCATCACGGAGGGAAGCAGTTGTCACTTACCCCGCTCTAACTTGCAAGCTCCTCATGGTTTGACAGTCCCCACACCCTGCCATGAGGGCCACTGTCAGGTACCTAAGAATTCAGCTTTCAAACAAGCATCTTCCCATCACTCACTTTTCAGTTAATGGCTTGACTTCTCAGACTTCCGGAATGCTCACAATGCCCCATTATCATGCAGTACAGAAGAACAAATCTGTGAAAGATTGTCTGTCCCTAAAACACTGCAGCAAAGGTGATACAAAGAAAGCCACTCTCAATCCTCCTGCCTCAGCCTCCCAAGTGCTAGGATTACAGGTGTGGCTACCACTTCTGGCTTCCGACTGGTCACATTGTGTCCACATAAAGGAACTTCAAGTTTGAGGCCAAGTGAGTGTCTTCTCAGTGCAAGGTATTTTCATTGAGAGAATTTGAAAGGATTATATCTCAGTCTGAATGAAGAAGTGTCTGTGATTTGGGTGTTTCCACATTATCTCTTTAATAGGAGCAATCACTCTAGAGAAAAGACCGGAAAAAAATTCTGTGCTTTGGAAACTTGACTACCAAAGGTCATAGGTCAAATTACAGTGTGCCAGATGCCATTGAAACTCTAGACAGACAGCGTGGCCTATGTATTGTTTCCTGTGATGACAGAGCCGGCAATTACTCGGGTGACAAATTGGTTACCTTAGACATGGAATAGTTTCCTCAATTGTGGATCAGAAGTTGACCTTTTCCTCTCTTTTTCTTTTTCCTTTGCAAACAATTGAGATCTTGCCGAGAATTTTCCCTTTTGCTGATGATGTAAGTGAGCTAATGGTAGCTATCATTCCGCTCTGCACAGTAATCCTCACATCAGCTCTCCCTCTTCCCTCTGTGAGATCTGCTAGCTTCTTCAGAGAGTAACTCCTCTGGTTTCCCTGGTCCCTTCCACAGCTAGGAATCTTCTTTCTTCCCACGTGTCTGCTGACCTTGTAGCATCCCGTACTCGGAAGGTGTCAGAGCACAGCCTCACATGTTGGAACAGTCCACACTCATTTTTTTAAAGAACCTCAAGTTCATCTTCAAGCTGCCTGGAAAACGTAGTGCACATAAGCTGTAATACTCATGCACAGTCCAGCCAGAGGTATCGCAGAGAGTTTCCTATCCAATGACTCTATCTACAGATGCATCACATAGAGAGTATCTTAGCCAACAACTTCAACGACAGAGCTTCCTGTGGCAAAAATGACTGCAGGTAGCCCTAAAAACTCATCTGTTTTGGAAATGTTCACTGTAAACCCCAGCAGTGTGGAATGCACCTGCTCATGGGCCTTTGTTCAAGACACGGTCTGGGTTGGAAAGAACTGTTGTGGGACAAAAGGCCTTTACAGGAGCACAGGCCCAGAAAATTTCTGAGCTCTAATTGGAGCATTTTCTCTCCCAGGTTGAGGAAGAGGAAAAGCAGGTTCTTCCCCGACCTCATGCAGGTGCAGCCCTAACAGAGCAGTACACTGCTGTAACTCTTCCATAAAGCAACTTAGGGCACGTGACTGAGCAGTAGCTGGGGTGTTCATTATTACGAGGTGCTCGGGTATGGACAGAACCGACAGTTGCTCTAAAGGAATTAAATTGTAGGCTGTCCACACCAGAGTCCAGCCTGCCAGTGGAACCCCTCAGACACCTAGCGTTGCGCACAAGGAGATGCGCTGGCTGAGACAACGGAGAAATGGGATAATGGAGACTTTAATAGTATTGCTAATTCCTTTCCATCCCTGGTCAGTAGTGACTGGAAGTACTTTAGTCCTTCAAGGAGAAAACTGACCCTGGGCATTGTGAATGGCCTCGTCTTTCCTGTACTTGCTTTGTTCCTTGCGGGCTTTAAAGGAACCTCTTCCTCCATCTTCCTGGTGCGGGCTTACAATGGTTCTTTCTGTCCCTCCAGGGCTTTGCCTGGTCTCCTCAGGAGCCCAGTGCAAGAACGGGTTGTTCTGCATCCCTGGGTGCCGCCCGTGGTCCAGGGGCGTTGAGAAGACAGCGGTTCAGTTTTTGTTGTCATGGTTTTAATTACGTGTGAAGTGGCTGCAGCTGTTGCTCCTTTCCTTGGTTCCGAAGTCACCACTTTCATTTAAGCCTCTCACTGTGACCTCAGCTCACACAGCATGGAGGTGGCTTCCCTCGGAAATGTCCCTAGAGAGAGCTCTTTTGCAGCAGAGGGGTGTCAGTTCCTCATGGAGAAAGCCCCTTACTACAGCCAAGTAGACCCTGTGCTTTGGGCACTATAACCCTCTCCTAGACAAACTTCCATACACCCGTGGGCCATGCTACCCACAGAAGAGGGTGCTGGGTGCTGTGAGCTGCTGGTGTTAACAGCCTGCTCTGTAGATCTGTCCCTAGTTCTCAGAGTACCAGGGGCTTCAGGTAGGAAGATCTCGTAAGCACAAGCACTGATGGGAAAGAGTGAATGAAGACCAACAGTGGTAACGCCAAAGCAGGCCTTTATAAAGATCCGGGGATGCGGTGTTCTGAGGACTTCCCAGCCTTTACAGGGGCTCTTGAGAGCACTGTAGCTTTTTAGCATTCAGAACCCACAAGAGCTTGGCAGAACGATGGGGCAGAGGACTGAGACACCAAAATAGACAAAAAGTCGCTTCATCTCTACCCCACCGAAGGCCCCCAGTCTTGTCTGATCTGGGAGGCTGAGAGGGTCCCAGTCTGGTTTGTGTTTGGAAGGGAGATTGACAGAAGTTGGCTTCACTGTGGTTAAAGTTGTAAATAAGGGAACTACGGAAGATGATGACTGTTAGCAGTGTCCACACTAAACCAGAGTGGATGATTTACACTCTGACATGACTTAACTGGATAAAATTTCTTTCTACCTACTATCAGATCTTTAAATGGTCATTTTAATCAGTTAGGGATCATATGAGAGTAACGTACATTTAACCTCTAAATAAGGACTCACTGTCTTTAAAAGGAATATAATTTTTGCCATTATTTTTATCTAAAACACACAAACTGTTATATTTTACTTTTTGTTTTCTATATGTGCCTTGGGCATATATAAAGCTTAGAAAATTTTATTATGCATATTCAAGTAGAAAATAGAAAACCTCCAAATGGTCATATATATATATATGTGTGTGTGTGTGTGTGTGTGTGTGTGTGTGTGTGTGTGTGTATGTATATATGTATGGGTGTATACACATATATGTGTATATGCATGCTTTCACACTATTTTCTTATCTATATGAAGTTAAATGACTGGGTATGTTTTAAATTATGGTATTTCTTAAATTATAGAATTTGTATATAACTCAATAAACTAACCAATTTATTTCTTTCTGTAAAAAGTTATAGTATTACCTAGTTCTAATTACTATTGAAACTTTACATTGTGTCTACATAGTCTTATTCATTAGTCTGTTAATTATTTTAGCTATTTTGTATTTTTACTTTTGTAAAAAGAATCAAAGAATATTTTTAATTAGCCAAGAGAAATGCTCACTTGATACAAATTCAGTGGCACTTTGTGGAGCTATTTCTTCTAATTTTTTTTTTTCCCACAGAATGAAAGCAGCATTTTTCAGCTTTCTCAGTCCTGAAGTAATATCTTTCTAATCATGATAAAGACCAGTATTTTGCAGCTCCCTTACAAAGCAACAGGCGTATTTTTCTCTGGTGGTTCTAAGGCAGAGATTCCATTGTGCTCTGTGACAGTCACATACTCACCTCTATCTTACAGCTTTTGTTATTTAGACCTGGTGCTTGGGGCTTTTTTATTAGTATTATTATTTAAAAGGTCATTTCTTCTAACCAGTTTCATTACAAACAAGACCTAGGTGATTTTGTAATTTGCAGCTCAAGCAGCTTCACTTCCTTGTCTGAATTACCAGTGTTGGGACACTGGTGGGCACATGGGTTTTCTGTACAGCTGTTTCTTTTGTGTGTGTTCTATGCAGGTGTGGGGTGGTGTATGTTGTATGGAGATGGGGTGTGTGTGTGTGTGTGTGTGTGTGTGTGTGTGTGTCTGTCTGTCTGTCTGTCTGTCCCAGAGGTCACTGTAGAATATGACTTCCTCCATTACTTTCTGCCATATGTTTTGAGACAAGGCCTTTCACTGAACGAGGAGCTGCACATGGGCTGGGCTGGCTGGCCTGCGGGCCTTGGGGATCTGCACTCAGGCTTCATGTGTGTGCAGCAAACACTCCCCTCACTCTCCTCTCCTGCTTTGTTGTTGTGTGAAAACATGGACTCCTCCTGGGGGGTTACGTGGTCTCTCTTCCTCGTGTCTTTATTGATGGAATTTTTTATTCCGATCCATGGCTGTGCTTCTCAGGTGCCATCCATGTTCTTTGTGTTGAGACCTAGTCTCTTGCTGAACCTGGAACTCACTACTTTGGATGGCTGGCCAGCTGGGGATCCCCTGGTCTCTGCACCCCCAGTACTAGGATTACAGTCATGGGCACCACACCTGGCTTTGTGGTTGTTGTTGTGGGTTCTGGGTTTGGAAGTCATCAGCCGAGTTGTCTCCCAAGCCCAAGAGGTTACTTTTCATCTGGAACAAAAGTAAAACTTGCCAGAGTGATTTTATTGACTTGTTGCTGTGAACTAGTCCTGTATCCTGAGACACGTGGCCTGTTAGAGTTCTCTCTAAAAGATGAAGGTGACTGGGGTGACTGGCATGCCCTTTTGCAGCCTTGGAGGGGGGCGTGAAATATGGATGGGGAGGCTGAAGCTTCTGTCTGATTAGGAGATATCAGTCTGTCAGCAGCACCTCAGTCATCCACGTGTGCATGCTGCAGTCCCTGTGCTGATCATTCCTGAAGCCCGAGAGGGTTTCAGTGGATCCTTACAACTGACAAGGTTTGAACAGTGTCAGAAAGTGCACAGTTGAGGAAACAAAAGCCCTTCAGCTTATTTTTTTCCCTCTGTCAGAATCAAATTTTCAGGCCGCTGAGAGAAACAACTTAAAAATATACCGGCATTCCTGTAAGCTCTTACATTTTCTTTTCACATCTCCACAAGCAGTGTGTCAAAAAGCAGCGTGAGCTTAAATCACTGGTTACTAAACCCCGTCGCTGAATGCCAAAGCCTTCCAAACAACCTGACGTGTATAGGTAGCTTACGGTGCGTGAAGGGGAAGGAAACAGGGCACTTTGGGGTGCTCTGCAAACCATGCAGTTCTCACTCTGTATTTGCCTGCCCAGTGATGCTCCCCACGGCTCCTGCAGGCACACCACCACCCAGCAGTTCAGTGGCATCCTGCTCATGGAAGGGAGAGAAGATGCCTGTCTTCATTAATGTGGAGGATGCTGTGTGTGTACAAGCAGGAACTCACTGGGGAAATGCTCCATCATCTATCTGTCTGTCTGTCTATCATCTATCTATCTATCTATCTATCTATCTATCTATCTATCTACTACCTCATCTCTCTTGTGTGTGTGTATGTGTGTGTGTGCAAGTGTTCACACACACACACACACACACACACACACACACACACACACACACACACACACACACACACACATTCACACGTGTGAAGGCATATGGAGGCCAGAAATCAACCTCAGGTATCATTCCTTAGGAGCCATCTACCTCTCTTTTTTTCTTTTCTTTTCTATTTCCTTCCTCCCTTCCTCCCTCCCTCCCTCTCTCCCTCCCTCCCTCCCTCCCTCCCTTCCTTTCTTCCTTTCGACAGGGTTTCTCACTGAAGGTAGAGTTCACCAATTAGGCTAGGCTCGCTGTCAGTGAGCCCCAGGGCTTGTCCTGACTCCACTTCCCCTGGTCTGGGATTACAAGAGCCCACCACCATGCCCAGCTTTGAGGCAGGTTCTGGGGATCCAAACCCAGGTTGTTACACTTGCACAGCACGCACTTTAACCTTGGAGCCATGTCCCAGCCCCCTCAGTGCTCTTCATGCTGAAGATACATGATGTATTGTGGGAACTGCATGTGTAGTCTCTGCCACACATCTGTCCCAGCTGGTGTGGTTGTGACTATCCCCGAGCACAGACTGGGGTACCGGAAAGTCTAATCGCTTGCCACATACGTTTTGTATTGGAATATTTTTTTAAATATGTGCCGACTGAGGATACCTGCTTAGAGATGTGTGTCCTGGACATTGCCTTACCAGCACATAAGGTGCTTTCTGATAGAAAGAGAACCTATGCTGTCGAGTTTCTCTTCAGACAGAAGCCAACCACAGGGGCTGTTCTTCAGGGGCAGGACTCATGTTATTCTAACACTCTCCTATGAATGCTAAAGCCATTACTTTACCAAGCCATTATTGAGTCGTGGCCTGCCACTGGCTTTCAGCGCTAAAAGAAAAAATCAGTTAGAGCTTTTTAGCAGATATTCTTCACATAGACTGTGTACCTTGCACCAAGGGGCACCAAGATGGATGAGTCACAAGACAGGTATTTTGGGGTACCAACAGCAGTGCAGCAATAAGCCATCCCTGGGTATTTTGTAAGGTTCCTGGCTGTTCTGATCTACACAGCATAGTATATAATTTGATAATCCACTATGAATGAAAATCACAATCCATGCATGTTGTGTTGGCCAGAGTGTGTGGCTGGGTGGAGTGAAGATTTCTCTCAGCTAGGTTCACCTTGGCCAATTACCACTTCCTGTGACCAAGGGAGTGTGTTACTTACACTGGTACATTCAGTATTCATTAGCTGACAGGTCCATGTTGTTGGTAAGGGTTCCTGGCCCTCTTTAGCTGACATCCTTGGGGACAGAGGGCCTATCTTTGGTCACAGTGTCTCATTTAAACTGATCTTCACATTTCAAAATTGAGCTGTCACTTCCTAGCATAGGCTGGTCCTCTATATTTTTTACCATTGCTAGGACAAAAGAGACAATTACCAAATGTTCTCCAGCTCGGCAAGCCTTCCTTCACAGGCCCGTGAACTCCTGCCTTTGTGAGTTATGGTATCAAAGTTTTATTTTGTTTTTGTTGTGGTGGTTAGTTGGTTGGTTTGAGACAGGGTTCCAGGTAGCCCAGGCTAGTCCAGGCTGCTGAGGGAGACCTTCACCTTCTGATTCCCTTGCCTGTACCTTCTGAGTTCTGGGATTACAGGTGTGTTCTAACATGCCCATGTTATGCGGCACAGGAGATAAAACCAGCACTTCCTGTGTGCTGGGTGAGTATTGTACCACCTGAACCACATTACCAGCCCTCAATTTTGGTCTTCTAATTACCAGCCCTGGATTTGGGTCTTGTCTTCTAATCCTCTGAGCTTTATGATCTCTCTGTAAGGGATGTCAACTAGCACCTGTCAGTATTTACTGAGCCTCCCTGGGAAATACTACCAAGTTGGCCTCTCCATTTTTAGTGATGTGCCCACACCAAAGTCACAGCTCAAGATGGAGTATGTAAAACTTAGCCAAGCTATGATATGGTTCTTCTCTCAAAGAAATCTGAATGAGAAGGGAGCTGAGAGGTGACTCAGTTGGTGTAGTGGTTACCCCCATGCACAAAGCCTTGGGTTCCATACCCAGTGCCACATAAACCAGGAATGCTGATCCCAGTGTTCAGGAGGTAGAGACGAGGGGATCAGAAGTTCAAAGTCACTCTTCGCTACAACACAGTGAATTCAAACACAGCCTTGGTTACATGAGACCCTGTCTCAAAATAAGGAGGTAGAATAACAAATAAACTTGATGTGGATGAACAAAATCATAGAATTTGTAAAGTGTTTCAAAGTCATTTGGTAAGAGTCAAAAGTTGGAGGCTTGACGGTGTAACTCAGGCAGAAGAACACTTGCCCAGCATGTGCAGGCGTTGGGTTCTGTCTCCAACACTGCGTAAGACCCAGAGTTGAAGTGGCGGCGTCACTCATGGCATGGCAGCGCAGGTGTCGTTCTCTTACTGACAAGCTGTGCATCTCTCCCACAGCCCAGCTCCCGGCCAGCGTCACAGAGTGGTCGGCACTCGGTGTCTGTGGAGGTTCAAGTGCAGCGGCAGCGGCAGGAGGAACGAGAGAACTTCCAGCAGGCTCAGCGCCAGTACAGCTCACTGCCAAGGTGAGCTGCCCTCTTCCCAGCTTGGACCAGGGTCACCAAGGACTGGGCAGCGCAGGCATGCTTGACTTGGGAGGGGTACCGCTCATCTATTGGCAGCATGACTAAGAAGGCCAACATCTGCACCTGTGCATACCCAAAGTGGAACACACACACACACACACACACACACACACACACACACACACACCCCACCCCCCATCTGAAAAGAGAGACTGTAAACATGCTTTTGCTTGCCTGGCTCCCAGCGTTCTGGGGTGATTGCCTCTGTGTGCACCTAGGCTCTGTTACAGCAGGACTGAGCACTCTGGGCATGCACATCAGTGGATTGGCAGTCACAAACCCCATTTTAATTGCCCTCTGTCTCAACTGTCACTCTGCATGGGAGTGCAGAGGGTCTCAGGGGTGCTTGGCTCATTAACTGACAACCCAGCAAGAGAAGCTTAGGTGTTGGGCTTGTGAGGGACCTCTGCTCCAGCTGTCTTCTGTTAAAGGACTAGAACTCTGTCACATGACTGACCACATGGCCACACACTGAATTCACCCTTATTTTCCACCAGAGTCTTCGTCCCAGAAAATAGATAGTACGGAATAAACATATTGAAAACCCTGCAGGGTTCAGCCTCCTCCAAACAAGTCACTTGTACGTGACAGTTACTAGACATTTGTTTTCCTGTCTCAACCATGAATTTGAACAAAGCAGTTGGAGGAAGGTGGTGCTTATCTGTGCACTGGCTGATCCATGTGAAAATGAGCTTGCTTTACTGTCTGATAAAGGCAACTTCCTCTGAAGTTCAGTAATCTCCATGACAGCCTCCAGGAACTCAACATTCACAGTGGTTAGCCAAGATGGGTGTGCAGCAAGCTCCCACCAGCACACATGGTAGTGGTGTGCAAACACGTTCATTCGGTTATCCCCCCCCCCCTTTATTTCTACCCACTGTGTGTACAAATAGGTGCATGTTCATGTAGGTCCATGTGTGGGCACCGGTGCACAGACAGGTGTGTGTCCCTGCACATGGGGGCCAGTGGACAGTCTCAGCTGATATTGGTCAGGCATCATCGATCTTGCTCCTGAGACAATGTCTCTCACTGGCCTAGAGCTCATTGCTAAGGTTGGGATGGCTGGCCAGTGAGACCCAGAGAGCCTCCTGTCTTCAAGCACTGAGATTACAAACACAGGTAATCACACGTGGTTTTTACATGTGGGTTCTGGGAGATTTACCTCAGGTCTTCATGCTTACAAGGAGAACACTTTGCCACTGAGCCATTTCCTCAGCCCTCTACATAGGAGACACTGACTGACCGCCTCCCTTTCTTCCTCTCTTGAGTTGGCACATTGCTAATCCTTACCTTAATGAAGAGTGTATGGACACCAATAGCTTCCTTACAAAGGAAAGTAAGGTGTGTATGTGTGTGTGTGTGTGTGTGTGTGTGTGTGTGTGTCCCACATACCCTATTTCAAACCATAGGACTTGCTTTATTCTAGACTCACTAATCTGAAGCAAATTTGAGCCACAAAACAGTGCCTCCTCCCACACCCGCCTCCTCCTCTTCTCATCCAGGCCTGATGAGTCTCAGTGACTTTTCACGAATTTTAATGCAGACGGAACCTGCATTTCTGGGGTGACCGCAACACACCTTTCTATGCAGGGGACATGCAGGATCTGGGAGGAAGACAGCTATGGGTTTCCAGAGGCTGTGGATGAAGAGGTGACAGTGTAAAACCCCAGGGTTCATGTTGACACTGTCCGTCTGTCACATCTCTGCTCAGATTAGTTGATGACTTCTTAAGTGATGATAATCAGTGCTTTAGGCGAAGAAACCTACTCCATCCCATCGGAGGATTCTGCTGTGGCTCCCATGAGGAAAGCCAGATGGGAGCCACCGTTGTTCTCGGTGGCTCACAGAGCCAGGGGTGACATGGAGAGTTTAATTCACTTCTCATCCACAGGGTCTCCCAACTACAGTTGCAGCCATGTGGAAAATGGGCAGGTTCTACCCCGGACCATATTGCCAGCGTTCCAGAACATTCAAATGCCATCACTCTGTTCCTTTGGGAGGCGTGGTGGCTTCCCACGGTCTCCTCATGAATGTGCAGTGTTGTGTACACTTATACGAGAGGCTGAGCCTAGCCTACTGCCACCAGATGATTTTCTTGCTGATAAATGGAGCAATAATACATTTTCTTTATGAGTGTCGTCTCTCCTCCCTCTTCCATTTTCAAGGGGAAAAATAGGGCATGTCTTCCTTCCTGACACAAAATTGTTATGCTTTATCAAAGGCAATCTTATTGCAAATTCATAGAAGTATCTAGAGCCTTGATAGTAAATTAAAGATGTTTCAGAATCATGTTTCCCGAAAACCACAGCAAGTCTCTTGCAGAAGTGGTAGGCTGTGAAGTGTCTGTGTGGCTTGAGTTTGTCTCCCTATCCTGGGGTAATAGGAAATGGGTTTTCTAGTGCGGCACCTGGCCTTTGGTGAAGGAAACCTATGAGGCGGAATAAATAATGTTTCCAGACAGGAAGTTGTGCAACATGACCTATACCAGCTGCTGACACAGAGGACCCCTGAGAGCCAAGCTGGAGCTCAAAGGAGTTGCCTGTTGCATTATTTGCTTTGTTTTGTGAGTGATTTGTTGTTGTTTGAGACCGTCTCCTGCCACCCAGGCTGGTCTCAAACTTACTGTGTAGCCAAGGATGTCCTTGACCTTGTGATCCTTATGCCTCTACTTCCCTAATGCTGGAGTAATAGGTTTGTGCTCCCAACACCTGGTATATGTGGCGCTGGGGATGGAACCCGGGCCTCCTGCCTCCTCAGCCAGTGCTCTGAGCTGAGCCCGGCCAGCGCTTTGACTGCTGCACTTCCGTCCTTGTCTGAGCTCATACTCACATCACATAAGCTTCCGGAGGACAGAGTGACATCTCAGTCTCTGGAAGATGAGCGCGGACAGCACACACCAGTTGCCATCATTCTGGCAGGCCGCTAGGTACAGTGCTCATTTGGGCTGTTTAGAACTGAACAGTGCCACTAAAGTGAGCAGCAGTTCTTACAAAGCTAGATGCTGCCTGACCTCTAATACTTAGCCACTTGTGTCTGCACCTGCACTACAGTGCACATGGTCACCCTGAGCCAGAGGGCACCTCAAGCTGGGAGAGGCACCTCTTTCTCCATAGCTGCTGAGTCTGCTTCTGTCTTTTGTCCTGTCAGCATTCGTCACTTCAGCTGAAACTAAGGACTTGCTGAGGACAGTCACTGTTTGTTTGTGGTGTGGCTGCATGCACAATGCAGGTGCGTGTGTGGGGGTGCACATGCATGTGTGTGCACATGAAGGCCAGAGCCCATCCTCAGGTCTCATTCCTCAGGAACTGTCTACCTTGTTTGTTTGAAATAGGGTTTCTCACTGGGCTGGAGCTCACCAATTAGGCTAGGCTGGCCGGCCAGCAAGCCCCATGGATCTCCTTCTCTCCCCTCCCTAGTCCTGGAATTACAAATGTGTGCTACCCCACCCAGCTTTTTATATGGCTATTGTGGATTGAACTCAGATCCTCAAGCTTGGGCAGCAAGCAATGTCAATTTTGAGATCTCCAGCCCCCACCATGGTACCTGGTGGGTGATCAGGTCATGGTGATATTTGCTAAAGCCTGCAGATTCCTCTCTCTCTCTCTCTCTCAGCCCTAACTGACTTCTTTGCTTTATTGCTAGGCAAAGCAGGAAGAATGCCAGCTCCATATCACAGGACTCCTGGGAACAGAACTATGCCCCTGGCGAGGGCTTCCAGAGTGCCAAGGAGAACCCCAGGTATTCCAGTTACCAGGGCTCAAGAAACGGCTATCTTGGTGGGCATGGCTTCAATGCCAGGGTCATGCTGGAGACCCAGGAGCTTCTCCGCCAGGAGCAGAGGCGGAAAGAGCAGCAGCTGAAGAAGCAGCCCCCGGCTGATGGAGTCAGGGGGCCCTTCCGGCAAGATGTGCCTCCGTCCCCATCTCAGGTGGCCAGGCTAAACAGACTGCAGACACCCGAGAAAGGGCGGCCCTTCTACTCCTGAGCTCAAATGAGGATGGCAGCACTTCGTGTCATGCAATAAAGGACGTGTTCCTATGAAGACGTGTGTTCTTGGAGTTTTCGAACCCTGCGGTGGGACTACGGAACACTTCTGTCGCTGGTATCAGTGCCTTTAAGCAGCAGGAGCAAAGAAACAGAAGGCCTTACAGTCTTTGCCACTGCATCTCAGCGTCTATCTCATGGAAGGAACCCCCTCCTGACAATCCCGAGTTCAAGGCACCTGCTTCTCTGCAGTACCGGAAGCTTCAGCTCCATGCATAAGATGCCTGTGGCTTGGGTGTTGCAGCCTCACCGAGACCCTGAGGCTGCAGATGTTGCTGACCTTTTCACCCCTGGGCCTCTGCTAGATGAAAGGGAGTGCAGCGTGGACCAGGAAGGAGGGCTTCCCAGGACTTTGCAGTAGGGTTGCCCCCAGTTCTGGGGCTCGATCTGGGTTTTCTTTTCTTTCCTCACTTCCTTGGAGCATAAAGGCTCTGGGCAGTCGTGAAGAAGCTAAACCATAGGCCAGCCGGTGCTGTTTGGCTGTCAGGGGGTCCCTTCCAACTGCCTTATAACGTCACTACCCATATCACAATGATTCTAGTCTGCGTTTATAAATACACTTGTTCAGTCACGTTCATGACACTTGGGAACAAGGGCCATGGGAATGGCCTATTGTGCATGCACCCTGAGGAGGGAGGTAACCGGAGGGAAGAATCTCTGGAGGAGCTATGACCAGTCTATCCTGTCATTGTCGTGGGTGTTTTTCTTTATTTGCATTGAAAGGTTGACAAGGAAGGCAGAGTGGGACCAGGAAAAATCAGTCACTGATTAATTCTGAAAATTAATCTCAATACAGTTTTAGAGGTTGGAGTCAGTATTTGTCTCCTATACCCACATGATGTGTCCCGTCCTGGTTCGACCACATTACTAAGTAACTCAGCCATGGAACATAGAAGAAATAAGAGAAAAGCCATCCCACTGGAGAACACTCTGACGTCCCCGGAGAGCGCTAGGAGTCACATTTCCGTGCATGTCTGTGTCACACGGCCCTTGACGCTCCCACTGTTCATCTGTTGGTCTGAACATCATGTATTGTAAACCAAGGCTGGGTTGCTAAAGTGCCTGCAAATCTCCATGTGAAAGAAAAAAAAATCCTGAGAAAAAAAGCTCAGAGTACCATGTATTAACAAAAAAGGAAGCTAGAAAGGAAAAAAAAAAAAAAAGACATGTATTGATACGCCTATTTTTTTTTTTTTTTTACTGGCACATTGTATTTTTTGTGTAGACTTGTTTTTAGAAAATACTCGAAGTGTCCACAGGCCCCGTGTCTCTTTGCGTCTGTGTGTAATGGCTTTATCTGTTAATGACTCGAGGCGGCGGCGGCGGCGGCGGCGGTGTTTAAGTGGTGTTTCCAGTGTAAGTACACGTGGCGACCTTGGACGGCAGTGGCTTCCTCACAGCCTAGGAAGGCTGTGAGGAACAGCTGTCCCTGTACATATAAGACTTCTAATAAAAGGCATATTTCTTCCTGTTCTCTGAGTGTCCCTAGTTTTCCTGTTGGATCTTTCATAGCTGTTTTTTTTTATATAAATATATTAACAGATGTCTTTTTTTTTCATATTTAGTGAAAGTGGAAAGTTTCTTCCTATCTCTGCAAACACAGGATTGAGTGGAAGAGTGTTTGACCACCCAAGGAGAGGGGATGGGGGATAGGGAAGACTGGAGCCCGACTTTCTTCTTTCATTTAAATTTTTTATATATTTTTTATTCAATTAAAATTTATTACATCATTTCCTCCCTCCTTCCTCCAGCCCTTCCCAGACCCGTCTACTCAAATTCATGGCCTCTTATTTTATTATTTTTACACATATATATGCATATGTATGCAAATATATAAATGGAGCCATTTATTAATGAGGATTGTAGAAGACCTGGAGAGCCCAAAGGAACCTCTGGGAGGCATGGGCTGAAGGACTTATATAAAGGGAGGGGGTCATTCAGGACACCACATATGTCCACTGCTACTCTTGGTGACCTTGGCCAAAGACTGGTACTGAGATGAGATAGACGATGAAAGGTGACCAACCCCTACCCCATGGGCAGTGACTCTCCCCCACCTCATGGGCAGTGAGTCTCCCCACCCCCACCCCATGGGCAGTGACTTCCCCCCACCCCCACCCCATGGGCAGTAACCCTCCCCCACCCCATGGGCAGTGACTCTCCCCCTCCCCCACCCCCACCCCATGGGCAGTGACTCTCCCCATCCCCACCCCATGGGTAGTGACTCTCCCCCACCCCCACCCCATGGGCAGTGACACTCACCACCCCCACCCCATGGGCAGTGACTCTCCCCACCCCCACCCCATGGGCAGTGACTCTCCCCTCCCCCACCCCATGGGCAGTGACTCTCCACCTCCCCCACCCCATGGGCAGTGACTCTCCCCACCCCCACTCCAGGGGCAGTGACTCTCCCCTTCCCCCACCCCATGGGCAGTGACTCTCCCCCTCCCCCACCCCATGGGCAGTGACTCTCCCCACCCCCACTCCAAGGGCAGTAACCAACACCCTGTCTTGTGGATTGTGACTGAGCCCCCTCTATGGAGAGTCTGCTTTTTGTCTTCCCCCACCCCATGCATCTGAATAGGAAGACTTCTGATGAGTGACCAAGGAGGCGGCATCACTGCCCTAACCTTGTGGCTTTCCAGCCAGCTCCCGCTATACCTGTGTTTTCACTTCAAAGTGTACCTGTTAGCTACACTGTAGCGGGCACAGACACATAGTGAAGAGCACCTGTGATTCACACACACACACACACACACACACACACACACACACACACACACAAAGGCAGCCTATAACCAAGTAGGTAGGGAGTGGTTTCCACCTTTGTTTATAGTCACAGGAAAGCATGCTACTAAAGCCTTGAGGGCCACCTGGGGGTGACAAAAGTCCCCTCCCTTGGAAAGCACAGTGTGCCCAGTGAAAGGATGATAATCAGCACTGCTGGCAGTGCTGGTTACCTGCGGAAAGATCATGAGCCACGGCCATGACTACCTAGTTACAGAGAACTTTATTGGGAGGAAGAGGGGGCTGAGGATAAAAGGACCAGGCCTGGGGAGGAGAGAGAGAGGGAGAAAGATGGTGGGGTGGGGGGAGCAGAATAGAGCAGAGAGAGAGGGTGGGGCCTGCGTCTGGCTTTTAAGGCGCAGTTTGTGTGACCACACCGCGTGTACAGAGTCGCCAGCGCCCACTGATGACATAAGACACAAGCCCCTGAACTGCGTATGTGCAGTCATGGAGCTGGCGTGAGGGCAGAATTCTAACACCCATTCAATATCTGTTGAACATGCCCTCTTTCTATTTTCTTTTATCCTCACCTCCTTGAACAAAGATGACTCCGATGATGGCATGTGAAGTGAGCAGATAATCTTTTTCTCTTACTTCAGAGACGGGCTATCGTCTTAATAAGGCAGCTAATGAGCACGTTCACAGGTCAGAGAGTGTGAGTGTCGGAGGGACAGCTTTAATGGAAAATCACCTTCAGCTCTGAGCAGTGACTGGTTTAAAGTGACTGTAAAACACACACACACACACACACACACACACACACACACACACACACACACCACCTTACACACACCTCACATCACACGTACACACACCACACATACACAACATCACACATACATTACACTACACATACACCACACATACATCACACCACACACACACCTCACACCACACACACACACACATCACACCACACACACATCACACCACATACATACATACACACCTTACACATCTGGCAATGTAGAAATTTGGGTGATCTCTGTTCCTAAATTTAGGGTTTTTTTCTTTTTTTCCTTCCATGGTGCTGAGTATTGAACCAAAGGAGCCTCCAGAGGCCAGAAGATGATATGGGATCCTCTAGAACTGGAGTTTGAGGCCCTGGTGAACTGCCATGTAGGTGCTGGGAAACACGCTTTGGTTACCTGGCTTGGTGGCTAGAGCTCTTACTTTCTGTTTGGGAGATTGGTCTTGCAAAGTTTCCCAGGCTAGCAACAGGGGCAGGGCTTGAAATTGAAATTGCCATTCTCCTGCATCAGCTGGGATGGCAGGTTCGCATTCCCAGGTCTAGCAAAAAGAGTCATTCTGCCCCCCCCCCCACACACACACACACGGACACGGACACGGAGGGGGGAGAGAGAGAGAGAGAGAGAGAGAGAGAGAGAGAGAGAGAGAGAGAGAGAGAGAGAGAGAGTGAGAGAGTCAGAGTCTGAGTTCGGCTCTAAATCTCTTTTTATCTTCTGATTTGCTTTTCTGAGAAAGCTCTACCTTAGCAGGCACAGGGGCAGGGGACTGACTAAAGAGGGTAGTGCGGGAACAAAGCTCTGTGCCCCACACAGAGCTCTGAAGAGTACTTCTTCTTCCAGCTCCTCTTCTGCTCCTAGGATCAATTAAATGTGTGAAAAAACACCCTTTCTTTGAATGGCTGGGCGAAGTGCAGACTCATCTCACACCATTGCCGGCTTCCAAAAGCCTTTTACAGTTTGGTCCCAGTGGAGCTGTGGGCGCCTCCTCATTAGCCATTCTGCATGGCGTCACTGGCCTCCTGGAGCAGTGCTGAGGCTTGCTGCAAGGCTCCTAGGAAGGGTTTTATGAGGTAAATATTTTAAGTACAACTTTGAAGGTTTTGCTGTTTAAACAGTCTAGCATGGCTCAGGGCCCAGTGGGCTGCTAGCTACAGTTGAGGAAGGGCTGTATATGATAGCTTGCAAGTGACAAGGAGATAAGCAACATGAATATCTGAACCAGCCCTGACCTTGGCTAACGACCCGCTTTTAGGGTTCGGCTCCTGTGGGGCTTCCTTCCATTCAGCCCCCAAAACGCCAGCAGCATCACACTTCTCTGAATTGTTCAGTGCGAACCCTAACTTGGATCCACTGTTGTGACACAAAGGTTTCATCAAAAACAAACGACCTGGAATAGTCTTGTGGGTAATCCTGGCTACTCCTAAGGCTGGAGGATGACACTTTGAAGGCCTGCCCAGGCTACTGATAGCTTGTCTCCAAATAAAGATGAGATAGAGTTAGGAACAGTGCAATGTGTACCGGAATCCCTGGTTTCCATCCCCAGCACACAGAGGTAGGGAAAGGTTGTGTTCTTAATCATTTTTATGTCCTTATTTAATGGTAACTGTGCTTTTCATTGACCAGGAAACTAAGCACCACAGAAAGTATGAAGAGTTATAAGGTTAGTCGTGACTTTTTATTGGACTGGGAATGCAGCTCTCTGAGGCAGTACCCACCGAGAATGGGCAAGGCCCTTCCTGGGTTCAATCCCCCAGTAAAACAAAATTGAAGAAAATGAATTTGGTTGATCCTAATACTATCCATGTGTACTTGAAAATTATATACGTGTATAATATGCACGAATACATACTCTGATATGTATGCACATATAATGGCCTTTTCACACAGTGTCCCATATTGAAAACATTTGCTTCTTCCTGGAGATTTTGCAAAGTCACTCTGGAGTCATCACATGTTGTGGGGAAACCAGGATTCCCGCTTGTGGTTCTTAGTCTAGTTAATCAAGTACTTTGAGAACAGACTCAGAAGAAAGCTCCAAGACAGTTTTATTTGAATTTAAAAGAAAAACCCCAAAGCAGGTACGCTGGTAAGCTCAGCAGCTGCCCGGAGACAGGAGATGAAGTAGAGGAAGAGAAACTCACGCCGTATCAAGGTCAGCCACATGACAGAGAGGCACCCTCTTGGCAAAGTGGGCGCGGGGCGGGGGGTGGCCTCGGAGAGAGTAAGGAGGCCAAGAGTATTAGAGAAAGCATGCCTAGGGACAGAAAGAAGAAGTGGGAAAGTAACGCTTTTCTGAGTAATTCAGAAAGAGCAGACTTACGAGGTTGTATGGCTGTGGCCCTGTGAGAGCTGCACCACGGATGGAGCTTCTGAGAAGGAAAACATTAGGTCAGAGACATAATTATTCCTGCTCTCCATGTGGTGTGTCTTAAAGTGGCACTGCCTTCCTGAAGGGTGGTCCCTTAGTCAGGCGACTGAGCTGCCCAGCTACCAAGCCAGAGGTTCCACTCCCCGGATCTGAAGGTGGGCCTTTCCTGCTGCTGTGACGTGTTACCCTCCAGGCAGGCTCCCATGTGGGTGTGCAGGCTCTGCTGCAGTCCTTAGCAGTGACTATAGTTCACTACCCGGCTCCAGCGTGTCAGTGTTCATAACTAGTAGACCAGAAAGTGTTACTTCCTCTTAAAAAACACAGACCTCGCCGGGCAGTGGTGGCGCACGCCTTTAATCCCAGCACTCGGGAGGCAGAGCCAGGCGGATCTCTGTGAGTTCGAGGCCAGCCTGGACTACCAAGTGAGTTCCAGGAAAGGCGCAAAGCTACACAGAGAAACCCTGTCTCGAAAAAACCAAAAAAAAAAAAAAAAACCAAAAAAAAAAAAAAAAAACAAAAAAACACAGACCTCTCTCATCACAAAGAGAATAAGTGTGGCTTATTCTAGAGGTAAATATGAACGACCATGGTCAGGGAACATAAATTAGATTACCCTAAATACCATTTGCTCCGATGTGGTAACAGAGAATAATAAATCAAATTGCTTTCCAAAAGGTTCGATGGAAACATCAGCTAGGTAAGTACAGCAAGCTGGGAAATTCTCAGCTATAGGCCTCAGATGCTACCTGGCAACATTCTTAGCTTTGGGGCTGATGGGAGCTAAGAGCCTGTTCATATATATATCTAATCTTCCCAAGGATGTTGGGTCTCACACAGGTGGGCAATAAATGACTATTTACAGGCAACGATAGCCTAAGACAACCTGGCTCTGGACCTGCAACCTACCAACCACTCCATGGTCACTGAAGCTCTGACTTGTCAATCACCATGTTCAATGGAGGTGGGGTTTCAGTTGTTGTTGTTGTTTGTTTCTGTTTCTGTTTTCTCTGGGAACTTCTGGGAACTTCCAAGTCAGGCTATTTAATGATGAGAAAATGAAGACTCACAGGAGACTGGAAACAGTGAACATGTTTTGGAAAGCGAGTGGGCCACAGCCCTCGGGAAACAGAACATGGCCAAGCTTAGGACATTCCTAACAAGAGCCAGTCCCAGCAGATTCTGGAGAGGCCCTTAACCCATCCAGAATAAAAGAGAAGTTAGGAGATTGCAAATGCAATGCAGATTGGTGCCGTATCACTGGCACTTTCAGCACAAAGGGGCAAAGCCTGCTAGATGTAAGACATTTGCAGCTGGCTGTCAGCTGGGCACACATTTAAAACATTTGCCAACTCTTCTCATTGCGAACAAAAATGTAAATTACTTTTAGGAGAATTTATTCTTTGCCAATCCTTTTTACTTTGTATCGTATTTTACTTTGGGCAAAGAAATGACATAGCAAACGGCAAAGGGAAATGATCCATTAATAGTTGGATAGATAGAATTTATCTTCAAAGAGGTAGACTATTAATTATGCATGGAAAGAAACTTTTAACTCTGAGACATTCCAAATGAAGCCAATGGCTTATTTCACTCAAGATCTTAATCAAACATATTTGTGATATCTCAGAAAAGCTGGCAGTGCTGAGGCTGGCCTCCCCTTCAGAGCATGGGGAGAGAGAGGGTATAATGGGCTGGGGCCCAGCCTCCCCTTGGAAGTTTTCCAGGACTCCTGTGCCGGGAGCAGTAAGGATGTGTCCATCCATTGTCTGCAGCACAGGCCTTATCCAGGGCTCCTGAAAATGGACCACAGGTCCAGGAGGCAGGAGCCAGGGTAGATGCTGCAGCTGGTCTGCAACCTCACGCCCCTAGAGAAGACACAAAACAGCCACAGGTCTCAGCATCTGGCAGAATGACTAGCCAAGGACCGAGTTTCCAGTATCTAATCGTTTGAATGAGGCGCTTCCTTTGGCTCTGGCTCTCCTTCCTGTAAGGCAGGAAATGTGCTCCCCTTTCATTAGGGGACGCTCATCAGGGACCTAGAATCCGGCTGCTTGCTGCAGACGCTGTGTTAGTGTCTTCAGCTGTGTGTCTTAAGTCCTTTTAGGCATTCCCTACGGATTAATTGAAAATCACGGACATCCTGTTTGTGTGATTTGTTCAAGGTAACAGGAAAGCTATGAAGAAGTCAATATTGATTTTCTAAAGAAGAAGCCATTTTATATTGCCTGAAAAGGACCCAAGGCAAGGTTGGTCAAAGGATGCTTGGAATTGGAGATGGCTGCTGCCTGCGTGGAGGAAACCTGGGAGGGAATGATTCTGACAGTGTGGCATGTGGAATCATTTTGCAAAAAATAATTATGTTTACTTATTTAGTCATCATTCATTCATTCATTCATAGCTCTGACTGATAGATTGCTCTAGGTGCTGGGAATGGGTTAGGGAGACACACATCCAGAGTGGTACTCAGCATGCTGGAAACAGCAGGAGTCAGGCACAGGAGGCAGAATGCAGAAAGTGCTCTTTCACCTGGAGGTGGTAGAGATGGTTGAGCAGAGGACTGGAGGAGGCGAGCATGCCAACCAGGTAGCAGCGGTGCCACAGTGGCAGCTTGGCTGCTTCATTTAAAAATCGAGAAGGGGGGTGGGGAAATGGCACAGTCAAGAAAGCCCCTGTGAGCAAGCATGAGGACCTGAGTTCAACCCCCAGACCAGGAGGCATGCATGCATTTGTAACCCAAGTTACCCAAATGATCCCTAAGGCTCAGTGGCCAGCCAGGATAGCCTAACTGGTGAGCTCCTGTCTCAAAAGTTAAGGTAGGTAGCTCCTAAGAAAGATGCCTAAGGGAGTCCTTTTGCCTCCATGTGTACATTCTCCACCCCCACATATACCTTCACACACGCGAACATACTCGAACACAAATAAACCAAAAGAAGAAAATGAGGCAAGGTCTGCCTTACATTTATTTTGCCAGGTAAGTTTGTCTGAGGGAAAGAGAGTTCATTATGATAAAGATCAAAAGTAACAACATCAACAGGAAGAGAAAGGGACTTGAAACAAGGTTGGTCAAAGGATGTTTGGAATTGGAAATGGCTGCTACCTGAGAGCATGTGTATTAGGTACAGTGTGGAGGAAATCTGGGTAGGAATGCTCCCTCCAGGTGCTACCCCAGGACAAGCTTCCTGGAGCCAGGCAGTTCAGACACGTGGCCAGGGTGTTAGAAATCCTTCTTTGAGTGTTGAAGTCAGCATCAAGACACAGGTGGGTGCAAGGTGGTGGCTCGGGTGTTCCGTTCTTCACAAAACGAGCCAGTAAAGATTGTGCAAGGAGCAGAAGAACACAGCCAAATTAACAAGCCACGGAGAAGGAGCGTGGGTGCATTCCAAGAAAGGAAGAGAAATGGTCCTCAAGAATGACACACATCTGGTTTCCAGGTGAAACTAAGCCACTCTGGGAAGCTATGGGTATCACTTACAGTGAAAAGGGGGTGATTGGTGATTGACATTTGAAGCCTTTGGGAGGGTGGGACCTCCTCATGAGGGTGGTCTGGAGGACTCAGGCTTCTCAAAGAAAATAGGGTTTTAACACTGAGGAAGTTCTGCAGTCTCAGGGAGAGGTGGAGGTTCAGTGCTCGACGTCCATTGCCTGTTCCCTCAGAGCTTGCTGGGCCTTTAAAAAAAGGGCAAGATGCTGTTACCCCAGTTCCAAAACCTGCTTTCTGCCACATGCATTCATCCACCAATGCATGCATGAATCCATCCATCCGTCCATCCATCCATCCATCCATCCATCCATCCATCCATCCATCCATCCACATCCATCCATCCATCCACTCATTCAGGGCCTTCTGTATGCCAGACATCATGGTTTGTTTTTTTTTTTGTTGTTGTTCTTTTGGTTTTTTGAGACAGGGTTTCTCCATGTAGTTTTGGTGCCTATCCTGGATTTCGCTCTGTAGACCAGGCTGGCCTCGAACTCACAAAGATCTGCCTGGCTCTGCCTCCCGAGTGCTGGAATTAAAGGTGTGCGCCACCACCGCCGCCAGCCAAACAGTGTGTTTGTTTTGTCGCTGGCATTCAGTGAAGAATTGTGAGATTGTGATATTCCTATAAAAATGACAGTCTAAAGACAGAAGCATCACCCCCTGACACACACGTACACCGGCAGACCAAGGCCTTAAAGAGACTGTCAGAGCGTAATGGGAAGAAACTGAACTCAGAGTGGGACAGTGACGGTGTATGAGGAGTGGTACATAAGCTGAGCCTTGGAGAATGCCGAGATCCCAACAAGACTTTGGAAGTGTATCAAGAGCCCAGAAATTGTATACCTTATGACACTGGGGTTTCCTTTTGATAGATATGAACTATTGAAAACCAAAGATTTATATACAAAGATACTTAAAAATATAAAAGAAAAAATGTAAGTATTAAAACTGTGAGAATAATCAAGTAAATTAAGGTACAAAGTATATTAGTATGTAGTGTTAATGAAATTAAAATCAATGTGAAAATATAATTAAAATAGCAGTTTAATAAAACATATTGTATCAAATGGTGGCCACTTTGTGATCACGTGTGTGAATATGCACATATGTGTCTTTAAGCATACATATATACAAGATGAAAGAGAAGAAATAACAAGGTAATGCTGAGCACTTGGATCAGGACATTTGTTTTCTTCTTTTTTTATTGAAAATAGATTTAAAAATACAATATATTCTGCTTACAGTCCCCCCCCCCAAATCCTCTCATGTCCTTCCCGCCTCCCACCCACCAAAATCCACACCCTTTCTTTCTCTCTTTAGGATACAAACAGACATCTAAAAAATAATAACAAAATAAAAACAAACCAGAATAGGACAAAACAGAGGAAAAAGAGCCAAAGGAAAAGCTCAAGACACGTGTAGATGCTGAGATGCACATTCACACATACAGAAATCCCATAAAATCACAAAATGGGAAAATACACACACAAAGTGTTCGTGAGGTTAAAAAAAAAAAGCGTATGAGACAAAGAACCTCCAAATATAGCACTGAGTTTGTTTTGTGTTAGCCATCTACTGCTGGGCATGGGCCTTGTCTTCAGAGTGGTCGGTATACCCAGTGAGTACCCAGTGAGACTCTGTTGGTGAAGACTCAATTTTCATCTGCGAGTTATTACCAATTGAGGATAGCTTTTGGGCTCAGGATGGGGACTTGTGTCCACTCTCAGTGCTGGAATTCTATCAGGCACAGATTCATGTAGACCCTGTGCAGGCTGCCACGGTCCTTGTGAGTTCATATGTGCACTGGTCCTGCTATGTTTGGAAGGTCTTGTCTTCTTGGTGTCCTCAATCCCCTCTGGCTCTTACAGTCACTCTGTGTCCTCCTCCACAGGGTTCCCTGAGCCCTGAGGAGAGGGAGTGGATGGAGACATCCCATTCAGGATTGAGTGTTCCAGGGTCTCTCACTCTCTACACATTGTCTAGCTGTGGGTCTCAGTATTTATTTCCATCTACTGCAGGAGGAAGCTTCTCTGATGATGGCTGAGCAAGACACTGGTCTATGAGCATAGCTGAATGTCATCAGGAGTCATTTTATTGTTGCCTTCCTTGAGCAGGACAGTAATATTTGGTTTCCCCTAGGTGCCTGGCCTATCTAGTCTCAGGTTCTTGGCTACTCCATTAGTGTCGCAGTGTCGCCGATGGGTTCCCTCTCATGGAGTGGGTCTTCAATCGGATATTGGTTGGTTACTCCTACAAGTTTTATGCCACTATTGCAGTAGTGCATCTTTCAGGCAGGTCACTATTGTAGATCAAAGGGTTCGTAGCTGGGTTGGTGTTGACCTTTTTCCTTTGGTACTGTGTGGAACTTTCCAGTACCATGAGTAGTAGTCTGTAGGAGGGAAGACTCCATGTAGGCACCAGCTCGACTTCTCCATGAACAATGAGTTGGGTAGGTGTTGTCTTCAGCAATAGGAGCTTACCATTAGTTGGTGGAGAGTAACCAATAGCCTTGGAAATAGCCTGGGTTATTTGGGGGTTCCAATGAGGCCCCTTTGGCTAACAACTCAATTAGATGTAACCCATTCCTGGAACTTGAGGCTTTATTTGGTGATGAGAGGTGTCCAGTTGGGGCTCTATACCCCCATTATTTAGTAATCCTATTTAGATCACCTTCATATATGTATCTATTTTAGGAAGCTTCTACCATATTAGGTTTCCATACTGCCCTCAAATGGCCCTTAGTTTTAGCTGTCCTTCCCCATACCCGCTCTCTTGCCCCTTCTTCCCTCTCTATCCTTATTTTTATCCTCCCATTCCAGTCCCCTCCCATCCACCCATAGCTGTCTATTCTATTTCCCCTTCCTAGGGTGATCCACTGCCCCCAGTACTTGACTATACCTAAGCTCTGTGTTTATATGGGTTATACTCTGCTTATCAGTGATTTAACAGTGAACATCTACACATAAGCAAATACATACCATATTAATGTTTCTGGATTACCTCACTCATGATGTTTTTTCTAAGTCCATCCATTTACCTGCACATTTGATTATTTCGGTTTTTAAAAAGCTGAGTAATATCCCATTGTGTAAATGTACCACATTTTCTTTATCCATTCCTTTGTTGACAGACATCTAGATTGTTTCCAGGTTCTGGCTGTTATTAATAGAGCAGCAATGAACATGGCTGAGCAAGTGTCTCTACACTGTTCACTCTACACTCTACACATGGTAGGATGAAGCGTCTTTGGGTGTCTGTCCAAGAGTGATACAGCTGGATCTTGAGCTATATCTAGTCTCAGCTTCCTGAGGAACTGCCACACTGATTTCCATAGTGGCTGTACAAGTTTGCAGTCCTATCTGCAACAGATGAGTGGTCCCCCTTTCCCCATTTTTTGTCAGTATTAGCTGTCATTTGTTTTATTGATCTTGGCCATTCTGACTAGTATAAATGAAATCTCAAAGTAGTTCGTTTTACAGTTCCCTGATGACTAAGGGCATCAAACATTTCTTTAAGTGTTTCTCAGACATTTGTGTTTCCTCTTTTGAGAATGCTCTGTTTAGACCTGTATCCAATTTTTAAATTGGATTATTTGTTTTCTTGATGTCCAGTTTTTTTTTTTTAGTTCTTCATATAGTTTAGATATTAGCCCTCTTTTGGTTATGCAGTTGGTACAAATGTTTTCCCATTCTGTAGCCTGCTGCTTTGTCTGAATGGCAGTGTCTTTTGCCATGTAGAAGCGTTTCAGTTTCATGAGGTCACATTGATTAATTGTAGATCTTAGTGCCTGTGCTATTGGTGTTCTGTTCAGAAAGTCTTCTCCTGTGTCAATTAGTTCAGGATATTTCCCACTTTCTCTTCTATTGGATTCAGTGCATCTGGTTTTATGTTGAGGTCTTTGATCCATTTGAAGTTGAGTTTTGTGCAGGGTGATAAATATAGATCTATTTGGATTCTTCTACACACAGCCATCCAGTTTGACCAGCACCATTTGTTGAAGGTACTGCCTTTTTTCCAGTGTGTATTTCTGGCTTCTTAAAAAAACTCAGGTGTCCATATGTATGTGGATTTATGTCTGTATCTTCAATTGAAAAATCAATGTATCCGTTTTTACTACTCTAGTTCGGTAGTACAATTTGAGGTTGGGGATGGCGACACCTCCAGCAGTTCTTTCGTTATTCAGGATTGTTTTGGCTATCCTGTGCTTTCTGTGTTTCCATATGAAGCTGAAAATTGTCCTTTACTATTTCTATGAAGAATTATGTTAGAATTTTGCTGGAGATTGCATTGGATCTGTAGATTGTTTTTGGTAGTGTCTTAATTAGGGTTTCTCTTGCTGTGAAGCGATACCATGATCATGGCAACTCTTATAAAAAATATTTAATTGGTGCTGCCTTACAGTTTCAGAGGTTTAGTCCATTATCATCATGGCAGCATGAAAGCATGGTACTGGAGAAGGAGCTGAGAGTTCTACATCTTGATCTGCAGGCAACAGGAAGTGAACTGTCGCACTGGGTGTGGCTTGAGCGTATATGAGACCTAAAAGCCTGCTTCCACATCGACATAGTTCCTCCAACAAGGCCACACCCACTCCAACAGGGCCATTCCTTCTAATAGTGTCACTCCCTATGGGCAAGGATTCTAACACATGAATCTATGGGGCCATCCCTATTCAAACTGCCACAGGAAGGCTGGCCATTTTTACTATCTTAATCCTATTGATTTGTGAGCATGGGAGATTTTTCCATCTTCTGATATCTTCTTCAGTGCCTTAAAGTTTTTATCATGCAAGTCATTCACTTTCTTGGTTAGAATTACCTTATGATGTTTTATATTATCTGAGGCTATTGTGAACGGCATTGTTTTCCTGATTTTTCCCCTTAATTTTTTTATTTGTATTTAAATAGGCTACTGATTTTTGTGTGCTAATTTTGTAGCAGTTACTTTGTTACATGTATTTATCAGCTGTAAGAGTTCCCTGGTGGAATTTTTACAGTCACTTATGTATACAATCATATTATCTGCAATACAAATACTCTGATTTCTTCCCTTCCTATTTATACCCTTTTGATTGCCTTTAGTTGTCTTATTGCTGTACCTACAACTTTAAGTATTGTATTGAATAGGTATGAAGAGGGTGAACAACCTTGTTTTCTTTCTGATTTTAGCGGAAATGCTTTGAGTTACTCTGCATTTAGGTAATATTGGCTGTGGGCCTGCTGTAAATTGCCTTTATTATGTTGAGGTATGTCCCTTGTATTCCTAGTCACTCCAGGACTTTTATCATGAAGGGACATTGGATTTGTCAAAGGCCTTTTCAGCATCCAATTAGGTGGTCATATGCTGACCCATCCTGGCATCTCTGGAATGAGGTCTATTTAACTATGGTGGATGATCTTTTTGATGTGTTATTGAATTCAGTTTGCAAGTATTTTATTGAGAATTTTTGCACCTATGTTCATAAAGTAAATTGGTCTGTAATTCTCCATATTTGTTGGGTCTATAGGTCTTTATGTGATTTTGGTATCAGGGTAGCTGTGGCCTCATAAAAAGAATTAGGCAATGTTCCTTCAGTTTCTATTTTGTGGAATAATTTCAGGAGTATTGGCATTAATTCTTCTTTGAAAATCTGATAGAATTTTGTGCTAAAACCATCATGTCCTAGGCTCTATTTTGCTTAGCAGAGTTGTAATGACTGCTTCTATTTTGCTTGGGATCTGTTTACATTTCTTATCTGATCTTGTTTGACTTTGGTAGGTGGTATATATCAAGTGAATTATGAATTTCTTTTAGATTTTCCAATTTGGTGGAATATAGGTTTTTAACGATGTCCTTATAATTCTCTGGATTTCCTTGGTGTCTATTGTAATGTTCCCCTTTTCATCTCTAATTTTCTTACTTTGGATCTTCTCTGTCTACTTTTTACTTAATTTGGATAAGGGTTTGTCAATCTCACTGATTTTTCTCCAAGAACCAAAGAATATATATATTTGGTTTTTCAAGAAAGGGATTCTCTGTGTAACAGCCCTCGATGTCCTGGAACTCACTCCGTAGACCAGGCTGGCCTCGAACTCACAGAAATCCACCTGCCTCTGCCTCCTGAGTACTGGGATTAAAGGTGTGTGCCGCCATACCTGGGTCCTTTTTTTTTTTTTAATGTAGCCATTTAGTTCTATAAACTTGCCTCTTAGAACCATCTTCATTGTGTCCCGTAAGTTTGGGTATGTTATGTTTTCATTTTTAATCACTTCTTAAAGGTTATTCATTTCCTTGTTAATTTCTATGTTAACCCATTTTTCATTCAGTGGTGAGTTGTTTGTTGTCCACTAGTTTGTAAGCTTTCTCTCGTTGTGCTTTGAATCTACCTTGTCACATGTTAAAATGACTACACCAGCTTGTTTCTTGTGCCCATTTTCTTGGAATATCTTTTCCCATGCTTTTACCCTGAGGTAATGTCTATCCTTGATGTTAAGGTGTGTTTCTTGGATGCAGTAGAAGGATGGATCCTGTATTATATCCAATCTGTCAGTCTGCATCTTTTTATTGGGAAGTTGGGACCACTGATGTTGAAAGTTATCAATGAGCAGTGTTTACTGATTCCCTTTATTTTGTTGTGGTGTGGCTCCCCTGCCCCCACACTTTTGATTTGCTGCTCTGATATATTTATTCCTTGTTTTTTTCTTGGGTGTGGTTAACCTCTTTGGATTGGAGTTTTTCTTCTAGCACCTTCTATAGAGCTGGGTATGTAGATAGATAGTGCTTAAATTTGGTTTTATCATGCAAAGCCTTTCTCCATCTATTGTGATTGGAAGTTTTGCTGGGTATAGTAGTCTAGTCTGGCATTTGTGGTCTCTTAGAACTTGTAAAACACCTGTTAAGGCTGTTCTGGCTTTTTAAGTCTCATTGAAAAGTCAAGTGTTATTCTAATAGGTCTGCCTTTATAAAGTGTTGCTTGATCTTTCTCTCTTGTAGCTTTTAATATTTTTTATTTTTTCTGTTTTGGAAAGATAGACTGAATAACACATGCAGATAAAATGGGCAGAAAGCTAGACAAAAGAAGGATAGTAGTAGCAGTGTAATTAACATCAGAAATTCTAAGAGCTGTGCCTGAGCTTCCCAGAGTGTAGCTTTAAGTTTACTGAATTACTTACGTGATACATTGGTGGCTGCAATAGCAGAATCTTCTCTTGATGATATTATGTATGTTGGTCTGAGTTTTCTGAGAAGTAGACATGAAGATGCGATTAGATAAGCAATATGCTATTTCAGAACTGTGGATTACTTTCCTATTGCTGTGATAAAACACCATAACCAAAGGCAACTTAAGGAAGCAAGAATTTATTCTGGCTTATACTTCCAGAAAGATAAGAGTCTATCATGTTTAGAAGGCATAACAGCAAGGAGCAGGCAGCAGGCAGCAGGTAGCTGGCATGGTGACAGGGACAGAAAGCAGAAATACCTGAACCCCAAGCATGAAGGAGAGAGAGTGAATTGGAAGTAGAGTCACTCCTCCTAACCTCCCCAAACAGTGCCACCAAATGGAAACCAAGTGTTCAAACACCCGAGTCTTTGGGGGGTATTCGCATTCAAACCACCACAAAGTATACTGGTAAGGGTGAACAGGGAGAAGACACAAGAGCCCAGAAGAATCTTCAAAGCATGAGAGCATCATGACTGCTGTGGAAAGAAGATGGAAGGAAGACCAAGGGCTGTGGTGAAGATTGGAGGAAACTTGATAGGGTTAATAGAAGTCCCTGAACCAAAGTCTCCTCAAGGAGGCACTCCAGCATGGACCTACCTGAATGATCCTGGGGCCCTAGGTCATCAGATGTGAGAAGCTCACAGAAATTGCAACCACAGTATAAAGAGAAAGATGAGCTCAGAGGGTAGCATGGGAATCCTGGGTCAACAACACCTCCAGGAGAGAATCCTGAGGAATCCTATTCACGACAGACAGACCATGAGTTGACTTACCATAATGATCCCTAAAGCCATCTGTGTAGCTAGAGTTTTCCTGCCTGGCCCACAGTCAGGACAAATCTCTCTCACCCGCCAGTCCCACAGCCGCTCAGACCCGACCAAGTAAACACAGAGACTTATATTGCTTACAAACTGTATGGCCGTGGTAGGCTTCTTGCTAACTGTTCTTACAGCTTAAATTAATCCATTTCCATTAATCTATACCTTGCCACGTGGCTCATGGCTTACCGGCGTCTTCACATGCTGCTTGTCATGGCGGCGGCTGGCAGTGACTCCTTCTACCTTCCTGTTCTCTCAGTTCTCCTCTCTGTTAGTCCCGCCTCTACTTCCTGCCTGGCCACTGGACAATCAGTGTTTTATTTATTGACCAATCAGAGCATTTGACATACAGACCACCCCACAGCACATCTGTACTTGATCTGTGGTCCACAGACAGTGTGGTGGTTTGAATAAAAATGGCTCCCATAGGCTCATAGGCAGTGGTATTATTTGAAAGGATTAGGATGTGTGCCCTTGTTGGAGTAGGTGTGGCTGTATTGGAAGAAATATGTTACTGGGGAATAAGCTTTGAGGTTTCAGAAGCTCAAACCAGGTCCAGTGGCTCTCTCTTTCTTCCTCCTGCCTGCAGATCCAGATGTAGAACTCTCAGCTACCTCTCCAGCACCATGTCTGCCTGTGTATCACCATGTTTCCCACCATGATGATAATGGACTAATTCTAGACTGTGAGCCAGGCCCAATTTAACGTTTTCCCCAATAAATGTTTATAAGAGTTGCCATGGTCATGGTGTCTCTTCACAGCAATAAAACCCTAACTAAGACAGACAGCCATGTTCTTTTGGCTCAGAAGACATCTACTTGATTCAGATATCCTTGACATCCCTGAGGATATACTGTGCCTTTGTAACTAATAACCATTCTATGCTCGGGGTGTGTGGTTCAATGAGCACAAAATATATTGGTCAAAATTATTTTGAGGCCTGGGGAGATAGCTCATCAGGAAAGTTTTTACCTTGTAAGCATGAGGACCCAAATTTGAGCTCCAGGGCCCATGCTATAAAAATATCTAGGTTGATGGCATTTACTTGCGATCACCACTTTGGGAAGGTGGAGAAAGAAAGATTCTAGCACTTGCAGATCAGTCAGCCAAACCTACTTCATGAGTTCCAGGCCAGTGAGAAACACTGCCTCAATAAACAAGGTTGACAGCATCCAACAATGGTGAAGTTGACCTCTGGCTCCCACATGCTCATCATACATGTGCATGTACATATATACAATTTTACCTGCATACACACAAACATGCATACAAATTCATACATGAGCATGAATACTTTTTTTGAGAATATCCAAAAAAATGAAAAAATATATTGGATTGCTTGACAGAAATTTTCTTAGTGAAAATTTCTTAGGACTGGCCAGTGATTTATTTGCTTACTTTGACTTGGTGTACACACACCATGCATGCTGACTATATAACCAAATTATCAATGCATCCTCTCCAACCCATGACGACCACCAGACCCTTATAGCCAGTTCATCATATGACTGAGTATTCATCTCTCTCATCAGCATGTCCCCTTTTTATCAACCCTTAGTCCCTGGAAACCCCATTTTCTCTGTGTTTCAGATAATACTTGTGGCCTGGTTAGTTTTCTGTCAACTTGACACAAGCAAGGGTTGTTTAGGAAGAAAGACCCTCAACTAAGAAGATGCTTTCATACGCGACTAATTTATGGTTAATGATTGATGTGGAAGGGTCCAGCCCACTGTGGGTGGTGCCACTCCTGGGCAGATGGTCCTGGGTGCTATAAGAACTCAGGCAGAGAAAGCCATGGCGCTCTTTGGTGGCCTCTGCGTCAGCTCCTGCCTCCAGGTGACAGCCTTGAGCTCCTTCCCTGACTTCTCTCAGCGATGGACTGTGACCTGAGAGTTGTAAGTTGAAGAATTCCTTTCCTCCCCAAGTTGCTTTTGGTCATGGTGTTTTATCCCAGCAATAGAAACCCTAAAGTAAGATAATGTGTGAGAGAGTGATCACATAGTATTTGGGTTGTTTAACTGAACACAATGTCCTTTAGGTTCCTCTCTGTTGTTGCAGATGATGTGCTTTGATTGTGGCACAAGTAAAACTCTGTTGCATATTCCTAGTCATCACATTTTACACACACACACACACACACACACACACACACACACACCCCAAATCACACACACATGCACACATGTGCACACACACATCACATCACATACACGCACATATATATTACACACATAGGCATACACACACACACACACACACACACACACACACACACACACACACACCCCATCATCCTCTTTCTGCTCCCTCTTCCATGTACTGCCACCCTCCTAACAACTCTGACTTCAGTGTGTTGGAGTTTCTTGAGGTGTGAAGTCAGGTTGCTTATTTGTGGAGTTGGTTTTCGCTGGTACAAGTGTTTGGTACTAAGCCCTCCTTACACTGCTTCTTCATCTCCTTCTGCCAGTGAATTTTCATAGTAGGACTTTCACTCCCTTTCTTTTATCATCTGCATATCTAATAAGCATTTTTCTTTTCTGTGAACATGTGTGTATATGGGGGGGGGGTGCCTGTGGAGGTCAGGGGTCAATGTCAGGTACAATTTCTCAATTTTTCTCCACCTGAACTCACCAGCTGGCTAGACCAGCCAGCAAGTCCCAAGGATCTGGCTCTTTCCATTCCTCTGCACTGGGGTCACAGACATAGGCTTTTTACGCGGGTGCTGGGGATCCAAACTCACGCCCTCGTGCTTGGACAGCAAGCACTTTACCAATCAAGCATCTCCCCAGCTCCTGGTTCCCTTTATGATCACCATGGGCCGTATAAAAACCATAAATGTAGGCCAGGAACAGCTTAATTTGTGGATAAGAACTCTACCCATTTACTTCTCACACGTTTTATGCTATTAATATTGCACTTACCCTTTTAATGTTTTGTATCTTTAACAAATTACTGTAGCTGTGATTATTTTTAATACATTAATCTATTAACTTTATATTTGAGTTAAAAGTGGTCTACACACCACAATTAGATACTAATGATTCTGAATCCAAATGGCTTATCTTCACCGGCAAATGTCACATTTTGACGCACTTTGATGCGGCTCTTGTGGGCCTGGGGATTTTTCATCTCTATTTTGTCCCGAAGGACATTTTTGCTGGGTACAGTATTTCAGGCTGGTGGTTTCTTTTCTTTTTTCTCTTCCTTTTTTCAAGTTAGCATTACAAAGTGATGGGCCTCATTATGGTATTCCATACATATAAGTCATTAGCCATTGTGCTTCTTTACCCCCCTCCCAGTCCACCGGCCCATCTGCCCTTCCTCCTTCCTGTTGGTCTTCTCTCTTGCACCAAATAGTCTCTGCTTCTGCTTCCATGTCTCATGTATCCTATTGCTCTCGTCTTCTCATCCTCCTCCTTTATGATATTTCTCCTTTTACCACTATTCCTCTTTCTAATTTCAACACACACACACACACACACACACACACACACACACACACACACACACACTGTGTATATATATAATTTAATCTACTTATTATACATGTGAGAGAAAATATGCAGCATTCTTTTTTTTCCTGCAAATGTCATGCCTACATTTGTCTTCACAAGCTGGATAAAATTCCACTGTGTGTATGCAACACATTTCCTTTATCCACTCATCTGTTGATGTGCATATAGGCTGATTCGATTTCTCAGTTGCTGTGAATAAACATGGATGTGCAAGTATGTCTGTGGTATGTTGTCTTGGAGTTCTTGGAGTATATACCCAGGGATGGCGGAGCTGGGTCATATGGTAGCTATGCTTCTAATTTTCTGAGTAACCTTCATATGTGTTTCCATAGTGACTGCACTAACCATGTATGAGGGTTTGTCCTTTCCTACCTCTTTAGCATTTGCCACTGTTCGTTTCTGTGATCACAGCTGTTCTGACTGGGGTGAGATGGATTCTCAAAGCTGTGTTAATTTGCACTTCCTTGATGACCAAGAATTTTTGAATGCCTTTTCAAGTGCTTGGTCATTTTTATTTCTTTTGAGAGCTGTCTATTCAGTTCGTTGATGCATTTATTAATTGTGTGATTTATTGATATTTATTTTTGTAGTTATTCGCATATTTTAGATATTGGTCACTTGTCTAATAAGATTTTCCCCCATTCTGTAGGCATCTCTTCACCCTGGTGATGGATTCTTCCTTTACTGGGCAAAGCTTCTTAATTTCATGCAATCCCACTTGTCAGTTCTTGAGGGTGTTTCCTGTGCTGCTGGAATCCTGTTTAGAAAGTTTTTGCCTTTGCCTTTATCTTGAAGTGTTTTACCTATGTTCTCCTCCAGTGGTTTCACAGTTTCAGGTCATACATTACAATCTTTGATTTATTTTGTGGTTTCTGTGTTGCCTAGCTGTCCTGGAACTCACTCTGTAGATCAGATTGGTTGAATTGATTTTTGTGTAGGATAAGAGATATGGATCCAGTTTGATTTTTCTACCAACAGATATCCAGGTTTCCCAGAACTATTTATTAAAAAGGCTGTGTGTTTTGTTAATTTCCCCATGCATTTTTTAAAATTTTATTTTATAATTTAATTTAATTTTACATATCAGCCACGGATTCCCTTGTTCTCCCCCCTCCTGTCCCCTGTCCCCTGCCTTCCCCCCAGCCCACCCCCCATTCCCATCTCCTCCATGGAAAAGACTCCCCTGAGGATTGAGTTCAACTTCGTAGATACAGTCCAGACAGGTCCAGTCCCCTCCTCCCAGGCTGAGCCAAGTGTTCCTGTATAAGCCCCAGGTTCCAAACAGCCAGCTCAAGCTCTGGGAGTCCAATTGGTGAGAAAGAGGAGGGTTTGTATGAGCGAGAATTGTTGAGACCAAGGCTGGAAAAAGCACAGGGACAAAGAGCCAAACGAATGGAAACACATGAACTATGAACCAATGGCTGAGGAGCCCCCAACTGGATCAGGCCCTCTGGATAAGTGAGACAGTTGATTAGCTTGATCTGTTTGGGAGGCATCCAGGCAGTGGGACCGGGACCTGTCCCCATGCATTTTTTTATCACCTGGGTTAAAAATTAGGTGTTTATAGCTGTGTACATTTATTTCCAAGTCCTCTGTTTTATTCTATTGTTTTATTCTATTCTATATGTCTGTTTGGGGGCCACTGCCATACTGTTTTTGTTATAGTATCTCTGTAGTATAGTTTGATACAGGTATTGTGACCCCTCCAGATTGTTCCTTCTGCCTAGGATTGCTTTTACTATTTGGTGTCTTTTGTACTTATTAATGAGGTCAGTTGTTTGTTTGTTTATGTGTGTGTTAGTTCTGTGAAGAATATAAGGGAGATTTTGTTGAGGCACATGGTAAATGTAGATTGCTTTTGTCAACATAGTCACTAAAATGTCCATTCTGCCAATCCACAGGCATGAGTTGTCTTTTCCAGTTTCTGATGTCTTCTTTAGTTTGTTTGGTGTATTAATGTTTTAACCATAGAGGTACTCCATCTCCTTGGTTATGTTCACTCCTGTTCATTTTTAAATGATGATTTGTTTTTAAAGCTGATTTATTTCTTTAGTTCTTTCTTGTAAAGTTCCTTTTTTGGTATATTGCTTTCTGTATGTTTATACATCCTGCCACTTTAGTGAAGACATTATTCAGATCTAAGGGCTTCCTGGGGGAGTCATAAGGGTCTTTCAATTATAGAATGTGGTCTACAAAAGATGTAATTTGATTGCTGCCATTTTTATTTATATGCCTTTTATTCTTTTCTTGTATTAGTCTTAATTTTAAAGGAAGTGTTCTCAGCTCCCTCCATTCATTATTACATTGACCATGGGTTTATCATGGCCATTTTGTGTATATGTGTTGCGGGGCTGGGGGGTGGGGGTGGTGTTCCAAGACAGGGTTTCTCTGTGTAGTCCTGGCTGTCCTGGAACTACTCTGTAGACCAGGCTGGCCTCAAACTCACAGAGATCCATCTGCCTCTGCCTCCTGAGTGCTGAGATTAAAGATGTATGCCACCACCACCCGGCAGCACATATAACCTTTTTATGTTGAGATATATTCATTCTATTTATTTGATTTTTTTATAATCAGGAAGGGATGTTGAACTTCAACAAATGTCTTTTCTACATCTATTGATATAATCATTATTTCTGTCCTTAAGTCTATTTATGAGATGTTACATATACCAATTTACATCTATTGATATAATCATTATTTCTGTCCTTAAGTCTATTTATGAGATGTTACATATACCAATTTTTGTGTGTTGAACCATCCTTACATACTTATATCCTCCCATCCTTGGAATAAAACTAAGATGGTTATGGTATATGGTCTTAATGTGTTCTTGAATAAAATTCTCAAGAACTCTCCTGAGAGTTTTGCATCTATATTCATTAGGGAAAACAGTCTACAGATTTGTGTGTGTGTGTGTGTGTGTGTGTGTGTGTGTGTGTGTGTGTGTGTGTGTGTGTGTTGTACTCTTATTAAGTTTTAATATCAGGATTATGCTGGCTTAGTGCTGGGCATTTAGTGGGGACACTGGTTGATAGATCTGGGGTTGTAATCACAAGTATCGATACTAGAAGTTTGGGAGTGTTTTTGAGAGCAATAGAGCTCTTGGTGAGCTTGACTTGAGAATTATGGCACTGGGTGCTCATGATCACAGAAAACTTCCACTGAGCCAGTGGCTAGGTTCTTGTTTTGCAAACTTGAAAGAAATTCATAGACCACAAAGTGTAAGTTTTGTAAAGAAGTATTTTATTACAGGGAGCCTAAGAGAAAGAAAGAAAGCAAAGCCCCAGGTCCCGGGAAACTGCTAGCATAAGGGCTTTCCAAAGGACTTATGGCAGAAACCAGTGTGAGGCTTGGGGAAGAGAACGATCTGGTCAGTCGATTGGCCCAGGCATGAGGTGTCAGGTGCTGCACCTGAAGGAACACAGCCTGCCTGCCCTGGGGGCACAAAGAAGGCAGAGAGGCTTGAGAGAGCTCTAGCTTTATTTTATTTTATTTTTGTTCTTATTTAAAACGAAATCCAGGGACAGGCAAGATGGCACATGGGTAGAAGCCCTTGTTGAGCAAGCCCAGCAACCTGAATTTGATCCATGGATCCCATAAGGTGAAAGGAGAGAAGCAAGTACTGAAACTTGTCTTCTGACTGCCACATGTATGCCATAGCTTGTACATGTGTGTGCATGTACAGTCTCTCTGTCTCTGTCTGTCTGTCTGTCTGTCTGTCTGTCTCTCTCTCTCTCTCTCTCTCTCTCTCTCTCACACACACACACACACACACACACACTCGCGTGTGTGTGAAGAAACAAAAATATTATTAAGATCTAGGGATGTACCCAGTTGATAAGAGTGCTTGCTTAGCATGCACAAAGCCTTGGGTTCAGCACTGAGGATTCCCAGCTCCACATAACCAGGGTATGGCAGCACACAGGCCTTTAATCCCAGCACTCAGGAGATAAAGCAGGGAGATTAGAAGTTCAAGGTTCATTGGCTACATAGAGAAGTCAAGGCTAGACTGGGCGACATGAGACCCTGTCTCAACAAAAGAAAACAAAAATGAGAGAAAGAATAAAATGTCTCTCTTCTGAGACTCAGGCTTAGCTAAGTAAAGTAATGCATGGCTATGACCTCAGCACTCAGGAGGTGATGGCAGGAGGAGATGAAGTTCAAGGTCATCCTTGACGATTTAAAAATGAGTCTCTCCCAACACCCAAATCACAACTCTGGGTGCATGGGAGAGGAGGCAGAGTTTTCTGCACGTCTTTCCTCCAGAGACGAAGCCCTGCATTCCACGGGTGCCTTTTGTTCTGTATCAATTTGGAGGTGGAGGGAGTAAACGCACTGTGACAATGACAAACTCTTGGTCTGATCCTTTCTGACTGACCTTTGCTGAAAGACCTTACAGTTTAATCAGGAAAAGGATTGTTTTTAAAGATCAGCTGCCGGGACTGGAGAGACGTCTCTGTTGGTAGAGTGCCCACCTTGCAAACACAGGACGTGGTGTTTGATCCCCAGAATCCACATCAAAGGGGTGTTGTGGCATGTGCTTATAATCCTAGCGCAGGGGAGACAGGGAGAGGACTCTGGGGGTTGGACGGCCAGCTTAGGCTACATGGAAAGTTCTGGACCAGTAAGAGACCCTATCTCAAAAAACAAGGTGGGGTCTGGGGAGCTGGCAAATCCAGAAGATTGCTTGCTGCAAACCATCATGAAGAGCTGAGTTCAGGTCCCCAGCACCCACAGAAAAGCTGCGCATGGTAGGACATGTCTGTATTCTCTGTGCTGAGGTGGGGAAAGAGAGAGACAGGTAGATCCCAGGGGATTGTGAATAGCCACACTCACTGACTTGGGTAGCTCCAGGTCAGCAAGGAACAGTCTCAGTAATAAGGTGGAGGGCAATAGAAGACACCTGATGTTGACTTCTGACCTTTGCACATACACCAATGTGCCTGCTACATATACACAGCTGAACTGTTTGCAAATCCATTCCTGAGTCTCTTGCAGCTGCTGACTGGTGTGTAGGAAGGAGATTGAGATTCCATGGAGGGTGACCAGAGCTCCCAGTAGAATTCAGATGTGCTCCCTAAGGGGAAAGCACTGAGCCTCGCTCCTCTGACGCAGCCCAGAATGTGTCCCCAAGATGCCAATTTTTTTCACTAGAGTTCACATGAAAGTGATTCAGGGACACAGAGGTATAACTTCCAGGAATTTTAGGATACAAGCTTCCCAGTGCATCCTTGGAAATGTGAGAAAGCTAGAACAGAAATTGGGAGCCTGGGACTCAGTGCTGCTCTTCACGTCTAGAGATGCACAGAGGTGGAGGAGTCTTCAGCATCCTGGCTACTCTAACCACATAGGTCTTTAAAAGACCATGGAAGGTTCTTTTCTGTTCACACATGCTGGCTTCCATTTGAGTTGTGGCTTGGCAGATAGCCTCTTAGCATGGGTGTGGGTATTGATCACCCTTGGAGGGTGGGAGCCTACACCCTCTCTCATGAAAAGTTTCTTACAGAAGCAAGAGAGAGCAAAGGCCTAAGGTGACGGGACTGGCTGAAGAGCTGGGTTAGGAGTCTCCGCTGAGTGTTTTCTGACTCACTGCTTCAGGGTACAGCCTCACCACACTTCCCATCCCCTTTTAGAAACTAACTCCTTACCCTGGCTTGATCACCGTGCATTCTTCTTAAAACACCAGGAGTTTGGGGTGGCATGATAAAACTTCTAAGATTCCCAAACAGATATGGAATGCCCACCAGAAATACACTTTCTGTTACTGAACAGGGCTAGGATCCACAGAAACCTAGATGAAACTTTGGTCTCTTATGTTTAAAAAGCAGCTGAAAACTTCCAGTACTATGGCAACCCATCCTACCACCCTTCTTGGGTTAGCTTGAAGCAGGGTTGCTATCTTCAAACACCCCTATGCTCAGTTGACCTCAAAGATTTATTTGTCCCTGGCTTGTGTTTTAGACTTGCTTCTGGCCTTGGCTTCTCTTCTACCCTAAGTGTCCAGATGCTACCCAGGACACTACATCTATCGCCTGGAAGGTTGTGAAATTGGCTAGTAAGCTATTGTGATGCTCTTGGCTCTGCCCCACCATCATGTAATAGGCACTCAATAAAACTTGTTGAACCAAAGCTTTGGTTCAACATAAATATAGGAAATAAATAAAGTAAGGAGTGTTTTTCCTGTCATGTCCTTTGAATTCTGCTTTCTGTGCTTGAGGGAAATGTGCTGTTTCTTAAAAAAAAAAAAAAATAGTTGAAGGCTTCCAGTGAAGAGATAAAGCAGAGAAGAAAAAGTTTTAGAACAAGAAAGGATATGCTGAATGACAGAATCAGGGACAATGGGCACACACAGTGAAAAACTTAAAATCTCAGAACTCAAGGAAGAAAAAGATGTTAAGGCTGGGTAGAATGCCTGCCTCGAGTGCCAAAGCTCTCTCGTGCGTGACTGTCCCCAGCCCTGAGAGTGTGTTACAAAACAAAAGTAAAGGGTGGGGTATGGCTCCGGGGACTGGCTTAGTGTGTTCAAGGTCCTATGTTCAATCCCCAGAACTTTCAAAAAGAACAGAAAGAAAAGAGAAAGAATGAAGGAGAGAGAAGAAAGGAAAGACGGAGGGGAAAGGAGGAGGAGGAGGAGGAGGAGGAGGAGAGAGAGAGAGAGAGAGAGAGAGAGAGAGAGAGAGGAAGGGGTGAAAGAAGGGAGGGGAGGAGGGAAGCCAGGAAGAAAAGGAAGGATGGAAAAAAAGAAGGAAGGATGGGAGGAGGGAAGGAAGGGAGGGAGGGAGGAAGGAGGGAGGGAGGAAGGGAGGAAGAAAGGAAGGGAGGGAGGGAGGAAGGAGGGAGGGAGGAAGGGAGGAAGAAAGGGAGGGAGGGAGGAATTCTGAAGTAGAGAAATTTGCAGCACATTCTGGTAGGAGGAGTGTGGTGGAGTTTCTACCTCTCCTTGGTCTTGGTTTCGCAATCCTTTCTCTTTCCCATCCCTGTAATAGCTGTGTCCCTTCGGCCTCTGTCCCTTTTCTCTTTGCTCTAGTCCCTCCTGAATGACCTCTTCCGCCACCTGCATGGTACACATTCCTAGTCCCCAGATTCTCTGAACTTGCTCATTTATCCTGAGGTCACTCTGCTCTGCCTGCATTCCTGTTTACAGCTTATGGGGCCCCTGCTTCTGCTGCTAGGGCCTGTGTTGGTTCCCCATGTCCTAGTTTGCTGTGGTCAATACCATGACCAAAAGCAATCTGAGGAGATAAGGATTATTTCAGCTTACGCTTCTGTGTCACAGTCTATCACTGTAAGGAATACAGGGCAGGAACTCAAGCAGAGACCATGGAGGAGTGCTGCTCACTGGCTTGCTCTCCATGGCTTGCTCAGCTTGCTTGCTTCTACAAAGCAGGACTTCTTGCCCAGAGGTGGCACCACCCACCCACAGTGGGCTAGGCCCTCTCATATTGATCATTAATTGGGAAAATGATCTCCAGGCATGCCAACAGGCCAATCTGATGGAGGCAATTCCTCAGTCAAGATTCCTTCTTCCCAGGTAACTCTAGTTTGTCATGTTCACAAAAACTTACTGGCACAATTGACCCCTTGTCAACTTGACACCCAGTCACATCACTATTAAACCATAGCCTTTCCTGTCTTATTTATTCCCAGGATCTCATGTTAATACCACAATATAAAATACGGTACGATTTTCAAAATTCCACCATCTTAAAAATAATTTAAACACTTTGAAAATCTGAAGTCTCTTAACTGTTGGTTTCTGTAAAACAAAGAAATAACATGTACACTTTCTCATTCTAAGAGGGACGAGCCAGTGCCACCAGAATCGAATCAAAGCAAAGCCAGCATCCAGCAGTGTAATCAAATTCTGCAGCTAAGTGTCCCACATTTGGGGCTCACCCATGATCCACTAGGCACCAAAGGACTTGGCCCGCTCCATTTCTCTGGCTCGGCCCTCCACAGCACACACACATCTTGTCTTGTAGGCTCCGGCTTGCTCCCCTCCACACCTGCCACTGTTCTTGGTGGTCACCTTGCAGTCGCCACACTTCCAGTGCGCTGTGGTCTGTCTCCATTGTGGCAGCAAGGCCGCCCCTTCACCAGTGGTCTCTCTTCGGATTCCCACCTTGCTCCAAGGTACCAAACCTCAGCTTCTCTTCACAACCTCTTCAATCCTGGGTCTCCACTGCAGCTCAGGCTTCATCTTTACCAGTGGCCTCTCTTAGCATCTCATAATGCCAAGCCTCAGTCGTTGCTCATGGTCCCTTAAATCCTGTGCCTTTCACACAGCCCAAACCAGTACCACATAGGAAGTACTTACACATTACAAATTTGGCTGCCAGTTTGAGATGTAGCCTTGGCTCCCTCTGGACCACAGCTTCTGTGTGCTGATCCTGAGGAAATACTCCCCGTAAGATTTCAGCTCAGTGATGCTGGTCTCTTACTAGTTAATCACAGCTGATTCTTCAGCCTCAGTTGACCAGGATCAATTGTTCCTGTAAGATAAAGGATTCATATCCATAGATCCTTGTGGGGGCCCACAGAGACTCCATGATGAGGCCTTATTCCATCTTGACTCAGAGTCAGAGAGTCCAAGTTTGCTTTGCCCCACAAGGCTGGATAATAAAATGTTTTGGGCAAAGGCATGATTACCAGGTGTCTTATACTTCATGGCTTAATTACAAGATGCTTTGCCAATAAGGTGTGGTTACTAAGTATTTTGAAAATTAAGGAGGGGTATATACTTGTTTGTACTTTGTACCTTGAACTTGAAAGGGAGAGGTCTTTTGCCTCTCCCCTTGCTGTATATAAAAAGCCCATTAGGAATAAACTCAAGGTGACTGTGGTATTGACCCACAGCCCTCCAGAAGCTATCCTGTGTCTCTTTTTCTTTTATGTTGTCTATGTCTCTATTTTTCATATCTACTGTTTCTTAATCCTTACTCCTCCCTTCAAGGACTGTTGGACAGGTTGGGCTGGTCTCCGACAGATCCTTAATTCAGAATGTCACACAAATGGTCCTGATAGCCTTTGCTTCCCTGTGAAATGTCACAAGCCGGGCATCAGTCATCTTCATCTTTCCCAACATTCCTGTCTTCCAAGTTCCTGTAACAGCATGTTCAGTTCTAGGCACTCAAAGGCCCTGTCTCCAAATCCTCCCACAATCCTCCCTCAAACATGGCCAGGTCCATCCCAACAGCATCCTATTGTCCTTGTTTGCTTTCTGTTACCATAAGAAGTACTGTGACTGAAGAGGAAAGGGCTTGTTTTATCTTACACTTCCAGGTCACAGTCCATCACTGAGGGAAGCTGGGGCAAGAACTCAAGCAGAAGCCTGGAGGCAGGAACTGAATCAAAAACCAAGGAGGACCCCTGCTTCCTAACTTGCTTTCCTTGCCTTGTTCAGCCTGCTTTCTTATACAACCCGGGGCCACTTGGCCAGGGATGGCACTGCCAGCAGTGAGCTGGGCACTCTCACACCCGTCATTAATCAAGAAACTGATCTATAGCTATGCCCATCATCCAGTCTGATGGAGGCAGTTTCTCAGTTGAGGTTCCCTCTTCTCAGGTACCTCTAGTTTGCATCAAGTAGACAAAAAAACAAAACAAAACAAAAAAAACTCACCAGTACAACCTGCATCCAAGATCCTGTTTTCCTGAAGCCTTCAATCTACCCTGGGGTTCAGATTCCCCCCAGCATCACTTGCACACTCCTGCCCCCAGTCTTGCTCATGACACAGTTTAATGCAGCTAGTAAGAGCCCAGGCTCTGGAGTTAGCTGACCTGGGCTTCCAGTCCAGCTTTTCCACTTCCTGGGTAAGTGATTCAGCCCTTCCAAGTTTCAGTGTCTCCATTCATGAGTTGCATAGAATAGCAAGATTGCTAAGTGTTAAGAAGATTGTCTGATAGGCCACTGCTTCCAGGGGTGTCCGGTCTTTGGCACTGTGATACGTTATTGTTTACAATTCTTGTGGGCTGCATTCAGAGCTATCCTGGGATACACACAGTCCCACGAGCTGTAGATTAGACATGTCTGGCTTAGAGCATAAGAGTCATCTTCTAAGTGTTAGTTGTCGCTGTTCCCACTGCATGTCCCTTATAAGAGCCCGCCCTTAGATTTTCTATTTGTCTCAGGGTTTAGGAGAGAATAAATGTACAGTGTTGTTCAGAAACTATGTACTAGACAAAGAGTCGCTGTCCTGCTGTTTACCTTCTTGTCCATTGGCCTCCTTCCTTGGACCCTCCTCCTGAAGTCTTAGGTACAGACACACTCAGGGATATTTATCTCGTTTTTCTCAGGCACAGAACCTCCTGCACCCAGACTAGAATCCCACATCCCAGTTTCCAGAGTTATGGAGTTGACTCCTACTGCATAAGTGGAGCCCACCCCTCCTGTCCTCAAGAGGGCTCTCTGCTAGCCAGGCCAGTCATGACCAATAGCTCCATTATACCCTGAGGATTATGGGGAACGTCATCAAGATTTTTACTTTAATTCCTTTCTAGATTTGTTAAGCTTCTGAGGGAATTTCCTGATGTGTTTCAACAGCCGTTGCATAAATAACTTCAAAATCACAATTTGTTTTTTAAGCTCATTATTATCTTTAAGTTCTTTAAATTATTAAGATTTCTGGGTTTCTTGGGATGGCTTTGTGTTTTAGAGTAATTTAATTTCATGCTGTGGGGAACAGTTGGCTACTGTCTAGGGAGACACAATAAAAAAACCTATTAAGTCTGTTCATTCTTTAATTTTCCTGATCCTGCAGCTCGCTGAGAATATGGTCCCAGGTAGGAGAGTATTTACCCACTGCTCAGCTTGCACAGATGTTGCAAGAATTCTCCCATGACTCCTTTGGTTTGTTTTTGTTTTGCTATTGCAGCAAGCAGGGTTGCCTCCATGGAAGCTGAACACAGAAAAGTGTGTGTAGCAATGCTCAGCTGTGCACGCGGAATGCCTGAGAAAGTGGGACTCAAGGACACAGCTGACCTGACCCTGAGTAAGTCCAGATCCCATTAGTCAGCACCAGGCTATCTTAGGACCAAGGAATAACTTTCCAGAACATTCGGTGCCAGTGATGCCAGGTAGCCTTGGAGTTTCCAACGTGGGATATTTCCTGAGGCCAGACCAACCTTTCTCAGAGTCGCCATCAAGGTTCTGTAGCTCAAGAGTTTCACAGAGTCTCGTGGTCCATACTAAGATGTCCAATGCCCTTAGCTCTGACTTCAGGAATTCTGTGACCCACATTTACTGCCCTAGCCTTTCCTCCTATTGAAGTGGAAATGCAAACTCCCCTGTTATGACCCACACTTAGCCTTTCGTCCCACTGCGGTCCATCTGCAAACTTCCCCTCTGCTGTGGTTTGCTATGGAATGTCCCTCAAAGGCTCATATGTCCAGGGTTTAGTCCCTAGCTGGTGTGTTATTGAGAGGTTGTTGATTATGAGGCCATCAATTCTTTTTTTTTTTTTTTAATGCTTTTGTTACTAGTTCTTTGAGAATTTTGTACAATGTTTTTTGATAATATTTACTCTTCCCCCAATTCCTCCCAGGCCCACTCCCATTTATTCAGTAGAAGTCAAGTCCATAATTCTGGAAATTTTGGTATGTGGAATTCCAGCCTGGTGTAAGATGCTCTGAGTCCAAGATGAACTAGAGACAAACATCCTGCAATGTGTCTGTATTTCACTACTCTGTGTTCTTTCTTTCTTTCCGTGTGTGCGTGTGATTTTTTAATGATTTACCTATTTCTTTTGTTTTTCATTTCCCCCTTTTATTGACAATAGATTATTTTTTCATATAAGATATCCTGATTATGGTTTCCCCTCCCTCTATGCCTCCTAGTTCCTTCCTATCTCCCCTCCCCTCCAGATTGCTTTCTGTCTCTCATTAGAAAAAAACAGGTTTCTAAGAGACAGCAACCAAATATGACAAAATAAGATATAATAAGACAAAGCAAAAACTATCACATTGAGGCTGGACAAGGCTATCCAACAGAAGGAAAGGAGCCCCAAGAGCAGGCACAAGAATCAGAGACCCATTCCTTCACATACCCAGGAGTGGGAGTTCCATAAAAATACTAAGCTGAGAGCTATAATACACACATAGAGGATCTGGTGCAGACCTGTGTGGGCCCCATGCTTCCTGCTTCAGTCTTTGTGTGTTCATATGAGCCTTGCTAAGGTGGCTCAGAGGGCCTTGTCCTCCATCCCCTCTGGCTCTTACACTCTTTCTGCCTCCTCTTCCTTGGAGTTTTCTGAGCTCTGAGGAGAGGGATTTGATAGGGACATCCAATTTAGAGCTGTGTGTTTCAAGGACTCTTTCTCTCTCTGAGTAATGTTTGGCTGTAGGTCTCTGCATCTGTTCCTGTGTGATGCAGGAGGAAGCTTCTCTGATGATGACTGTAAGCTAAGCAAACCCTTTTCTCCTCGGTTTGCTTTTTGGTCATGGTGTTTCATCACAGCAATAGAAAGCCTAAGATAGTAGGTATAGCGTCCTTTGGGTATATGCCCAAGAGTGATAGAACTGGGTCATATACTAGATCTATTTCTAGCTTCTTGAAAAACCTCCACACTGACTTCCATAGTGGTTTGCACCAGTTTACACTCACACAAGCAATGAATAAGTGTCCCTCTTTCCCCATATCCATGCCAGCATCTGTCTTCATTTCATTTTTTCCATCATAGCCATTCTAAGGGGGATAAGATGAAATCACAAAGTAGTTTTAATTTGCATTTTTCTGATGGTTAAAGTTGTTGAACATTAAAATTTTTTCTCAGCAATTTGTGTTTTATCTTTTGAGAACTCTGTTTAGTTCCATGCCCCATTTTTTCAATTGTGTTGTTTGTTTTCTTAAAGTTCAGTTTTTTGAGTTCTTTGTATATTCTCGATACTAATCCTATGTCAGAGGCATAGCTAGTAAAGATTTTCCCACCGTTTTGTAGCATGCCTCTTCATTTGAATGATGGTGTCCTTGACTGTACAAGTTTTGTGAGGTGCTTACTGTTAGTTGTTGGTCTTAATCCCTATGGTATCATGGGTCCTGTGAACAAAGTCCTTTCTTGTGCTGGGGAGTTCAAGTGTATTCCCTGCTTTCTCTTCTATCAGATTCAGATTACTGAATTTTAAATTGAGGTTGCTGATCTGTTTGGAGTAGAGGCTTGTGCAGGTGAGAGATAAGGACCCAGTTTCATTTTCGATTTGCTCTCACGGATTTATTAGTCCCCTGGCACAAAGACAAGACAGTGTTCCTGGGGCAAAGACAAGGTGATGCTTGCGGCTTCTTTGGGCCCATACTGTGATTTGCTCACAATGGCTTCCCGGAGATGTTCTTCACTTGTTAATTAATTTAAAGCTAGTCCAGACTCCTTGGGAGGCCATCAGCTTCTCCATCCTTCAATTCCCCACCCTCAGCAGCTGAGGGTGAAAGAGGCAACTTGACAGACTCAGTTCACTGAGGGTGAGGGCGGAGACTTAGTTCCCATCAGTCAGCATATGTTAAGCTGGTCCTGTGGCATGCACAGGATATTTTGTATGTGTTCCTTTGTGTGTGTGTGTGTGTGTGTTTGTGTGTGTGTGTGTGTGTGTGTGTGTGTGTGTGTGTGTGTGTGTGTGTGGCAGAGGGCAACATTGAGTGTGTTCCTCATGAACCTTCCATTTGTTTTTCTTTGTAAGACAGTCTCTCGCAGGCCTGGCAATCTGGTAGTGTCCCAGGTAGGTTAAGCTGGCTGGCTAGTAAGCTTCAAGGATCCTCCTGTTTTTGCCTCCTCTGTTGTGGGATTACAAGTGAATATGCTTTAGTATGCTGGATAGTTTTATGTCAACTTGAGACAAGCTGAAGTTATTTGAGAGGAGGGAACCTCAATTAAGAAATACCTCCTTAAGATTGGTCTGTAGGCAAGCCTGTAGGACTTTATTATTATTATTATTAGTGATTGATTGGGGAGAGCCCAGCCCATTGTGGGTGGTGCTATCCCTGAGCTGGTTTTATAAGAAAGCAGGTTGAGCAAGCCATGAGGAGCAAGTCTGTAAGCAGCATTCTGCATCAGCTCGTGCCTCCAGGTTCTTGCCTTGTTTGAGTTCTTGTCCTGACTTCCTTTGATGATGGACAATGATGTATAGATGTAAGCCAAATAAACCCTTTCCTTCCCAGCTTGCTTTCTGGTGATGGTGTTTCATTGCAGCATCCCTAACTAAGACACCCAGCTTTTTAATTTTTGCAGGTCCTGGGATTCAAACTCAAGTTCTCAGGTTTGCAAGGAAAACACTTTATTAATGGAATTATCTCCCAGACTCCCCTGCCCCACACTTAAATATATTTTGGACATAACTTTTATCCTCAAAAGCCAGTGTTTAGGAGGAGACTTAATTTCCAACATGGGAAAGAAAAAAGAAAAGAAAGGGGAAACAACAACAACAAAACCCCCCAAAACACCAACAAACAAAAGGAAACAAAGGGAAACAACTGCTGCACTGGTTGAGTTCCAGAGTCAAGATTTGCAGGCAAGGTCGTACATGAACTCCAAGGTCAGAGAAAGAGGCTGTCCTAGTTAGGGTTACTATTGCTGTGATGAAACACCATGACCAAAACAACTTTGGGGGGAGAGTATTGATTTGGTTTACACTTCCACATCACTGTTCATCATTGAAGGAAGTCAGGACAGGGATTCAAACAGAGCAGGAACCTGGAGGCAGGAGCAGAGGCCATGGAGGGGTGCCACTTACTGGCCCGCTCCTCATGGCTTACTCGGCCTCTTTCTATAGAACTCAGGACCACCATCCTGGTGCCATCCATAGGTGGCTGGGACCTCCCCCATGAATCACTAATTAAGAAAATACCTTAGAGCCAGGTCTTATGGAGGCTTTTTCTTAATTGTGGTTCTCTTCTTTCAGATAACTCTAGCTTGTGTCAAGTTGGTGTAAAACTAGTCAGCACAGAGGCTTTGCAAGACTTTGAGGTACAGAGGAGCATGGCATTTCATGCGGGGGATGAGACAGGATGGGAAATGTTTTTTGACAACAGGCAAACAAGGGTTTCAAAACAGGGTGATGGCAAGGAAGTTGGTGAGTGCCAGACAGAGGTCAGGCATTGGATAAGCCAGCACTATCACAGACCAGGCACGGTCACAGATGCCAGTCTACCAGTCCTGGTTACCGCCAGGAGGACTTTATTCTCAGACTGCTGAAGCATGCTCATAACTCATTTTCTTTTAAAAAGTGGGTGACTTGCCTGCCACGGGGACATTAGCACTCCCAGCTCAGCCTGACTCTATCTGTCCCGAGGCCCCAGATACATGAGTGTGAATGCTGAGCTGAAGGGGATTCACCACCAGGTGCTCAAGATACCTCCATCTTCCCTTCTTCTGAGCTGTGCCTTGGAAGATAAGAGGCCAGGTTAAAAAAAAAAAAAAAGGCCTTTTTCTGGCTGATTCTAGACAGTCTGTGTCATCTTTGCCTCCTGGTGCTAGGAATTCTGTAACTCTTCTCCACTATCAGCAATTCTGGAAAAAGACCAGAAAATGAAGCACTTACCATGAGGCCACATTCTCCTTTCGGTCAGAAGTTACAGGAGCCGTTCCCGTCCTTGTGGACTTTGTCTGAAGACCCCACCTGAAACCACTGCTAGTGCTGAACAATATGTGAGGAAACAGATCTGTCTACACACTCAATGCTCTATTTCCTATACAGTCATGTCCCACATAACGAAGTGTGGGTCGGGGCCAAGGGGACCACTTGGTAGGTAATAGCGCTACCTTTGCAAGCTTGACGAGTGCTCTATTCACTATGGAAAGCAGTGTGGAGAACTCTCAAAAAGCTAAAAATAGATCTGCCATGTGATCCAGCTATACCACTCATTGACCTCTATCCAAAGGACTCAGCATCCTACTCCACCACAGAGGCTTGCAAAGGCATGGTCATTGCCACTCCATTCACAATAGCTAAGAAATGGAAGCAACCTAAATGACCTTCAGCTGATGAATGGATGATGAAAATGCAGCACATATACACAATGGAATTCTATTCAGCTGTAAAGAGAAATGAAATCATGAAATTTTCAGGTAAATTGATGGAACTAGAAATGTTACACTGAGTGAAGTAACACTGACTCAAAAAGATAAATGCCACATGCTCCCTCTTATTTATGGATTCTAGTTCAGAATCTTTAGATATGAGTATATAGCCTGGAGCAATTATATCTTTTAGAAAGTGGGTGCCCACACTGTCCAGGGAAGTAGGTCGACTAACAGCTGATCTTCCCCTTCCTCCTCGCCTCCAGATCCAATCCCCCAGTCTCATCCTCAACTCTATAGTCCCCAACTCCAACATGCATTCCCTGGTAATCTTTCTAAGCTCCTCCCAATTCATTCCTGTGTCTCTCTATCCTAATCTGGGTCAGCCAAAAATTCTATGGTTTATTCTGGCCAGCTGAACATGGTCTCCACCCTCTAATTCAAGTTTTAACTTTATTGGCAGCATTGGAGTGACAGTGTGAACAAACCTCCTGCACAGACTATAATAACGAATGCAAAAATAGGATTCATCCTTCTGCTGCATTCAGGCAAAACACTTTAACATCACGGATGGATACCACTTCAGGGTAAAAGGATGGAAAAAGATACTCCAAGCAAATGGTCCTAAGAAGCCAGTTGGTGTAGCCATTTTAATATCTGACAAAATAGACTGACTACAAACCAAAGCTAATCAGAAGAGATAAGGAAGGATACTACATATTCATCAAAAGAGAAATCCAGCGAGAGGACAATGCAATTCTAAACATTTATTCACCAAACACAAGGACACTCAAGTTTATGAATGAAACACTACTACAGCTTAAATCACATGGATATGGGAGACTTCAATACCCCACTCTTGCTAATAGACAGGTATTCAGACAAAAACTAAACAGAGAAATGTTGGAGCTAATTGACACCCTAAAGCAAATGGATCTAATAGATATTTACAAAATGCTTCACTCAAAGCCCCCCCCCCCAAAAAAAATGCCCTCTTATAGGCAGCTCATGGAACTTTCTCCAAAACTGACCAAGGACTGGGACACAAAGCAAGTCTCAACAGATACAAGAAAACTGAAATAACTTTTGATCCTACCTAACCACAGATTAAAGATTGAAACTGGGTATAACAACAACAGATTAAAGCTGGGTAGAAACAACAGAAAGTTTACAAACTCAAACTCATGGAAACTGAACAACTCACTACTGAATGAAAAATGGGTCAAGAAAGAAATGAAAAACTTTTTAGAATTTAATGATAATGAATACACAACATACCTAAACTTATGGGACACAGTGAAGGCAGTTCTCAGAGACAAGTTCGTAGTACTACATGCTTACTTAGATAGAATTGGAGGGATCACATACTAGTAACTTAACACATTGAAAGCTCTAGAATAAAAAGAAGAAATCACTCACAAAAGGTGATCTAAATGAAATTGCAAAATAATGGGGAAGACATAGTCCCAGCTGGTCATCTCTTGTTACCAAATGAAGCTTCCAGTACCAGAAATGGGATGCATCAGACTTGTTGGCCAAAGGGGTCCCAAACAACCCAGACTGTTGCCAAGACAGTTTGTGGCTGCTCTCCACAAACTGACAGCAAGGTCTGTTCCTTGAAGACAGCACCTACACAACTTACTGGATGTGGAGAAGTTGAGCTGGTGCCTACATAGAGCCTTCACACCTACAGGCTAGTGTCTTTGCTATAGGAAGGTACTCTGCATGCTATCAATGGGAAACTGTAAACTCCAATACAGCTACAAACCCCTTGATCTGTAATAGTGTCCTACCTGCAAGACATACAAACCTTGTGGAAAGAGATGACCAAGAATCTCAGACTAGATAGCCCAGGGACCTAGGATAAAACCAAGTACTATTGTAAATGCAAAAAATGACTCCCGGTGACATTCTGTTCTACTCATTCATCATTGCTTTGCTCAGCCATCACCAGAGAAGCTTCCTCCTACAGCATATGGCAACAAATACAGAGATCAAAGCCAGAATATATGGAGAGTGAGATACCTTGGAACAATCAGCCCTAAACTGGACATCTCCATCAAATCACTCCCCTCGGGCTCAGGCAACCATGTAGAAGAGGAGGTAGACAGAATGGAAGAGCCAGAGGTGATGGAGGACACCAAGGAAACATGGCCCTCTAAATCAACAGGTTTGATGCACATATGAACTCCCAGAGACTTAGGCAGCATGCCCAGGGCCTGCACAGGTCTATATCAGCTGTGGTCCTAGAGCTGAAAGAAGTAGACACATGACCCCAACCCCAACCCAGAAGTAATCTCCAATTGATAAGCATTTGCAAAAGAAAATTTAGTTTTTTCCAAGGGAGTCTCACTTGGGAAACAAACTACTCCTATGGGTAGATTGCATGCCCAGCAGGAGATGGCCAACAGTCACCAAAAAAAAACCCCAAATTCAATGGCATCTCGGAAGTTCTTTGTCTCATAATGTCGCCTTTTTAAACAATTATATATATATACATATATATATATATATGTATATATATATATATTCCCATTTTTGCCCTACAGGCCCTTTGCATATATATGATGATTTCCAGTTTTGTGTTTTTATAAGATTCCCGAATATGCAAATGAGTGGGTCTCTGCATCTATACCTGTTTCTTGGGCTCTTTTCCTTCTGTGTATTTGTATTGCCCTATTCGGATGTGTTAGCTTTTGTTTTCCCTTGTTATATTTTATTATTATCCTTTAGAAATATCCTTTAGTTTGTTTTCTGATGAGATGGAAAGGGTAGATCCAGCTGGAAGGGGAGGTGCTACACAAGTCATCGAGGGAGAAAAGCCGTCAGTAGCCCTTCACAGCTCTAATACCTATGAACCGCAACAATGACCAGGACAAGAGAGTCCTCAAGGGGACAGCTGTGGCACTTGCACCTTGGGGATAACCAACAGTCATCTAATGGGACTTAAGGGCAGCCCAATAGGAGAACATTTATTCCTGGTAGTGTGACCCATACACTGGTTTACACTGGTGAGGTCATGAACCCTAGAGGAGCAACTACTATTGCCAGTCTCATAAATCAGTATAAACATAAACTGCATTCTAAATTCCTATCCTTCTATCCATGGGTAAGTAGTTCTCACTCCGTCCTCAAAGGAGCTCCATTTTGCAGCAGATAGAAACCATCACAGGAATCCACAACTGATCAAAATGACTGTAGTGTGCCCATCTTCAGTGATACTTCTACAGGCTCAGGGGACATTATAGAGGATGGAGATGCTGTAAGGACCAGGGACCACAGCATTTGCTTCATGACATAGTGTCTTCTGTATATGACGGAATTGGCCCACAGAGTCTTAACAATGCAGTCAGCTAAATACCAGCACAAAGACATCAGCAGTTGATGTTCCAATATGGATGATGGGAATCTCATAATTCTCTATCCTTAGATGAAATGCCATGGGCAATTCGTGGATGCTGAGAGAGTGTGAATCAGTCTTCTCCAGGGATGAGTTCCATGAGAGGTTATCCAATCCCAAGTGGTCAGCCCTAAACACATATGCATATAGGCAACACTAAATGGACTCAGCAGGATATATATATATATATATATATATATATATATATATATATGTATGTATATGTGTGTGTGTATGATTAAGGAAGATGTATATGTTACATATGTATATATGTAACAACATTTGTATATATATATATAACAATAATTAAAGACAAGGTCATAAATTTGAGAGAGAGTGGGGTAGAGAGAATGGGAAGAATTGGAGGGGGTAGAAAATGGAATGGGATTATATAAACACAGTACTCATGTGTGAAATCCTAAAAAAATAAATGCATGCTAAAAAAAAAAAAAAGTCTGGAGGAGATGCCATCACTGCCACCAGCACAGCTGTGCCAGAACCTCAAGGAGATGGCCGTGGACTTACCCCCTTACCAGTCGCCGAGCCAAGTCCTTGGATTTGTTCCGACAGTATGTTAAAACATGGTGGATTACTATGAAGTTCTGGGGGTGCTGAGATGTGTCTCACTTGAGGACATTAAAAAGGCGTATCGGAAACAGGCACTTAAATGACATCTGGACAGAAATCCTGAAAATGAAGAAGCAGCAGAGTGGAAATCCAAACAAGTAGCCGAAGCATATGAGGTGTTATCGGATGCAAAAAAGCGGATCTCTATGACAAATATGGCATAGAAGGATTAAGTGGTGGTAGAGGAGGAGGTGGAAGCCATTTTGACTGTCGTTTGAGTTTGGCTTCACATTCCGGAATCCAGAGGATGTCCAGATGTCAGGTTTTTTTGGTGGAAGGGAGCCATTTTCATTTGACTTCCTTGAAGACCCATTTGTCTCATTTTTCTCTGCCTTCAGTAGATTTCCATCTTTTGGGGGTGGATTTCCCGTTTTTGATACAGGATTCACTCCGTTCGGGTTACTAGGTCACGGGGGCTCACTGCATTCTCTTCCTCACTTGGCCGCAGCGGAATGGGCGACTTCAAATCAATATCAGCTTCTACTAAGATAGTGAGTTAATGGCAAAAAGTCACTACAAAGAGAATTGTGGAGAACAGTCAAGAAAGAGCAGACGATGAAGAAGATGGACAGTTAAAGTCCTTGAGGATAAATGGTAAGGAGCACCTGCTACGCTTGGATAACAAGTAATTCCACGCACGCGTTTAACAGAAATGCTAAACCATAACAAGCACCATTTGAGGAATAGCAGGAACTTTTTTGAAGACTTCAAACGAACTCGACTTTCTGTATAACTGTACCTAATCTATTTATAAGACAGCTCATCGGAGCCCCTATTTGTCATAGACCACAAAATAAGACCCTTTTTTTGTCTTTAAAAATTGTTGTAATCTCTGTATGCACTTAACTTTAAACAAAACAAAACAAAAACTGTAATCCAAGGTGAGCCTGTGACTCTTGAGTAGTGCTGGGACAAGACTGTCTTTAACACCAACAGGATCTGCTTCCTTCCCATCCCGTTGACATGTGAGTGAGAGGCGTCAGCCTGCTGTGAAGTTAACATTGCCAGATGAAACTTCCACAGAAATATTTCAATTTTATTTTCAGTATTTAATAATGAAAGTTGTTACTGCATCAATGGTAACACATTCCTGGTTTCGTGTAAATTAAGGATGCTTTCTACTTGTGCATGGATACCGGCAAATTTGTCAGTTCTGACAGTTGTTTAAATATGTAATGTTAAGCTTAGGTTTAAAAAAAAGCTGGCAATTTGGGTCTTTGTCATTTGCTAAAAAGAAAAGAAATAGAATGTGTTTGGTACAAAAAAATCAAATAAAAGAGCCTGTTACATTGGCCTTCATCTGTAATCCCAGCTATGGCCAGATGGAATGTGGAAGCAAGAGACTTACCCTGAAACTCCTTGGCCAGCCAGCCTGGAGGACACAGCAGAGCCTCAGAAACAAGAGAGACCCTTGACAATGTGAAAGGTGAAAACTGACTCCTGAAAGCTGTCCTTTGACTTCCACGTGTGGGCCATGACACATGTATTCACACACACACACACACACACACACACACACACACACACACACACACACACGTAAGAATAAGTCTCACAGTGACACCAATAAGTCCACAGAGCAGAACCCCCTTAAAGCTAGCTGCATGCAATGGCTGATCCCATCAAAGACACCACCAACTTTCTTCCCACCCGAGTGCCCCTCGGGTCCTTCTCCCTCACTTTCAACCTTTTGTCAATGGACATAAGGTACCAAAATCACATAGGTAAAGGAGGAGGGAAAAATAGCTTCTTCTTAGACTGTGGAGGCTACACAGGTCTCCATTCTGCACCCTTTCAATTCAACTCTGTGGACGGCAGTTTAGAATGTGCAACTTAACTTTATTTTCTTAGACAGGATTTCTAGCCCAGGCTGGCCTCCAACTCCCTATGTTGTTCAGAATGTCCTTAAGCTTCTGACTCCTGCCCCACTACATCCCACATGCTAGAATTACAGGTGTGTGCCACCATGCCCAGCCTCTGTTATGCAGTTCTAGCATTGAACTCATGGGTGCCAGGTGAGCGTTCTATCAACTGAGCTATAGCCCTGGGTCAGCTTTCCATAGCCCCAGCTGATTAACGCCATTAGCCCCAGGGTTCTCTGCTACAGGCAGAGACAGTTCATAGGACGCTGCTGCTGGTACCTGGTCCACAGAGGCGACCAGCCCCCACTCCCCACCAATGTTTTGCCTCCACCCTCCACAACACCCTACCCTACTGAAAAAAACAAGGTACTCCTTGGTCCCAGTATTGTCCTCTGGGTAAGCTGTAGGCTCACTGGGGTGGAATCCTGTGAAAAGACTATGAAGAAAATAATTTCTTCTTCAATCAGGAGAACTATAAAGAAATTCCTTGGTGGATAACCCTTCACAGATTTTGACAGTTGTTCACCCTTGATTCTAAATGTCTTTTTGCATGAATAATTTTCTCATCTTTACGCAGAACTTTTCTACATTTTTTGTTGACTAAAATATTACTAATCTAATTTCCTATTAAAAAACTAATTTCCAGCATTGCAGAGCTGAAGGGTGCTACCAACCATTTAGTCTGCAATTTACATCCACCAAATCCTGTAATCGGATGGGAGCTTTGACACACGGGTGGCCGCAATTACACAGGCAAGGAAATGTTCAGTCTGCTGCTGTGTGCTGTTCATCGGCTGAACTCCCATTGAGATTTCGGCTATTGTCAAACGTCTATTGATGTGGACTTAGAGGGGAAGTCCATCAGGGGAAAGGCATACATTGTTTGTGCTCTAATATTCCCATTTCGACTATAGTTTGGGAAATTGGGGTTTATTAGAGAGCAAAGGAGGCACCGGACTGAAATTGTCTATTCATTCCTCACTCAGCACTGTGCGTGACAAAAACTATTTCAGCTGAAGTATTCATCTAGGACAGTTTGAGGGAAAATCTCACATCAGCAGAGACTGAGCTCTGGGGGGTTAGGACCTGGGCTTGCAGGGTGTGAGGGAGGAAGTGTTAAGGGGCTAGCCTGGGCCACCAGAGGGCTATCCACCTAAAAGGGCTTGGTGCACTTTGAAAAGCTAATTCCTCCTTTCAAGAGGAATGATAGATAACTGCTGACTCAGCTGTGGTCAGGCCAACACATCCCTGTCTGGTTGACTGTCTCCCCACCTGTCCATCTTCCTGTTTATCTACCCATCTGTCATCCACCCACCTGTCCATCTGTCCATTCGTCTGTCATCCGCCCACCCAACTGATTGTTAAATATCTATTATGTCACTGTGTGTTCATTCAACTAACACTCTGTGCATCTGTGGGCTTAGCACCATGATAGTGGGTGCCAAGGGCACAAGTTTTTATGTTATTATAAAACATGGACTCATGTTGTTAGGTGAATATATGTTCATTTGTGTAAGTTATATATGAGTTGATAAGTATAAACCATATACAGCATAAAATCATATGTAAACCCTATATGTTTATATATGAACTATGCATTACATATCACATAAAAACAATACACAAACCATATATTATATAAGCATATATATGAACCATATGTGTTCTCTAAATATGAACCTCATATATGTTCATAAAATGGTCCATATGTCTTACATATTTACATATATAATTTTGATGGTTAATTTTTAATTTTATTTTTTGAGAATTTCCTATTTGAGTACTATATATCATTTTCTCCCTTCTTTCCTCAAATCCTCATATATCTATTCATCCCTCTCAAATTAATGGCCTCTTTTTCTTTATTATCATTTCCATACATACAATCTGCTGAGTCCATTTAGTGTTGCTTTTATGTGTGTGGTTTTAGGGCTGAACATGGGGTTGGATAACAAATTAGTAAGCTCATCCCTGGAGAAGACTGACTAATACTCTCTCAGCAGATGTTAACTACTCGTGGCTCTTCATCTAGGGGTAGGGCTTTGTGAGATTTCCTCTATCTATGTTGACATAGATATGTTACCTGGTGTCATTGTCCTGCTTAGGCAGCTATATTGTGGAGATGTCCAGTGTGCAGCCTCCCCATCATGTGTCCTGGCTCCCTGCCTCTTACAATCTTTCTGCCCCTGTTTCGCCGATGTGCCCTGAGTCTCACATGGAGGGTTCTGTTATAGATATTCAGATGGTTACACTTGATTGTCATCTTGACAGGACTTAGAATCACCATGAAAACAAATGTCTGAGTGTAGCAAAAATCTTAAAAGTTCTTATAAAAAAAAAAAAAAAAATCTGGAGCCAGGTATTGGGGTGAACACCAAATGATCAGAGAAACAGAACAAGCCATAGCCTCACCTCACCAACACCTCAGCTAACCCTATTTCCATGAATCCTCGGACTTGAAAGCTTATGAGTTCTCATCTGAATGGATCTCAGCTGAACTGCTGCTAAAAGCTTAAAAGCTTAACCAGGCTCTAGTTCCTGGTGCTCACGCCTTTTATACCTTTCTGCTTCCTGCCATCACTTTCTGGGATTACAGCCATGCCTGGCTGTTTCCAGTGTGGCTTTGAACTCACAGAGATCCAGATGGACTGTGCCTCTGGAATGCTAGGATTAAAGGCATGTGTGCCACCATTTTCTGGCCTCTATGTCTAATCCAGTGGCTGTTCTGTTCTCTGACTCCAGATATGTTTACTAGGGTACACAACATATTGGGGAATACAATATCACCACATCTGAGCATATCTGTGAGAGATCATGGAGATTGACTTAGCAGAGGTAGGAAGACCCCCCCTGAATGTGGGCCTCACCATCACATGGACTGGGTCCTGAGCTGAAGAGAGAGGAGATAGTGAGCAGAGAACCAGCATTCATCTCTCTCTGCTTCCTGACTGTAGATGCAATGTGACCAGATGTCTCAGACTTCTTCTGCCATGCTTTCTCCATCATGATGGACTGTGAGCCAGAATAAACCCTCCCTTTCTTAATTTTCTCAGCTATTTTTGTGAGAGCAACAAAAAAGTAACTAATACAATATTCATACATATAAACTATATATATATCATATATTCATATGTAAAGTATATATAATATGGTTTTACATAAACTGTATCATATACAAGTCACATGCATCATATATTCACATATATACCATACATAGATCATATTTATTCTGTGTATATATAAACCATATTGTATATTCATATATAAACTATATAGATTTATATTCATATACATGAACCATACACACACACACACACACACACACACACACACACACACACACACACACATACATTCTTATCTGTAAAGCAGAGCTTTCTTCCTCAAAGGGTATCATAGGACCTCTAACTTCCCTTCCCTTTCCCGTTTGAAACTGGCCATAAAGCTACCTTGTCCTTCTCAGGTCTGCAGACCTTACTCATTCCAGAGGGCCCTCCCCTTCCCACTCATAACCTAGAGGGAGGAACTCAGTGCAGGGAGCTGAGGAGAGTGATGGAGCAGTTTGCTAGTGGCTGTGTCTCTGGATGTACATTTCCATGAACCTCAAAAGGGCCTGGTGGGTCTCACCTGAAGTCCCTGCCACTGAGAAGGATGAGGCAGGAGGATTGCTTGAGGCCAGGATCTTGGAGCCCAGCTGGACTGTTGTGGTGGTTTGAAAGAAAATGGCCCCCAAAGGAAATGGCACTATTGAGAGGTGGGACCTTGTTGGAGTAGGTATGGTCTTGTTGGAGGAAGTATGTCACTGTGGGGGTGGGCTTGAAGATCTTTTTCTTAAGTTTCACTCAGTGTGACAGTTGACATCCTGTTGCCTTTGAATCAAGATAAGAGGACTCTCAGCTCCAGCACCACATCTGTCTACACATTGCCCTGCTCCCCTCCATGATGATAATTGACTGAACCTCTGAAACTATAAGTGAGTCACCTCAATTAAATGTTTTCTGTATAAGAGTTGCCATGGTCATGGTGTCTCCTCACAGCAATGGGATCCTAACTAAGATAGCTACATAGCAAGATCCTGTCTCAACTAAGCAGAACAGAAGACTGAAAAGAGCAGAATTAGGAGGGCTTTGAGAGCCACACTCCTGGAGGTCTTGGAGGCTAGCAGTCAGGAGGGTGTGGAAACTCCAGCTCTTCCCTGAATAATTTATCCTAAACATCTCTGACTTATGTCCTTTGTAATAAATCTCATGATGACTAACTGTGTCTCTATGAGTTGTATGTGTGACTTAAGTTAATGGAACCCAAAGCTGAAGTAGGGCTCCAATCACAGCAGGCTAGTCAGAAGGACAGAAAACATGACCTGAGCTTGTGCAGGGCACCCATGGTATGTGGAGCAGACTTGGGCCTGATTCTGCCTCCAGGAAGGTCAGAAACCCCTGGTTGGTGCCTGCCACTGCTCTAACGCCTGCCTTTCAATCCTACACAGACCACTGGGTTCTCATAGAACCCTCTGCTGTCCAGGAGGCATGGATGCCATGTGAAGGAGGCTCTGTGTACCTGTGTGTGTGTGTGGGGGGGTGAGGAGTAGAGGCTGAAAAGCCTTCCTGTGGAGAAGGGGGGGATATGAAGTCTCCAGGGATAAACAGGTAATTAATTCTAAAACAATATCTGTAAGATAATAGTTGACATATAATAGCTGCACAAATTCAGAGGTTCTGATGTATGTACACAGGTGTGAGATCAGCAGAAAGGGCAATGCAAACGCCTGTCACCCCAACTCCATGATGCTGTTGTATGGATATACCACCATTTGTTTGTCCATCCCTTTGTGACCTCTGGGATGCTTTCAGGTTGGGAATCATAAATACCACTGCTGTGACATTCACGTTAAGTGGAAGTGGCTTTCTTTTCTCTTGATTGAGCTCTGGGATCACACAGCAGTAAAGTGCATCTGAGGTTGTCCCTCATCCTGTCTCTACTTTAGAATCTTTAAAACCATGGGGTGTGCATCCTGGCACACCAGTCACTCATGGAGGTGAGACAGAAGAATTATGAGTCGGAGGCCAGCCTAGGCAGCACTCTAGGATCTTGTCATAAAACAGAACAAAATAAACTTTTACACTCTATTTTTTTTTCTGACAGGAGAGTTTATTGTATCTGTTCCCCATCCTCAGACTCAGCCCTCAATGGTGGGGCAGCAAGCATGAAAGATTAAGAGAATGCTGGAGCAGGGCCAGGGGGGTGGCTCAGTTGATGAAGTGCCTGCCCTGTAAACTCAAGTTCCGTCTCCATGACCCAGGCACAGTGATGCAGACCTGTAATCTCAGTGCTGGGGAGAGAGATGAAGGATCACTCGAACTTGCCGGTCAGCCAGCCGAGCCTAACTGGGCAGTTCTCAGTCCCTGTGAGAGACCCTGCCTCAAAAATCAAAGTGAGGAGTAATGGAAGACAATGCCTTGTGTCCACTTCTGGTCTCCACATGCACACATGTACAGATGACACCTGTAGACACACATGCACACATACACAAATACATATATACATGCAAACACTTAGACATGCCTCCCAAAATGGTGGAATTCTCTGTGCAGAGACACAAGGTGTGTCCATCCAGAAAACTTGGTGATCTGATAAACCAATTTACAGTCATCTAGCTTCCAAGTGGATGTATACATGTGTGGAGGTGCACATGTGTGTATGCACATGGAGGTCAGAAGTCTTGCTGGTTAAAGTTTTTTTTTTTTTTGGCCAACTTGACCCAAGCTAGGGTCATTTGGGAAGAGAGAGCCTCAACTGAGAAAATGCCCATAGTAGATCGACCTGTAGGTAATTGTCCTGATGTGGGAGTATCCAGCTCACTGTGGGGTATGCTGCCCTTGGGCAGATGGTCCTGGGTTGTATAAGAAAGCAAGCTGAGCAAGCCATACAGAGCAAGACAGTAGCAGCACTCTTCCATGGCCTCTGCTTCAGTTCCTGCCTTCCGGTTCCTGCCTTGAGTTCCAGCTTTGATTTCCCTTAATGATGGACTGAAACATGGACGTTGTAAGCCAAATAAATCCTTTCTTCCTCAAGCAGCTTTTGGTCATGGTCTTTGTCACAGCCACAGAAACCTAGCTAGAACAGAGGTCAACCTTGGATGTACTCCCTAGGGCATTACTTCTTGTTTTTTGAGTTTCTCTTATTGGCACAGAACTCACAGGTAGGTTAGAGCAGATGGCCAATCAGCCCAAGGATCTGTTTGTCTTTGCCCTCCCTGTCTGAAGAGCAGCTGTGTTGTCCCCTCTGAGCAGGGGGGACAGTCAGAGGCTGGACGTAGTCATCACTGAGGAGCACGGTCTAGCATTTCCATCTGTCAGGTTTGTTGATTCCCAGTCTGCTGGGAAACTTCGTGTTTTGACTCGTACAACGCTTCTTCTGGATGTCTGTAAGGATGTTGTTGGAAGAGATTAGCATTGTAGCCAGTGGACTGGATAGCAATAACCCCCATCAGTGTGGGTGTACATCATGTAGCCCACCAGGAGTTTGGAGAGAATAAAAGACCGGAGAGTGGATTTGTTGTCTCTTCACAAGTTGGGATGTCCCTCCCTATTCATCTGCCTTGGAGCTTTGGAGTGTCCAGTTCTAGAATGTTCACTCTCCGGGACTTATATGGGTTCTCCACTCTCCATGCTGTCCCTCTGGCCTGGGACCACGAGTTAGCCCACTAGCCCCGTTAGAGCTCTCAGGTGTTTTGTTTGTTTAGATTTTTGCTTCCAGACAGTTTTATGTGTTCTAGTTTAGTCTTGAACTAGATACGTAGCTGTTGATGACCATGGACTTCTGGAATCTCCTGCTTCTAGGTTCTGAGTGTCAGGATTAAAGGCATGTGCCACTGTACCCAGTTAATGCAGCTATAGAGAGGAACCCCAGGCCTCCTACACGCCAGGCAAGCACTCCACCAACTGAGCGATATCCCCAGCCTCCAGGTGTTTTGACTCAGGCTGGCTGAACCATATCACCAGTTTCCTGAGGCTCAAGCTTATGTCCAGCCATCATGGGTCTTACATGAGCCAATACTGACAATAAACCCCTTCTTATGTATCTATCTATCTGTCTGTCTGTCTAGCCCCCCCTCTTTCTCTCTCTCTCTCTCTCTCTGTGTGTGTGTGTGTGTGTGTGTGTGTATGTGTGTGTATAGCTTCTATCTAGTATCTATTTATATATCCATCCACTCATATTCTCCTACTTTACTTTCTATGGAGAACCTTATTAATAAACCACAAGTATTATGTATCTCTCACACAATTTCTCTCTCTCTCTTTTTTTTTTTTTTTGGTTTTTCGAGACAGGGTTTCTCTGTGTAGCTTTGCGCCTTTCCTGGAACTCACTTGGTAGTCCAGGCTGGCCTCGAACTCACAGAGATCCGCCTGGCTCTGCCTCCCGAGTGCTGGGATTAAAGGCGTGCGCCACCACCGCCCCGCCTCTCTCTTTTTCATAAAACAAAGACCCAGAAAGTCATGGCTCAGCTTTATTCAATTTGAGTGTTGACTATTCAGATGGTACTGGACATGTGCAGACAGTCCCTCACAGATGACAAGAAAGGTTTGGCCTTGTGACCTCAAAGGAAAACATTGGGTGATTCTTTTTTATAGAAGTAGACAAATGCGATTTGGCTTGGGATCATGACTGCTGATTGGTTGATGCTGAAATCGAATAGCTCTCCATGTTTCATGATTAAGACTGTGCCCAGTTCCTCCATTCAGGACATCCCATTGTGAATGGTGAAGGGCAGAAGGACTGGGAAGTGGCGATTCTTTCCGGGGCTGTGCAGTGACAGTAGTGTCGTTCTCTCCTCATCACGCATTCGTGATACCTCAGAGGATGAGTTCGGTCAGAATAAGATGACACACATCTCACCAGGGAGGCTCTGAGACCTGAACTGGGCAAAAGAGACGAGGCGACGTTTGTGGATGGCAGAGTCCATCCAGAGTGTGAGGCAGAAAGGGCCACCACCCATGTGTTAGCTCTCTTGACCCTGAGACATGACACCCGACAGAAGTGAGTTGAGGGGGAAAGGTTACTGTGGCTCACAGTTTGAGAGTGCAGTCCACCATGGTGGGAAAGCATGGCAATGGGAACACGAGGTGGCTGCCTCTTTTAAGCACAGTCAGGAAGCGGAGCGAGGGGAACGCTGGTGCTCACCTCACTTCCGCCTTTTCCTTTAGTCCAGGACCCAGTCCACAGGATCGGGCCGCTCACATTCAGGGTGGGTCTTCCCGGCTCAGTCAAACCTCGCTGGAGACACCTCCCAGATCTGCCTGAGGTGTTTCCTGGGTGATTCCAAATTCTGTCAAGCTGGCAAGTTCACCCATCATGCCAATATGTCAGTTTGCAGGCATACTACTGCAGTCCAGAGCTCAAAGAACAAAGTTAATTTTCTCCCTTCTGGAGGCTACAGGTTTAAATCCAAGGTGTCATGGTTGCTGGTTCTAAAGCCTCCTTGGCTTGGCACAGATAGGCTCCCTTCTTTCCATGTCTTCATGTGGCCTTTTGTCTACCAGTCTGAATTTTCCCATTTTTTTCTTTTAATACGGAGGCTCGCTGGATGAGGACAAATTCTAATGACCACATTTTGCTTTAATTGTTAATTTAAAGATAACATCTTCTCGCCAGGCAAGGTAGCATAAGTCTATAATCCCAGTCGTTGGGAGGCAAGACAGGTTTATGAGTTGGAAGCCAGTCTGGGCTACTAGTGAGACCCTGTCTCAAAAACAAACAACAAGCAAGCAAATAAAGTTGAATCCTAAATACACTCACATTCTTTTAACTTTTTAAAAAAGATCTATTTAATTTTCATGTTATTTGTTTGAGTGTTTTGCCTGCATGTATATATATATATATACACACACACATACCATGTGTGTATCTGGTGCCTGAGGAGTTCAGAAGAGGGTGTCAGATCACCTGGAACTGGAGTTCTGGAGTTCTGGGTAGTTGGGAGCCATTATGGGGGTGCTATGATCCTAACCCAAGTCCTCTGCAAGAGCAATAAATGTTCCTAATCCCTGAGTACTTTCATCTCTCCAGACCCTACAGCCATGTATTCTGGGTTCTGCCCTTAATGCCTTGTCTGATGTGATGGCTGGAGCTGCTGCAGCCATCACGCAACAGCCCAAGAATGAGTGGAACACAGCATAAAGGAAGAGAGCGAAGAGAAGAGAGAGGTCCAGAGCCTGAAGCCTGAAGGCCCCGAGCTGCTCTTCCTCTTCTGTGTAGAACGACAAACTTGTCCGTTAATGAATTTGAGGTGGGGTTCTCAAAGAACCTGACGAGAGGGACTTGAGCAAATCCTGAACAGCTGGCCCTTGTAGGGCTTTCCTGAGAAGGGCACACAGGCGTTTTCATCAATACCCGGCCCTGGGCTGGCTGTGGTTGAGGGATGTCACGGGAAGGAAGGTTTTTGCTTTTTAAAGTGGCTTCTGTTCCTTCCTCAGCTTGTGTTTATGTTTTTTGTTTTTTTCCTCCTCCCTCCCTCCCTCCTTCCCTCCCTCTGTCCCTTCCTTCTTTTTTTTTTGGCAGGGTCTCACATAGCCTACTCTGGCCTCAAACTCACTCTGTTGCCAAGGAAACTTGATTGTCCTGCCCTCATTTCCTGAGTGGTGGGGTTACCATGCATCTCCGTGCCCAGTTTCCGTGATGCCGGGGATCAAACTTCGGGCTTCCTGCATGCATGCATGCAGGCATTCTACCAAATAAACTAACGCCAACCCCAACTTTGGAACATGAACACACAATATTTGAGCACCGCCTCCAAATCCTATGCCCCCGAGTTCCTGAAATCTCTGTTCTCAGCCACAGTCCATTTCCCAGTGGTAGCCTTTCCAGCATGGGAACACCATTGCACCCACTGGACAGTTCTCCTGCGCTCTGTGTGAACTGAACTGAATTTGTTCCTCTTTCTTCCCTACTGAGCCAGGCTCTGTCCTATGAGTGATGCACAGTAGCATCCCCAGAAAGCACAAATCCTGGGCATTGTCAGTGCATGACACACAGTCAGTGCTCTGTGACAAAAATCCACAGCACTTGATGACACTAGCCTGTTACTCAGAGTCTGAGACAGAAGCATTGCAAATGTGGGCCTGCCTGCTTATGTAGCTTAATGAGCCCCGTCTCTCTCTCTCTCTCTCTCTCTCTCTCTCTCTCTCTCTCTCTCTCTCTCTCTCTCTCTCTCTCTCACACACACACACACGCACACACACACACACACACACACAACCATACACAGCACACAAACATAGTGCACCCACATATTTTTCAGGGCTGAAGATAAAGCTCAGTAGTAGAACATGTCCCTAGCATGCATGAGCCCCTTCATCTTATCTGATATGGAAAGAAAGAGTAAGAGGTGGGATATAAAGGGGAGGGAGAGACAGAAAGAAAAAATATGGAGGGAGGGAGGCAGGAAGGAAGGCAGGCAGGATAGGAAGAAGGGACATAGACACATGGGTTGTCCCTAAAGTATCTGGGGCAGTGCAACTGGTCCCTCATCCTAGATGTTGTTCCCAAATACTGCTCCCGGGGACAGGGAGGAAGGCTCAAACTCTCTGAGAATCAGACCGCACATACATCATGTTACATCCGCTAATCAAAGCAGTGTGGCCCAGCACTTGAGTGGTTCCAGCACTTGAGTGGTTCCTCCAAGAAGAAAGCAAAAGGAGGCTTGTTTGTGCAACCATGTGCACCTGCAGTCTGGGGCTGGCAGGGCCTTTCCGCTGGAACAGCCATAAGTGTGGGACCCCCACCACCCCACCAGTGAGTTCCAGCTGAGCTCTTCTCCAAGGCTGTCACAGCCACTGCAGCTTGGGGCGCCTGTGATACCCAGTCAGCCAGGAAAGCCCCTGGCTGAATCAACTTGAGTCAAGGATAGATTATGTATTTGGCCAGAAGTCCCGACTCAGTTCTTGGACGCTGAGTTTTCTCTTAATCTGATATATTTTTCTCCAGCTGCACAATAATATTGTCTGGGTTGCTAAGAAACTTCCAATTTAACACTGGGTCAAAGAGCTATAGGACCATAATATACTGTACAGATGTCAAGAGAATGTGGCACATTGGCCAAGTCAGGGTAGACACGGCTCCCGTCAGACATGACAGACACACCCAACATTTCTGCAAGTTTTCCTCACAGGGCGCTGGAGTCTTGACTTGTGATAGTGTATGTCACGATCCATCCCCAGGTCTGTGATCATCTCTGCAGCATGCCATCCATGCCCATACCGAGCTCAGCTCTGTTTTATAGGCCGGCTACCCATTGGCATTAGCCTGAGAACCACTCTGAGCTCAGATAGTTAAATTGGCGCATTAGTTCACTTCATAAGAATGAAATGATGCTACCTCAGCTGGCTGGTTGTCATGATAGACCTTGTACTATCTCTCTGCACAGCGCAGTGCACATGGTTCTTATGCAACCTCTTCGAAAGTAAAACCTATGCCACATCAAAAGCTCACTGGAGTGATGGTTTAGTGAGTCAAGTACTTGCTGTGAAAACATGAAGACCTGAGTTCAGATTCCAGAACTCGAATAGAAAGTTCTGGTATGCCCAGCTTGGTGCTGGGCATGGTGGCACATATCTGCAATCCCAGCACTGGGGGAAGCAGAGACAGGAGGATCCCTAGGGCTTGTGCCAGCAATCCAGCCTAGCCAAGTGAGAGCCAAGTGAAAGACAGTGTCTCCAAAAACAAAGTAGAGAGTTATAGAGAAAGACACCCAACAATGACTTTTGGCCTCCACCATTGTCCACACAAATGGACATGTATATATGCCTACATAATACACACACACACACACACACACACACACACACACACACAGAGAGAGAGAGAGAGAGAGAGAGAGAGAGAGAGAGAGAGAGAGAGAGAGAGAGAGGAATTTAATATTCTTAATACTAATTCTGTATTGAAAAAAAAACAAGAGATACTTCTAGAGGGAGCTTGTGGTAGTTTAAATAAGAATGGACCCCATAGCCTCATATATTTTAATGCTTAGGAAGTGATATTAGGAGATGTGGCGTTATTGTAGTAGGTATGGCCTTGTTGGAAGAAGTGTGTCACTGGGGGTGGGCTTTGAGGTTTCAAATGCTTAAGCTTGGCCCAGTCTCTCTCTCTTCCTGCTGCCCGCCAAGATGTAGAACTCTTAGCTACATCTCTAGCACTGTGTCTGCCTGCATGCCACCATACTCCCCACCATGAAAATAATGAACTAAACCTCTGACTGCAAGCAAGCCCCAATTAAATGATGACAATGATTGACTAAACCTCTGGATATAAGCAAGCTCCAGTGAAATAGTTTCATCGTGGTCATGGGATCTCTTCATTAGCAATAGAACATTGACTAAGACAGAGGTGAATGGAGCAGGGAGAGAGTTCCAGCTCTAAGTGTCCCAATAGAACTGATATATACCCGTACTTTAGAGACCCAAAACGCCACATGCATTTTATGCCAGGCAGTTTTCTTGTTTGTCTGTGGGCTGGACTGGAAGACTGGATACATATTTTTTGAGAAGTCAGATACATACCAATGTGGGTCTCAGGGTACTGACCTCAACTGGGTGTTTTATTTTCTTACCTTGAGGTGCTAATTTCAGTGTTCAAAACATGTTCCGAATATCACAAAAATTATTCAATTATACAGCTTTAAAAAATCTTTTTGTGGAATCTGGTGATGTAGAGTGGTTGCTTACCTTGACTGAAGCCCTGAATCCCAGGCCCAGTTTCACATAAACTGAGTATGGGGCTGCATTTCTGTACTTTGGAGGTGGAAGCAGGAGGGTTGAAGGTTTAAAGTCATTCTCTATATAGAGTTTGAGACTAGCCTGGACTACATGAGAATCTGCCAGAGAATAATATCTTTTACTGAGTATAGATAAATTTGTGTTTGTATATTATGTGTACCCCTTTCTGCTCTCCTCCATCATTGATAACGGCCAGGGTTTTCTAGTGGCAAGCTCCAGCCACGTGGCTGTGAGTCTGGATGCTAGTGCTCCATCTGTCTCCTGAGATGGAAAGATGATGCATATATTAGGTGCTTTTCTCACTGCTCTGGCAAAGTACCAGACAAAAGGAAGGAAAGGTTTGTTCCTGTTCACAATTGGAGAAGACAGTCCATTGTGGTGGGCTGGTCACATGGCATCAGGAGCACGAGGCGGCTGGTCACATGGCATCAGGAGATGGGGCGGCTGGTCACATGGCATCCATAGCCAAGAAGTAGAGAGGGATGAATGCTGGTGCTCAGCTTGATTTTTCCTTTTTGTTCAGTCTAGGATACCAGCCCATGAATCTGACTTCTCAGCAAATAGATGGTGCCTCCCATATTCAGAGGGGAACTTCCCACTTAATTAATCTTCTCTGGAAACTCCCTTACAGACAAGCCCAGAGGAGTGTCTCCATGTGCTTCTAAGTCCTTACAAGTTGACAATCAAGATTAATCCTTCAGAAGTAGAGAATATTCCATTTAGTGACTCTGAAGGGCAACCCTGGGATTTCTGTGGAAGAAAGACTCTCAGGGCATGGGGATGGGTCTTGGGTATGGTGAGGGTCCATGGACTCTGGCAGGCACAGGAGTTGCTGTGATTTTGTACAGGAGAAAACAAAGGATGTGTGGAAGCATTTCAAGTGATTTGTAAATCTTTTGAATTGACTGAAGTCACTCCGTGGTGCTGAGACTACATGCCACCCATTGCCTCAGGACAGCTTGATAGCTCCTTCAGGATGGGGTAAAGAGCAACTGGATTCTGCCTCCCCACTTTAATTAATTTAATTCTGTGGGTGACTTCTCATGAAGTAGAGTGGTCCCAGGGCGTGGATTTCTTCTGGGCAGACACCATGGGCTGTCTGGTTAGCATCCAATATCTTCTGTCTACAGCTGTTGGGGAGAATAGGGACAAGGTCAAGATCAAGGTCAGTAAACATGCAATGGCAGGCTTGAGCGGTTGGTTGCTCACTGTCCTGCAGGAGCAGGCAAACCTGAAGCAAACTATATCTAAGCCTGTTGCTGTGGAAAGGAATAAATGCTCCCACATTTAAGTCACTTGTTATAGTTTTGTCCAAGTTTGAGTTGTTGACTAGCTGCAGAACACACACAGGGATTTATTTCTTGCAGGTTTGGAGGCACAAGGAGCCCAAGATTAAGACACTGGAGACTGGTGAGGGCCTGCCTCCTGCCTCTGCTGTGTTCTCACATGTGGAGGGTGTGGGAAATCCTAGTGCCTTATTCTCTAAGGTAACTAGTGAAGTCATGAAGAGCACACTCCTAATCTTGCCATCTCCCGAAGTCCATCTCCTAATACAACCACAAATTGGGGTTCATGTTAGCACATGAATTTGGAGAATGGAGAACGAACAATATGTAGGATTGTTTTCATAGAGTAACGGGAGCTATCTCACAGGTGAAGACAGTGCCTAGCAGCCTGCAAGTAATCCCATCCTTGGAGCATTAGAACAGGAGGACCACGGGGGAATCCTCCATTGGGCCCCTGGAAACAGCAGCTTCCCTTTCCCAAAACATCCTCTCACCCCACTGAGCAGCTCCCGGTGTCCCCTTCCCCAACTCAGCCCTCTTCTGGGCAAGGAGTCAGGCATGAATGGAGGCTGAGGGGTCCTCTGGCGGGAGGTGACTGGAGAACTGCCCCTCTTTCAGAGCTCGGTTTCCCACCATCACACAGGGGTGGGAGCAAGCTTGATCCCTGACCTTGGCTCTTAGCCTCAGAGTTCCCCCACAGGCCTCACCTTGGCTGTGGCCACTAGCTCTCTGCCCACATGCTGGTCTCCACCCTGGTCTCTGAGCCAGTCCCGACTCCAGACAGGAGGGCTTCAGGACTTGGCCCCCCATCCTTCCATTGCACAACGTCTTTGACCTTGGGCCACATCTGGCCCTGATAACTGCACTTTTATTTGTTCCTGGAACTCCTTATGGTTTTGTATAATTGGATGTTGTCCGCTTCCCTGGACAGAGTCCCTCTGGCCACCATGACTGGCAGGATAGTGTTCTGGAAGCATGAAGACAGCCTGAGTGGGTGGCTGGAGCCTTGTCCACACTGACCTGCTCCCCTGGAGTTTCTAGCTGCTTCCTGCTGGGGCCTCTCTATGTCTCTTGTCCAAATACTCAATTCTCTCCGTAGTATGAATGATAATTAGAGTGTCAACATACCCCAAGACATGTTCCTTTGTTTATGTAAAAACAGCCTGGAGTTAAGCTGTCCAGCGCTGCCAGCTAGCCTTCTGTCTTTCTGCTTCACTTCCCTGAGAGAGATCCTCAGCTCTAGTCACTGGGAAGGAGCAGCCAGTAACATCTTCATATTCTCCCCAGGAAGAAAGGAGTAGCAACCCGAGGGGGGCCTTCCATACAGGCCCAGCTTGGTGATTTCCACTCAAGTCTCACTTATTCAGGCTTAGCTGAGAGATTACGGAAGGAACAGTTCCTTCCACTGAACACTGAGCAGGGCCTGTGCCCTCAACCCAGGGAAGTCAGGAGACCGTGGTGGTCTGTGGCAAGTTCCTGCGTTGCTTGTTTTGTTTTCTGGACAGGGTCTTTTTTTTTTTTTTTGGTTTTTCGGGACAGGGTTTCTCTGTGTAGCTTTACGCCTTTCCTGGAACTCACTTGGTAGCCCAGGCTGGCCTCGAACTCACAGAGATCCGCCTGGCTCCGCCTCCCGAGTGCTGGGATTAAAGGCGTGCGCCACCACCGCCCGCTCTGGACAGGATCTTATGTGGCCCAAACTCACCATATAGTCAGGGATGGTCTGGAACTCTAATCCTAGTGCTTCCCACCGAGTGCTGGGATTACATGTACCATCCCTTTTAGGACATTCTGGGGTGGAACTCAGTGCTTCTTCCTGTGTGCCTGGAAGGTACTCTCCCCACGGAGCCACATTCTCAGCGTGGTCTGCAGCATCTTGCCTTTTCCCATCTGCTGAGACAGAAGCTGACCTCTGGCTGGGGGCCAGCCTGCGTTCACCTGCGCACTCTGAGCCTGTCATGGCCTTCTCTCCCTCCGGAGCCATCGAGACATTCACACAGGCTCCTGAACTGCCTCGATGCACGGATCTGCAAGCGTGAAGCACAGAGCCAACTGGAAGTGGGGTGAGGCTTTATGCTCTCCGTGCCCTCCCCCATGATGTGCTTCCTTTACATCCTAAAGGCTTAAAACCCTCCCCCAAATGGCACCACCAACTGCATTGCACACCTATAGTGCTCAAATACATGAGCCTATGGGGGATGTTTCTCATTAAAACCACGAAATCAGGTGAAACATCTTAGCCCCTTAAAATATCGTTGGCCTTACCTCCGTGCATGGCTGGCAGATAGGGGGTTATGTCTGAGAACACTCACACAAGTGACATGTGACTCTGTACAGACTGACCTTGAGACTTGACCTTGCAGAAATGACAGGGGGATCCTCATATTTTGGAGGCTGAGGGAAAAACTAAATGATAACCTGTGTGCTTAACATGAATGAACCTGGATTCCCTGGCCTAGTACCAACATAAATAAATAAATAAATAAAAAGTATGCTTAGGGTCCTGGAAAGAATCCTGAGGTCAAGCTGGGAAAGTGGGGTGGATGGAAGAAATTCACCATGGGAACCAGGGTGCCCTGTGCTTGGGGGCACTAGCGTGAGTCCCACCCGGACCTGGCACAATACACAGAAGAGGAGAATGAGCCGCTGGCCCTGTTCTCCAAAGCCTGCTGAAGTTTCTTATTGATTAGTCAGCGAGTGTTAATAGTTTAAGCCTGTTTCTAAGAGGCTAGAAATGGTTCTTTGATACCTTTAGCACACATGGAATCCTCTGACTGAACTAAGGGCAGGTGCATTGTGTAGCTACCTGTAGTGAACATTACACCTGGCCATCCCGGGTCCTGCCTCCCAGCTATTTGTGACCCAGGGGAGGAAATGTCTAGCTTCTCAGGAAATGAGATTCTGGGATCACTTGTCCCTTCTCCATGTTTCCTGATGAATGTGTGTTGGTAGAGGCCTAGGAATGGACTCCCAAGCGGTTTTGAGGACTCAGCTTTGAGGCAGTGACTGAGGACAGAGGAGCTGGGCAGCTGATGCCTTCACATGATGCTGAGTATGAACCGGTGTGTGATGTGGGCAGCTCCAGTCAGGTGATACCATGGCGTTCCTGGCTCTGCCCTGACTCTGGGGCTGCTAGCCCAGTGGTCATACTTTAAACTCTGATTTTCCTACATATTCTTTTGAGATTCCTAAAAACCTCACACTAAATTCTCTTCTAACTTACGTGACTAAGACTGGAATTTGTTACCTCCACTGAAAATCTACTGGACTGAGAAAGTTGCTCGCTTGTCAGACTGTAAGCATGAAAACCTGAGTTCAACTCCCAGGACCTGATGAAAAAGCTGGCATGGCGGTACAGGCTTAGCATCCTAGTACTACTGGGAAGGCAGAGACAGGAGGAGCCCCAGGGCTCACTGGCTAGCCTGGTCTGCTTGATGAGCTCCAGCCGAGACAGAGACCCTGCCTCCCCACCCTCCACACCCCAAAAAGGAAAGATAGAAATAGAGAGAAAAGTGGATAGTACCTGAGGAATGGAATTTGAGATTGACCTCTGACCTCCGTATGCATACATGCATGTGCACTTACATCTATTTACTCATGAACACACACACACATACACACACACACACACACACACACATACACACACACACACACACACATTACCCCTAGCCATGTTAATTTGGGCTTCCTGTGTTGGGACTACTTCTGCTGTACCCCTTTCACTGTGAATTGCTTTCTCCCTTACTGTGAGCCTCTATTCCTGCCTGAAGAATGCAGAAGTTTCCTTGGATCCTGATGGAAGGACAGGAAAAATTGTCCCGTGCAAATGTAGTTAGTTGGGGATATTGCTCAGTGGAAGAGCGTTTGCCTAACACATGCAGAGGTCTGTGTGTAAAACCCAGCACCACACATAATAATAGTAGGGCTGTGGAGATAGCTCAATTGGTAAAGTGTTTGCCATTTAAGTAAGAGAAGCTGTGAACACACCAAGAGATAGACAACTGGGCAACAATGTACAGAGAGTGAGAGACTTTGAGGCACTCAGTCCTAAACGGGAAGCCTTCATTCAACCCCTCCCCCACAGCTCAAGGATCTGTGGTGAAGAGGAGGCAGAAAGATTGTAAAAGCCAGAGGTGATGGATGACTCCAGGTTAACTGTCATGCAGACACAACAGGACTGATACACACATGAGCTCTATGACAACACACGCCAGACCTGCACAGGTTCAGATCAGACAAAGTCCAGCACTGAGAAGGAGGTGTGGACACAAAGTCCCACCCATAACCAAGAAGATATTTGCAAATGATACCTGCTGGAGGGAAAAATCAGATTTCTCCAACGGAGTGCCACTGGGTGTATCAATCAAAAAAGAAGAAGAAAAAAGAAGGAGAGAAAGAGAGAGAGGGGAAAGAGGGAAGGAAAGGAAAAAGAAAATCTATTATACAAAAGAGGGAGGGGCACACACACACATACACACACAAACAAAAAACAGGAGTCCCTTTTGTGTTGTCCAGCTACTCCTAGGCAAGGGGCCTGCCAGGCAGTGTAGTTGACACACCCAGGGACACTCCATTGGAGAATTGGTTTCCCTTTCCCAGCAGGTATCAATTGCAAACAGCTTCTTGATTATGGGGAATTTGGGTCCACTTCCTCTTCTCAGTGCTGAGATTTCGTTCGGTTTGAAGCTACACAGAGCTTGTGTGTGCTGTCATAGTCTCTCTGAGTTCACATGAGTGTCCGTCCTGTAGTGCTTAGCAGATTACTGTTTCCTTGGAGTCCTCTACCACATCTGGTTCTTACAATCTGGGCTCATGACCTTTGTAGTCTCAGGTTCTTGCTACATTAGCATAAAAAAGCTGTACATGGTGGTGTTCACCTGGCACCTCAGTGCTGGGAGATGCAGCTAGGAGGAATCCTGGGACTCACCAGCTAGTCAGTCTAACTTAATAGGTAGGATCCAGGTCTCAATGAAAGACCTGATCTCAAACAATGAGATAGATGGCACCTGGCTTATAGCACACACACACACACACACACACACACACACACACACACACACACACGCACAGATACACCTCCTCACAAATAATAGTAAGAGAAAAACCACACAAAGGTCGGAAGAGAGACAGGTAGGAGAATGCCTGATTTTAGCGACTGGTCTGGATAGGGAAAAGGAGGGTGGGCATGTAAAGGGCTAGATGGGAGGTATGGAAGAAAGCCGGGCTGGGGTATGGGTGTGAAACCCAAAGGCCCTACAGAACAGTTGAAGAATTCTGAGCAGGGACACCACCTGAAGGGATCCAGCTGAAAACTGAAGTTGGTAGTCTGCTCATCAAACTCCACCTCCCAGATCTCAGCAAGCAGGTCCCAAGGCGGGATGGATGGTGCCCGGAGAGCAGAGCTGGGGTCAGAGTTCACAGAGCATCCTGAGCATCACTTTAGTCCAGAAGAAGGAAGTAACCACTTCTGGTCACTTTGTCGCCAAGGCTGAGGTTCCCACTGTGCAGTGTTCAGATCGGTCAGAACTGTATGAGGTAGTTGATGGGAGAGTGGGTGGACTTGTCAAGAGTCAGCTCACTTTCCATGAAACACAAATCGTCCAGGCTTGTAAAATTCACAACACAGCATCCACTGTGCACCTGTCCATACACAGGAATTTACGCCTTGTAAGGCAGGATGCACTTGGGTGTCGATGGGGAGGAGGAACCGAGAACGATGTGTGCCTATAAATGAGAATAAACACCTTAGGAATGGAAGATGGGGGAGGGGATGAGGACAAATGTTTAGCTTGGATTCTCTCACTAAAGATCCTGGGGGCGTTTCTGATTTGCTTGCAAGAATCTTAAGCTCTCATTGCTTTGAAGTTTCCATAACCTGTCCCTCTATCTGGGACACAGTTATTCACAAGGATGCTCACACAGAAGCATTGGTCCTGTGGCCTTACACCCTTCGGGATCCCTGCCTGAACCACGACTTCTGTCAGCAGTGTTTATTTTCTCTGGGTGTTCATAATAACACTGAAGAGAAAACACAGTTAATTCCTAAGTTTGTTTTGGGGCGTTTTTTCAGAGACGACTTTCTCAAGTGTTTTTTTCACAGTTACCTATACCATCATGAAAAGTAATCATCTATGGACGACTGTGTGCGCATCACCACACAGTCTTTTATTTTAAAAGAGGAGGGAATTCTCACTTTCTTCTCTGCCCCCCCCCCCAACACTTTCTAGTGAGATTCACTGTTCCCACCACACAGGGAAATGTGGGTTACAAATCCAATTTAATGAGCAGTTTCACTAACTCAGCCTCGCATTCCTTAAAGGGAGATACCCAGATTCCGAACCAGTGTGCTCCCAACAAGACCAACCTTTTTCTGGGTGTCTATTCACTCTTGTGTCAGAGCGCACCCCTCTTGGGGATCGGTTTCTTCTTGTCTGAAGCTTATCCTTTGACAGCTCACTGAAAGTCTAGCTAATGGATGCTGCCAGTCTGCACACTCTTTCTAGTCTAACACAGAGAGGTGGCATCAGGGAGAATCTTAACCCTGGGTACCATGCTGGCATCCCCGAGGTGTCCAGAGGCAGTCAGTTGGCTTGACTTGTTGAACAAGGTCAAACAGAAGTCCAACTCAATGCCAGACTGGAAATAAATGCATAGACAAAACCTCCAACCTGCTCCCTTGCTTCAGGAATTCAGGATGCTGCTGGGGGTTCCCTTTGAGACAGGGTGCTCTGTGAAACAGCTCTGATTGTCCTGGAACTTGCTTGTAGTCCAGGCTGGCCTTGAACTCAGAGATCCACCTCCCTCTGCCTCCCGAGTGCTGGGATTACATGTGCATGCCACCACCGCCAGGCAGGACAAGCTCTTCCTTTGTACTTTAACTACAATTTTGGAAGGTGGGGGTGGTGCCTATAAATGTCGTCGTTGGTGGTCATCTTCCCCCATTCCTAAAGGGTACTTTGCACTGGTTTTCAGCTTCGGGGACATCTTTGAGAATTTAGCTCTTGGTTCTAACTGGACTCATTTTCTTCTGTTGCTGTTCTTAGGTGTTTTTCTCTGATTTCATTTTTCCTGCAGTTTCTCTATGTGATGGGAAGGGGAGTCTTTTCACTCACTCAGCTTGGGACTTCCCACCTCCTCAAACCTGTGCTGTGGGATGTCTTTCTGTACACTGTGAATATGTGTTGCTCCCATTGGCTAATAAATAAAGCTGCATTGCCCTATGGCAGGGCAGGATGGAGCCAGACGGGAAAGTCCAAGAGAGATAGCAAGAGGAGAAAGGAGAGTAAGAGGAGATGCCGAACTGCAGTCCAAGGAGCAACATGTAATGGGATGCAGGAAAAGCTACGGAACACATGGTGATACATAGATTAATAGGAATGGGTTAATTTGAGATGAAAGAGCTAGCTAGTAAGAAGCCTGCCATAGGCCATGCAGTTGTTAATTAATATAAGCCTGTGAGTGATTATTTTAGATGCTGCTATGGGACCTCAGGGCCGGGCGGGACACAGGAAAATTTCCAGCTACAAACCTGTAATTCTAGAAAAGGCTGACGATACTACTTCAATGTTTGTTCCTTTGTTTTTCCACTTTCTCTTTGGGGGCATCAAATAAAATGTATTTTAGATATTTCAATCTGTTTTTAACTCTTAATTTTTGTTTTACAGTCAAACTATGATACATTTTAGATATTTTCCCAGAATCTCAGTCTCTTTGTGTGTGTGTGTGTGTGTGTGTGTGTATGTGTGTGTGTGTGTACATGTGAGAGAGGGAGGGAGACACATACACAGAGATAGAGAGGAGGGAGACACACACATACACACACACACACACACACACACAGAGAGAGAGAGAGAGAGAGAGAGAGAGAGAGAGAGAGAGAGAGAGAGAGAGAAAGAGAGAGAGAGAGAGAGATCACCAGGGGGGTGTGAGCTAGTGAGTATATATGAGTATATGTGTTGGCCTAGTGCCACACATGCCATTATGTAATGGCCTATTGCCCCAGGCTACATTGAAAAAAGTAAAACACAAGGTGATCAAATCACACACAAGAGAAAATAATACAATCAAGAGGCACAGTAATTTAAAGATGTGTGAGTCTGTGACTGGTGTAACACAGCATGGTGCTTTCCAGGAAACTCATATGAGAAAGAAGGCATTCTGAAATAATGATTTTAAAAAAAAAAAAGCCTAGTACAGGAAATACTCAAGTCAGTACTCAGCTATTATCATTATCAAGTGTTGTACACTGTACGCAGCACACCGTTATACTCTATGTGTGTAGGTATCTGTGAAAGTGCTTGTGAGCATGTGTGTGTGTACATGTGTGCCTCAGTGTGGAGGTTAGTGATCACTCTGTAATATCATTTCTTAGGTGCTACATACCTTGTTTATTTATTTTAAATTAAAAATTTGTTTTTGCGTGTGTACAGGATGTGGATGCAGGAATCTGAGTACCATGGGGCATGTGGAGGTCAGAGGACAGCTGTGTGGAGTGAGGTCTCTTCCTTCTACCTTTCTGTGGTTGCTGGGGATTGAACTCAGGTCTTCATGCCCAAGGCAAACACTTTACAGACTGAGCTACTGTCTCCCCGGCCCCGAGCACAATGCCTTTTTACAGTTGGCACTATACTGAGGTTGTTTCACAGCTTGGCCACACACATGTGAGCAGCCCATCAAACAGTGAGTGACATTAACACAGCTGTGATGTCACCAGGCTATGGGAACTTTGCAGTTCTCATATAATCCTGAAGGTCCACCATTATGTATATGGTCTGTTGTTGACCAAAATGTCAGTGACTCTTGACTAAACCTCCCTTATCACTCTCTGATAGTCATGGTGTAGAGAAGGCAGATAATCCATCTCCAAAGGTTTTCACTCACAGTCAGCGGGAGGCACTAACTGCTGTCAGAGATGGGAGAGGTCATAGAAGAGGATCTTGATGCCCTGTTGTTATACCGTGGCTGAGAACAAACTGCATGCTCCGGATCGTTGGGTTACACGATTATAGTGCACCAAGTACAACATGAGGTGGGATAAAGCACAACCCTTTGGTGATGTTCAGGTGGAAGAATTTGTGGATATTTTTGTCCTAGGAAATATTTTGAAGACAATTGAGGACCTCCACACACATTAAAGACAAAACAAAACAAACACCTCCTCTTTTTTTTTTTTTATTTAAACAATCTATCTGCAAGGAACACCTGAGTCCCCCATGTCCTACTCTTCAGACTAGCCAGTCATGTGACTAGTTCATTGCAATTTCCGGACAGTTCTGTGAGTAAACAAATTTGTTGAGATGATAAGTTGCCAAAACCGTTATATTATGTGAGCATTTATGCAGCCAGTTCTGCTCCACACACTGCAGATCGCATGGAAGCTGAGGGAAGAGCCAGTGGTGGGGCCACAGAAACTGTTTTTGGGAATGTGCTGGATGCTCAGGACCGCTGGATGATATTGACTTCTGGTTCTGTGATCCCTGGCTCCAGCTGCATTCCAAGCCCATCCCAGCAGCCAGACTATCATTCAGGAAACATGTGACAGCAGGGTACCTCATGGGACCCTGTGGAAGTTGAACCCTGAACGTAATTCTTTTACTCTTTCATTAAATGTACAAGGGAATGCCATTTTATTATTTTTCTTGTCTTTTTTCGAGTTAATGGTTGTGCTTTATTTCACTTATTTATTCATTTTTGTTTGGATGTCTGTGTGCATACTTGTTTGAGAGCTATGTGTGTGTGCAGAGGCTAATATCAGGTGTTTTCCCCACTCATTCTCCACCTTGTATTCTGAGATGGGGTCTTTCATGGAACCTGAAGTTCACTGATGCAGGTTGACTAGCTGGCTGGACAGCACGTTCCCAGGATCCTTCCATTTCCACCTACTCAGTGCTGGGGTTACAAACATGCATGGATTCTGAGGATCAAACTCTGACTCTCACGCTTTCAAGGCAAGTACTTTACCAGCTGTGATACCTGCCCAGCTGCCTTGGATTTTTGGAGACTGGGTTTCAGTGAAGCCCAGGATGGCTTCAAATTCACTATGTAGCCAAGAATAACCCTGAGCTCTGTCTCCACCTCCCGGGGGGCTGGGGTCACAGGTGTAGCTGTGCTTGACTAAAATTTTGCTTATTATTTACTCCTTCCATTTTAACCCTTGATTCTGCTAAGAAACCACACTTATTTTAAGAAGCTCTATCGTGGATGAAGATAAATAATTGTGGGGAGCAGTGAAGTGAGGGGGCAGTGGCTGCTCTCGTATGAAGTTAGACATGTCACTCAGGACTCACTGAGCTACACAGGGCAGGTCAATGGTAGAACAGAAATTGAGGTCTCAGAGCTGTTACTAGCAGTCCCAAGGAGTGGTTAAGGACCCTGTCACAGACCCTTCTGGGGGAGGCAAAGGTAGGTCCTGACTCGTTCCCGGGTCTGGACAAGCAGGTATTTTTCCATGGCAGGGTCCTAAGAGGGATGGCCAGGAGATGAGAAGACAAGAAAAAGGATAGAAGAGCTGGGGCTGGGAGGTCTTGCACAAGCTCTCTTGTGCTAAGCAAGCTGATGAAGAAGTACTGCATCGTATGTACTAGTTCTAGGGGGAAATGGGAGAGTGCCAGCAGAAAGCTATCATACAATGGCACAAAGTCAGCAGGACGCTAATCAAACGACGCTGCACAAAGGGAACACAGGATGTCTCGGGAGTGATAATCATAGTTCCTTGGGGTGGGAAGAGTTGTGCTCTCAGGATCTGAAGCTGCAGCTCCCCCAAAACCCTAGCTCCAGGCCATTACCAGCTCTGTGTGCTCCTGGTTTTAGACAAGGAACTATGTTCCTTCAGTGTTCATCAGGGACTCAGGGAAAGCCTTGGATCAGCCCAACTCTCAACAGAGTCCCTCATTAAAAATCAGTCAGCAAAGGATGGCCAAAGATGAGGCTCCAAAGACCAAATCTAAACTACCACAAACTCTCTGTCCCTGCAACGGAAGGCAGGGCAATGTTGGCTGGCCATGGGGAAACTTTGGAGGAGAAAATGCTGAGCATTAGGTGGCATCTCCCAGGAACATCTCTCCTGAGCCTCAGAAGAGACCATGTATTGGCCAGATACTTTAGCAACCAGAGTGAGTGCCTCCCCCAGGCACTCCATTCTCGAGCATCACCCCCTCTTTTATCTTGTATAAGAGCCCCCCTCACCTCCGCATCCTCCTTTCCTTCCTGTCCTATGAGGCTCTGCTCCTTCTTCTGCACTTCTTTTGTCGCATGCGTAGGTGTTCTAACGCAGCTGGAGGTCAGAGGTCAACCTTAACTAACATTCCTACAGCCCCATTTACCTTGGTTTTTAAGACGCATTTTCTCATTGTTTCAGAGCTCACCAATAAAGCTGGGCTGACTGACCAGTGAGTCCCAGAGATCCTATCCTTTACAGAGCCAGTTCCCAGCCCTAGGAGTCACTTCTGAGTCACGAGGTTTCAGATGTGTAGTCAACACCTAAACTCCCGTTGCTCAAACTGTAGTCTGCAAAGTAGCAATGCCAGGATCACCTGGGGGCTTCTCAGGGTCCACCTAGACCCCCAGAACCCAAACCTGAGTCATAGCAATATCCCCTGGTGAACACATACAAATAGGATTTAAGAAATGCAAACCAGGGCAGGCACATTGTTCTAATAGACAATGCTCTTCTTCCTTCATAACCAGGAATCTGACCCTGTGTCTAGGCTGGAAAAGTAGATGAAGGCTCTTGATGAACTTGTCTTTCCTGAGACAGAAAGGCTAGCAAAAGAAACCTGAGGCTCAGGGTGGACACTACTAAGAGCTCATGCCTCTATGTGTGAAATAGGAGTTGCCGGAATTTTTCACTTTGATGCAATGAGATAAATATATCACTTGGGATTCTTTCACTCCCTCTTCACAAGATAGTTCCAGAAATAAAGAGTCATCCATAAGCCTTAGGAGGGCTGGGATGACAACTTCTGGGACACAGAATCTTGGTCCAAATGGGATTTTTGCTGGAGTTACTAATTAAGATTGCCTTCAAAACTAGGCCAGCCCATGTTCTGTAGTTGGCAGTCTGCTCAGAATCTCTCTGTAAACACGCAGTGGCTTGTACAAACAGGGAGGCTTTACTTTCCCACCCTAAAGAGGGCCTGAAATAAATCCCAGACAACTCTTGGAGTTTGCCTTGCTATAAAAATAGTGGAATTCATTGAGAGCCGCCTCATCCCACTCAGACAGGCTGGGCGGCTAATTGGCCCCGGGACCAGCTTGGGGGTATGTTGGCTTTGCCCAGTCTGTCTTACCCAGTCTGTCTTCGCTTTGCATTCTGGGCATTCAAAGCTTTACACTGAGGAGATTCCAGTGTTCACAGAGTGGAAGGAGACTGTACAGTATTCAGTCAGGCCTGGACTAACCCTAGATCTGTACTTTACTTTGCCTGGTCCCCATGCTCTTGGAGACATGATTGTCAGGACTCTGGCCTCTGTATTGTTGATAGAAATAATTATCCAGCTCTCCTCTGTTGATACCAGGGGATGTAGTTATGGTGGCCATTCAGTCTAACATGCTGAGAACTAGGCTTGGAGAGCTAGAAGTGAGTCCCCCACCTCAGCCGTGAGGTTTGACTGTGAGTCATGTCTATCCACATGTCCTTGGGTAGGTAAGCAATGGATTCTCACCAGCATCACTTGCCCGACTCCACATCCTAGCTGACCTTTTTTTGAGGAAAGGACTTCTGTCTTTCCTCTTTGTTGTATTCATGTCTACAGATTCAGAAGCTAGACCAGTGCCTGACATCCAGTGGGTGTTTGCTAAATATTTGAAGACTGTATAGATGGCTAGGACCATGCATCTTTTGGAGTAACAAATGGAAGTAAGTCCATTTTGAATCACTTGACTACCCACTTTTCTGCCAATCTTGCACTGTCTGCAAAGTCCCTATGCCCCAGTCCATTACCCGATAGTTTCTTCCAATACCTGAGCTGACCTAAGCATCGTAGTGTGTACTAAGAGTAACTGCTTATTTATCAAATCAGAACATAGAAACTGAGATACAGCTGAACCCAGGTTATATACTTCATATAAACAGCATTAGCTACTTCTCTTTGGTGTGACAAAATACCAAACAAAAGCAGCTAAAGGAAGGGAATCTTCATTCTGGCTCCCAGTTTGGAGGTATAGTCTATCATGACCGGAAGTCATGGGGGAGGACAGGAGGCAGTCAGTCACGTTGCATCAGCAGTCAGGAGAAAAAAGATGCTGGGGTTCTGGTCTTGGGGTCCTTTTTATTCAGTCTTGGACCTTAACCTGCAGGATGTTGTTGCTCATATTCAAAGGGAGTCTTCCTTGCTGAGTCTACCTCATAAACACACCCAGAGGTCTGTTTCCATGGTGATTCTAAATCTCATCCAGTTGAAAATGAAGATCAATTATCAAAGCAGCCACAGGGATTGCAACTTGGAAATTTGCTAACAGCTAGCGTAAGCCTGACTCATCTCACAACATTGCAAGCGTTTTAACTGAGTCATTCAGCCCTGCTCAGGGGCCACACACATCCCCGTGTGCAGATGTTCAATGTACTCATATAAGGAAGCTAAACAAGCATGAGGTCTTCGGATTTTGTTCGATGACACTGGCTAGGAAGGGGAGGCAGTGGCTACAGTTGATTGTAGGAGTTGTGGAGAAGGCAGAAAGCAATGTTGCCTTGGCAGGTATGGACAGGTGTTGCACGTCTCCTCAGTGTTTTCAGTCTGTGGAGCAGGAGGATGGGGGTCATACTATGCTGGGGTGGTTGTCATTGGCTGCTCTTTCCACCCAAGCCTTGGAAGACGACATAGGGGTCCATGTGCAGGCCAGGGCTTCATCCCCGTTTCCTTCCCAGAGTGAGACAATGATGTTCTATCCAAACACTGCAGTGACTGTTCCATTCACAGGGGCTCTGTGGGGGAGGAGACACCTCCTTCTGACCCTCCATGCTGACTACCCATCCAGACTTTCCCAACAGATCTTTCTTTTTTTTCGGGGGAGGGGCGCATTTCGAGGCAGGGTTTCTCTGTAGCTTTGGAGCCTGTCCTGGACTAGCTCTGTAGACCAGGCTGGTCTCGAACTCACAGAGATCCACTTGAGTGCTGGGATTACAGGCGTGTGCCGTCGCTGCCACCACCACCCGGCCCAACAGATCTTTCTTGCCAAGGGAGTGGGCCTTGCCAAGATGATAGACTGTTCTACTCTGTGATCTAAATGTCAAAAAAAGTCCATTTTTCATATGTATGTGTATTGGTGTGATTTGGGGTGTGTGTGTGTGTGTGTGTGTGTGTGTGTGTGTGTGTGTGTGTGTGTGCATGTGTGTGTGTGTGTGTGTGTGTGTGTGTGTGTGTGTGTGTGTGTGTACATGTGGAGGGTAGAGGACAACTTTGGATGTTATTCCTAGGGCACAGTCTACCTTGTTTTTCAGACAGTCTCTTACTGAACCTAGAGTTCCATAAGCAGGCCAAACTGGGTGACCATGGAACCCCAGGGATCCACCTGTCTTTGTCTCCCCAGCATTTGGATTCAATGTGCTCACCACTGGACCCAGTTACTTTTTTATGTGAGTTCTGGGGACCTGCCTCAGGTCCTCATGTTTGTAAGGCAAGTGCTTTACTGACTGAGACACCTCTCCAGCTCCTAAATTCATTTAAAAAAAAATCTGAGCATTTTGCATTCCTACTGGGCATGGTGGTACATATAAGTAACCTCAGAAGGATGCTGGGGGATTGTGAGATTGAGGGCCCTCTGGAGGTTGACCTCCACCTGGAGTGCGGGAGAAAAAACTGCATTCCAGCTGATTGAGTGTGCACAAGAGCTTCCACCCCACCCCCACCCCCACCCTTGACCTGAAGGTGGGCAGGTCGCTGTTGCTCATGGAGAACTCCTAACTCCTGTGGCTGTAACAAAGTGCGGGGCCACTCTGAAGATCACAGACAGCGACTTGGAGCACAGATCACAGCCTTTGACAAGTGGTAATGACAATTGCTGGTATTTACCGCATCTGCAGGTGTGGATGTTTAAACTTAACCGTATAGGTTATAAAAGGGACAATCATCCTAATGTGCTGACCAGGTGTGATGGCTAACTTGGATTGTCAGTGTGACAGATCCAGAGACAATGGAGAGACAATCCACTGGACATGCCTACGAAGGGTTATCTAGATTGGATTACTTGAGGTGAGATGACCTATCCTACCTGTGCACAGCACCATTCCATGGGCTGGGCCCCTGGGTGGATACAAAGGAGACAGCATTCCTCCCTCTCTGCTTTCTGATTGCGAATGCAATGTGACCAGTTCCCTCATGCTCCTGCTGAATGCAATGCGCCCTCAGAGAGCCCAAGGGAAGCTTCCATCCTTAAACTGCTAGTCAGGGATCTTGTCACCACAGGAGAAGAAACTAACACAGATGTTCATGGAGTGAGAGGATGTTTACACTTCTAGTGGTTCTGCTCAGAATGGTAATTGGTTATGAAGGGCATGAGAACCGTGATGTGTCAGAGGCTGGCCGATACTGCCATCAAGCTGGTGGTGAGCCTCGCATTAGCAGGACTGTGGGAGAGTCAGCGTCATTTCCATCATGTCCAGCCAAATATGCACTTGTCTAATTGGGGATTTGATCGACCCACGTTGAGGGGTGTCCTATGTTTAACTGGTCTACCACAGTACAGTGTATTAGGGTCTTGAAAGTCAAGCAAGGATGGAGAAACACACCCAGGCTGAGAGGCTAAGGTAGCATGAGAACTGAATGTGAATGCAGCTGTGTCTGTGTTAGCGCCCTTGTGATCCAGGCTAGGCCCCCTCCTTCCTTTCCCTCCCTCCTTTCCTTTCTTTTGGGTTCAGGTTCTTATTTTGTAGCCCAGGCTAGCCTCAAATTCCCAATCCTTCTGCCTTAGCCTCCTAAGCCTGTGACTACATATACCACCATACCCAATTAGAAACATAAAATTTTTAATATTATAATTTTGATGAGCATATTGTCTGTGTAGGAGCTATGGGAAACACAAATTAAAATGCTAACCACAGGCCTTCTCTGTAGAAGATACAAATTAATATGTCAGAAATAATGGAAAATGAGGTTTGTGACTTGATCTCAAAGAATTCTTACAAAGGGAATATACTTCCACTTTCCTGTAAATTTGAGATTGTTTCAAACTTTCCTTAGAATCTGTAAGGGAAGGTAAATTCTATAAGGATGTTGTAAATTAATATACAGTGTGGCTTTCTAGAGAGTGATTCTAAGCCAAAAGCTTACAGAATCTTCTAGGGATTTTTGTAAACACACACATCCAGCCCACATCCAGCTGTGGCCTCTGTTGTTTGTTGAGAGGGTTCCAGCAGGGAAGTGTGGAAGCTGAGCCATAGAACAGGCCTGTGCTCATCTGTCTCTAAAGAATGTTCAATAGAACATTTGCTGGTTCGCTGCATTGATAGAGTACCTTGACGCATTAGCCCCTTGTCTCATTGTGGCAACAGAAAACCGGACAGAAGGAAGGAAAGAAGGAAGAAAGGAAGGAAGGAAAGAAGGAAGGAAGGAAGGAAGGAAGGAAGGAAGGAAGGAAGGAAAGAAGGAAGACATTATTCATTAAGGCAGGGATGGCATAGCAGCAGGACTCGGAAGTGTTTGGTCACATTGGAAGTTGAAAGGAATGAACATTTGTGCTCACTCCCTTCATTCTTTTTATTTAATCCAGAGCATGGATGCTAGGTGCCCTTGTTGTTACTAGACTGTTAGTACATTGTTTTTTCAGTAGCTGGAATATGCATGCATGCAGAAAGAGAAGAAGTTTTGTTTTGTTTTGTTTTTTTGTTTTTTGAGACAGGGTTTTGATGTGTAGCTTTGGAGCCTGTCCTGGGACTTGCTCTGTAGACCAGGCTGGCCTCAAACTCACAGAGATCTGCCTGCCTCTGCCTCCTGAGGGCTGGGATTAAAGATGTGGGGCACCACTGCCCAGCCAGAAAGAGAAGTATTAACTACAAGAACACATTCACTTGCTACTATACTCATTTCTGTATGTACTATTTAACTATGGATCTGTTTTGAAGGTCTCGAGTGGGCACACCAATACCTTCAGCTCTGACCCAATGCCCTGGGGTTTATTCTGGTTCCTCTCCACTTTTTACAGCAGTTAGAAACTCCAGTCCCTGCTCCCTAGCATGTCTGTGACTAGTTCTCTGCTGGCTTACCTTCACCGTTAGAATCACTATGGAAACACACCTCTGGGTGTGTTAGTGAGGGGGTCTCTAGAGAAGTCCAGCCAAGGAGGAGCGATCCATTAGTGTTGTCACCATCCAATGGGATGGGGTCCCAGGGCGAATGGCAGAACCACTGCAGCGTCCTGTGGTTTGGACAACAAGGGTTCCCTAAACTCCAAAAGATTGCTTCAGGTCAAATCAGCCCTGAACCTGAGCTGGGGTCACCACTGCTATGGTCCTGTGGATCCTCTCCCCCAGGTCTGCTCCCAGCTCAGCCATGGCCTTCATCAGCTCCATCATTCATCGCTTTCTTCTCTGTCCTTTAGTCTTTGCTTGTGATTCCCAAACCAAGCAACCAACCAACCCACAAGACTTTCTCCACCATTAGTGTCCCTGATGATGGCATGGAAAACAAACACCACATCTAGATGTCACCTAGGATCACTACTTCATTCATCCACTTATGGTACTTTCCTTATGGCCTTCTATGACCACCCATCCCTGAGAGACCGCTCTGCTCTGCTACTGAAAAGTCTGGGGCCCTGTGGTTCTGTTACTGAGGAAATGGCTGGCCCACATGGGGGGAGGGGCACATGCAGTGTTATGATCAGAACAGCTGGCCTCCAAACCCAAAGCACGGGCCACACTGACCCTTGGCTGTCCACCCGTCCCTCTTTCCTGGACCATGCCACCACCACTCACTTCAGAACAGGGTCACAGTACCTGGTGCTCTAGTCTGTTGAGCCAAACAAAGCATTGGTCAGACCTTCCTAAAACAGTGGCAGCCCTGGACTGTTGTTTTCATACAATTTCTTTCAGAAACATTACCAGCCTACAGGTAATAGTCAGTGTAGGGGACGCCCCTTGAGGTGGGAGGAATGGTAACTTTGTAAATACAAGACCCTTGTCATTGTTGATGTTAGCTTCTTAGATATGTATTTTTTTTCCTTTTAAATGAAACATTCTGAAAGCATCTGAAGCAAAAAAGCCACCTACACCCGCCCCCAGACATCACACTAACAAGCTTGAGTGCTCCTCTCTCCCAGACACCCAGGGCTGACTCACAGCTCCACTATGGTCCCCATTTTTCCTCACCCCCATCTTCACACCCTTGACCCAAGCCCAGTACCAGCCCTTCCCCTGCCCAGGCCCTGCACCTCCCTTCAGCCTTTGGCATAGTATCCTGAAGGAAGAGCTCCCAGCTACTGAATTTACATCATTTCCCCGCTGTGCTTCAGATGTCATTTTAAAATTCCATTCACACTGCGAGAGGAAACAGTTTCAGCAAAATAAAGGGGTGGAAAAATCTATTTCCTCCACGAGTCCATAATTCCCACTCTGCCAATTCTCAGTGAATCAGAGAATCGGCTCAACAGACATTAGCTGGAATGACCTCTGGAGGTTTCAAAGAAGACGTTCAAAACACAACATTTCGTGTCTCAAAATGGCCAGAAGATGGAATTTTTGGATGTACTTACCATAAAGGGAGGACTGGAAGTTTAACATGATAGATGTGTTAGTTTTACAGTAAGTACTGTGTGTTCATCACACGTTTGTAGACCGTCTGTCACTAAGGGATAAAGAAAAACATGTGCATGTAGGTATATGTGTACATGCACCCATGTGTGTTGTGCTGTTCATCAGGTGCTGTCCATCTTGTCTTTGGGGGGTCTCTCATTGGCCTGGGCTTGGTAATAGGCTAGGTTGGCTGGCCACGGAGAGTCAAGGATCCAACTGAGTTACCTCCGCAGCACAAGCAAGTGCCACCACACCTGACAGGTTTAAACTGTGTTCAGAAGATCAAGGTCAGATCCTTGTGTTTGAGCAGCAAGTACCTTATACTGACCAAATCTTCACTTCATCTTCTCAAAAATAGATAGATGATAAATAGGTAGATAGATAGATAGATAGATAGATAGATAGATGGATAGATAGATGGATAGATAGATACATAATAAATAAATAAATAAAAGACAAAACCAAAGATGTGTTTGGGAAGTTGGGAGCATGGTGGTTTCCATTGCTCCATCGTTACTGTATACTGGTACTGGTCAGGGAGAGAAATCCAGGCAGCACTATAGCAGGGCTGGTGGCTGAAGATGTGCCAGCCATTTAGGTTCAAGATGCACTCAGAAAAACTTCACATGATGGTATACACCTGTGATCCCAGTACCTTGGAGGTGGAAGCAGGGGGACTGGTAGTTCAAGGCCAGCCTTGGCTTCATAGTGACTTCAAGGGTGGTCTGTCTTCCCTTCAGCGGACAAGTGTGGGGTGTCAGCCATCTTCCATCTCTCAGGGAAGCTTGTCTTTAGTTTCATCATTTTCAAAGAGCAAAAACAATAGAAACTGTGGGTAGAAAAGTGCTTAAATTAAAAGTCATCTCAGTCACCAGTGTCCCAAGAAGCCCCCGGAGAGATTGTTGGAGCAGTTATCTATACAGTGTGATCACAGTTCTCAACAACTCTGATGTGTCAGCATGGTTGGGCAGTGTACAGCAGGCCTTGATTCTGCCTATAAACATCAGTGGTCAGGGCCAGCCGGCTCAGCAAGAGGGTTCAGCCTTGGACATGTGGCACACTCATATTGCTGGTGGCTGGGAGGTCAGGGGACAAGGTCTTGTCCCTGCTGGCTGCCTCTGCAGAGCCACCTCTTTGAGTCTTATCACCCCCAGCTTCAATGGGAAAGTCATATGATCTGGAGACAAATCAATTTGGGGTCACAGTTCCATTGTTCACGATTGAATAAGAGTAGGGGCCATGGAGCCATCTCAGTTGCTAAAGTATATGCCTTGCAAACACGAGGGCCAGAACCCATGTGAAAACACTGAGTGTGATCGGTGGCGTACACTTGTAATCTTAGTGCTGGTGAGACAGGGGCAAATACCTGTGCCTTACTGGTCAGACATCCCAGCAGAATCATCATACCCCAGGCTAATGAGAAACCCAAATATTATGGGGATTTATCCAGGCAACTCCACGTAGTTAAAAAGGAAGTTTATTTTGAGATAACTTACAGCCAGTAAAGGGGTTGGTTACAGGATCTGGGAGAGGTGAGGTGCAGTCCAGCAGGGTTCTCTGGAGAACTCTGACTCGATCTGTCTTCCAGCATCCAGGATCACCAGGAACCAAGAGAGCTGGCACATCCGGATCTTGGGTCTTAAGGGCTCCTGTCTCCGCCCCGCCCCAAGGGCAGGTCATAGGTGGGTGTGACAGTTACTAGAAGCCTCACTAGGGGTAGTACTTCCAGGTCAAAGCTGAAACTGCTACTCACTACACCCAAATCCTGAGAAGGGATACTTAAAGAGGTCCTCTGACCTCCACCCTCGTATACACATGCGTGCATGAGCACCTCCACATACACATGCACTTGTACACACAACACAAAAACACACCAAATAGATAGATGATAGAATGACAGACAGACAGATAGATAAGAATAGTTGATGCTCCTCTGGTCTCATAGGTAGTCCTCCTCTTGACTAGCTCACAGACCTGTACTTCTGTCTTTGGACAAGACTTGGAAAGTTGAGATACTGAGGATGGTATTCAGCTTATACCATGCAACTGAATCTTGACACTTTGGTGATAGCATTTTCTGGGTTAACTGGTCACATTACCTGTTAAAGTAGACACCAGGAAGAGGACCCAGAGGTAGGCACATTTTGGTCTGGAAGAAGTAGCAGAATAGATCCTCTGACTCTTCATGCCAGGGGCCAGCCTTCCACAGGAGACGCCCAGCAGATCCTAGGAGCCTGCCTTCCCTTAGAGAACTTCTGAATTGTCATCTTCCAAGCAACAGACTTCCTGCTTGTTTGCCATGGCTGGAGCACTATCACTCAAGTCCTCACCCCAAGTCATCTCTCGTGGAGTTGGCCTGCCTCTCTGTCCTCTGCCCAGTCCACGTGTCTGGGTTCTCCTTGGCTGGAGAAGGGCACTGGAGTGCTAGTGAGGGGTCATCCACAGAGTGCATAGACATGTCCATGGGCTTGAGTGGGCTAGATGGCTTTTGAGGCTAAGGTTACCTGCATCCAGGTTTGGCCACTTGAGTTCAATTTCTGGGTCCCATAGTGTGAAGGAAAGAACCAACTCCTGCACATTGTCTTCCCACTTCCACTTGGGTGTTTCCACCTCACAAAACAAATCAACCAATAAATAGAAAAAAGAAGTGTGTTTAAACTCTAGGTTTCTAATCTCGAGTGGGAAATGAAAGCCAGGTACTGTGATGGAGGTTGTTTGGATAGGACGTTCCTGTAGTAATCACACGTGGTTCGTCTCTGGCAGAAGAATCTGCGGGGACCTAAGTTAGGACTTGGAAGCACTTTGCCTTCCGGGGTCTTCATGAAAGGAAACTTCATGCAAAGTCTTTGTTTTAGCTATGACAGCTGTGACTTTATGGAAACAAGGCAGCCTCAGTGAGTATCCAAGGGATAGGAGTACAAGGCAGTGAAACTTTGGGGCTGGAGGAGGTAGGAATTGTGAACACGCTGGCACTTACATGGGGCTGTCCGCCTTTGTCTCCAGAGTCTGGAGTAGGAACTCTTTCATTGGTGATCTGAGATGGAGACTTATTGGTTGAGTTAATGGAAAAAGCTTTGAGAAAGATAGAGAAGGGGATGCCTGGATGTCCCATTGTCTGGGTATCGTCAACCTTGTCCTGTTAATAATACCTTGGCATTTCTCTGCTCGTGCACAACAATGGAATAGTAAGACAAGATGAATTTAAAGGGTGATTTTTGTTGTTGTTGTTGTGATAAGATGCCAGGAGACATGAAAGGCTCAGAAACTCCATTCTGAGATCTCTGTATGCCTGAGTGTAAGATGGGGGCAGAGCACATGGTGCTGGCCCCATCTCCATCTGTGATGCTGACGGAAGAGCTGAGGCCCACGCTGCATGTGTGGCAGATGGCCAGACTGCTCTCAGAGTGCAGGGTATGTATATGGTATTTACATAACACAAATACGCCCCGAGCAGCTGCCTGCCTGTCTCCCTGACAAAGTGGGAGACACAACCTCCTGAGGTCAGCCACCTGGGGTGCTGTGTCACCCGCTCTGATGTCCACTGAGGTAGACAGATCACCAGGTTCTAGCCTCAGCTACCCCTGGGCAACCCTTGCCCTAAGGATCCAAGAAGCTGGTTTTCACTGTTGTGTCTCTAGCCTTGCACGTGTAACACAAGCACTCTCCCTCAAAACCACACCCCGGCCCCCAGCCTCGCTCCCTTCACTCTTTGATCACATTAAGTTGCACAGTTGCGAAGACAGATTGGAGCTGAAGAGGTCTGGAAAGGAAGAGTGGCTATTGATCTCAGGGAATTGAATTTGATACTCTCAAGAATGCAGCCAGATGCAGGGTCCTGCATCCCACTTTCAACTTCAGGAGACCGAATCTCCCTTACACCCACCCAGCTTTCTTCCAGACCACTGTACTGTCATGTTCAAGGATCTGATTGACAAACACTATGTGACAAGAAGCCTTGTATGAGAGAAATTTTTACTGAGGACTGAATGTAAGTGAGATGCATGGCCAAGCGTTTCTCTGAAGAACGTAATACCCTCTGTGGTGTATTATTGCATATACATACACTGTAGTATACTGTAGAGTCTACACAAGTTTTTGTGGTAGGAAGGACTTCACCAGGGTCCCTTGGTGGACATTCCAGAACAGGTGGTTGTCATCCTCTGCGCAAACTTGATGGTGACAACTAGGGTTCCCCAAGAGTGTGAGGGTAATGACATGGAGTTTTGGCATGTGCGTTAATGAGAACACAGTAAAATATCAAACAGTGAATATGTACACGGCCCTTTGGCTCGCTACTAAACTCATAAACGCACCACCATCTCTCTAAGCATGTGTATCTCTTGGTGATTTGAGTAGTCGTTCGAGCTCACCCCTCCTTTTAATAACATGCAGAGGCAGAGTGAGAGTGTAGCCCTGTTTTCACTGCACCCAGGAAGAGACATGCTGGGCAACTTGCCCCTTTTGGCTTCCAGTTTGGACCATGAAGACAAAATTTGAATCATCCTGAAAATGCATGTGATTCTGGAGTGGAGTGGATCTGAGCATGTCCTCTGAGTCCCTACACTCCACCTCAGCACCACTGGCCTTCCTCTGAGCAGGCCCCAGATGTCCCTGCTCTCTCCACCTGTGGCACACTCCGCATCTCTCCACCATCTGTCATGGACCCGCTGTCTCCAGGGCCCACTTTAATCACCGCTCTTGGGGCACCATATGACAGCGTTCATCTGTCCTTGAACTGGTTGTGACTCCTTGTTTTCCCTCTTGGCTTTGCTCCATAAATGTCAACTCTGTTCTTGACCAGACACACTGAAGTACATTTACCTTGAAGAAGGGAGATTGCGTTACTCATCCAAGTGCCTCCTCCTCCCTCCTAGCCTCAGTCACCCACCATGCATTGGGAAGCTGGTGTCCCGTGAATGTCTGACTCAGGAGAATGGAGGTGGGGTACTGTGCTGGTTCATTTTTGTCAACTTGACACAAATTAGCATAACTGGGGAAGAGGGAAGGTCAACTGAAGAATTGCCCAGATCAGATTGGCCTGGGACCATGCCTGTGAGACATTTTCTTAATTGATAGTTGATATGGGAGGGCCCACCACTGTGGGCGGTACCATGCCTAGGCGGGTGAGTCTGCTCTATGAGAGAGGCAGCTGAGTACACTGTGGAAGAAGGCCAGTCAGCACAACTCCTCGGTAGTTTCAGCTTCAAGCTCCTGCCTTGGCTTCCCCCAATGACAGACTGCAACCGGGAGGTCAAATGAGGCCCTCTTCCCCCAGGTTACTTTTTGTCAGTGTTTACTCACAGCAACAGAGAAGCAAAAGTAATACCGGTCCTGGACAGTGCCACCCGCCAAGTCCAGCTAAGAAATGAGTGTCGGCCCTGGCCAGATGAAGGGTCTCTTCCAGCTTTTTCTGTCACAGTTTCATCCACTCCCCCCAACACTCCTCCCCTGCCCACGCTCTCTTTTTGATTCCCCCTTCCATGTGGTTCTGCATTGAGGTTTTTGGTGCACACATCATTCAAGTGATTTAAACACAACGCTTATACTAAGAAGGATTTGCTTCCTGCTAATGAACTACAAAGTTCTACTGCCTGCTTTGTTCATAGGTAGCTTGGCTGTGGGCCCCAGCATCTCACCTTTCTGCTTGAGTTGGACCACTCCGGGCCTCTTGATCTCTCTACAGTACTACACTTCAAGGAAGTTGGGGACCTCACAGGCAGATGTCAAAGCCAAGAGGCTTCCTGGAACATAGTTAAACCTCTCCGTTTAGAGTGGATGAAAGGACTCAATGGATAAAGGCACATTGCTATGAAGATCGATGACCCAAGTTCAATCCCTGGAATACACAGGGTGAAAGGAGAGAAACCATTCCTGGAAGTTTTGTGGTATTTGTGCATACGCATGTTCATCACTGAAAGAGGTCAGGATAAGAACTCAAACAGGTTCATAGTTCATGTGTTTCCATTCGTTTGGCTATTTGTCCCTGTGCTTTATCCAACCTTGGTCTCAACAATTCTTGCTCATATAAACCCTCCTCTTTCTCACTAATTGGACTCCCAGAGCTCCACCCGGGGCCTAGCAATGGATCTCTGCATCCAGATCCCTTAGTCGTTGGATGGGGTTTCTAGCACGACAATTAGGGTGTTTGACCATCCCATCACCAGAGTAGGTCAGTTCGGGCTGTTTCTCGACCATTACCAGCAGTCTGTTGTAGGGGTATCTTTGTGGATTTCTGTGGGCCTCTCTAGCACTTTGCTTCTTCCTATTCTCATGTGGTCTTCATTTACCATGGTCTCCTATTCCTTGGGTCCCCAACTGGATCAGGCCCTCTGAATGGGTGAGACAGTTGATTGGCTTGATCTGTTTGGGAGGCATCCAGGCAGTGGGACCGGGTCCTGTGCTCATTGTATGAGTTGGCTGTTTGAAACCTGGGGCCTATGCAGGGTCACTTGGCTCGGCCTGGGAGGAGGGGACTGGACCTGCCTGGACTGAGTCTACCAGGTTGATCTCAGTCCATGGGGGAGGCTTTGCCCTGGAGGAGGTGGGAATAGGGGGTGGGCTGGGGGAAGGTGAGGGGGGCGGGAGGGGGGACAACAAGGGAATCCTTGGCTGATATGTAGAACTGAACTGTGTTGCAAAATAAAAAAAAAAAAAAGATGAAAACTAGTTTGCATCCTAAAAAAAAAAAAAAAAAAAGTACTCAAACAGGGCAGGCACCTGGAGACAGGAGCTGATGCAGAGGCTATGGAGGGGTGCTGCTTACCTGCTTGCTCGTTATGGCTTGCTCAGCCTGCTTTCTTACAGAACCCAGGACCCAGAGGTGGCCCTCCTCACAATTGACTGGGCCCTCCCCCATTGATCACTAATTAGGAAAATGCCTTATACACTTGTCTACAGCCTGATCACATGGATGCAACTTCTTAATTGAGGTTCCCTTCTCTCAGATGACTCTAGCTTGTGTCAAGATGACATAAAACTAGTCAGAGTTGGGCAGGAATAAGGATGTCTCATGTGTTCTGCACAGCTGGGGACCCTAGATGTGATATGCACATCTCAAAAAGCCCAAAGAAGGTTCTGAATGCTTCTACCAGAAAGAGGTATCCAGTGTTTGAGGAAATAGAAGTAATGTGTTAAACTATCACCTGGGCTCCATTAACACCTGCAACTTTTGCATGTGTATGTGTCAGTTGAAAACACTTTAAAAGAGGATTATACTTAGCCATTTCTACCAAGGTCTAAAGATAAAAACTTGCTATTGAGTAGTGGCTTCATGATGTTGTATGACTAAGACACACACAAACATACTCATGACCGATAGGACACCAATAGCAGACCAAAGAAACAATTCTATCACAGTCCACCTTGGTGAACCAAAGTGTTCTTTTTTTTTATTTTTTGGTTATTGACAGGGGCTGGGGTGAGGGGTCACTGACAGGAGTGTGGGTGACTCAAAAGCAGCCACATCACTGAAAATCCCACTTCGGCATAGGTGAGTGGCAGCTCACGAAAGTTGTACTCCTGGAATACATAGCAAGCAGCTCCACGGGAGAGTCTCTTTCCCAGAAGAGAGGGTGTGGTGGTATTGTGTTCCCTGAAATATTGTGTACGCTAATAAATTTATCTGGGGTCAGAGAACAGAACAGCCACAATATTAAACATAGAGGATAGGCAGTGGTAGCACACGCCTTTAATCCTAGCATTCCAGAGGCAGAGATCTACCTGGATCTCTGTGTGTTCAAGGATACAGACAAGCATGGTGACTCATGCCTTTAATCCCAGAAAGTGAGCCTTTAATCCCAGGGAGTGATGGCAGAAAGCAGAAAGGTAAATAAGGCATGAAGACTAGAAACTAGAAGTTTTTAGATGGTTAAGCTTTCAGACTTTGGAGCAGCAGTTCAGCTGAGATTCATTCTGGATGAGGACTCAGAGGCTTTCAATCTGAGGAAACAGGATCAGCTGAGGAATTGGCAAGGTGAGGTGGCTGTGGTTTGTTCTGCTTCTCTGATCTTCCAGCATTCACCCCAATACCTGGCTTCAGGTTTGATTTTATTAATAAGAATCTTTACGATTCATGCTACAAGAGGGGCTGGGAATGTTCAGCTTTTTGAGTTTGCTGAGTCTTGTGAGTTTCTTTAACTTCCAGAGTGCTATGATGCTCCTCCTCCTCCCTCCCTCCAGTGCAGAATGTTTCACTTGGGGACATCACTACAAATCAGTAGAAGAGCAGAACTTCTGGTAATGAATAGGTGGAGTGGTAAATGAGGACCATGGGCTTGCTTGGACTATCTGGAACCATCCAGAAGATTTCCTTACCCAGTCACCCCAGTTCCTGCTGGCTGCTGTGTGCTTTCTTACAGAACTGCTCCTTGGAGATACTGAGAGTCACACTGCAAGGTAGAAAATCATACCTGGTGCTGGGATTTCTGGACAAAGAATGAGAGCAGGAAAGCATCATTTGGGGAGGAGGTGGGTCTAGCGACTCCTTACTTGCTTCTATTGCATGTGAGGGACACATGACAAGGGTGACACCCTCGGGTGATGACAGGTGGTCTGGGATGGCTGTCAAGTACTGGTCACTGCCATCTGGGAGGTGGAGAAACTGAGATGAATAAGGGACGTGGGGAGAGAGCAGGACGAAAAAACAGAAAGAGAACTGCTTTCCCAAGCTTTTTATTTAAATCTCCTGAACAGTTGGAAGATAATTATGCTAAATGCTTTCTGTTTACCAGTTATCATCACGTGGTCACGACTGCGCTCTGTCTCTCTTTCACACACACATATGTGTTTTTCATTCTTATATCTGAATGATAGCATCACAGGACACATCCAATCTCTTCAACCAGCCAAAGATTTCTTTTGTAGCTGCTATTTTCCAATACACGAGAGGGAAAGATTTTTAACAGTTTGCAATTTTTTTTCCATGAGAATAGGAAAATTGCAGGAGCAGGAACGCTGCCTGGAGATAACTAGAATCTTCCTGGTGTAAATTATTCTGTAAGAGGCAGGGCTTATCATTGTGCTATCTCCTCCAAAAGAATTTATTCGTGGACTGTGATGGCAGAATGCTGTCCTGAGTGCAAATCTACCCAAAGACTAGTCTCAAGGAACTTGGTGGGATGTATGTGTATGCATGAGTACATATTTGTGCATATCTTTGAGTGTGCATGAATGTATTTGTATATGAGTGTGTATATGAGGATGTGTGTGTATTCATGTGTGAGCATGAACCCATGAGATTACAGGAGCTAGACTTTAAATTTTAGTATTCTTAGGAATCATCACCAGAGAGACATATGTCTACACACACACACACACACACACACACACACACACACACACACACACACACACATTTTTATTCTTTACTGTTTTTGTTTTCTAATTGAGTCTTACAGTGTAGACCAGGCTGGCTCTGGCCTTGGGATCTTCCTGTCTTAGCCTCCTAAGTGCTAGGATGACAGGTGTGGGCCTGACAAAATGCATGTAATTTTAATTTGAAATGAATGATCCATTAATGATGATCTTTAAAAAATGTACTCACAGGGCTGGGGAGCTAGGGAACACTAAATGGGGAAAATACTCCATATATAGACATGAGGACCTGATCTCAGAGCTCAGAGCCCAGAGCCCAGGTAAGAAGCCAGATATGGTAGCAGGGACCTGAAATCCCAGTGCTGGGAAATGAGACTGCCCCGACAGCTATTCTAGCCAATCAGGTGAGCTCCAGGTCCATTGAGAAATCCTATTCCAATAACTAAGGAAGAGATCAATAGAGGAGAGGGCACCTGAGGTTGATTGACCTTTACCCTCCGTACACACACTTGAGGGCATGCACACACAGACATATACACACATGTGTGTGCGTGCACACACACAGAGATGTGTACACACACCCAGAGGCCTCCACTTATTGTTTATCCATAATTTGGTATGTCAAAGGCTACAGGCCATGTGACTATTCTCATTTACAATCTAGTAAAGGCTGTCATAAGCTAGAAAATAATGAGACTCCAGTTCAGGGGGATGAGTGGAACCCAAGTTGTAATGGTTGTGCAGACTCTGCCCTTCTGACCATCAGAGGAAGAGGCCAGCATTGGAGAGCCGGGCAGAATGGTGCAGGAGAGGCTCAGCTGGTGGAGCACTTGTCTTGCAAACTTGAGGACCCAAGACTAATCCTCCGAATCTGATGACAACAGCCAGTCACAGGAGTGTTTGCTTGCAATCCCAGCTCTGGGGAGGTGGAGACAACAGATCCTTGGGGCTTGTCCCTCAGCAGAATAGTACAATTGGCAAGCTCCAGGCCAGAGAGAGACCTTAGACAAATTGAAAGGGGAGGGGACTTAAAGATTGGTGCCCATGGTGCCCAGAGCAGTGCTCTGGCTTTCACACACATGTACACACATGTACATGTGCACACACAAACATGTACACACATACATACAGAACACAAAATGAACTCAAGCAAGAATCTACAACAGCCTGCTTCCATGCTTCCAATTCTACTCCTGGAGGCATAGTCCCGGAGCTCTTAGAATTTTGCAATGATCCAAGACAGGTCTATCTAGCACTAAGCCATGCCCTGGCCACACTGTGAGCACCTCCTAAATCCCATCTTGTTCCATCATTCTGATCCACGTTGACCAGCAGGGAAAATTAAAAACTTCCAGCCCTTTCTCAGGGAGCTAAATAGGAGATAACAGTAGCTACTAGAGGCTTTCCTGAGAGGGGCCTCGGGGATGCAGCAGCATCCTGTCCATCTTTCCAATGGGTCTACAAGGTTGGTAGGAGTCCAGGGCAGAATCCAGAGGACCAGGTGTTGCACCAAGAGAGACATTCCTCTGAGCAATTTTTTTTTTTTTGCAACAAGTGATTAGAATGCATATGTGCCTACAGAGGCTGTTTAAAAGGACACCGGCACATAGCACATTCTGTGCTTGGAGTAAGAGATGTGGATGCTGGGACTTATCTCTGCATCTTCAGTTTGCATTTGTTTGCTTTTACGAAAATATTTGACATGCTAAACGTCTCAGAGTGCTGGTGCCAATGTTGGGGGAAAGCAGCTAGCCAGCTGAATGACAGTCATGAACTCTTTAAAGTTCTGTCTGTGCGGCCATGCAGCTGTATTAGTTAAGGCTCAGGCAGGTTTACTAATGTCTGTGGGTCTGTTAATGCTGTGCTCTTTTGACTTGGGTAAGTTAAAAAGTCATAAAAAAAAAAGTATTCCGTGAACTTCAACATTTTTTCATGGCATACATGTTGTAAGTAGACATCCCTAAAGCCCAGGGCTTTCAAACAATGCTTTCTCCATAGCATAATGTTTTGAAATATGTCAAAGTTTTCTCTGTATTTTCTTTATTTATTTTTTCCATTTTAAGACAGACTCTCATATGTCCCAGGCTGACCTTGAACTCTATATGCAGCTGAGTATGACTTTGAGTTTCTAATCATCCTGCCTCCACTTCCTGAGTGCTGGGATTACAAATGTGCACCACCACCACACCGGGTTTATGCAGTGCTGGGGACCGAACTCAGCTTCCTGCATCATCGGTTTCTCTACCAACCAGGCCCCAGCCAGCCCAGCCTTCCTTTCCTCCACTTTACTCTTTCTCTCATTAATGCTGTTGGGGATCCCCCAAGGGGACAAGGCTTGTAAAATCAGAGGGAAGGGTGCAAATGTCTGCTTGTTAAGGGGACTTGATGGAGAAGGCAAGCGTGCAGTCTGCTCAGAGAACCTCACTGGTAAGGACGAGGCTCCCCCCTCCCCCAGCCTCTATAACATACTTGTTGTCCTCATGACAGCTGAGAGGGCATGTGCTAGGACAGTCATGAGGCCCGGACTTTGACACAGGCACCTGAGCTTCCCATATTATAGGTCGGGTTTGTGTAGATATACAGGTGCTGGATGTGAGTGCGCAGAACTCTTATCTCTTGTAGCTTATTACATGGCAAGGTAAAACAGCTGCCAGGGCTTGCTTTTCTAGAATGGGGATATGACTGCATCATTTCCCAGGCAAAAATCTCTGGAGGCTCCTGCCTGCCTCCAGGACACCGTCTCTAAGAAGCACATAAAGCACTCTTCTGGTCTTGCTCTTTGCACAGCATCACATGGCTCGTGTGCTGGGAGATCCGACCTCAGTGTTATGATGTTGAGAGGTGATAGGCCCTTTAAGAGGTGTCTCCTAATGAGGAGGCATTACAAGCTCACTCTTGTTTCCTGTCTCACTGTGTGATGACTTCCTCCCATATGCACACTTCCATTGTGATGTCATCTGTCATGAATGACACCTTCATCAGAGTTGCACAGATGCTTGGATCACGCCCTTGAACATCTATAACTGTGAACAAAAAAAATCTCTATTTTATAAGGGATGTGGATTCCAGATTTCCTGTCTTACCTGTGACAACTTGCACACACGCGCACACACACACACACACACACACACACACACACACACACACACACTCCCAAATACCTGGCAGCTGCTTCTTAAATAATTGACTGTGAGGCTTAATATTACTTATAAATGCTCAGCCAGTAGCTCAGGCTTATTTCTTGCTAGCTCTTACACTTAAATTAACTCATAATTCTTATCTATGTTTAGCCATGTGGCTTGGTACCTTTTCTCAGTGTGGCATCCTTATCTTGCTTCCTCTGCATCTGGCTGGTAACTTCTGACTCAGACCTTCCTCTTCCCAGAATTCTACTAGTCTGCTCACCCTGCCTATACTTCCCGAGTGGCTACTGGCCAATCAGCATTTTATTAAACCAATTTAAGTGACAGATCTTTACAGTGTACAAGAGCATTATCCCACAGCATTATACCTATCATTGTGATACTGTCTGTCATGAATAGCATCTTCATCAGAGCTGCTGAATCCACTCCCTGGAACCTCTACAACTATGAATTAAATAATTTATTTTTTTCTGTAAAGAATCCATTTCTGGGTGTTTTGCTATAGTAACAGAGAATGGTCTTGTTTGATGATTTTAACAGATTCAAGTGCTGGAATATCTGTTAGCACAGTTGTTCCTAGAGTTGAGGGGGGGTGGGGGAGAACTGCTGGCTTAGAGAGTGATGTTGGGCTGGGCTTTGCTTGTGGTATGTGTGAAGGGGAAGCAAAGGTTGAGCTTTCTGGATGAAGGAAAAGCATAGGCAAGGACATAGAGGGTGAAGACACATATGTCCTAGGCAGAGTAAGCTGCAGTGGGGGCCCAGTGAGGCCGAGTGGGCTTAGTGAGGAGCAGTGGTCATGGTGAGCTGCAGTGGGGCACAGTGAGGCAGAGTGGGCATGGTGAGGTGCAGTGGGGGCACAGGCACAGTGGACTTGGTAAGATGCAGTGAGGGTACAGTGGAGCACAGTGGACATGGTGAGATGCAGTGAGGCAGCATGAACACGATGAGGCACAGAGGGACAAAGTGAGGCATGGTGGGGCACAGGGAGGCACAGAGGGCATGCTGACTGCAGTGAATCAGACGCAGTGAGTATAGTGAGTAAGTAACTACCCAGAGTTCCTTCTGTCACAGATTGCTATGGTCAAGGTGGAGCCGGGCGCTCTTTTTCCTGACTGTGGGTACAACGTGACTAGCTTCCTACTCCCCTCTGCCAGGCCTTCCTCAACACCATGGACTGTCCTTTCAAACCTCCGACAGAAACCCTTCCTTCCCCCTGAAGCTGCTTTGATCAGACACTTTATCAAAGGGAAGGACACAGTAACGGAATCCACATTACAATGTGTACGTCACAGTCACACGGTCCCTAATATTTGCAAAGTGGAACCCTCTAAGAAAAGGAAGGGGAACAGGACTTAGAGGTGCACTGTAGCAACCCTTGCTTGGTGGGAGCCTTTGGGGGGGGGAAAGGCACTGTGGAACCTCTAGTGGTTTTTCAGCTGGCCCAGAGTTGATGATGCCTGTCCTCATGTATAGCACAAGGGGATCTTTTGTGCAAGGGGACATTTGTGTGCATAGGTACGTGTGTGTGTGTGTGTGTGTGTGTGTGTGTGTGTGTGTGTGTGTGTGTGTGTGTGAGAGAGAGAGAGAGAGAGAGAGAGAGAGAGAGAGAGAGAGAGAGAGAGAGAGAGAAAGTATTTGTGTATGTGCCGGTGTAGAGGTGTTTTTCCTCAGGCATAGGCACCTTGTTTTTTTATGACAGGATCTTCTCTTGTTGGCCTGGAGTTCACGAAGTAGGCAAAGCTGGCGATCCAGTGAACCCCTGGGATCCCTTGTCTCTGCCTCCCCAGCATTAGGACTACAGGTGCATGCTACCAGTTCTGGCTTTTTTTTTTTTAAATGTGAGTTCTGGGAATTGAATGTAGGTACTCAGGTTTGCAAGACAAGCATTGTACTGGCTGAACCATCTCTACAGCCCTACAGGGGATCTTTGAAACACGATTCCAGGAGATATCTTAGAAGAAAACTTTCTCTGTCTCTTACCAATGCTTGAAAATCCATTTTAGGATGCTCCTTGGATATGATTTATCTCCACCAGGCTCAAGCCTGGTCTTCAATGTAGTAATGTTAATGTTATGAGGTGGGGGGGGGAACTGTCAATGGGCATCTGGGAACAGAAGGAATCTCCTTCATGAATGGATTCATGGTTGGTTTTTTTTTTTTTTTTTTACCTATTTTGAGAGTTTAGTCTTCTTTCCTTTTCTTCTACATCCCCCACCCTCCTCAGTACATGGAACAGCATGCACTAAAACCATGAGTCAAAACAGCCCTCTTTTATGTAATAAATGACACACTCGTAGGTATTGTTATAGTAACAGGAAACAGCCTGGAGCACCATGTGGCATCTTGGGCACTAAACAGTGCCTATAGGCTGCTAGACTGTTTCTACCATTCCACAGAAGATCAGGTGGAGTCAAGGAAGTGCTGAAGGACATTGCATGATATTTGGCTACATCAAGTCCTCATCATTCCTGTCCTATTCCCAGGACCCCCAAAATAATCCAAGGTGAGACTCAGTTTGGGATTGTCTCCAGGGAGCAGACACTGTGGTGCTGAAGTCTGTGGCTGTTGGCATGCCAGAGTCCTCCTGAGCTAGTGCCTTTGTGCATCTGAAGAGAAGGTCATCTCTTCTTCTGCAGAGTTGGACATAGGCAGTGAGAGCGGGAACTGAGTGCCTCCATCCTGTGCTTGGCTTCCAAAAGTGAAGGATGTTCCAAGTCTTTTGCTCAAGACCTGATTGAGTCATAGTTGGCCAGAGAGAGGCCCTGCAGCAAAGAAAATTCTGGCAGCTGCTTCCACTCCTTTACCACAGAGGGAAGTTGAATTTCTGTAGATAGAGGTCACTGGGGATGGGAAAGCAGTCTCAACAAATAGATACCCAGGGCTGGGGAGGAGGCTCAGTTTTGTCACACAAACGTTAGGCCTGAGTTTGGATTCTGAGCACCTATGTGCAACATCCAGGCTTGTCAATATGTGCCTATCTCAGCTCTGGGGAGGTGGAGATAGGCTGATCACTGGAGTTTTGTGGCCAGCCAGTCTCTCTGAATCCATGAGTTCTAGGTTCTGTGAAGGATCTGTCCCAAAACATAAGATAGACAGTGCCTGGGAAATGACACCTGATGTCAGCCTCCGGCCTCTGCATTCACACACACACATGTTCATGTATACCTAGAAGAACATAACATACACCACAAACACAACAGACACAAGTCGTCTGTGTGTCCTTCAGCCATGCCTGACCTCCAAGCTGGACTGCCAGGGCATGTTGCTAGGCCAGTCCTAAGGGAACATGTCTTCTTTTGGGAGCTGGCCAATGGCTGGAGGCTGTGAGTGGGAGAGGAGAGTGAGTATCCTTGGGACTGTTTGCACCTTGGTGATCATATGACCAGTAGCTCTGAAACTACATGGACTGTGTTGTGTGCAGAAAAAGGATGATGGGAAGGATGCCACTATGAACATTTGTATTATAATTCTCGTCCTTCTATGATGAACTTCTGCCCACTCTGAGGGGGTCTCCAGGTGGATAATGCATCTTGCACACAGAAGTTCTATTGGGCTGTATCTGCTTATAGAAAATTGCCTCTGCTTCCTTCTGAACTAACTCTTCCTTCTCCATCTGCCTTGGTCTTCAGCCTGCTCACTTCTCCTTTGCTGCTCCAGCCCTCCAAACATCTACAGTATACACGTGGGCAGGATCCCATGTATCCCGGGCTGGCATCAGACTTGCTATAGCCATGTAGCAGAGGATGACCTTGAACCTCTGAACCTCCTGCCTCTACCTTCCTAGTGCCATAAGCACAAACATGTGCCACAACGCCTGGGTTATGCGGTTCTGGGCATGGAACTCAGGGCTTCATGCATGCTAGACAAGCACTCTACCAGCTGAGCCACAGCCCCCACCCTGATGGAAATCCTTTTCAGGACTTGATACTTACACTTGACGACAGAGAAGAATAAATGGAAGGGAGAGGTTTTATTTATTCATACAGCTCCCAGAGGAAGGCTGAGATGATCACTGGGGCAAAGCATGTAGATGCTTTTCTTTGTTTTAAATTCTAGGACAGTGCTAGGAGAGAGGTTCTGATGGGACATGGTAATCTGTCCCATCTCAGGAGAATGGATACCATATTTATAAGTTAATAGAAATAAAGGTTTTTGTTTCTTTTTCTTTTCTTTTCCTTTCTTTTCTTCTCTTTCAGTTTTACATGCTTTTAGAGCTCAGTGCTGTTCCAGGTAGAACCAGCCACTGCTGGCTTTGCCCCAGGGTCTGGAAATCCTTTTCACTAGAGACTCCTAGTGGCATTCAAATCCTTGTCCCTCCTTCTTTTCTTGCTGGTGGCTGCTCAGCATTGAAGACCTCCTTGGGTCCTGGGAATGGCATTCCAGTCCTCTGGGGGTGAGTTGGCACAGATGCCCTTACCTAGTCTTCTCTGCTGCAGGAGCCACAGGTACATCTCAGGGGCTCACAAGCTTAAGCTCCCTTCATGGGGATTTTTCTCATAAACATCTAAGATGTCACTGGAAGACAGGAGACAGAAAGATCATGTGACAGTGGCCTCACACCATGCTTTCTTCTCTGTGACAGAGGTACTGAAGAACAGAATGAACAGGGGTGGATAGAGCTCTGTATGCTTCAGCAATTGCACACAGGTGGGGCATAGAGTAGACACTGGATATGCCATGGAAAACTATTGTCTCTTTCTGTGCTTGCCCGGTGCACACAGGACTGCTTACCTTCCTCATGACAAAAGTAACTTATGGGAGGAAGGGTTTACTTAAGCTCACGTTTGAGAGTACAGTCTGCCATGGAAACAGACATGTGGGGCAGCTGGTCGCAGTGTCTGTACCCAGGAAGCAGAGATTGATGAACATTTGTGCTCAGCTCTCTTTATTCCTTTTATGTAGTCTAGGACCTCAGCTCACAGGATAGTGACTTCAATATTCAGTGTGGGTCTTCCCACCTCAATTAACTTATAGAGAATCCCTTACAGACATGTCAGAAGGCTTGTCTTCAAGGTGACTATGAATCCTGTCAAGTTGACTGTCAATAAACCACCATGACTGTCAGGGCCTATCATGAATGAGACTGTCATACTTTGTGCATGGACAAGCACACTCACCTGGGGGTGGGCAACACTGTCAGGTGGAGCAGGGATGAAATCTGGGACCAGACATTGGTGGAAGACAAGAGATGTGGGCACAGGAAGTTTGTTTGATGGCTCCAGAGTGATGGCCTGATGGAGGGGAGCTTGGAGATGATACTATGAGCCAGCTGGAACTTTGTGAACATTCAGTGTGAGCCATGAAATTTCTCACAACAGCTCCATATGATGGGAACTGTCCTCTTTGAAGGTGGAGCCACTAAAGCTTAGAAAGTTGATTTCCCTGAGGTGACATTTGTATACTAAATGATGGAGGCAGGATTTGAATCCAGGTCTTCTGAATCTAGAACTTGCAACTTCAAGTTGTACACTCAATGTGCTTTCAACACTCAGTGTACTCATGATCCTTGCAGTATTCATTGTGATACTCTCAGTTCTCAGAGTATTCACTGTAAGCACTCAGGGCACTCTCCATGGCCGTAGATGGTAGTAGGCAGGCACGTGGTACTGAAGATGCTCTTTCTTCATGGCAGGGCCCAGATGCTACCAAGAAGAGGATTTCACAAACATGGCAGATGTCAGTAGATCTTGAGGATGGGTCTCTGTAGTAACCAGAGGAGCTAAGGAAATCCTGGCTATAGAAACATCTCAGTTCCTTGGCCATGTGGATGGATGGGAACTTTGATCTGAAATTCATTAGCAAGAATTATTCAAACACTTCGTCATCCACCTATGCCATAAATCAAGAGTCAGAATGCTTGAGCCCCAAAACCAGGTCAGAGTGAGCCTTGCTGAATGACTCACTGCTGACCTTTGTCAACCCAAAATACAGTTTTGACCTCAAAGGGAATAAGAGAGTTTATTTTGGAGACAAATATGAGTGGCCAAGTCCTGGGGACATGGTTCCAAATTGCTCCAATTTTCATGTCCCAGTGTGCAATCACTTGATAGAGTTTGAATAGTTACAGAACAAAGAACGTTATAAAGCAAGGCATTTTTCAAATGTCTTGGTGGGAATATCAGATTTGTGACTCACAGCAAGGCAAGTGAATTTCTGCTCTAGGCCTCAGACGCTGTCTGATGACCTGTTTAGCTTCTGGTTGGTGGAAGCTGGCGGTCTAGTCGTACATTCCAAAAGGACTTACCCAGTAGTAACAAGGAAGTTAGGTCACACATGGAAGTGGGCAATGAAAGGGTGTTAAGATAGCTCAAGCTGGATGGTGGTGGCACATGCCTTTAATCCCAGGACTCTGGAGGCAGAGGTAGGCAGATCTCTGTGAGTTCGAGGCCAGCCTGGTCTACACAGTGAGATCCAGGACAGGCTCCAAAACTACACAGAGAAACCCGGTCTTGAAAAGAAAAAAAAATAGCTCAAGATGGTTTGGCTCCCAGCCTGCAACATTCCAACAGTCGAATTCTCCATTTTTGTGGAAGTTTCAATTTAGGCACTGGGAAAGGTTTAAGGTGTGAGATATAAGCGTCAGTTGGAGTATACCAATGGCCGTCTGACATGGCACAGAGGCTTCAAGTCCTGTCCTGCTGCTGTGTCCTGAAAGCCTCACCTCTGTCTTAACCCTACTAAATCTGTAAGAGAAGTGCCCTTCAAATATGGTTATGCTCTTGACAAGGGTGAGGTGGACCTTGGCTTGGGCCTGGACACATATCCACAGCTGATTGGGAATAGGTAGGACATCCAGGTGAAGGCATAATTAGCCATCTCTGTCACCTGGTCTTCAGTTACACCAGAAATTAGGTGAATCCAGTTTGGGCTTCTAGGGGTTCTACCCATAAAAACATGCACCTCCATAGCTGAACATTTATACCTAGTTACGCATTGAATGCTATAGTTCAAACCTAGAGTTAGGAGTGCTGGGGAAGGTAACCAGACAAGAGGAAAAACAGGGCTCTGGGAAAAAAACAAAGCCATTCTTGGCAGGCTCTGGCTTGCTTCTGTGAAGACCCCTGAGGAGCATGCGCAAGCTCCTGTTGCCCTTTCTCCTGGTAAACGTATCAGTGTTATAGGCAGTTGTATCTTCGTACACATCCCTGCATCTAACGCATCTGATTGTAAGAGACGGAAGTGTGGGTATGGAGGTCTAAGAAAGCTTCCACCTGTTCCAGCAAAGGGACAACCCTAGAACACACTAGGGAGGGGAAGAGAAATGAGAGACCAGACCAGGTCCACCCTCCACTCCAGCGATGAGCTTTGTTTTTCCTTGTTTGCCTGCTGAAAATAAATCCCGAGTATTTCCTGTCTCTACTTGTGTCCCCAGGTGAATTTTCCTTCAGAAACACAAGAACCAAGATGATTGCCATGGTGGGGATTAGTGGGAAAGAGTGAAGAGATGATTCCCCATCCATAAAACCAGAAGCGAATGATTGCTAACTGCTAACAAGGGGCGATGGGAAGTAAATTAAATGAATTGGAGGCTGACTTTTGCCTTCGGTAAGGGACCTCGCTATTCTGGGAATCCAGGATCCTGCTGCCCAATAGCTCTGCCATTCCTAATGTACCTATCTCCCTTATCACCTCCAAGATGGTGCCTACTAACTGCATATCAGCTCTCGGGGTGGGTGGAGAAGAAGGGCAGGCATGCCTTGCTTTTGGGGTAGAGCCTGGTAGGCGAATATGCCACTTCCGCCATATCCCATTGAATGGAACTTAGTCACATGGCTACTCATAGCAGCAAGGAGGCTGGGCGGTGTCCTCTTCTTTGTATAGTGGTCTGTAGAGCTCAACCCAGGCATTCTCTGATGAAAAAGAGGGATGTTGAGGGACCTCTGCAATCTCTATGGCAGGACCCTTCCTATAGGTTGGATATTGAGTATCTCCCAAGGTCCATGTACTAGAGTCCTGTACCACAGAGTGGCCCTTTTGAGAAGTTGGTGAATTTTTAAGAAATGGGGACTGGCAGGAGGCCTTTAGGTCATGGAGGATATGCCTTTGAAGTGAGTAAAGGCACCCAGACTTTCCCTCTTCTTTGCTTTCTGATCCCGAGGCCATGCTTTACCATGGGCTCCCACCATAATGTACAATCCAGGCCCAAAGGTCAGGAATCTAGCCATCAGGGCCTGAAATCTCTAAACTGTGAGAGAGCAAGCTAACATGCAAGCCTGAATCATCTACTCAGCTACTCATATGCATCCTTTCTCCCTTACAGACCAAGCCTGGCTCTTCTACAGGGAAAAATCCCTGATGCCTGACTAGGTCACCAGCCCCAGCCCATCAGCTGGGATCTCTGTCGCCTCTGTGGGAGGCTCCTCTGCACACTAAAACAAGTCACTCTTTCCCCACTTCCTACCCAACAAGTAGCTTCAGGACAGCAGGCCTCCATCCAGACAAGGAACACACACACCAGTTCCTGTTAGTAACCATGACAGACACCTGGATGAAAGAAATGACTCCAGCTCCTCACCCTGCTACACTGAGAGATCCCGACAAACTTCTAGTGCTTCCTGCTGAGTGAAAACCCGAGGCCCTCCTTGGCTAATCCACAGCGATTGTGAATTTCCTTTCTTCTGTTTTTCTGAGATAAGGTTTTGCTTTGTCTCCAGGCTAGCCTTGAACTTGAGATCCTCCTGTCTCAGCCCCGAAAGAGTTGGAGGAAGACAGCTGTTCAAATAAGTTTAATATTTTTACAGAAATGCATTTTGCATTCTTCTTGCTGGGCATGACTAACAGAAGTATACCGTCCAGTGCCCCAGAACCCACTCAGTCAACTGGTGTCTTTACCGCTGAGGGGACAGCCCCATCCACCAACTTGGAGTGACTCAATGGGTTGACTCAGGCATCCTGGAGGCTAATAAGGAAAGCGAGCCATAAAATTCCAGACAGAAGGAAGCTAGCTAACAATAAAAAATGGCAGGAAGCTTCCCAGCCCATCTGCAACCGATTAGAATGATGGGAAGGAATTTTCAGGGTCTTTTCCTGGTGCTGTGTGGAGCTTCTGTGCTTGTTGGAGGAGCTCATTTGAGAATGATGGCCCTGCAGTTGAGCAAACACACTTTTTAGGCACACCAGGCTCAGTGCTTTTCTTCGGAGGCTCCTATACTGTGAGTTGTAAAAACTGCATGTCAGAACAAGCCACTGCTAATGTTTGTGTGCCCTCAAACCAACTTCCATAAAAGTGATTTACTAAAGATGAATGTGTGTAACATTGACAACGAAGTTCCAAGGTGACCTCGTGAAGAGAGCTTGTCTCAGGAGAAGCTCTCTAATCCTTGTCCCACCAAGGGACTGAGTGTGCTGCATGGTTGAATTCCAATTGATATGAGGAAAGTCTTTTAGAAATCTTCCTGTGTAGTGAAGACTTATATTTTGACTAGAAGGTCCTATAACTCCTGGCTTAAGATCAGGGCATTAAGGACACCAGCTGGGACAGTTTCTATGCAATCCACCCATGTCCTTCAGCTCTTTGAGAGTTCAGTGAGAGAAGTCATTGACGAATATTGAATCAAGTTTGTGTTTCATAGCCAGGAAATTTAAATCATATTGTGTGAAAATCTAAAATAATAGACAAAAGTGAAGCCAAGTGGTTCTACTTTAGAAAATCCCTGAATTATGGGCTAGATGGTCAAGCAGGATGCTCCTTAAGAGGGACCTGAAAAAATAGTTTTATATTCCTGTTGACAATGGTGTGCCCACTGAAGATGTGTGCTAAGATTTAGCCCGTGGGAGAAAAGAATATGTGGGGGTCGTATTTTAAAATGAAAGATATGTGAATGACATTGAAGACTGTACCTTTTGAGAGAGAGAAACTTTTCCTAGCTTGAAGACCATCTACGAAGACCTTGCCCCTTTGCCCCCCATTCCTCCACACCCTGACATTCTGGTTAGAGACCACCTTCTTTGGTGGCAGGTGAACTGTCACCAGATTGAGGGGATCTAGGGAGCTAGCTCAGTTGGTAAAGCGCTTGCCATACAAGTGTGAGGACTTTGGTTTGTCCCCTAGCCAGGTTCGGTGACACATGCCTGTAATCTCAGTGCTGGGTAGGTGGAGGCTGAAGGATCCTGGGGACTCTATGGCCAGCCAGTCTATCTGAATCAGTGGGATCTAGGCTTAGTGAGAGACTGTCTCAAAATATAAGCTGGAGAGGGATTGAGGAACACAATGAATATCAACCTCTGGCCTCTATATGTATGCATGCGTGTGTAGAAACACACACACGCACACACACACACACACACACACACACACACACACACACACACACGCATGCATGCAGGTGCTCATGCACACTGAATAAAAATAAATAAGAAAGCATACTTAGTTGGATTTCTGCCATCCCTTTCCTGAGATGGACAGGAGTGGTGCTGTCCCTCATGATAGCCCAGTCACTCAATCACCTTGAACCACTGTCTACTAAACCTGGACTGTATGGGATGCTCAAGATGGATGTGATGACCAGTCAAGGAAATGTGTGCAGAGTATTTGATCACAGAGATTTCTAATTACTCTGTTTGTGTCACCATGCTGACCATTCCTGGAGACTAGAGTTCTGTCTAGATGGGGACTCCGCCACCTTGGTGAACTGGCTGGGCTGCTGACATCACTCGGGAGCCTGCTTGTCCTTCCTGCACTCAGAGTCAGCAGCTGCTCCCCACAGCATGTGGAGGTTCTGAAGAGAGAGCATAGAGCTTGTTTTTCCTTTTAGCTGTCTACCCTCCTGTGTAGAGGCTGGATTGGGAACAGGCTCTCCCCCTGCCACCTGTCAGGGGAATCACTTTGCCAGAACAGAGGGGCTGCTCTGAGCACCCACAGGCACTGGCCGTCAGCTGCTTCCAGTTTTTCTCACTTGAAGGGCTTTCAGCCAGACTCACCAAGGCCTGGCATGAGCCCTGTGAGAAGAGAATAGAAGCATCTGGTACCAGGCAATCCGCTGCCGGCTCATTGGAGTGTGTCACTCCCTTGGGCTCCCGTTCAACTGCCAGCCAGCCTTTCTTGCACTCAGGCTGGAGCTGTCTGCCTCTCCACGCCCCCTTGATCTGCTCTAGCAATCCCTTACAGCCTTCTCTTGGACTCTGACTTTCTTGACTTTGTACCTGCCGTTTCTGTGGTATTTGCATATGCAGTCTGATCCTGACACTGTGCCTTTCTCTTCCTCCAACTTTCTGTCCTATGCAGAAAGAGAATTGCTAGGTAGAGAGAGCGTGGGAGTGACAGAGTGAGCGCGTGTGCGGAGTGCTACAGTCCAGTAGGGCTCCCCTGAGTCTGAAGGCCAGCTCAGCAATCGCCTGCCCCAGGAACAGGAGCATTGTTTAACCCTGCAGCAGCCAGAGCTTGTTCTGGGTGAGTATAAACATCTCACTCGTGGAGAGGGAGCTGCAGATGACCATGCACCACTATCACGGATTCAGCACTCGAGGTTCTCCAAGTGGACCATGCCCAGAAACATTTTACTTTTGCCCAAAATTTTGTGACTACCACATTCAGGCCCACAGCTGAAGAAAATGGACATTGGAGAAAAAGAACCTGCAGGAGAGGTAGATGGAAGACAGGTTGAAACTAGAACTTTGTATGTGATCCCTGGTATATAGGTACATAAAATAGATACACAAAATCAAATGTTTTCTGATAATAAATCATGAAAAATTTTATTTTAGAACAATTCTTTGATATACATTTAATTTTACCATTTAGTAAAGATGAAGAGACTTTGAATATTAATAAGATGGATGTACTTGTTTACATAAAGAATTAAGTCTCGGCAGGATCCCTTCACACTGCAAGACTGAGAGTATCTTCAATGTTTTGCTGAGTTGATCTACATTTTGATTTTACAATTATCAATGCTGAGAACACCACTTTGTGTAAATACATAGTAAAACATGGCAGCAGATTGCCTAGGGCCAGGTCTGAAGCTGTGGGAGATTCTGTCCTATTTCGAAGACAAAACCCATTGAATTTGTTTATTAAGCCCAAACAGCAATTGTATCTATCTGCCTCCCATTTATTTTTGTAGCCCAGGCTAGCCTTCAGCTTAGGGTGAATCCAAGGATAGTCTTGAACTTCTGACTCTCCTGCCTCTGCTTCCTGATGCTGATATTGCAGGTGTGCCCCACCACGTTCAGTGTCATGAGGGGCCGAGGATGCAACCTGGAGCGTTGTGAACGGCAGAGCAGGGCTCCAGCACTTAGCTACATTCCTAGCCCCAGAGAGCAATTTTCAGAATAAAACATTCTCATATAATGCCACTCAAGGATGTTCTAATCTTCTCCTTAACTGCTGAGCATTATAGGGAAATACTAAAAGGTTTTTTTTTTCACAATTATACAATTACATTTCTGTAACAGGTGAAAACTTTATTTGTACAGTAAAAACGCTGCAATCTCTGACCCACAGTAGTGAAAACCTGATCAGACTTGCCTTTGTGTAGCATCTGTTGTTGTTGTATGGTGTTAGGTCTCAAACCCGGGACAAATGGCTGAGGTGCCCATGAACATATCAAAGTGAACCTGGCTGCCAGGTTTTTCCAGCATCCCTCAGTCTTTACCTGTTACAGGATATGACTGGCACATCTGACCCCCTACCCTAAACTTCTCCAGCCCAGGGCTGGGCTGCGCTTCCCCCAGCTGCCCTTCCCTATATAACCCAACCATTTTTGCTTACCTGGTCTTTCCACACTCCTGGCCTCTTGGTCTGCCTCTCCCCTCTCCCACATGGCCCAGCTCTGTCTGGCCATGTCCACTCTGGACTCCCAGATGTCTCTGCCTCTGACTATGTTCTCTCCTTTATCTACAATAAACATCTCCACCACCATACCTGTGAACAGTCATGCCCTTTCCTTTTTATTTTATTTTTTCTTTCAGCTGGTGCTGAAACCTGGGAGTGGCATAAATGAATTCCCTCCCAAGGAATTCAGCTGCTTGGTACCAAGCTGCTGATGTGACTCCCCTAAGGTATGTCCAGATCATTTGTTTTTGCTGGCATCTATCACCCACCAAATTTGATTCTGGAGTCTGCCTCAGCTACTTCTTCCCCCCACCTTATCTAACCATCCATCTCTCCTCACCTGCTCAGTAAGTGTCCTCTCTTTGGCTCCTGGAGCCTGCTCCTATACCCTTGCGGTGCCCACCACACGGGCAACTTTCTCCTTACTGAGACACTTGCCCCTCTCCCTCTATCAGAACCATCCCTTTCCCAAACCTCTCCAGGGCACCTCTTCAGCTGCTGCTTCCCTCTGCCAGCTTTCTAACCACTTGTCTCTCATCTCTCTGGGCTCCGCCTGCTACGCCTTCCACACAGTATCATGACACACACCATGCATAGTGTATATGTTGTGTGTTCTGAACAAAGCTGCAGTGAAGTCACATGATACAACCCAGGCAAACACTGCCAGCAACACCTCACATTAGACTTGGCATTCGTTTTGGTTGTTGTATGTTTGGAAATATTTTAGTGTTGACAAGTTTTTTTTTTTTTTTTTGTGACCAGCACGCTCAGACCCATAGATGAAGAACCTAGACTGCAGAATGAAGAATTAAAAGGGGAGATGCAGAAATGATAGATGACAGATGGATGATAGATAGATGGATGAGTGGATAGATGTTAGATGGATGAATGCACAGATAAATGAAATGATGCATGTGTGCATGCATGTACAGATGAATAGGTTGATAGATGGTGGATAGATAGATGATGGATAGATAGATATATACATGATAAGGGTTAGATAGCTCATAATGAAGTGACTCACATACTGAGGAGGTTAAGAAGTCCCAGAGCACTAGACTGAAGGTACAGGGAATAAATGGTTCCAGGTTCAAGGTTCAGGCACATGTCTGAAGGCTGAAGACCAAAATCCCAGCTTAAAGACCATCAGGTAGAAAAAAGCAATTTCTCCCATGACCAGATTTTTGTTTGTTTGTTTGTTTGTTTCTAGTTAGACCTTCAGTGGATTATCTGGGGCCCTCTCACATTCAGAAGAGCAACCTGTTTTCCATCATTCTGTTGATTCAAATGCTGATTTCATCCAAAAATCCCTTACAGACATACCCAGAATAACATTCACCAAATGTCTGGATACCCTACAGCCAAGTCATGAGGACATATGGACTCTCTATCACAGAGATTAGTTATAAGTCAAGAGAGACTTGAATTTGTAGATCGACAGCAAGATGATGGCTGATGTTATCTCAATCCACTATTTTTATGGTAGTTGTTGCTGTCTAGCAAACACTACAATTTCTTCAATGTCCTGTGTAAGGGTCTGTTCCTATTCTTGTGAAACCAGCCTGAGGTTATGACCCAGGAACATGAACCAAGTAGTATGTGGCCATTGGGGGAGGATTGTCCACCGATGGGACTCTTTCCACCAACCGACCACTCACAGAATGCCACAGAAGCAGCCACCAAGGCCACAGACTGGGGAAGTGAAGAACACACGTAGAACACATTTTGTTTTAATTCTTTCCTTAAAATTGTACCTTATTTTATGCAGCAGTCTTTTGGCCATAAGTGGGCCAATTAATCTCATTTGAACATTTTATTCAATACAATCACTTAGCAATTGAATTGTGGTCTACCAAAATCCCCATTACTTTAAAAGGCATTTAGAATGAGAATCAAGACTTCCGGCTTTCATGACTTCAGTACCCTTCTGTGTCATAACAGTCCATCTAAGAGCTGCCAGCTTCCTTGGAGGTTCAGGACCTAAAGCCTCACCAAGTTTTTCTAGCCCTGTTTATTAAGATAGTTCTTCCACACTTTCCATGGACAGGGCGTGGCTCCCAGAAGCCTGCTTTTTCTTTCTGGCTCTGGGACCTTAGCAATAGGGCTTAGATTGAATCTAACAGCTGATTGCAGAGTCCCCAAATCAGTCAAGCACTTGGCATTGATACTACCCAAGCCTGATTCTCAGAAATAGGCATTGATCCTGTCCCTGAAAGTGGCACTTTCTGTTCAAAGAAGAGGCCCTGTTTTCCTGAGCTCTGGGCTTCAACAGCATGGAGGTCTGATCTTCATTCCACTCTGACCTGTGGAGCTCACCACACTGTCCTAAGGCAATGCAGGAGGTATCTCCAAGACTACTTCTGGTGATGATCTCTTTTAGAATTAACTCCCATAAAGGTTTCCAAAAGCTATCAATGCAACTTGATGATGCGATGAATGTAACCAAGAATTCCCTATTAATCACTATTTTTAGAATTTTTATAAGCATGTTTTATTTTTTGTTACAGTATGCCTATGGACAAAGTTAGTTAATTATTGAAGTGAAAGTAGTTGGTTTTAACCTCTTGGTCTCACAGAATCCATCGCCATTTCAGACAGACAGACAAACCTGTGTTCCAGCCTCCAAGGATTGCCTTCTGCTGTTGCAGCAGGATCATGCAAAAGGATCTAACATCAGCCCCCTGTACATAGTGTCTTTTTCAGAATGGCCACATAACAATATTTGTTCTCTGGAAATGTCGCGTTATTTTACCACTTCTGAATTGCTTCCTGGAGATGCCTCCCTCAGAATAATAGTATTGGCAGATAGTGAAGTGCAAGAATGCTCTGTCTGACACCCCCCCTCACCTTGGTGCATCTGTCAAGATGCATAAGTATTTAAGTCATATTTTGGCATACATTGCCCAAGTAAGTAAAGATGTATGGATACGAGTGTGTTTGCATCTGCAAGCACATGGAAGTGTATGTACACTTCTGTGTACATGTGGGTGTATGTTTGTCTTTCTGTAGGGCATGTTAATTTGTGTACATCTTATATGTATGTATCTTTGTGTCCATATGCATACATGTGTGCTGCTGCGTGCCTATCTGCACACTTATGGATTTGTATGTACATCTGTATGTGCGTGCACATATGGATATATATTTGAGTATGTATGTGTATGTATGTCTATGTAAATATGGTGGTATATGCTAATGGTGTGTATATCTACCTATCCTGGCCCATGTATATATACTAGTTGTGACAGAGTGCTTGCTTCTCAGCTCTGGGAAGAAGTAATAATGGTCTGCCACTGTCCTAATTCAGCTCCGGAGATCTCAGAACAGGCAATTGCAGAGAAGGACCATGGAGCTTCAGGAATGGCTTCCATGGTGAAGGGTCAGTTCTGACTGTCCTTGATCTGTTCCATCCTCTCCTTCCATGTAGGCATGGCTTCCATCTGCTCCCACCTTTCAACTGTGGGCTGTTGTTGCTTTTAGTTGTACCAATTCCCTGGTTTCCAGGGAAACCCAGCAGCCCCAATTCCACAGGCAAGTCTCACCGGGTTCCTGTGGTGACAGTGTCCAGGCACACTGCCAGGGCCCAACCTCTTGGCGACCCCTCTGATGACCTTGCCTTTGCTTGCTTTCTAGCTCAGATCTTCTCAGGACATGCTGAGAAAGGGAAGTTTGGCTTTCCTCACTATCCCAGGCTTGCATTCTGAAGTCACTACCCATTGTCAGATTCTTACGCATAGCCTCCTTCATCCCTGACATCCACCCACCCAAGTCCAGGAACCAGAGCAGCAGACCAGGTGGGTCAGCTAAGGACACAGCTCAACAAAGGAGGCAAGAGCCCAAAGGACACTGCTCATGCAGATTGTCACCCCGAGTTGTCTCAATTCCTGGTGGGATTTTCAGAAAACATGTACCCCCGAGCTTTTCCATCGTCGGTGCAGGATCAGGGTTGACCTGGAACTCTTTGAGCTGTGGCCTGAGGACTAGGGATGACCTGAGCGAGCTACACGTGGAACAAACAGCAGTCACCTGGCGTTCTTGTGCCTTCAGGCATTTGGTTCTTTGCTAAAATGCGTATGTTCGATCTAAGAGGGCCTGCAGAGCCAAGGAGAATGCTGGACAGCAATTTGGTTTCAGCACTTCTTATCTAAGAAGCCTGTAGAGGGAAGCTGAGAACGATCAAGATGAGAGGACTCCTAGAGGCTCACAGCCATCACACTGCCCAGTGGGTGAAGTCCCTAAAAGACCTCCCAGGATGTCTGTGATGGGAGCATCGCCACAGGCTCAGCCATCTTCTCCGGGATGCTCTGCGTCCCTCAAGTGGCAGTCTGAGTGCAGATGTTTTTTCTCTCGTGTGGGCACCCTTGGTCCCTTCGGTTTTCTTCCCCTGCTTTGCCATCTGCCCTCCCAGCCACCCATGTGCATTTCTTTTGCATGGAAACACGTAGAAGTTTCCGGTATTGCCTGCACACGGAGAACAGGGAGGCTACCCCGTCTCTCGATGTTTCAGGAAGACCTGTTCTATTTTTTCACCTTTTCAGTTAAAACCAATGGAAGTTACTAGTCACTTTTCTGGAGAGCCATTGTCTCTTCCCGTTTTGTCCCCTTGGGGACAAGAAAACAACCCCAAGCTGTTTGTGGTATGCAGGGGGCTGGCTTCAAGCAACCACAAAAGGTTTCCTTAAGTGCTTGAGTGGCTTTCTGAGGACTCTTTGGTCCTAGCCAGAGAGAGAGAGAGAGATCTGTGACTTGTATGTGACCTTCCATGATGTATGTAGTGCCTATGACATCATCCATACATGACTATCATAGTTACACTCTATAGGAGATGCTTTCCTTATTAATTCAGTCACATTTTAGTACCTATTAGTCATGCAACTTGTGTTAGAAGGCAGATGCACTTTGATGATGTGGGAGGCTGATGGTGTGGGGGAAGTGATGGTGAGGTGTGTACTGCCACTGGGAAGAGAGGCAGTGTGGGGCCAAAGTCACTTACTCCTATGAGTTCCTTAGAGAAACCTATGGTGGGAGCATGCTCAGCTAGAATCCTAGATTCCATCCCCGGAGGATGCTGTAAGGATGCACACGCTAACACTCCAGGCACCCTTAGGAACCTCAGTGAGCTATGCAGAGGGCTGTGTCTTAGGGTGACCTGGAAGTTTCCTTCTTCTACCAAGGGGCCCAGCTGTCCCCTCAGCCTCAGATATTCTCTGCCAGAAATGAGTTGGGGCTCGGGATACCAAAACAGTCGCCTGTTATAGAGAAGCTGAAAATCTGACATTTTGTGTAAAATACTCCATTTAAAAATGTTGACTCAATTAAAAAAAAAGTATCTGTGGATTCAACAACAGACATCTGTGGACCAGATCCCCCCTCCAGCTGTCAATGTGGGATCTTTGCTCAAGATGCCTCCAGAAAAAATAGCAAACGCAACATCTGTCTCATGGACTGTCACTGATTAATCCCAGCCCATGGTGACAGGCCACTAAAGCCCAGGTGAGCCATGCATATGGCCTAGAAGGCTGGCAGGGAGGGTGATAGCTCCAGGACACAAATGGCTGTAGTTGCATGGGGAAGCCATGAAAATGTGTTGGGGATACAGGTGGCTGTGTTGGAGACAAGGGTGACTGTTGTGAGGACACAGGTATCTGCTTTGGGTGGTAGGAGTAGCTGTGCTGGGGACGGGAGTGAATGTTTTGGGGGCATAGGTGGTTGTGATGGGCTCAGGGGAGCCTGTGGTGGGAGGAGGCTGTGGTAGGGATAAAGAAGAAATAGAAGGCAGGAGAAGGCGTAAAGAAGACAGGGAGAAAATGTGGTTTCTAAGTACACTGGATGCGGAAGCCTAGAGACGTTTAAACAGAGCTGTAGAAATAGAGGCAGTGGGAGAGGAGGCAAGGACAGATTGGTGACAAGCCTGTTTGGGTTATCTTGAATTCAAGGCATTATCTATTGGTGGTTATTTCCAATCAGGCCTTCCGTCACTTATTTGTCCAGAACTCTGGGGGAGATATGTATATATTGCAGGTGGGGCTAAGACAGGGTCTCCTGTGACCAGGCTGACCTCTAACTCACTATGTAGTATGTATCGTAGTAGTATCAGCATAACCATGAACTTCTGATCCTTCTACCTCCATTTCCTGAATGCTTGGATTATAGGCATATGTGTAGTGGGTAGCCATTCCAGCTTTGATCTGGAAGTTCCAACCCCCATTGAGGCTTCGGTAACTGTCACGCCTACAAGGCAGGGCCAAGAGAGGACCCTGAAGACCCCAGATCAGGATGCGCCAGCTCTTTTGGTTCCTGGACCCTGGACGTTGGAGGTAGAACGAGCAGAGTTCTCCAGAGAACACCGCCGGACTGCGCTACGTCTTTCCCAGACCCTGCAACCTACCTATCCCTTCATTTGTAAGTTATGCCACTAAATAAGCCTCCTTTTTAACTATGTGGAGTGGCCTTAATAATTTCACCAATACATATGCCACCACATCTGGTTTTATATAGTGTTGGTGTTATGGCTAATCTTGACTGTCGACTTGATGTACCTGGGAAAAGGGAACCTCAGCTCAGGAACTGCTTCCATTTGATTGGCCTGTGGGAAGGTCTATTGGGACATTTTCTTGATTGCTAATTGATACAGGAGGGCCCAGCCCACTGTGGGTGGTATCATCCCTAGGTGAGTGGGCCTGGGATGTAAAAAAAATATGTCTGGATCTGAGCCTGTGAATGTTCCTCCATGTTTTCTGCTTCAAGCTTCTGCCTTGGCTTCCTTCACTGATGGACTCTAAAGTGTAAGATGAAATAAACCCTTTCCTCACCAAGTTGCTTTTGGTCATGGTATTTATATAGCAACAGAGGGGAAAAAAACTATCATAGATGAAGATTGAACTAATTTAAATGTAGTGGCTACTTTTTAGCTTATCTGAGTTTGTTCATCAGCCATTGTTAGATGGAACTATTAATTAAAATTCTGTTCTTTTTCTCTCTTGAATTCCTGTTCTTGTCCTCCAATGACTTAGTCACAGTGTACTTGTTAATGACACCCAGAGCTAATGTCCAAGACGGATCCTTGTCTAACAGACTGCAAAGTCACAGTCTAATAGACAGCCAAAGTTCATCTAGCTCAATGCCACAGACCTCTACTATTTCCCATTCCTTCTGCCCCTGAAGCACTGATTCATAGTGAATAATGATAGGTATTAATGGCTCCTTTGAACAACACTAGTTGCTCATGGACCCAGTGAACAATGCTAGGTCTCATGGACCTTGTGAATGATACTAGGTACTTATGGACCCAGTAAACAATGGGAGGTGCTCTTGTATGTCCAGTGAACAATTTAAGGTAATCATGGACCCAACACACAGTTCCTGGAATCACAGACCCTAACCACTGCTCACACTCATGCCAGCCAGTTCCTGATTCTTGCTAATGCCTCTTCAGTGGCTGGGAAGCCTGAACTGCCCACTAACGGTCTTGCCCTGCTTCCCCATCACAGCCTGCACCTAACTGCTGTCTTCATGTCAAATCTTGATCATCTTCTCATTCTCTACATGATTGCTCCACACCACTGGATCCTTTTACTGAAGTGTCTTAGAAGAGATCAGAAGATTACCTCATCACCTACATCAACTCTAGATATCATCGCACCCAAGGTATTCATATATGCTTTAGACATTACCCCTCCCTATTTCTCTCTCTCTCTCTCTCTCCTTCCTGCTATCTGTACCTCTGTTCTCTTTCCTTTTTCCATTCTCTCTATCCCTTTCTTTCTCTTTTCCTCCCGCTTGCTTCTTCCCTCCCTCCCTCCCTCCCTCCCTCTCTCCCTCCCTCCCTCCCTCCCTCCCTCTCTCCCCTCTTCCTTCTCTTCCTTATGTCTTTCCTTCTCTTGGTGCATACTCTGTACTCTCTAGGTCAGCCTGAAGTTGTTCCTTCCACAATATACTCTCTCTTGTCTCCTCACTTTCCTATGACTAGCCTCTTCAGGCTGGAAAACAGCCTTGACAAAACTACCCTAGCATCTTACGGGGTTGAGGGTAGAACCCAAGGCTGTTTCATACCTGGGAAGCTCCTTAACACTGAGCTGCAGCCCAACCTCAAGCTGTTCCTTTTTGCTGGAGCTGCAGAGGCTCCCTCGGCTTTTTCTAGGGTAGCTTTCCTTTGGGAAGATCTTCCTGAAGCTGGGAGAATATTTTTTTTTCTTTAGCATGTGACTGCTGAGTCACACGTGCTTTCTAAACTCTAATCTAGGTCACAAGTTTAAAGAGCTATGCTGTAGGCCACTGACTGATATTTAACAACCTCTTAACAAGTATTTATTGAATTTTCTATGAACAAGCCAAATTTGGCAAACAGTAAGTAGATGGTGATGTGAATAGTCACTGTGAAGGAGAGGAGGGCAGCTCATGTGCCACATGATATGTTTGTAGCGTTGTGAGTCTTGGAGAAAAAAATTAATAAATGAACACTGACTTTGCTGTTGGGCAGTTGGGCAAAAGTAATTATAGTATGCCAAGGCAGAGAACCACATATTATATTTTATACAAATATAGTTTTATTATTTTCAAGTATTAAAATGTTAACAGAGTTAATGAGGAGGAAGGTTTATATTAATGTGCCAATTTTCATCAAGTAGTTTTATCCACAGGGCCCAAAATTCCTCCAGTGCCTTTGTTCAAACATTGTTTCTGAAGTTGTTTACCTATTCTGTTAGTTTGTCAGAAGCTCCTGTTTTTCTCACAGATTGTGCTAACTTCCACATTTCTGAGACATTTGATTGCAAATCAGTCAATAAGAATCACTAGAGGGGTGAAATCCCATGGGGGATTTAAAGAGTGTCTACTCCAAGTCCCTCACTGCTTTTGGCTTAGATAATGAGGTCTTGGCCTATTCAGCCTCCAAAACCAACACCTACTTCATCAACACACATTTACTGCTCACTGTCTGAGCTGTGTGGTCTGAGGGCTACAGACATGTGATGTGGGTCACTTCTGCAGTCTCCTGGGCTGGCTCCTGTGCTGTCTTTACCACCAGCTCTAAGAACACAGGAAGTTAACACAGACAGACCATCGACCCTGTCAGGCAGAGCAAGTACCAAGTGAATGCTGGCGATGAGTGATGGAGACCAGGAAGGGAAGGCAGCTGAGCTGATGAGATCTGAGGCAGGAAGCAGATCTGAAGATACTGATGACTCTTTGTACAAGACGTTGCCTCACAGCCAATCCTCTCTCTCCTGATTCATTTTCCTTGAACATCAGGCAAGCAGCTCCATCTTCCTCTGCAAAAACTAAGGCAGAAAGAGAGAGGAAGCTATCTGATATGGACCTCTAGCCTCCACACATATGCGCTCACATTTGTATATCCAAAGAAAAGAAAAGTTAAATGGTGCTAACAGTAAATTCTATTTAGAACAGCAGAGAAAAGGACTTGGGTGCATTTCTCACCTGGCTTATTAACTCCAGGTCTTTTTGTTCTTCTCTTAGTTGGTCATTTGGGTTCTCCAACACATCAAGCTTTCTGACTGCTGACCTTTGGCTCCCACTTACATCACCTAGAGCTGGAGATTTACACCTGAGGAAATCAATCCCTAGCACCTTCATTGAGCTACAGTTTGAGTTAATGAGGGTTGCACACACATCTGGAATGTCCCATTGGCTTTGGTTTCTGGGATGACATTCTAAAAATGTGCAATTTGGGAGGCATGTTTCCCAACTCCTATTGGAGTGAGATGTAGTTCAATGGCCCAAGACAGAGAAAGGCAAGCCATGTTTCTGTGTTTTCCAAACAAGTTGTTCATATAAGCTGTGAAACCTTTAGAGAAACTGAGGCCTTAATTCTGCACATTCCCAGATTCATCACAAAATCTTCCATCAGTCATATCTTACATTTTTAGGAAGGACTTTCTGCTGGCCATTCTGGATTGGACTGCTGGCATTCAGCTTAACTGTCATTCTAATGATGGGTCAGCTACATGGGTCAGACCACTCGTTTTTTCCCTCGCCTAGCAGAGCGAAGGGTTGTACCTCCTGTTTACCATAGCCTGGCAGGAAGACAAGATCTAAGTATATTTACAGTATATGCACTGAAGTCCCAACTTGAACCATTCTTATCTATTGGATCTTTGATACAGTTGGTGTCAAAATAATTTGGCTACCAAGTACCAATACAATAGACTCGTCTTTAGAAGTGGCAGTTAAATCCTTAGCAGGATGCCAAAACATATATGTAAAAAACAAAAAACAAACAAACAAAAAACAGGATAAACAAGTCACTTTGGAATTTAGTGTCTCTTTATGTATCCAGTTGTGTGTTAAATGGCTGTACTTCTGCTACAATACAAGAATCAAAGGGTACAACCCTGTGTCATAAAGCTCCTTTCCCTGGACAGTTGGGGAAAGGGCTGTGCTAAGATTTTGGAGCTGAGAGATTTGGAGGAGGTGAGAGACCCTGCCATCTGTGGAACTGCTCCCACAGTAGCGGCCTTTTACAGAATTCTCCATCTTCCCAGTTGGGTCTCTCACAATTTTATTCATTTAATTTCTTTAGGCAGGATCCCATGTGTCCCAGACTTGCCTTAAATTTATTACATAGTCAACAATGACCTTGAACTTCTGATCCTCCTGCCTCCATGTCCCCAGTGACTGGTATGCCTCACCATGCCTGGCTTATGTGCTGTTGGGGACTGAACCAGGGACTTCAAACATTCTGGACAAGCACTTTGCCATCTGAAGCACTAGATTTTTATTTTTGACATACCTTCCTCTCTTAAAGCAACAAGTGTTCTGGTCCAACATTTCCAACTATCTCCTTCTAAGATCTCTCTGACAACACAAGACAAAATCTAAACCATTTGTTTCCTTTTGGATTCCTGGTTGAGGGGACTCTGTTCTCTGTCTACTTTTGGCTACACTAGGCACAATCGGGCAGATAGCAGTTATTCTCCAGATGGGTTTCCAGAAGTGCTAATAGGTTTGGGGCAAGTGTCAATGCAGGCTCCCATTACACCAAGGACATTTGCTTCTGAGCCAGCCATTCCTCTCCAAAGACAATGAGCTCATATAGGGTTTGACTAAATGAACCCAGCCACAGAATTCAGGGCTTTGTCATGCTGGTTCAATTGCCTTAGAAAGGAAATGACTTCTGCTCAATTGCCTGTGAATTGCAACCCCTCTGATTAGCGAGGGGGTCACAGAGTCTCTCCTAGTCATTGACCTCTTAGTTCTTCTGTAAGGTTATAACTTGGGGGCTGACTTTGCCCCTGGTTTACAGGCACAAGGCTGGTAAGATTAAGGAACTTCCCCAGTGCTGGGATTAAAGGTGTGTGCTACCATGCTGACCATTGATGTGAGTTTGAGAACATCGCAGTCTACATAGAATGTCCCAATCTAGCCAGGGATACACAGTGAGACCCTATCACAAACAAACAAACAAGCAAACAAACAAACAAAAAACCAAGGAGCTTGCTGATCAGCGTTTATGCTCCTAGTGGATTCTTCAGAGGAATGAATTCCTATTGCCTTATTCAGATCAAGGTGTTTTTTTAATGCTTTATTTTCATTAATTCAAAAATGGCTTTTGGTTTTTCCTCAAGAAGTAAGAGAGCATGTGTGTCTTGCTATATTTGGTAGGATTTAATGCCTTATTATAACAGACTTTTTAAACAGACTATTCATATAATTCCATTTCGAACATTACATTTGACAGGACTGCTGAAGTTGAAGAAAGCTGTTGGATTCAGAATGCTTGTTTGGGAAAACAAGCTGCGTGTGTTTACTCATCTTAGCCCATGCAAAGCTTTCCACCCAAGACCCAAATGGTCCCCATCAGAATGTGCCAGGCAGAAAGGAAGAGATGGAGGCACCAAAGACACTGCAATGGCTTCTGTCTTTTCGAGGCCTCCTAGGTGATTTACAAACCCTGAGGCCACAGAAGACTAGGTCTCCAGCTCATTGTGGGGAGAGTGAGGCCAGTGCATATATCCAGCTCCATTACTGTGCTCTGGGCCCAGGACCTGTAAAATGTAGCTTTAGGAAAGACGAGTGTAAGCAAAAGCTCCATAGCTTCCCGAGGACAATGACAGCATCCACTGGGCTGTAGTTGGGAGGCACTTCCCCAAGGAACTTTTGGTTCTGTCAATGGTTGTGAGGATGACTCTGCCCGTGATGAATCACTCCCTGCCACATTACAGATTATCCGGACATTCTGCCAAGCCCAGTTGATTTTTCCGGCTGGGCACATTCTCTTTATCTCACCATTGATCAGTGTGGCAGCAGTGTTCCTGTTTATCGTGTGCTGTTCTGTACTGCCATCTAGAAATACAGCCTTGCCCAGTGGATATTGATAGGATAACTTCAGAATGAGATAAAACGTGATAAAGGGAGGCCGTCTTCCCAGTGTGATAAAGAACGTTAGGATACATGATAACGTGTAATAAAAACCAATGAGGCTATTATTGAGAACGGTCTGTGGTGTGCCCTACCCGCAGGGGTGGGGGCTGAGATGACATGCTTAGTGTTTGGATCTGCTCTTTGAAATATTTGGGGCTTTTCACTTGCGAATCTAAGGGAAAATCTCTTTGAAGGTCATGTTTGAGCTAAAAGCTGTGTCTTTCCACACAATCTATTTAACAAGTGCATATCTAATTTGGAAGCCCCGGTATCTCCTGAAGATAGTTATTTCCTAATTCCTCTTTTATCCTGCCCTCTGGTGTAGAGCTTGCTGGTGCTGATAAGGCAGGAAGAGCTACCTGACTAACATTATTGTCCTTCTTTCCTGTCCTTCTGGCTAGTCTGAAATGGTTATTGCCTCTGGACTCCAGTCATCCGCTAAAGATAACAACACAGCTTCCGGAGAAGCCCCTCCCCCATCACGAAGTATGACAGGTCCTGGGATCACCAGTTACTGAGCATTCTGGGCATTGTGCAAATGAGCAAAGGAAAGGGAGCTGAGGAGGAGGCTGAGCCTGGGCCTAAAGTGAACAGAGAGAGTGCTGTTTTCATAGCCAAACTCCGGGAGCCCACTCCTTGCTCTAATTCACAGCAGACAATTAATCTCCCTCTCTCGTAGAGGTGTGGCTGCTTGGCTGCAGTGCTCCTGTTATGGTAGGTACAGGAATAGGTGGGCCTGGGGCCAACGCAGCATCCTTGAGCTGACCTCATTATGGAAATATCATCTAAGTGCTTAGTACTTAAGTTTGGGAATTTGAGAGAGAAACAGTAATATTAATGTATAGCATGTAATATTTATGGATAGTTCACTATGTGCCAATGACATGGATTCTGCTAAAATCGCCATCCTCAAGGTGATCTGCAGTCTCCAAGGTCACAGAGGTGGGAGCCAAGAATGTACGATCTTGATGTTGTTGTCACAGGGATTTCTCTGCATTAATCAGGATCCTTGAAAGGAACAGGTCCAACAGGGCTCACACAGAGAACCAGGTGACTCATCAATAGGAGGGATTTATTTCTCACCATTATGGAGGCTGAGATATCTCAGGTCATGGCCCTGGTGCAGAGGCTGAGATATCTCAGGTTATGACGCTGGTGGGGAGTGATCCCTAGCAAGGACAGAGCCACTTTCTGGGTCATATATGACCTCCCTTTTCCCGAGTTCTAACATGAGAGAGGAGCATTAGGAGAGTTCTGGTTCCTTTTCTTCGTGTGTGAGAGTGTGGGATGCATGCGTGCACATGTGTGCACACAGATGTGGTGAAGGCAACCTCCTCCGTGGTTCCTTACATTCTGTTCACCTTGTTTTATTTTGTTTTGCTTGAGACAAGGTCTCTTATTAGCCTGGGGTTCACCAAGTAGGCTAATCAGCAAGCCCCAGGGAATCCTCCGGTTTCCACCTCCGCAGGCGTGGGATTATAAGCACGTGCCACCACACCTGGCTTTTTCTTATGGGTTCTGGGGATGGATCTCGGCTCTTCATGCTTGCAACATAAGCCCTCTACCAACTGAGCCATCTCTCCAGCCCCACAGGGCCCCTTTCTTAAGGGCACCCATGCAGGAGGGATTAACCTTTAGGACCTAATCACCTCCTGACACCTCCGACTCCTACTGCCAGAAGAACGTCACCATGTGAGCTTTCCTCAAACCATGGCAGATAGACAGATGCATAGAGGAAGAGGTTAGTCATGGGGGACTTGGCTCACAGGGTTATGGAGACTGAGATGTTAATAACCTTCCATTTGGAAGTCCAGCAACGGCAGGGGCATAACTCCAGTGGAGACCTCAAGTCTGGAGGACCAGGCACCCAATGGTTTCTAGTTCCAGCTGACAGCTGAGATCCAGAAGTACCTATGCTAAGTGCGGGACTTGAATGTTCTAGCTAATTTTCGGAGACCAATTCTGGCCTTCTTTATTGTTCTCCTGCCCTGAGTGATATCCACCCACATTGCTGAAGGTGATCTGAACTCAGTATGCCAGAATGAATGCTAACTTCTTCTGGAAACATCCACTGCAGAGACAACATGTATATCAGTAATCTGGGTATCCCATAATCCATTCAAGTTGACACATGAAACTAACCACAGTCAATATCTTTCTGATTTGAAGAGAAAATGTTGCTTCCGTGTGTGCGCGTGCCTGTGTGCATGCGTGAGTGTGTGTGTGTGTGTGTGTGTGTGTGTGTGTGTGTGTGTGTGTGTGTGTTTGTATGCATGTCCATGTGTACATATGTGGAGGTCAGAGGTTGACATCAGGTATGTTCCTCAGTCATTCTCTGCTTTATTATTTTAAAATATTTATTTGTGTATGTGTGTTTTGCCTGAACATATGTGTGTGTGCCACATGGGTGCCTGGTAACTGTGGAACCAGGAGGGAACATTGATCCCCTGGAACTGAGGTTAAGGACAGTTGTGAGCTGCCGTTCGGGTGCTGGGGGCCAAACCTTGGTCCTCTGCAAGGTTAGCAGCAGTGTTCTTAACCACTGGAGTCATCTTTCCAGCCCCTGACTTGTCTTGTGAGACAGAGTGTCTCTCTCTCTCACTGAACCTGGAATTCATAAATTGGCTAGACTGGCCAGTGAGTTCCAGGGCTCCTCCTGCCTCATGTTTACAGGGCTTGGATTACAGCTCTCTGCCCACATTTGTATGTGAGCGGTAACGATGAAGACTCATACCTTATGCTCCCACGGCAAGCACTCTACCCAGTGAGCCATCTCCCCAGCCCAAGGATGTTGTTTCTAATCATGCCCTTCTGTAACCCCTGGAGCAACCTGGGCAATCACCCATATGTGTGCAAAGTCCAGGACAAATCCCTTTGAGATCAGGAATGTGTTGTAATCCATCTCTCTTGCCCCATTTCCCTCATCCAGGTCGCTGTTGAGCTGAGGGATACCGCTTCTGACTGTGAAATCCTGTGGTGACCATTCTTAAAACAGCTGTGCCTCTCATGCCTCATGGTCTCCATTCTCCTCCACATTTTTCATTGATTATGGACTGGAATTAACCATTCATGCAGGAACTGTTGTTGAGTGCTGTGTTTCAGGCCATGTTATCTAACTGAATTCCCATTTTACAGAAGAGAACACTGAGGTCCACCAAAGTTAAAAGGACTTTCTCACATCTGAAAATGGGAAGCCTGACTCTTGAGGAGTCTGACCCAGGCCTCAGAGTGGCAGCTGGGTCACCTTGGCAGCAGAGCCAGCCAGCCAGCACTGTGTTACTGTGTGTTTGAGCATGTGATCAGACAATACTCACTCTGGTTTTGTTATCATTTCTGTCCCTTGAAAGTGTACATGCCTAGAAGAACAAATGACATTTCTATGATCTTGGTTGAGATTTTGAGATTTAAAGGAATGCAGATTCTTACTGAAGCTCTGTAGGAAAAAGCACAGTCAGGAAAGCTGTGTCTTCGACTCCGCAGGACATGCACCACATGCAGACTGAAGTCCTGTGCACCACATTGGCAGAGGAGTTTACACAGGTGTGGCCATGGGGGGGCTCCAGAGTGCCTCCCCGCCTTCCTGTCCAGGGAGAAAGGAAGCTGGGCTGGGCAGGAGAGGCTTGCATTCCTTCACACACACACACACACACACACACACACACACACACACACACACACACACACACACAGTGGGAGAGGAGTGCATTCCTTCACACACACACACACACACACACACACACACCCCTTGGCCCCAGAGCACCTACCTTGTCTTGCTCTGGGTTCCAAGGGAGTTTACAGGGAGAAAACCCGCTGAGATAAAACATCTTCAAAGAAAACCTAGTTCTCAGAAGAACAGTCAAGAGAGAAGTGAGAGGCAGAAAAAAAATTTCCCTGAATTTTTATTTTCCTTCTGGTTCCTACTTCTTTTTGTGAAGTTGCTAAGAGGGGATTCCCCACCCCTTTCTTCCTGTTTACTGCAATTATTTATGAGTTTCCCTTTGATTATTGGAGTTTCTAGGTACACAGTGTCTTAGACCAGTTGAGTGTTTATTATTAGTGTTTATTATCCCTGCTTTTTTAATTCCTAGAGAGACTCATATTTATATTGTTTATATATTTTCTTTCATCACTTCATTTCTGCTTTACTGGCAGTTTGGTCTCATAATCTAACTTTCTCTGATCCTTAGGACTGAATGGACTACTTTCATGAAAAATGGAAATAATTGCGGCACCAACTCACGAAATTGTCTTTATTTCACTCAGAACTGTCACATTTCCTTGTGAGATAAGATCGTTTTAAATGGAATGAAATTCCACAGAGCTGTCGGCGGTAAGGCAAAGTGACATGCAGTGAGGAGAGGAAGCTGCATCTCTGACTGAAATCAAAACATTGAGTATATGTTTTGCTAGCCTTGAAAATCATTTCAACAAGTACCACCGCGAAATTCCAACTTTCTCGGCTCCTCCCTGGGATTTCTCTAGGCACTTAGACACTTGTGATGCTGAGAAAGTTAATAGAGAATGTGAAGAGAATGCCAGTTTGTACTTCTTATAATACAAAGAATAAAAAATACACTTCCATTCCAGAGTTCTCAGGATCTGTCCTGGACACCCGAGTTAATTTAAACGGTTGTGAGCATCAGCTTGTCTGCATTTTGCCTTGTCTATTTATTGTGAACATGGAATATAGCTGGCCCTCAGGGTAGGGGTTATAAAATGAATTCCATTAAAACACAATACACAGATGAGCATGGTGGTGCACATGTCCTGTCCATTCTACCACGCAGCTGGGACAAGAGGACAGTGAGTTCCAGGCCAGCCTGAACTACATAGTAAGAACCTGTCTCAAACAAACAAATAAACAAACCAATGAGTAGCTCAATGGTACAGCAGGTCAGAGACCCTGTGTTGAACCCTAGTAACCCAAGAATAACCCTACACACAACAGTGTGTTTAGCTATGGAGAAAAGTCATTTAAAATGTTCATAATGGCTTGTAATAAAGTGTGAGAAACATAGGTGTGTTCCATCAAATAAGTTCATTCATCTGCTTTTCAAGGAATATTTGTCCTTCTGTTCAGGTTATCTTCATATACATAGGATGGAAGACCATGCACCTTGGAAACCAAATAACAAAAGTGTTATTAATGAGTGTGGAAATAAGGAAAATAAAACCCCATTGCTTACTTCAGTGTGGAATGGGGAGGTGGGTCAATGAGTTCCTAGACCTTTTAGTTAGTGTACAAAAGGGTGGGTTTCATTATAACGTTTTCTTATTTGTTATATTAGTTTCTTTTCTATTGTTGTGATAAAACACTATGACCAGAGTTATAGAAGGAAGAATTTATTTGCCACTTACAGTTGCAGAGGTATATGACTCCATAACCATCATGGTTGGGAGCATGGCAGCAGGTAGGCAGGCAGGCATAGCACTGGAGCAGCAGCTGAACGTTCACATTCTGACCCACACAAAGGAAGCCAAGAGCTAACTGGGAATAGTGTGAGTCTTTTGAAGTCTCAAAGGCCACCCTGGTGACACACTTCCTGGAATAAAGCCACATCTCCTGATCCTTCCCAAATAGTTCTACCCACTGGGGACTGAGTATTAAAACATATGAGCCCATGGGGCCATTCTCAATCAAGCCACTATACTTTCATTTTGTGTACTTTGATCATGTTCATTCCCCTATCACCCTTCCTTGTTCTTCCTGCCTTCCATGGTCTCTTTCCTCACTTCCAAATAGCCTCCCTCTACTTTTAAGATAGGCAAGCATAGGGAATAGTTTAGCAGCCTGGGACTCCATGCATATGCCCCTCTTCTAACAATGCAGTTGATGTCCTGAGACCCTTATCTATATAGGTACTATGCATACATACCCCTCTGCAAAGAGTGCACCTAGCAACTGTGAGCCGTCCAGAACTCCTACCTGCATGGAGCTACATGCACACCCCTCACTCTCTCTCTCTCTCCCCCTGAACAACAAAATAAATTTCTCCTCCAAACATATTCCTATATATCTGGGCACAAGGGAGAGAGGGATGATTTGGCCTAAACTGATTTTGTATGCTGACACAATAAGGCAAAATTGTGTCCTCAAATAAACTTCTAGGGAGAATTCCCTATTTACCATTCTATGCTTATGCACAATTGGACATTCATGTTTAAAATCACATACATTATAGAAAGGGATATGCACATAGAAAAATGTTTACATAACCTAATCTGTTAATCAAGATAGAGAACTATCCAAACTACACCTAGCAACCAAACTCCTCCTTCTCCTGAGCCCCATAAAAAGAAGTCCCAACAAGAATTGGGGCCCTGAAGCATCTTCACTCTGTGGACAACTGCTGTCTTGCAGTGTGTTCTGATTTTTTTCTATTGCTTTGTAGTATGTGGCAGTTTGAATGTAATTGGCCCCCATAATCTCATAGAGAGTGGCACTATTAGGAAGTGTGGCCTTGTTGGAGTGGGTATGGCTTTGTTGGAGGAAGTGTGTCACTGTAGGGATGGGCTTTCAGGTTTCCTATGCTCAGGATACTGCCCAGTGTTACAGTTGACTTCCTGTTGCCTATAAGATGTAGAACTCCCAGCTTCAGCACCTTATCTGCCTGCATGCCACCATGCTCCCCATCATGATGATAATGGACTGAACCTCTGAAGCTATAAGCAAGCCCCCTCAATTAAATGTTTTTCTTATAAGAATTGCCGTGGTCATGGTGTCTTTTCACAGCAATAAAAAAAAAACCCTAACTAAAATAAGACACAGTACTTTACAACTGTACAGGATTTTATGTCATTCTTGAATAAGAGGCCAAGAACCTGGAAATACCCAGCCCAGACACTGACCACCAGTAACACTTCAATGCCATAAACATATAGAGAAAAAATGTAGTATTGTCTTTCTGAGACTGCCTTAATTTGTTTATCTTATTCCATCAGTTTCTTTAAATGACAAAATTTTATTTTGGGTGGTTGAATAAAACTCTGTTGTGTAGATGAACCACATTTTCTTTATCCACTCATCTGTTGAATGGGTCCGTATCTTGGCTATTGTGACTTCTGCAACTATGAGCATAGATGTGCAGATATTGGTACACATGCTGATCTATTCCTTCATGTAGATTCCCAGGTATGGTAGAACCGGATCATATGGTAGATTGATTTTTAGCTTTTGGAGGACTCTCAGAGTGGCTGTGCCCATTTAGATCCCCGCCAGCAGTGTATAAATGCCCCCATCCTCGTCCTCCCCACCGTCTGCCATCCTCTGCGTCCATAATCATACCTGTTCTGATTGGGGTGAGGTGGAATGCCAGTGCAGTTTTCATTTGTATTTTCTTGACAGCTAAGGATGTTGAATATTTTTCATGTGCTGATTGGTTATTTGGATTTCTTTTTGAGAACTATTGTTCAGTTTATTTGCCCATGTATTGACTTGATTTTTGTGTATATGTGTTTAATTTTATGTGTTTTTGTCTGTATTCTTCCATCAGACACATAATCAGGCAAATATTTTCTACCTTTTTGTTATGTGTCTTTCATTCTGACAATTGTTTCCTTCTTTTAAATTTTAGGCAACCTATTTGTCAATTCCTTTATATTATTTTTATTTATCTATGTATGTCTATGTATGTCTATGTGCATGTGAGCACAGTACCTGCAGAGGCCAGAAGAGGCCTTGGATGTCTCCGAGCTGGAATTACAGGTGGTTGAGAGGGGCCTGACACTGGTGTTGGGAACTGGGTTTGGGTCCTCTGCAAAGGCAGGAGCCAGTCTAAATGGCTAAGCTACTCCAATACAACCATTTGTCAATTCTTACTATTACTTTTCTTAATGTTACTTTTTGGGCACTAGAAGTCCTTTTTAGAGCCCCTGCCTATGCCAAAACCTTGAAGGGTTCCTCCTGTGTTTTATTCTAGCACTTTTACAGTTCTAAATCTCCAAGTCTTACACAAAGTTCTTTGGAACCGATTCTTGTGTAGGGTAAGAGATGGTAGTCTGGTTTTATTCTTCTCATGTGAAGACCCAGTTTGCCTAATGCTATTTATTGAAGATGCTGTCTTTTTCCAGTGTACGCTTTGATATCTTTGTCAAAAACAAGGTGGTTGGTCAGACATGCTGACTCATGCCTATTATCCCAGTACTTGGAAGGCTGAACCAAGAGGATTGCTGTGAGTTCAAGACCAGCCTGCACTACAGAGCACATTATGGGGCACCATGTACTACAGGATGAAACTCAGTCTCAAAACCCAACAAAACAGAATAAAACCAACCAAACAACAGCAAAATCAGCTGTGTTTGTGGCTGTGTGGGCTTATTTTGGGGTGTTCTATCATGTTCCATTGGTCTACATATCTGTTTTTGTGTTGGTACCATGCTGTTTTTGTTACAATGGCTCTGTAGTATAATTTAAAACCAGAAGTTATGGTATCTCTAGCATTGCTCTTTCTGTTCAGGATTGCTTTGGCTACATGAGGTTTTCTTTGGCTTGTATTGATTTTAGGTTTTAAAACATGTATTTCTGTGACGAATGTCATTGGAATTTTGATTGGGATCACAATGAATCTGTAGCTCAATTTCCATAGCACAGTTGTTTCCACAGTATTAATTCTCCCAGCCCATGAGCATGGCAAGATTTTCCATCTTTTAGCATCCTCTCTCATTTCTTTCCTCGGTGTTTTGAAGTTTTCTCTGTTGTGGAGGTCTTTCTCCTCCTTGGTGAGGTTTATTGCTATGTGAATTGTTGCTGAGGCTGATGTGAATAGGATCTTGCCCTGATTCTTTCTCGGCGTATTTGCTACATAGAAAAGCTACAGTTTCTGTATGTTGAGTTGGCCCCTGAGACCTTGATTAAAGTGTCTTTCATCTTTCACTGTCATGGCAGTCAAGGGGGATGAGCTTTACTGTCGTCTTCTCTCCCACACGTCCTGCATCCTCTTCAGTGGGATTGCTACTGATTTGTCCATTAGAGAGATGCAACCTATAAACTGAAGGAACAAGAGACAATTTGGGAGAGAACACCTATCAGAAAGGTATGGTATGAAAAAGGCTCTCTCTCTCTCTCTCTCTCTCTCTCATGGGTGGGCCTTTCTAGGAGGAGCTCAGGAGGGCTTTTGTCCACTGTGAAAACAGAATAGTAAATTTATTTATATTTATATCCATACATGTATACACTGGAGTTACATAACTCATGAGAACTCAAAGAAAGGGTCCAATGGGTAGAATTTAAATACCCTCTTTATTGGGTGAAGGAAAATGTGTGTGTGTGTGTGTGTGTGTGTGTGTGTGTGTGTGTGTGTGTGTGTGTAGGAGCTGACAATTTTAGAAGAAAAGGAAATGATTTTCAAAGAAAATTAAAGAATATGGAGAATGAATGCACAGTGGCCTGAAAGAAAGTAGTGTGGGCATCAGGTGCAGCATGTGAAGCTAAGTCTCTTCCTCCTCATGGAGCTTAATCTTCTGGCTAATGAAATCTCAGGAGAACTAAAGGCAGCTGCGACCCTCTTTGATCCTTAGGGAATGATGAACTTGAAGCAACACCTCCGCTAGAGCTTGAGAAGAGAAAGATCAAGGGATCCAAGACAGGGACCAGAGAGGTCAGAGAGACAGCTTCTGAGTGTGTTTCCCAGCTTAGTGTATACAGTGCCGCACTTTGGTGTGTTGTGGGCCACAATGATGTGAATGTGGACGAGCTCTTGGGGCTGAGTTTCATCAGTCCAGGAGCAAGTTCAGTTAACATGGAGAGACAAGAGTTGTGATTTGGTTTGATAAGGTCTAGTTGACTGAAGTCAAGGGTTATGGATGGGGATAAGACATGGGAGGGATCTTGTGGGCAGCCAGGAGTGGTGGAGTTCTGAAAATTTGCTTATAAAGTTGATGCCATCAACCTTTGCTAAAGATCTACTTAGTATGCACAACGGTTAATCAAAGCAGGGCGAGTCAACTCCTGTTCATACGAATGCTTACTATGAGCTTACCTATTGTGTTGCATTATGGTGTTTAGCGTTGCTTGAGTAGGAGGCAGGAACCTTTAGCCATGTTTTAGATAAATGGTCTAACATTCAGATGAACCACACTACCTGCTCATAGCCACATAGACAGGAAAAATACAGTTCAATGTTACTTTATTTCGTTCGTGTTGGGTAGCAAGAAGGCAATGATTGAGGCGGCAATTTCTGCTTCAGAGAAAGCCCTGGGGTCTTGAGAGAGAACTCATTGGTGAAGTGCTTGCTGGGCAACTGTGAGGACATGAGTTCAAGCACCAGCACCCACATGTAAAAAGCTGGTATAGTGGTGCTTGCCTATAATCCCATTGCTGAGAGGGAAGGATGGAAGGATAGCAACTGGAGCATCCTTGGGCTCACCGTCCAGCCACCTTAGTCTAACTGGCCAGTTCCATGCCACTGAGCAATACTGATTCAAAAAGCAAGGTCACTGACACCTGTGGAGCAATGCCAAAAATTGACCTCTAACCTCTCTACATATGCACACACACACACACACACACACACACACACACACACACACACACGCACGCATGTGTGTGTGCAAGAAAGCCATATTTAGTGCTTGACAGCTGACTTTCTATGTCAACCACTGACTTCATCACATGCTTAGGATTATTTCAGGCAATATTGGCCTTAATATGATTAGGCCTGTTCAAATTTTATCCCTTAACTAATGGCATTCTGAAATATCTTTTGTGCCTGATGTTTGGAAAGCCAATTCAGTATAAAGTCTGTGTATAAAACACAACTAAGAGCATTGATTTCCTCATTTGTGCACCTCTGGAGAGCAATTCATAAAGCAGGGACGTTCTAACTAGTCAATCAATAGTCACTACTCAAATCAGGGACCAGCAGAGCAGTCTGTTGTTAAAAAGTGCGCATCTGAAGATGTTCAATGAAAGTAAGGAACCAGCCCGGCTCATGATCTGTATTCAGTTTCATGAGGTGGTCTGCAGGAAAGAGCCCCGCTAACCATATTTAGAGCTTTTCCTGTTTTTGGTTCCTGCTTGAAGAGAAGTAGGGAAAATCCAATTTCTCAAAATCTACTTAGCTATTATTAATCAATTCATGGAAATTGGGCTAAGCAGCGCGGTTTGCAGGGCTTCCCTCTGGATAATTGCACAGACCCAAATGGTATTCATCTGTCTCTTTTGGGCCCCTGTTTAAGTACAGAGCAAACATCTGTGCAGGGCTCACCCTTGGAGGCCGAGGCAACCAGACGCATTAACTACTGGAAATGCCATCATCTTGCCCATCCTGTAATCCTATTTCAGGAGTTAGTTACATAATTTTACCCCACACAGAAAAGGCAGCTCTGACCTGAATTACATTAAAAACCGGACCTTTCACTAAATCAGGAAGAAAGATTTTTCTTTTCTTAATGAACCGTGATTGGAGGACTGTGACAGGTGCAAGTGTGTGTGGATGTGGAGAGGAAATAAGAACTCCATTCATCATTTCAAGTCATTCAAACACTTAAAGTCGTACTTTAACATTGCAGGGTGGGACTTGAATTGCATGGTCAGTCTTATCTGCCTAGTGCTTTGCTCGTGTGTGTGTGTGTGTGTGTGTGTGTGTGTGTGTGTGTGTGTGTGTGTGTGTGATTGCATGTGAAAGTCAAAGGACAACCTTAGCTCAGGAGCCACCCATTTTGTTCTTTAAGACTTGGTCTCTAACCACAACTGAGCCCCAAGGATGTCCCTGTCTCTGCCTCCCCAGTGCTGGAGTCACAGACATGCATCACAAATGCCAGTTGTGCTTTCAAAGTGTGTTCTTGCCATGTGCTCCCAAGGCAAGCGCATACCAACTGAGCCACAGCCCCCTATCACTTCGTTCTTAATGACTGTGACAACTGGTCCTAGATTCTAGATGAAGCTGAGGCTCACAAGGGTGCAGATTGCTTGAGGCCCCACAGAGGCTGGACTATGAATTGAATTGGGAACCTTGGTTCTTACTCCCCCAGCATCCACGCCTTCCTTCACCCCCTTTTCTCCAGGAGTGGTTCTGAAGACAGGGTAGTTGTATCCATATGAAGTCTATTGTTCTTTCTCATCAGTAAAACAGCAGTAAGGAGAACCTCAGCTCACAGGCAGTCTGTGGGTTTCCTCTCTGTGTTAGGCTATAGGCATTTCTTTTAGGTAAACAGAGAACAAAATAGGTGTGTCTTCTTCCAAGTATTTTGAAAATGCTGGAGGATGGGGAAGCTCACAGTCATAGACTGCAAAGTGCTACCCAATGTGGCATTGAAAGGCATAAATACACACATTCACATATATGCATATGTATCATCACGGTTTTATTCATGTTTAAAATATATCCCTTTGTTGTTTTATTTTTTATTTTTATCAATTAGCCAGTTAGTTAATTTTTGAAGCTAGTGATTGCACCTCGGGCCTCCTGCATGCTAAGCACGTGCTTCACTCCTAAACTCAGTTTATGATTAGAGTGGAGACCTCCTCATGGTTGGCTTCTCCCTAACCTCTGCTCTGCCTGGACATTAGGACCTGGAATCTCAAAATCAGAGAAACACTTCCTGTCCCCAACTGAGGAATGCTAAGAATTCCTTTTCAAGGCTCACCTATCTTAGCACAGGTGGCACAGAACATTTTTCTTCCTGAGCTATAAGCGGCTTTCTCCACTGGGGGTAGTTTCTGCTGCATGAGGAGGCACCAAAGTTAAGTTTTGCCTACTTAACAATTTTGCCTGTAGCAGAACTTGAGTATTACTGAGAATAATAAGTGAAAATAGCTTAAACTCCATTAGTGATGTGATTCCAGCCAATAGACTCCAGACCAGGAGAGGATGCTATTATAAATCATTATTATTTTATGTTCCTAAAATGAATATACGGATGTTTACAGCAGGGGAAATGCAAGCCGGCACTCACAGTCCTCCTTGGAAATGATGACCAGGCAGGCACCTGGAAAATGCCGAATGTCTTCTACTCTAGCCAGCCTGCCCCTCTAGCCATACATTTGCTGATCTTAAAAGACTGGCACGTATGACAAATATGCTTTATCTTTGAAAGAAGCCCGTGATGGGGGAAGGTATGGGCATATGCACTCTCTGACTTACTGGAAGTGCTTTGCTATATTCAGAAATGTTTCCTCTCTCCCATTTCACTTTTAAAGGTAAGGTGTAACTCAGTCACGTGGGCTGATGGCCCAGAGTTCACTTGTGTTGCCCGCCTGCTTCCCAGTGTTTCTCTGTCAGGAGAATCCTAGCGATGGACAAACGGACATTGGCAAAGGATGGGGCAACAGTGCTGGGCTGCCCGGAGCATCTTGGTGTCAGACACTCCAAGGGAAGACCGGAGCACATCTCTAATTCCATGCCCTGTGGTCACTAGTAAGTGGCAGGTCCTTAACTTTGTCTCCAACCCCTTTCCTTCACCGCCTTTTCTTTTTCTTACTGTTTTTGTTATTGTTCTTTTTATTTGTTCCAGGGTCTCACCATTTTTTTTTTTTTTTTTTGGCCTGGACTCTTCAATTCTCCTGCTTCCTACTCAGTCCTTAATATTAAGAAACTATGTAATGAATTTGATCATTGAGTTCTTAAAAACCTCACTCTATAATAAATTCTTGAGTTCATTTTTAACATGTGGATCTTTTAAAATGAAAGACAAAAGGTAATATTATTTTGCTATGGAAAACTTAGGAAGCATCATGGATAAAGTTGTGCAGTGATCCACTGCCAAAAGATGCAGGACTTAAACATCACAAAGCACTTTACTATCTTGAAGCCTGTGCACCCACAAGAGGGAGGAAACTGGCCAGCTGCCCTGCGTCTTTTTATTCAAGTGAAACTACAGGACAGAAATCACAAGACCAAGAGACATGAGTGAAATACTGTTATGTCATACATATACTGCTAAACAACATCAACAGTTTGCCTGTCATTGAGGCCCTTCCCAAGTTTCACAAAATAGGAGAACAATGCATAATGCCATGCTTCAGTGGTTCCTTATCACCACTCCACAAAGCACACCTGCCATGGAAAGAGGTGAGGTCCCGTTTTTAACATCATAGCATCAAAGTAGGCAAGTACTTCATTAGGGGGTTTCCTAAGATGCTTCCATCAAACACAGAATACAGCCACTTGCCTTAGAGTCGTGGGGGTTAGAAGAGACCTCCCATGTTAGAGCAGGGATGTTAACATGGGGATGTGAATTGTCAAAATGTGTCTTAAGCTCATGCCCAGACCACCAGACTGGGGAGGGGTGCCAACTGGTGGAGATGCTGTACTTAGATGATGGTTGATGAAGTGAACCAATGTTATAGATTTTATCCACTTCTGCCCAGAGGTCCTGTCCTTGCATAAATCATCACTTTCATACCAGATACCACAGCATCCTCAATACATCTAAGATGCACAGGGGAGAAGGATCACATGCTCTTCTTAACAGTTGCTTCTGTGGCAGGGTGAGTGGAGCCAAGAAGAGATATGTATTCTGTAAAAGCTTCAGCATCCAACAGTGAACAGTGGTATGGAATGATGAGACAAATGTTTCTTCTCAGAGCACTAATGATCCAACTGTCATGAGCAGAGATGTGTATTTCAATGCGGTATTGAAATACATAAATACACACATACACATATATGCATATATATATATAATATAATGCTTTTATTCATGTTTAAAATTTGTCCCTTTGTTGTTGTTAATTTTTTTTGGCTTATTTGCATTCCCATAAAGCCATAATATTATGGCTTCAGCTTTCAGTGGATTCGTGGAATGTAGTCATGTCGGAAGGGAACAGACTGAGGATAACTTGAGAACAAAGAGCAAGTGGAGGGTCTACACACTCACCCTCCAGCACTTTGTTGAGGTTCTGGATTAGGAACCATGCCTTTCCTTGAGGTCATGGATTAGGAACCACCTTTCCTGCCCTTTGTCAGTTGTCAGCAGCAGGAGTTGAAGTTCTAGAGCTGGTCATCCATCACTCTCCATGACAGGTCTATTTTTGGGAGATTGTCCAGTGGCCAGCCTACCTGCTGTGACCTGACACCCCGACTTGACAAGACTTCTCCATCCTGGCCAGGCAGTTCTCCTGCGACAGTCTTCCATGGGTACCAGAATGGTCAACATCCTTTACCGCTATTTCATATTGACTCTGCACTCTGCTCAGAGTGAGATGGTTGCAGCAGAATTGAAAGAAGAGAACTGAGTGCTGTGTGGATGAAGATGTACTTTGTTAAAAATGAAAGGGCAAACATTTATGCTCGTGCTATTCCTTTTGTATGTGTGCTTTGTGAAACCTGTAGACACACACACACACACACACACACACACACACACACACACACACACACACATGCATATGCACACACAAGTACATGGACACTCATGCACATGTGTGCATGGTTTGTGAATTAGCTAGAAGATTAGATTGGAGCTGATAACACCTTTCTTTAATACTCCACTGTTTCAGATTTTTTTTTTTTAAGCACTGCTAGTGATTGCCTCTAGGTACTTGTGCATGCTAAGCAAATGCCCTCCCACTGAGCTATATCCCAGCCCTGTATAATTGAGTTTTGAGGAACATTTACCACAAAGTAAGCATCAGGGGAGTGTTTCTCTTTTATTGCCTGGTTCCCATGGACTCGGACCTGCATTTAGTTGAGAATGCAACTGTGATATGTGGGATCTTCTTAGTGCCCAGGAATTTTGCTGCTGCTGATCTGTTTGGAAGCAGTCGGCAGCTGTATACCTTGTGGCCGGGATACAGAGAAAAATGTCTCCTCACCACGAAGAGCAGAAGCTCCATTGGACCCAGGATATTACATACTTGTTGGAGAAAAAAGTGCCTGCATCAGCTTCTAAGCTGTTCCATCTTCCAGCGGGAAGGAAAACAGAGGATGTTTCCAGACTTGAATCGCATTAAATGGCTTCTGGGAGAGTCCCTTCGGCTTACGAAGATTAAACCAGACATCCATTTTACTATAAAAACAGGAATCTCTTTCCTTTTTTGAGTCACTTACGGGCCCCACCCTTTATAAAAATGGATTAAGCTGCAGGGTTACAGTGAGGCAGGCCTTGCTTCTCAAAGATGGCCCAGGTAATAGTACAATTTCGATTCCCATGATACAGAAACACTATTTATCCCGGCTTAAGCTTCGTTGATTTCACTGCTCTAATTCAGATATCTGGAACAGGAATAAGAAGTTATGAATAAGAAGTTTTTTTTTCCCCCGGGGGCAGTATGTGGAATAAACTCATGCAGTGAAAATTGTCATTTAAACCCATCTTCAGTTACAGATCACATTTTCCCAAAAGGTTGTGACCACTTCCAGTTGGTCTTCCTCAAGAAGTGTCTATCTTCCTTTTTTTGAGACATTGTGTCTCACTGAAACTGGAGCTGGATAATGAGGCGAGGTGGTTGGCCAGGGAGCCTAGACGTCTGAGTGCCTCTTCAGCACTGACGTTACAGGTGCGTGCTGCCATGCCCAGCTTCTTTTGTTTGGGTTCTGGGGATCGAACTCTGGTCTTCATGCCTGTCCTGGAGGCATTGACAGCCATCTCCTCCCCTCTGAGTGAGTCTGAAGAGGTGAAAACATGTGGACTTCAGTATCAGACTAGCAAGGTTCTAGAGAAGGGTCGGGAGAGTTGTTTTCTCACTGAGCGATCTCCCCAGCCCTTCTTGGATTCTTCCTCATGTTCCACAGCCTGCACTGTTTACTCGGGGCCTCATTTTAATAGTTGGTTCCTAGCTCCAGTTTTTCTCACTTGTCAAATTGCCTTCTGAGGCTCCATAAGCGAACACATGTTACTGATTCTGGTGTCCGCTCCATTTCTGGACACAGTGTCTGAAATCCGCCTGTCCTCCATTGTTCTTACATTTCCCCCAGCTGCTCTCATCATTAGCCCATGCCTCTTAACTAGTGTGTTAGAACATTTCTTCTGAGCTCAACAGACGAATAGAACTTCTGCCTTAGCAGGCTCGACAGCCTCCATGGCTGAAGAGTGCTGTGCATTGTGGAAGAAACAGGGTTGAGGGATCTGGAGACGGTTCTAGAGCATAGGGAAGCAGTAGTAGAATTGGAGGTGTGAGGAGAAGGTAACTCTGAAGATAAAAGGGATGACTAATTATATATCAAATTAGGAATTTTTTTATTTTCCTTTTTTTTTTCTTTTGAGACATGACCTTATGAAAACTGGGCTGGCCTCAACTTCACTATGTGGCTGAGGATGACCTTGAACTTCTGATTCTGCTGCTTCTATCTCCCAAGTTCTGGGGTTATTGGCATAGACTACCACACCAGGCTTAAATAGGTATTTTCCATTTCAGAATCTCTCTCAGTATAGATGTGGCTGGAACTGAAGCCATGCCCTGGTACAGATGAGAGACTGTGTTCTCTGACCCTTTAAGATCTCCATGACTTACTGGTCAGATATTTCCTCCCTCCTTCTCTCCTTTGCTCCCTCCCTCCCACCCCCCCTCACTCTATCCATCCCCCTTTTCCTTCCATTTTTGTCCAGGGGTGGCCAATGGCAAGTCAAAGAGAAGCATCACACAGAAGCTCTATCCAGGCCCAATTTTTATGTCATGTCTCAGTTACTTTTCAGTTGCTGTGACAAAACACTGTGACCACAGCAACTTATAGAAGAAAGAGTCTATCAGGGGCTTGATCATGGTTCCAGAGGTGAGTCCATGATCATCATAATGGGTAGCATGGCAGCAGGCAGGAAGGCATGGTGCTGGAGCAGTTGCTGTGAGCTTATATCCTCATCCACAGGCATAAGGCAGAGAGACAGAGAGAGAGAGACACACAGAGAGAACACTAACCAGATCACTGTCCTAGGAAGTGAGTCCTCCTGTGGTCTGGTATCTGTTGGCCCTCTCTAGAGCGTGTCTGGCTTTCTTTTGACCATCTTGACTTGATAAAAAGTTCTGTCATTATGAAAGACTAACACTCTCCCCATCATGCTAACCACAGGCACTTCATTAATGTAAACCTTCAGTCCTTATACAGGAGTATAACCTGGATTGGAAAAGAGGCAGCAGACAGAGACAGTGAGACAGAGAGACAGGCACACAGACACACACAGAAAGAGAGAGAGGGGGGTAGAAAAAATATTTAGTTAAAAATTTACCTACTATGTATAAGAAAGCTGAACTTCATTGGACAAATCGTAGTTTTTGGCAGTGTGCTGCTTGCAGGTTCTGACTCTAGTTTCTTCAGGAGCAGGCAAGCTTTGCTGAGCTCTCTACAGAGGCATATATGAAGTGGGTCCTCTAGAGTTGCTCTTTGGTGAGGAACTCCTGGATGAAGGAGTGGATCCTAGGTGACTCCCTTCCTCTGAATGACAATGCCGTGTCATGGGTCAGGCAGATGCTCAGTCAGCCAAGTATATATCATGCAAACATAAAAATTTGACTTCAATTTCCAGAACCCACATAAAAAAGACAAGTCTGGGTCCAGGTAGCATGGAGGTGGAAACAGATCCCCGGGGTTTGTTCCTTTCGGGCTAGCCTAATTGACAAGCTCCAGGACAATGAGAGGTTTCAGTTCAAAAGAACAAGGTAGATGGTAAGATTGATTTGACCTTCTAATCCTCACACGTGCACATCCACTCACCCACCCACAATGCACTGTTGATTTCCCAATCAGAGTAGGTGGCTTTCCTCCCTTAACCAAGTGAGACATTGCTCCCTACAGTTACCTGTGTGATAATTTTCTGGACTCCTGTAGAGGACAGGTGTGCAGTCTGGATTTCCAAGGGAAAGTGAGGTAGAGTCAATACTCTGAGGAACCGTGTTTGCATAATTTTATTTTTCTACTTTGCAGCTTTAAAATTCAGTACAACTGTCATGAAAGCCTATTTTTGTCTTATAGGAAACCAATTAAATTTTCAGCTAGACCAATTCAATAAAAATGAATTTGGAAAATATAACCAGTATAGAAAAGGGGACGTTAAATGTGCATTCAGTTAAAAAAAAAAGTTACACATTTTTCTTGCTCTGCTGAGAGAGATGATTGCGATGGGCTATTCTTGGCATTTGTTCATTTACAGATAAGGGTAGCTCCCTTCATGCAGCCCAAGAACAGGATGCAATGAGAATTTCATCAAAGGCTGTGTAATTCAGTAAACGTGTTCTTGGAGTTATAGAAATTCTTACCCATCCTCACGTAATTGTGCGTGCACCCTCCACGGAAGAGGCTCCTAATTTGTGTTGGATGAATGATGTCTTTTTCTAATTAGGCAGATGCTTCCATTTCCACTGAGAAGTAGAAGACAATGTCCAATTGAGCTTCCTTTTCATTGTTGTTTTTGTTTTTGGACAGGGCTAGAATTAGCCTTGGAATTTGGTTTCCCAATTGATTCCCATTCTAATTAAAACCCAACTGGATTGATCCAGCCTACGGTTTTTCACAGGAAGGAGAACGGCCTCCACCATTCATGGCAAGTGCAATCCTCAGACTCCTTCCTCTTGCTCACCTGCTCTCTCCCAACCCCCAGACACTTCATCTGGAATCCCGTCTGCAAGCCAATGCTCCTCTTCAGCCCCACTGTGGACAACATCCCCCCACACCTCACCTCTCAGAACTTCTTTGTAGAAATGTGTATTTTAAGGAAGTTGTAAAACAAGAACTACGGAATCAGTGACAGCTTTCATTACCTCTTACTTTTTTTTTTTTTGGTTGTGAGTTTAGCTTTAATGGCTGAGTCATCTCTCCAGCCCTTAGACCAGAGAGAAGGATCATCCCCAGCATGGAGCCAGGCCAAAATGGGTGTTCTTCCTTCTGACCTCAGCTTTGAAGACCTCAAAAGTCCTTTTGTCCTCACAGTGACATTGGCTGGGCAAATGCATCTAGATGGCAATGTCCTGTGTTAGGTTCAGCTGTTCCCTGCACCCTCACATGAAAGAGGCAGAAGGTACCAGCAGCTTCCTGCCACACAGAGTGTGGGAAAGGGGGGAAGGGACCGAAAGTTCCAGCAATGCCCTTGCAGCATAGTGTGTGGAGCTTCCTACGGAAAGGAAAAGTCAGGCTGATGGAATCACATCTACATAGAGTAAGATCTCGTTTGTGAGAAAAAGGGTTTGGGTGTAACTCATGATCCAGCTTTTACACATTTCATTTCAGAGAACAAGCATTTGTAAGTGATCACGAAGGCCTACCGCTTGAGGAAGGAAGATGACACAATGCTTGAAGGGCTGTGTGGTTGGAGTCTCCTCCACCATTTTGTGTTTGATAGAGCTGTTCATCTGGTGCTAGTCAGTCTTTGGCAACTTGACACACGCTGGGAAGAGGGAATAGAAATTGAGAAAATGCCTCCATCAGATTGGCCTCCACCAGGTTAATGATCGATGTGGGCTTGTCAGCAGGCATTTTCTTGATTAATGATTGATGTGGGCGGGTCCACTCCACTATGGGTAGTGCCATCCCTGGGCAGGTGGTCCTGGGGTCTATAGGAAAGCAGGCTGAGCAAGCATGAGAAGCAAGCTTGTAAGTAGCACTCCTTCCATGGTCTGTGCTTCAGCTCCTGCTTCCAGATTCCTGCTTGAGATCCTGTCCTGACTTCTTCAGCAATGGACTGTGACACTGAGCTATATGATGAAATAAACCCTTTCCTACCCAAGTTGGTTTTGGCCAGTGCTTTATCCCAGCAACAGAAAGCAAACTAAGACATGTCGTCTAGCCCAGACAGAATCAATGTCTCTCCTGAGAACCCACATATTTCTTCTTGAGGTTTCACATCCCTCCACTGTGTGTCAACCTTACCTTTTACTGTCAAACTGTAAGGGTCTTATCTCGTTTTCTCAATGTCAGTTAAGAATGTTTGAGCAAAGGTTGCACTTGTATAACTAGGTAAAACTATTTCCCCAGCATCTTCAAATAACGTATGTGCTGCATTGGTATGTTTAATATGTAGGGGCTTACAGTGTCTACAATGGCCTAACTGCTTGCTGCAAAAGTCTAATGAACGCAAGGCTTCCTGTGTAGTCTAAGGTTGTCCATCATCATTAGTTAATGCAAATAAACTTGAACAGAGATGTGGCCGCACACCTGCTGAGGGAGTGGAGTGGTACCAATTTAGCTAGCATCTCCATCAGCTGACTGTGGGATATTCACTGAGTTTATTCGTTAGTGTGTGAAAGCTTGCCTTGCTGGAGACAGACAAGGAGACCGGCTTCTCCAGAAATCTGGAAGGAGGCTTGTGTGGATGTCTTGGAGACAAACTCTTCCTAAGGCTTGTGTAGATAAGTTTTGGCTGTTTTTCAAGTCTGCACTGAACCAAGTCAATAACCACAAAATAATCTGTTATTAATTATTCTAATTTAAACGGAAGTGAGAATAGATTCCATTGATCTGGCCTGGCAGCATTAAGACACTCAAAGTTTTGGAACTTGCCTTAGCAGAAATGTTCAATGCTGATCATAAGGGATGTTTCCTCTGTAGAGAACTATTCAGTACATGAACTATGTTTCAGGAGGGGCAGTGTAAAGTGAAGAGAGAGAGAGAGAGAGAGAGAGAGAGAGAGAGAGAGAGAATGTGTGTATGAGTGTGCTTGCCTGTGTAATATATATGGAGGCCAGAAGTTGATGTGGAGATGTCTTCCTCAGTCACTTCTCCTCCTCCTCCTCCTCCTCCTCCTCCTCCTCCTCCTCCTCCTCCTCATTATTTAAACACAGGGTCTCTCACTGAACCTGAAACTCACTGTTTTAACTAGACTGTGTGGCCAGTGAAGCCCTGGGGTCCTCCAGTCTCTGTGCCCACTGCTAGAGCTACAGAGCTGCACCAGTATGCCTGGCTTTGGCTTGGCTCCTTGGAATCCAGACTCAGGTCCCCATACTTGCACAGCCAGCTCCCCAGTCCCCACGCCTGGCTTTTTATACACGTGCTAGAGATTGGACACCGGTACCCCAGCTTATAAAGGAAGCATTTTACCAATTGAGCTCACTTCCCAGCCAACGTCAAGAGTTTTAAAAAATGTTGTCAATGGAATCTTGTTTTAAAGTACCCAATGAACATCCCTCTATAAAGAATTCAAGTTCTATGGCCTATAACAATTTGCCTGAGTGTAAGCTTGGATTTCCAAGTATCAATTTTACCTTGAAGTGACACACAGCTGTACTTGAAGATAAATAACTATTTGGCTACAGACAGCAGCATTAAGTAATTTTAGAAAATGAATTACCATAGTGACCTTGTGGAGCCCTGGTATGATGGCTTGCCAAGATGGGGCTATGGCCAACTTCCTGTCTCATTTATGTAATTTAGATTCCACCTATTCTTCTGATTGATGATCAGCTTGCTTTAATAAAACAGATTGTTCAAGTTACATTTAAGGCAATGTTCATTCCTCCTACCCTTCCTGTAAGTGCAGGGAACTTAAGAAACCTTGATAAAGGGTGGAAGGTCAAGGGCACAGGTTCTCGAGCGTGGACACAGGCTCTAGAGTGGAAAGACTAAACACAGCGGTGACCCACAGAGTAGAAGGGTGGGACAGATGCCTTCAGGGTCCCGTTTCTGCCCCTGAGTACTGATTGGGTCACTGTGACAAATGACTGAGAAAAATCTTAGCCCATGCCATTTACCTCTGTTGCTCCTGGGCCTGTGCTGAGAAAGAGCATCATTGTGAAGCCATGTGGTTGGTGTAGCAGATCTGCCTACTTCAGGGTGCCCAGGAAGAAAACGAGAGTCATGCAGGGGCTAGGGCCTCCATGTTTCCTTAAAGACACGCTTGCTCCTTGCAATGGTTCACCTTCATCATCAACTTGATGGGATTCAGAATCACCATGGAAACCCTCTTCCAGTGTGTCCTTGAGAGCATTTCCAGACAGGTGTAACAGAGGAGGGAAGACCCACCCTGGCCTTCATCATCAGCGGGGGTCCTGGGCTGAAGAAAGGAGAGAGAGCTGGCAGAGCAGCAGCGTTCTCTCTCTGCTTCCTGACTGCAGATGCAACATTCCCAGCTGCTTCCCATTCCTGCCACCGTGCCTTTCCCACCGTGATAGACTGTATCCTCAACCTGTCAATCACAGTGAACCCACCCCTTCTTACTCGCTGTTGTCAGAGACTTTGTCAGAACAATGAGAAAAGTAACCAACATGTCTTGTGTGACCTACTTCCTCCAGCTAGGCACCATTTCCTGTAGTTTCCAACACCTTAGTAATGTTATTAGCTGGGGCTGATCCTTCGGTGGGCCGTCTAGATTCAAACCTAACACTGACCAACTGTATCATCTCAGAAGAGATGGAAACCTACCCAACCCAGCTCTTGCCTTGACCCATGCCTGATCTCTCTTAGAGGCACTATCATCCTATGGACATGGGAGGACCAGTGTAGGTGAAGCCCCCTGAGGGTGTACAGACACACAGTCCTGTTTGTAAAGCTGTTTTCCACTCATTTCCCAGACAGACAGGTGTGAGCAAAAGCCTTCAGGGAATATGATGCTCTGTTATAATCCACCAAGCTCTGAGTTTTGTTTGTGCCTCGCCTCAGCACACCCTCCTGCCTGCCTGGGATTCGAGCTGTCTTCACATAGTGGTGTGCCTACTACTCTGCCAGCCAGTGCTCATGTTCTCATGAGGCATGGTCCGGTCTCTCGCATCAGTTTCTCCTAGATTCTGGAATGGCGTTTCACCTGGGACCAACTTTATCTAATCAGTGGGGTTTCCCTGAGCTACCACTTCCTTACTTTCCTTTCAGCTCTCTTTTCTTTCTCTCTTCCCCACTCTTTTATTTTTTATTTTGAGTGAGGGTCATGCTTCATAGCTGAGGCTTGCCTAGGCAGGTCTTAAACCAGCAACTCTCCTGTCTCAGCCTCCTAGGATTATAAGCAAGCACCACCATATTTGGCTTTCTTCAGTTTTTTTTTAATTGCTTAGAATTGATGAGAAAACTGTGGTTTATGGTCACAAGGGATTATTTTTCAATTATAAATGTGTTTATGGAATCTGAGGGAAAATGGATACAATTAAAGACAACTGTGTTAAGTGAATTAAGCTGGTCTCAGAAAGACAAACTTCATATACTTTCTCTTATTTGTGGCTCATAGCCTCATATAGTCACATAAAATCATGTATGTGTATATGAAATGACCACAGAAATAAAGTCCTCTAGGAAACCAGTAGGGACTGACTGGGGAGGAGAGGTGAGAACAGGGAGGGTTGGGGGGTAGGTCTGATGGGGTGACAAGCTCAACATACAATGTGTGCCTGTAAGAAACTTTAGAAAATAAAAAAAAAAAAAACTACTGGGAAATATGAAATCGACTAGACTTGTTATAATTAAATTTCCAAAAAGTTCAGATGTCAAGAACATGAACCTAGTTAATTTTTCTCAGGAAACTCCTGTTCCAAGTGTGTAGTGGAGCCTGTTGGGAGAGCTCTTCAGCACCCCCCCTCCCCCACTACTCTCCTCCGATGAGCAGCAGTGTCTGCTCAGGCAGTTCTCCAAATGTAATGGCTGAACTAGCAGAAGTGTACAGATGTGATCTGTGCTGCACAGCGTGGCAGGTGCCTGGACACACGTGTGAGGGTGGTGGCCTGGGGGAATTCAGATAACCGTCGGAGCGCTCACAGCTGCGCCATAGAAGGTGGCCTGTTCTGAAAATGCTCCCCGTTGCAAGGTTCCATTCATGATTGCCATCCTGGAAGGGTGTAGAGGCACGTGCTTATTTTGTTTGGCTTGTTTGTCTAAACTTTTAGCTCCTTTTCTTAAAGACAAATCTTTTTTTTTTGCCACTATTATTTCCAGATGTCTTTATCATAGAATTCAAGAGAAATAGAAGAAGAGGCCAGCACATCTGTGCACCTGTGTGAGTGAAGGGTGCAGCTAGAACAGGCATGAGGAAACCACCCTTTTTGAAATAGTCAATTAGTAAGTTTTGCTGTGGTTGTGTTTTAAAAACCAAGGCTCACTGTATTATCCTGGCTGGTCTGGAACCCATGATCTTCCTGTGTTACCCTGCTGAGTACTAGGAAGACAGGCATGCAAAATCACACTCAGCTTCATAAGGGTATTTTGAAGTTGCAGCAGAAGAAACTGTGAGTACAGGGGTTGGTAATGGGTGCTGGAGGAGGAGCTGGGGGTGTAAGACAAGATGATTCACAAGCAAGAACCAGGATGAGTTCACAGCAGATGGAAGACCCTGTTTCCGATGAGTTGGCATGGAGGGGGAAGGGTTAATACAGGTGATCTTCAGGCTGAGGAATTGGGAATAGGAAGATTCTAGAATGAGGGGCAAACTGCAGCTCAGCCCCAGTCTGTGGCTGACTGGGCTACCATCTTCTCCAGCAATGCTGAGCAACCTCGGAGGCAATCAGAGAATTTCATGTCGGGCTGTGCAAATGTTAGCATCTTTAAGGCCAAGAGGAGTGTACACAAAGGGACCAGGAAGCTGAAAAAGACAGAGAAGGAGAGGAACATGCTTACAAAGCAGTGAGAGGACAGGGTGCTGGGCGGCTGCAGCAGCTGGCAGAGGAAAGCTTAAAGAACAGGTTATGGGAAGAAGGAATATAGGGGAATAACAAGATTTTTATTCATTCTTTGAGAATTTCATGCATTATATTTTGATCATATTTACTCCAATTTCTTCCCTAACCCCTTTCAAATCTACTCACACCTCCTTTCTCAATCTCCAAGTTTATGTCTTCTTCCCCCCCCTCCTATCTATCCACTCTAATTTGGGCTACCTATATATACTCCTGGTTGTAGGGTCATTTACTGAAGTGTGGTTGACCTACCAGGAGTTACCTTATTACAAAAAAAGAAAAAAAATGGACTCTCCCTCCCCCAGAAGCTATCACATGTCTCTAGCTTCTCAGTTAGGGGTGGGGGCTTATGTACCCCTTCCCACTTGATGCCAGAGTGTTGACTGGTTTGACTTGTGCAGCCAACCACAGCGGTTGTGAGTTCCTGAGTGCAGCCTTCCAGTTATGTTTAGAAGACACTGTTTCACTCTGGTTCTTCCAGACCGCAGGCTCTTACAGTCTTTCAGTCCCCTGTCCTGTGCTGGTCTCTCAGCCTTGGGGAGGGGTGACCTATAGATATCCGTTGGTGGCTGAGCACTCTGCTGATGCTTGGTCTCTGCATGTTAACCAGCTGTGAACTTCTGTGTTAGCCACCATCCACCGCACAAAGCGACTGCTCTGATGAGGTCTGAGAGCTGCACTAATCCATGGGTAGAAAAAGGTCAGTTCGGAGGTCGGTTTGATACTATGTCCATTTAGCAGAATAATAGCAGCAGCTTCACCCTGGGGCCTGTGGGCTCACCAACCACATATGATTGGCCAGATTTACAATACCAGGCTTGTGATTCCTCCTGCAGAGTGGACTTAAATCCAATCAAAAAGAGGTTGGTTACCCCCAGTCACATTGATGAGCCTGTTATACCCATGGATATATCTTTCTATATCACTCATTATTACAGTTCACGGGGGTCACAGCTGGGGAAGACTGTTGATGACTCCCCCCCCCCCCCCCCCCCCCGCCCCATTCTCTGCCCCAGCAGCCTGCATAGCGCCTTCCAGTGCTGTGAGAGCTAGCCAGCAGGGAGTAAGTAAGTAAGAAGTCAGCACCAATTTGACTTCTCCATGGCCTGTGGCACGTGTGTGGTGTCTTGTGCCATGGGATCTTACCATCAAGTTCTGGTGGAAATCAAAAGCAGTGTCTGTACTGTTTGGGGGTCTCTAGGACACTTCTGATCAATAACTTGAGGGGAGGGGAGATATCCCATACCTGGCCCTGGGCTTTTTCTTTGGTAACCTATGGCTTTTGGGAAGGACATAATCCCCTGTGAAGTGTAAATCCAGTCCATCTCTTTTATATGAAAAATTAGATATAAGAAGCTTATAAAATAGTAGATTCCCATGCTGCTTTTTCATGCTTCGGGTTTGTCACCCCTCCCCCAAATCCCTCCTCTGCCTTACCCCTCCATTCCACCCCCCTTAAGTCCTTTTTCCTCTATGGACATCAATTTTAAGACTTAAAAGGTAGAAGACACAGAGGCATGGAGGATCATTGGAGTTACAGAAGTCTGGGGTCCACAGAACAGGACGTTGATGCCAACCAGGGAGATGGAGTAGAAGGTGGAGGAAGAAAGCGGGCAGAGAAATGTCCCACAAATGCATGAACGGCTGAAAAGTCAGCAGACAGCGGACAACAAGGCCGGAGGAGACTCACTGCTTCTGCCATCTGTACTTTAATTCAGAGCATTTCCTGGTTGCCTGCTTTCTGAGAGTCACCCTCTTGTGAGGGCTGGGCCTATCCACAACTGGAATGGAGTTTACACACACTCGGCAGCTTCTAAATTGTTTCCAGTTTTTCACTATTAAATATAATTTATCTCCATTTGTATTTGCATATAAGTTTGCAAACAGAAGTAAATCCAGCAATTGCTTTTTTTTTTAAAAAAAAAAAATATGTCCATTGATCACACTCTTGCAGATCACTTGGGGGCTGGCTTTTATATTAACTACTTTTCTCACTGCTAGGACAAAATGTCTGATAAAAATGACCTAAGGAAAAAGGGTTTATTTCAGCTCATGGTTTTCCAATACAGGCAGTCCATCATGGCGGCGACCACTTTGCGGCAGCATACGAGGCAGCTGCGCACACGGCATCCACAGTCAGGAAGCCCAGTGATGTGAATGAAGGGGTTCAGCTTGCTCTCTCCAGCCCATGGTATGACGACACTCATACTCAGGTGAGATCTTCCTACCTCAGTTAAATCTCTCTAGAAACGGTCTCATGGATGTAGCCAGAGTTATGTATCCTAGGTTGACTTAGTTAGGGTTCCTATTGCTGCAACGAAACACCATGACCAGAAAAAATAAAATAAAATAAAATTAGAGAGGAAGGGATTTATTAGGGTTACACTTCAGCATTACTGTTCATCACTGAAGAAAGTCAGGACAGGAACTCAAACAGGGCAGGATTCCAAATGCAGGAGCTGACGCAGAAGCCATGGAGGGATGCTGCTTACTGGCTTGCTTCCCCTAACCTGCTCAACCCACCTTCTTACAGAATCCAGGACCACCACTCCAGGGATGGCACCACCCACCATCGGCTGGGCCCTCCCCTACTGATCACTAATTGAGAAAATGCCTTACAGCTAGATCTCATGAAAGCATTTCCTCAGCTGAGGCTCCTTCCTCTGATGACTCCATCTTGTGTCACATTAACAACAAAACCAGTCAGTACATAGGTGATAATCTCAATCTAAATCTAATCTTCATTGACAAAGGGGATTAACCATCACAGTGGGTGAACTGATTTAATTTCAGCTACTTCAAAACAAGTCCCCACCCTGGGCATGACCCTGGATGTCTATCCTTAAAGAAGAGGAGGTATAGAATGGGGAGGGGTACAGTGTGTTTCCTCTGCATCACGCAAAGGCAGTTTGTGTCCTGATTCTCAACTTGAGAGAAAGCTTCCTGGTGGGGATATGGGGATCCGTCATGTGTGTTCAGCGAGGGCATGTGAACAGCAGATAGAGTGAGCTTTAGGCTCTGAGAGGGTGATAGCTACTAGGAGCGACATATAATGAGTGATTATCTGAATGATAAACACAGTGAGTGGATATTTGAGTTAATTATTGGAAAACCTGGGAATGATTATGGTCTCTCTGAGGAAGACCCAGGGACCTGGCATTCCCAGTAAATCAACAGGAACCTGGGCTTTCAAGTGGGAAGCAGGAAAGTGGAGGAAGAAGGAAAAATTTATGTGCAGAGATGAACTGCTGAGATACCAGAAAAATCTACAAGTGGGAGTCAGAGGAGGGGCTTGTTGTGGATTCACCTCAGAGGAAAAACAAGAGAGGAAGCGTCCTCAGAAGTCAACAGACTCTGGGCACAAAACTTGGATGCCATTATATAAGCTAGGACCTTACCTTCCGAGAGGCTGCTCTGTGCCAAGTACATTAATAAATTATGTCATCCTCACAATGGCTATATAAGAAGAACAGTCCCATCAATTAAAACCTGGCTCAGCTGCCTGTGAGAGAAAATTCAAAACAATGCTGACTTAACTCCTGGTGTTTATTCTCTCAGGAATACAATAGAGAGAGACGTGTTAGTCTCAGGGCAGCGTGACTTTCCGTGGGTGTCAAGAGGGTTCTAGGCACTCACCTTGTTTTTTCCAGAATATTTAGAGTGTGGCTTCACTTTCAGACCCTGGCATGACTGCTGGAGTTCCAGCTTTCACACCTGCTTTCCTAAATTAGAATGGGGGAATCCAAATGGGTTTGCTTATGACCCCCTCGGCTTTGTTGTTGTTTTCCTGCCAGGGTTTCTCAGTGTAGTTTTGGTGCCTGTCCTGGAATTTTTTCTGTAGACCAGGTTGACCTTGAACTCAGAGATTCACCTGCCTCTGCCTCCTGAGTGCCATCCCCTCTGCTTTGATGAAGACTTGCCAGAAGTCCCATAGTATGTTTCTCTTCCTGCCACAATTAAATTTTAAAACATTAGTTCACATCTATTTGTAAAGGAGACTGGCTGTGTCCTAAAATGAATAGAAACAGTTCTGACATCATGGAGCCCTGAGTCTGGATACCCAGGATGCACAGAAAGGCTGTACTCGATTGCATGTCTCTGTAAGTCAAACTTAGGAAGGAGGGTATTGAGGCAGGGGATCCATGGAGCTTGTGGGTAGTTAATCTAGCCAGTCAGTAAAAGCTAGATTTAGTGGGAGACCCAGTCTCAAAGATAAGGTGGAGAGTGACAGAGGAAAGACATCTGACGTCCACTCTTGGCTTCCCCTTGATCGAAAGCACATATATACTAACACACACACACACACACACACACACACACACACACACTACACACTACACACATCCATACACACACACAACACACAGATACACACACCACATACATTCATGCACACACATATGCACACACACACACACACACACACACACACACACACACACACACACACGCACATATACACACACAGACATATTAAAAACATTGATAGTTAAGGAGGTCAGATACATTTTGGCCAGACAGCAACACTCTCAGGTGCCTTAGTCTCACCTTCAGCTTTGGATATGTGGGAAGCCAGACTCAGTATGACAGCCATGTCAGGTTCACAGGACTATGCTTTGAAGCTGAGAGACCATTCCTGCTTCTCCCTTGAAGCGGTGAAGCCCTACTCTGGGCTGCATCTCACTTCACAACTTTGAAGCCATCTTGATATTCAGTGTTGAAAAGCCTCTCTGCTTCCAGGATCTCTCACATGTGGAAATAACTGGGTTGTGTGTGAAGGCTGCTACCCTGGGATGCTCACAGAAACCTTATTCATTCTATCAGAAAACAGAAAACAGCCAAAATACCCCAAAAGGAAAGTGATCAAGTTACCAAATCCTGAAACGTTCATACAGCCCAACACCGTGGCCACTAGAAATGTGTTCATTAAGAATACTCGCCGGCAGGTATGGCAGAGCTGGTACATTATACTAAAAACGTTGAAAGTAGTCATTACTAAGATGCCAACTTCATAGATAGGAAGCCTGCAGTCTGGAGAGACCTGGGCGTGTTCCCATCAGCAGGATGGCAGGGTTCTCATTACTGTCCCTTTACTCGGGCTTTTCTGAATTTTATACATTTATATAATTAATAGGTTTTGCTTTTGTAATCAAGAAAAGCTCATGATCTTTATTTGGAAATATGATTTCTACCTAAAGACAGCCATTTTTCAAATGACTGGAGTGGTTGTTCAGCAGTCAGCTGTAACTGGAAGGTACAGTAGGTTGACTTCATAAACATTTAGTAAACGCTGGTCATATATAAGCAACCTCCAACTGCAAATTGGAGGCATGGCCACAGACAAGCAAGCTGTGGTCTGTGCCCTAAGGAGGGTTCTTTTCTAAGAGCAGTGTCCCTGGGAGGTGGTGCTCATGGAAAAAGACTTGTGGTTCTTGTGACAACCAGGAACCAAGGACATCGCCAAGACTGGTTAGGAGGTCAGTAAATATACTCTTGTTTGTGTGTGTGTATGGGGGGCGGTATGCAGAGGACAAACTTTGTTGGCATTCCTCAGGAGCTAGACACTTTTTTTTTTTTTTTTTGAGATAGGGTATTTCATTGACCCACAACTTGACAGTTAGGCTAGGCGGGCTGGCTGGTTCCAAACATCATCCTGTCTCTACTTCCCTGGCTCTGGAATTGCTGGCACGCACTCACTGTCTTATCTAGTTCATTATGTAGATTCCAGGGCTCAAACTCAGCCCTTTATGCCTGCAAGGCAGCTGCTTTACTGACTGAACTAGCTCCCCAGCCCATGTTGTCCAATTTTCAAAGATGAACATTTTCCTCTGCTTCAGTGGTGGAGTGCTACATGCAGGTTGTTCCTCAGTGGAGCTGGTGGCTCGGTCTCCTTATGGGGGCTTAGATATTTAATGGCTCTAGAACCATTGATAAGATTGTCATCTTCAATGAAGACAAGACAACAATGATTGGCAAGCAACCACACTCACCTGTGGCGTGAGAATCACATGACTTTGTGAGACGTTAAAATGTCATTCATGTAGTAACCGAGTTGATCTGATTCTAGTGTTGGTGCTACCATTAGTCCGGATTTCAGGGGAAAGATATAATTCTAGTTTTTCCTTGGTTGGAACTCATGAGAACACTGAGCCTCTTTTGGTACAAGGTTATAGCACGAGAAAGTGCTATGCAGTCTGCTGGGGTCAGGGGTAGTCATCAACAATCTTAATCAGCTGTGAACTATAATAACAATTGGTGTGGGAAGATATGACATAACAATGGCATGAATGTTACAGGATAACCGATGTTTTCTGATTGGATTTAAGGCCCATTCTACAAGGGGACAAACATGCCTAGTGTGGAAATCTGCTCAAGAATCCATGTTTGCTGAACTACTGAACTCCAGGCCACATTGCTCCTTCTTACAGCCCAGCAGGCTTGCTCTTGCTCTAGCCTGGGAGTTATTGCTCCTAGAGTCCTCTGGGGGAAAGCTACACTGTCATTGCTCTTGCTTCAAGTTCCCTTTCAGGAACAAGTCTGAGAGTCATGTAGTCTTAAGGAGGCTTTGATTCCTAGGCCATCTGTGAGGACACCTCAGGGATGGGGCACTGGTTGCCTTCCCTCTTTCTCTCAGCTTCCTAGGTCTAGTCTTCCTTCAGTGTTGCTGTCGAGACTGCAGGAATAGGGGAACCCAGTGACGCACAAGGTGTCATGACATGGTAGGTTTGGAGAACCAATGGACAACCTCTGTGTACTTTGCTCTATTTATTTTTGGTTTTTAGTTTTAATTTTGTTTTAAATACTGAAGATTAAAGTGTAGTTAACATTTTTTCTCTCCCTGTATGTGTGTTGTGTGTTAGCATGTATATGTATGTGTGAGGTTGGAAGACAATGGCAGTTGTGGAGGGAGTGGCTATTTGCTTCTACCATATGGGTTCTGGGGATCAAACTCAGGTTGCTGAGCTTGGTAGCAAGTACCTCACTTGCCCTTTTTATCTCCCCCCCACCCCGCTTCTCCTAGTGTCTCATATATCCCAGGCTGGCCTCAAACTTGTTAAGTAGTCAAGAATTACTTTGAACTTCTGATCCTCCTGCCTCCTCTCTCTGTCCCTTTCCCCAGGTACTGGGGTTGCAGCTGTGAACACCACCCTGTTCATGCAGGCAAGTACTCTAGCTGCTGAGTCTAAGCCACAGCCCTCTCTGAATGCTTTAAATTATCTCTAGATTATTTTCAGTGTGTGAATGACTGTCATATAGAGTTGTTTAGGGCATAATGACAAGAAAAAAATAGCTTGTCCCATTCAGTGCTGAGAGTCTTCAGAAAGTAGTGTAATTGTCATAGGTTCAATCTGTAGATGAGGAACCTGTAGGTCATGGGCAAAGCTGCCTGCTCACTACTCCTGTGTTTCCTACTGTGCTGTGTGGAGGGATCTGAAAGCTCCTTTGGCCAGCCATGTGCTTTCCTGACTGGATCAGAGAGGAGATGTTACAGACAGTGGAGAAAAGCGCTGACCGTCTGCAGGCCTCTGTCCTGAGCCCGATCTGACTTGCCTGGAGCACTTGGGGAGAGTGGGGAAATGGCCAATCCTGTCCTGAGTCCTGCCTGGCGGGGGCACTGTGGAGGATGGGGAGGTGGCTATTGCTTCCAATGCCAAGGAGATGACAGGTTGACACACATTTCCTTTTTAAGTTTTGTTTTTTTTTTTTTAAAGGGATCTAGTTTCAGGAAACACACCACACCTGTCTTTTAAATTTTCTTTTACAAATAATTTAGCAAAGCCACTACTCCGTTTGATACTCCCCCCTTTTTTTTTCTAAAAATAAACCAAGCATCCTTTCAACCCTTTTCCTTCCATTCTCTCCTACAGGAAATGAGACCATATGTGTTTTCTTGGCTCTGACTTGGTATCTTAGGTTCTCTTTTGCAAGAGCAGAACAACTTCCAGTGGGTCTTGGAGTCCAGGCAAGGTCCAGACCCTTACCTGAGGCTGAGGGGCTGGGAGACATCCGGGTTTGAATTGAGCACAAATGTACTCATGCTCCAGGGAGGGGCTCCAAAGTCGGTGTTCACTGACTGTGACAGGCTTGCTAACCTCGGACAGCCACCAGGGCAAGTCATGCAGTCATCCTTACAGGAGGCCCAAGTGCTGGCAGTCATGCAGCCCTCCAGTGAGTGTCTTGGTGAGGCTCAGATAGCGGGTTCATCTCTCATGAAGGAACCTGTGGACTATGGCAATGACTCAAAAATGAGGCTCTGTTCCAGTCAAATAGATGATAGTATTCTATTTCCAAACATAAACCATTAGGGTGAGCTATGGAGTGAGACCGTGCCTCAACACACAAAAACAAAATAATGATAAAAAAAAAAAAAAACCCTCCAAAAGTAAGACGTTGAGCTGGGGATGGAGTTCAGCTCGCTTATCATGCACAAGGCCCTGAGTGTGAGCCACAACACCCCATAAATAACTGGTGTGGTGGTACATGCCTATATTCCCAGCACTCTGGAGGTGGAGGCAGGAAGACCAGGAGTTCAAACTCATCCTTGGCTACCATCTTAATTTGGGTTACCATTCTGATGACGAAACACCATGACCATGAAGCAACTTAGGAAAGAGTTTATTTGGCTTGCACATCGCTGTCCATCATGGAAAGAAGTCAGGGCAGGAACTCAAACAGGTCAGAAACCTGGAGGCAGGAGCTGATGGAGAGGTCATGGAGGGGTGCTGCTTACTGGCTTGCTCCTCATGGCTTGCTCAGCCTGCTTTCGTACAGAACTTGGGACCACCAACCACAGTGGGCTGGGCCCTCCCCCATCAATCACTGATTGAGAAAATACATCCATAAGAGGTTCCATCTTTCAGATCACTCTAGCTTGCATCAAGCTGACTTGAAACTAGCCAGCACAGCTTACATAGATGGAAAGTTTGAGTCTAGCCTGGAATCTATGAACCCCCACTCAACACACCTGAACATTTAACATTTTATTGACATTTTTTTGGTGGTTGAATATACTCTGTATGCTAACATGAAATTTTGTGTCTATCTTTGATGCTTGACAAGATGGTAGCTTCTGGGGACTTTGGTTTCTGGTAGACACCCACTTTACTTTCTTCTACCTCATAGGATCTGGGGATCCTGCACTTGTTAAGACCCCTAAGTAAATTGCTCTCACAGGTTCACCTCTGCCTTACCCTCACAGTCTGCAACTGTACCACCCCATCCTGTTTCTCAGGTGAGAACCTCCACATGGAGACTCGGCTCCTCCCAAGTGTTCAGTCCAAGACTGCAGTCTTGTACCTTAGGTTCTGGGAAGGGCAAGTAACCCTCCCCAAATTAAGCTGGAGCTGATCTTTTCTGGGAATTAGATGGATCTTATTCAAACAGGTAAATGTAGTCTTTCTTGGTGGCTTGTGCATTAAAAAAATGTAACAGTTCTCTCTAGGGGTTAAGTGAACATTTGATTGTAATCATTTTGTGTCATCCTGTAGCCAAGTATCTTGTGATATGTTCAGAATCAGAAGGAGGGAAGGCAAGGGGGAGAGAGGCCCACGGGAGGGACTCTTCCGAGCTAATTTTGGTGGAATAGGCAGCACATGGCATTCTGGAGCACCATGTGGCTTGCTCGGTGGCTGTTGGCGCTTTGTTCTTTCAGGCTGAATAGCCTGTGTTTGTGTGGGAACGTTTGGCATGGAGCTGTTCCAACACATTTGTTTGAGACATTTCAGATATTGCGATTTAATGAGCAGAAATAAAAAAAAATCTTTTTTTTTTTTTTTTTGTTCAAGCAACATCTTTGGTTATTGGTGTAGCGAATAGATAGGTTCATATTTTGTGGCTTTCTAGGGGGGAAGTAATTTGAATTCTGAAATGGCAGGCATGTGCACCACGGAGAAGTTGCTGGGGAAGGGAGACTGGGTTACTCTTAGAATGTCACTCCAGATGGCTAATGCCTGTCAAGCATGCTCCTCTGTGGTTACAGACTACAGTTCTGGGCCCCGGTGGTTCTGGGCCACACTACCCACCTGTGAGGTTCCTCATGGAGAAGCAGGAGAATGGAAATAAGTATATTTTTCCTAAATACAGCCATTCGACCTATATCATTCGAGCCTATACCTTGCACTGTGAACGGTTGGCTTTCACATGAGATCATAAAAGACTATTGGGGGAAGGGAAAACCATAATCAGAATACATTGTATGGAAAAAAATCTATTTCCAATTTTTTTTTAAAAAGGAAAAATGCTGGAAAAACCCTGTTAGGAAAAGGATAAAACTATGTTTTTGCTTAATTATAAAAGAGAAGGCTAAACTTTAGAGAAATTATCAAATATACACAAGGACTTCCCTAGAATTGTGCCATCACTAGGAAGGACGATATATTTATCAGTGAAGTGTTCACCACGCCTAGGACTGCTGTTGAAGAAGGCCACCTGGAAGATGGAGAAGGCCACAGACACAGACCACCAGGTACAGCAGAGGCAGTTTCTCAGTTTCCCATGAGTCCTATTATTTCCTGGAGACTTCTAGATATCTTCTGAGTAATGTCCTACATTATACATGAAACGTGGTGGCATGGAGGGTAGAGATGGTTTGGCTAGAACTGTAGCAGCAGCAGCAGCAGCAGCAGGGAGGAAGGCACAGCTCCACCTTGTCCCCAGAAGCTGCTGAGGACTTCTGTTTAATCTTTGAGGAACCTCAACTCAGGTAAAACTGGGTCTTCGGCTTTGACACAGAAAGTGGTTTTAGGAAGAGCCCATGTGAAGCACAGCTGGGCTTATTAAAGGTATGAAAATACAGATTTAAAGTGAGGGTTAAGAGAAAGGTGCTCAGGAGATTGCCCCAAGAACCTTGGCATGGGCTTCTCTGAGGGAGAACTGCATTGTTGTCTTTGCAATAGTCAAATACAGGTTTCTGGTGGATCTTGAAGTTGCTGTCTTCAGAGCATTGTTAATAACTTAAATGAGGTCACAGGGTGGCTCCAAGGGGCACTTTGTTGGGATTCTGCTGTGCTCCAGCTGCATGACCGCACAGGAGCAGTTCAGGAGGTAGTCAAGGGGTCTTGCGTCTTACGTCATCAATGTGTGCTGGTGATTACATAGACGCGGGGTGGTCACGCAATCTGCGCATGCATGGTGTAGCTCCGTAAGTGTCCTTAAAGAGCTGGACACAGTCCCCTCCTCCTCCCTCTGTTCTGTTCTCCCTTCCCCCCACCAGCTTTCTCTCTCTCTCTGTTCTCTGCATGTTCGTTTCTCCTGGTTCTTCTGCCCCCCCCCCAATAAAGCTCTGATACTGATACCGGGTTTGTCGTGGCCGTGACCTTTCCACGCGGTAACCGGCACTAGTAACCAGCGCTGGTTATCATTCTTACACACCTGAAAGGATTGAAATTGTCAAGGAAAACTCTAGATCATGGGATGCAGGAAGGTAGGATGTCTTTGTTATAGACAAGGTCAAGAGTCCTGTTTGAGATTCCCAGAAAATGACCAGAGGAAGGAATGAGGCCCTCCCTAAGTCACACACACTCAGGCCTGAAGCTAGGTTACTGTTATTTGAACATAAAATGTCTATAGACAAAAGAACTACAGAATTTAGAGCACCGAGAACTGCCCCCTCTCACTTTTGGGGTGAGCTCCTGAAAGGCATGAGGGCAGGACTTAGTCCTGAGAGAGGATGAACCTCTAGTCCTAGCAGGGCCAGAAGGTTGCTTTTTTTTGGAATTTGGAGTTAAGTAAGACATGGAGGATTCTCATTAGCATCATCTTTGTGACTGCCAAAGAGAAAAGTAGTGATAACAGGATTTTGTCGTTTTCCAAATTTGTCCACTATGAGGTCCAGTAGCTATGGAAAAAGAATGAGGAGTAGGGTCTATGTGATCATATAGCATTGGGAAGGCTATTTACTGGACTGTTGTTTGGATACCAAGAGGAGCACACTGAGAAGCAGAGAAAGCAGATACAATAAAGAAATCTGTTTGGAGCTGGGTATGGAGGCTTAGGTCTCTAATCTGAGCACTTCGGGAGCCTGAGTCTGGAGAATTGAGTTCTAGGCCAGCCTAGTCTATCTACTAAGATTCTGTCTCAAAAACAAACAAACAATAAATAATCCAGTTCCACATTACTCAAGTTGATGTTTTCCCTGGGGGTATCTGCTCTGGTAACTCTTTATTTGTGTAACCCTGAGTTAGAGTGCTATGGAATGTTCCTTGGAACATTGTGCCTTGGTGGTCTGAGAGCTGGGAATACAGTAAGACATGTGTAGTCACGTGTTGAGCTTCTTGCCAACATTGGTGAAGGAGGTTCGGGGGTTGGAGGGAAATAAAGCCACTTGGAGGGAAAGGTCAGGTGAAGATTAATCGTGGAGAATCAGAGAATCCGGCTGCAGCTCAGTCGGTAGAGAGCTTGTCTTGTTTACATAAAGCCCTGGGTTCGATCCCTACCACTTCAAGCTCTCATGGCACCTGGCACTTACAAGCACCTGCCTGTAAGACCAGCACTGAAGAAGTAGAGGCAGGAGGATCAGAAGTTCCAGATTACCTTATCCACACAGTAAGTTCAAGCCCAGCCTGAGGTACAAGAGACTCTGTCTCAAAGAACAAAACAAAACAAAAAGTCCAGAGACTTGCCTAGGAAACAGTTATAGTCCTGAGTGCGATTATGAGGCTGTGAATTACAAGAGAATCACCAAGGTCAGAGGCTTCTTTTCACACCGGATAATGTGGCAGTTGGATAAAAATGCACCGCACAAGAGTGTAATACACAGCATCAACAAGACAGGATCCCTAACGTTCAGCCTTCCAAAGGGGCAGCAAGAGTGTGTCAGCAAGTGATAACCGAAATGCTTCCTGATTGCATGCACAAGAGATTATGTGAAGCAGATTGCCCACATATCCACCTGTAGCTGATGCGTTTCTAATCCAGATCATCAAGAGTTTGGGGTACTGAAGTGATCAGGGAGAATCCTATAAATTATCACATGTAACTGCTCTTCCTTTGGAAGTATCTTCCATGTACTGGGAGCTCTGAGGTAATCATGGTGTGGAAGGATAGAGAGATGTTCTGAGACACCACATCATGTCTTTGGCAAGCCAGGCAACTGTCGTTTCTTAGGTTGCTTACTTTCCAATTCTTGTCTGTGGTAGCCACATTTCCATGATTTAGTAAACAGAATCAGAAGGGATAGATCTGCTCTTATGATAGCAGTGATCTAAAATCCCGTTGGTAGTTTCTCTTTATAGCATCCTTGTGGTCCACAGGGCTCCCCCACTCTGAATGCCTGCACCCAAGGCTCTCTTCCTAAAGGGCTTCTGTCCTGGGCACCCCCACCACAGTCTCACCTGTTCACAGTGTGTATATCAAGACATCTACCAGTCCTTCTGCGTGAATTTCTTTCTGTTATTTCTTTCTTGTCATTTAAATATCAACATGCCATTTAAATATCAATGACTGCCATATTTAAGGAAGTCCTAAGTATGTTCCATCAGTTCAGTTTTACGGCTTCATACTTCATAGACTATATAAAAATTCTAATTACTGACTTGTGTCATTAGTTTTGTAATGAGCAAATCAAAACTTGAGATTTTAAGTCTTGCGGATGCAGACTTTTGTCTCACCTGTGCCTATCTGATGCTCATCATAATTCTCTGCATTAGTAGGTATTCTACTTTTGTTCAGTATGGAGAGGAAATAGGAAAACAAATGATAAAGGACTCCCAGTGACAGGGAAGTAGGCCCAGTAGCTAGAGCAACCCACTGCTTGTACTGGAACTGAAAGACTAATCAAAGCATGAGTAGACCTCAGAGACAATCCCTTGTATAGACTTTTAAAAATGGTATCTGATAAAAAACAATACGCCAAAGAGCTAAGTGAGATAAAATGTGTTCACTGTATGGAACAGGACAACGGGGGCTGTTTATGATGAAAAATATAGACCTTCATGTTCTGGCAAACAAAATAAATGCCAATTAGAAGAAAATAGTGTTTCTAAATGTGTCCAAGGAGCACTTGACTTGCGGCTATTAATAGGGTTAACACAAAGACTTGGATTTGGGCTGTGTTTGAGGAGGTCAGATGAGCTTACTTGCTTCCCCAGCTGAGATGTCCACGGTGACAATGTGGACTCACAAGCTGCAGGACAATGCAGCAGTTGGCACAGACGCGGGGACTATTTTTATTTTCAAAGTGTGACACCAACTTGGGAAGTTTGGATTGGAAACTCTAAACAAAAGATGGTGTGATTCTGAGAAATGGCTAATTCTGCTGTCTGGAGACCTTTCTAAACATATCAGAGATAGAACTCCAAAAGGAAATTTGGAATGAAGGCTCTTTCCCGAAAGAGAAACTGTTCCAGCAATGTTGTAAACGCCGAGGAAGCTCTTTCAGTCACTAAGTGTAACAGATGGGAATCACCGACTCTGAGCATTTGCTCAACCTCCTTTGAGAAGGGTCCACTTCCCATCCTCTGCAGAACTTTGGCTTGACCATGTGCTCTGCCGTGACTAAAGAGAAATAAACAGGATATTTTGGCCCAGAATATTTAAGAGTTTAACTGGTTCTTCCTCATGCTATCACAAGGACAGTCTACATTGCTGGAGTCCTCTTGCTGGAGGCCTCCTAAGGAGAAAGACCTTCCAGTAGCTCAGAAATGAGCTGTGGTGAGGTTTGCGGGGCTCTTTAGTTTCTGTGGCATTGGTTTGCTTCTTTTGCCTTTGGCCTCATATGAGGAGCTCATGGGTACTAGGATGGAAATGGCTGAAGACCCTTAGAAACTGCCAGGTTTGGAGAACGGAGCTCACCATAAATTCTTTGGATACTAAAAAATAAAAATTATAGAAATGATTTTATAGCAAGAAAAGGAGTGGTTAAGACATGTCAACTGAGGTTGCTGGACTCTTCTTTTTTTCACTTCTTCTTTAGCTAATAAAGTTTCAATTTGTGCCTGTTTCGTGTGTTTATGTTTGATCACACGTTAACTCAATTGTTAAGAGCGGGGTTCTACTTACAGCTCCCCCATACCTAGATGAGGGTGGAGAAAGCAAATGGGAGTTTTGTTAAGGAGAGAAAATAAGGACTAGAGAGATGGCTCGGGGGTTAAGAGTTCATGTTGCTCTTCCTAATGACCCTGGTTGGGTTCCTAGCACCAGTATCAGGTGGCTCACAACTGCCTGTAACTCTAGCTCTATGGGGATCTGATATCTCTCTTAATTCCGCTGGTATATACTCTCTCTCTCTCTCTCTCTCTCTCTCTCTCTCTCTCTCTCTCTCTCTCTCTCTCTCCTACACACACATACACACAGAAAATAAATAAATAAATAAAACAAAACTACAAAAACAAAACAAATAAAAAAATAATAAAAATAAATCTTAAATTAAAAGAAAATAAACAAATGTCAGAAAGCCAAATTCAAGCAACTGCTACTCAAAACGCGAAAATCAGATAGATTTGATCATTAAAAAATTCAATGGATAGGAGAAGAGAAAACAAGCAAAACTGTTTATGACCTGTGTGTGAGAGCAAAGGGCTGCTATCCTTAATATAAAGAACAAACACATGGCAATTAGAAGGAGAGCCAGACACGGGAGGCGGAGGAGTCCAAGGCAATCCACAACTGTAAGCTCCCTTCCAAAGTATAGACTGTAAACAACCAGGAAACTGGGGGAAAAAAATGTCAGTTTACCAGGATTCAAAGAAATGCAAATTAAGGCAAGATATTTTTCATCTGTCAGAATTCTCAAAATAGATTATATTCTCTTTCTAAAGGGGAAGCAAACTTTCACAGAGTGATGTCAGATCCCGGGGAAAATAGTGTTTTTCTCATCTGGAGATGAATTTAAATTGCTTCCTATAGAACTGGTTCAGAATGTGTGCTCTCAAAGCCCTACAGTGCTTATACATTTTGACTAAATAATTCTTTTCTGATGAGTTTAACTTCATTCTTGGAGATTCAGGCAATTGATTCATATTTATTTCAGTATAAAGAATAAAGTAAATGGCCGATCATTCAGAATTGATAAAGAAGTTATGGCCTATCTATGTACTGATACACCCATGAGAAATGATGTGTTGCGGAACTCTTTAACGGGGCAGCAGAGACAACTCAGTCTATAACCTGTAACATGCTTGCTGCAGGCCTGTAAAAGGCCAGCAATGGTGGTGCTTGCTGGTAACCCCAGCTCTGGGAAGTAAGAGACAAACAGATCCCTGGGGATTGCTGGCCAGACAGAATTGCCTACTTTATGAACTCAAGGCCACCTGTCTCAAAAGACAAGGTGAATGGCCCTGAAGAATGACACCTGAGATTGGCCTCCAGCCTCTACAGAGGTGCACACCTGCACAGGCACATGCAGTCACATGAACTTACATACATACATACATACACACACACACACACACACACACACACACACACACACACGTGTGCGCACATGCACACATGTGGACATGTACATGCACATGCACACACATAACCTGGAAGACCACTGGCATATTATTAATTGTGTTGAAAACAGATCTAAAGAGGTCAACTACACAGAAAACCTCCAGGATCATATGACAAAATGTTATTAATGAGTTTATTTTGACTTCAAAGGGTTTAAATTTATTTTTATATGCTTCTGTATTTTTTGAATTGTTCTGTGATGGTAATAACTTTATCTTCACAATACAGTCAAACACACATTCGTGAGGTGTATCCCTGTAGGACATTTTAAGATCGTGAGTGACAGGCTTTGCACTTCATAATATATTACTAGAAATAATGATTGTCACAATTTTGCTTTGTATGCAAAACTGTTCTGGAATAGTTGAGGTGTTTGTTGTCACTGTGATCCACAAATCTGCACTCACTGAAAGATCTTTTTGCTAAAGTTAAGCTTAACAAGTGTCTTTCAAGTGCTTTGATGGGCTTGAGATCATGACAAGACTCTCCTAAAAAACCCAGAGCCGGGGAACGAGTTCCACTGAGCAGCCCAGAATCCCTACTAGGTGGAAAAGGAGCGTGGAAGCAGCTGCACCCAGAGGACTGGACCCAGTTCACCATGGGGCAAGTTACACCAGCCCCTTCACCGTCTGCTTGGTCGGCAGCCAACTTCTCCGTGTGACATGAATAATGAAAAAACTATGTGCTTAAGAATTTTATCTTCAGGTGTTCTCTGACCCGAGAAACTTTGCAAGCCAGAGGTCAAATTTTAAAGAGAAAGACTGATTTCGAATCTGAGGTTAGCTTGAATGTTGCTTCAGTCTTCGAAGAATGTGTTAGGTCAACATTTTGGCTATGGCCCCAAGCTGGTGAGACTTCTACCTTGGATTAGACAACTGCATGGCAGTGAATAATTCTCTAGAAATGTCTTTTTGGGTCGTTGCTTGAGTCATCATTAGTCATGCACAAATATGAGAAAACATGGGCCACATTCCATAGTCAGCTACAATGTGTTTGTTGGTGTGTGTGTGCACATATGTATCACATACAGAAAGCAAACAACAGGGCTGACAATGTAGCTTAGCTGGTAAAGTGTCTGCCTAGCATGCCTGGATCCCCGGGGTTCAATCCCCAGTGCCACATAAACCAGACACAGTGGTGCATACCCATAATCCAACACTGGGCAAGTTGAAGCAGGTGTATCAGAAGACCAAAATCATCTTCCTCACAACAAAAAGAGTTCAAGGACAGCCGGGGATGTCTGATGTCCTGTCTCAAATAATGGAAGAAAAAGTAGGTGGAGGGAGGGAGGGAGGGAGGAAGGGAGGGAGGAAGGAAGGGAAAATAAAAAAAAAATATGTTGTGGGATGTCTTTCTGTATGCTGTGAACATGTGTTGCTTTGATTAGTTAATAAAGAAGCTGCTCTGACCAATGGTGTGTCAGTTATAGCCAGGCAAGAAATCCAAGAGAGAGACAGGAAGAAGAAAGGCAGAGGCAGAGGAGAGACACCAGCTGCTGCCTATGGAACAGCAAGATGCCAGCCGACCGGTAATGCCATGGCCATGTGGCAACTTATAGATTAATAGAAATGGGTTAAGTTATAAGAGCTAGCTTACAAGAAGCCTGACCCTTGCAAGAAGTTGATAATTAATATAAGCCTCTGTGTGTTTACTTGGGACCAAGTGGCTGTAGGACATGGGTGGGAGAGATTCGTCTCAACCATGGGGCTGGGCAGGACCAAAGACACTTCAGACTTACAGAAACAGACTGTACAAGTCTCCAACTGACCAGATGATAGGGTTCCTGCTATCCTGAGATGTTGAGTAATCAAAAGAGACTTTAAAGACCATGGCTATACAGTACAATTTCTTTTATAAAGACAGAATAAACCACATGATAAATCTACATTTAAAAATCCATTTTCACCTGGGTGGCACACACCTTTAATCCCAGTGCTCAGGAGGCAGAGGAACACTGATTACTTGCTTGCTCTAAGGCTCATGTTTAGCAATCTTTCTTTATACAGCCCAGGCCCACCTGCCTAAGGATGGTACTGCCCATAGTGGGCTGAGCCCTCCATCAGCAATCAAGAAAACACCCCGCCCCCCCAACAGGCCCACAGACTAATTTGGTGGAGGTAATTTCTCAATTGAGGTTCCCTCTTCCCCAGTTGTTAGGTTGACAACCAAGATGAGCTAGAATGGTGTTCAATGTTAGAAGAGAGAGGAGGTGAAGAACTGTGGAATTAGCCCTGTGTGTTTGTTTCCCTGCTGGAGACCAAGGAAGAACCATCACAAAGTTCACTAAAAATACCTTGAGAACTTCTCTCCCAAACAAGGAAATTGCTCTAGAAATCATCACGTTTTCTTCCTAGTAGATTATTCTTAATAGCATGCAGTTCTGTGATTTTTTTTCTCATGTTTGAATGAAATAAGACAAAGAGCTGACACTTCTCTAGAGTTCCCTTCCCTTCTTGCTATTACCTTGATTTCCTACATTAATTAATTAATAAGCCAATTAATTAAGACAGTGTCTCATGTAGCCCATGGTGGCCTCAAAATCAACATGTAGTTGAAGATGACCTTGAACTTCTGATTCTCTTGTATTCATCTCCTCAGTGCTGGAATTACAGGTATGCACCACCATGCCTTGTTTATGTGGTGCAGGGGAAAGAACCCAGGCCTTGGTGGATGCTGGAGGAGAACTCTACCCTCAGAGCCATATACCCAGCATCCTTGTCTCTTTAATGAGAAGGAGTTGTGAGCTCACATACGTGTCTCCTCTCATTTCTCTCGATCACTGCTTCCTGTAGCCTCCCAATCAGAGTTTCCTGAATCTTCACAATGCACCTCTCATTAATTAGCCTGGTTTTCAGTTCTCTGCTCTTGGACCATCCTTCATGGCCCACAAGCAGCACTAGACACAACTATCCCCTGCTATTTCTTGATGTCTTTTGCAATGACTACCACGCCCACTCTTTCAAGGTTTCTTCCTTCCTTACCATTACCAGCCAATCAGGATAGACTCTTACCTTGCCTCCCCAAACTTCACATACTACTGGAAAAGGTAACAGAGGAACACAGCCTTCCTTTCCATTCTGTGTCTTTTATGTCTTGATTGTATCTGAGATTTCTGAGGTATAGGTTCACCTTTGTATGTGTGTGTGTGTGTGTGTGTGTGTGTGTGTGTGTGTGTGTGTGTGTGTGTGTATGTGTGTGTGTTTTAGTCCACACCGTATTTTCTATTTGCAGAGCTTCTCTGAAAACTTTTTTTTGCACAACTTTAATTTTTGAGAACATCATACATGTACATAATGAAATATGACCATATCTACCCCTCACAACTTCATGTCTTTGTTGTTGTTGTTGGTCTGCTTGTCTGTTTAAAAGCACTAAGTACTGTGGCTACTGCCCATCTGTGCCTGGGTATGTGATTCCCTGAAGCATGGGAAACCCAGCAGTGGACACATCTCAGAAAAGAAGGATTCCCCTTCTATCAACAAATATTCACTGCCCGTCTGTGTGGGGTCTGGAGATAAGCCACGTCATCCATTCCAGGATTGCTGGCTTGGCCGTGTACAGATCATGAGCGGGTAACTATAGGTGTTGTGAGCTCGTGACTGCAGTAGCAATGGCATACACAAAAGACAGCATTTCAGAGTCCTCCTCCCCACCTGCTGGGTCTTCCACATTCTTCTGCCTCCCTGAACTCTTCTGTGAAGTCTAATCATCTCCTAGTTTGGTTACAGACTCTGACATCTGAAATGTCCTTAGATACCATCAATCCAGTTATCTCCAGAAGTAAGAAGATGAAGGCAGGCAGTAGTGCCCTGTGGACTGATATGAGTGACTCAACATGTGCTCCTTGTCCATCTGATGAGGTGCTGAGCACTTTGCATGTACCATCACATTTGACATTTACAACTCAGTGAGTTGTGTGTTGGTCTCATTTTAGTAAAAGAAGAAGACTGAAGCCGAGGAGTGTCTTCTTCTCCTCCTCCTCCGAGGGCACAGGACATAAATGATGAAAGTTCTGATCAAGCCAATGTCCCTCATAGTTATAAAGCACTTGCCTGACATGTTTCATTAATAAGCAATGGATTGGTATCGGAAACCCATTTTTCCGTAGTGAAGCCTTTCTGTAGTGGGTCTGTCTCCTGGCATGCTGACATTGGTATATGGAGCCGATCCCGGTGGTGACAGTTGTGCTGGTGGATCAGCTGTTCCCACAGCCCTCATCTATTCTGCATGATTTAGGAATAATATCTTCATAGCAAGGTCAACAAGCCTTTTGTTTACACGCTGGAAAACCACCATTCTCCAGAAGCTGGATGATTTCAACAGTTCTGTCATATAAGGACTTCAAGGTGGCTGTCACATGGATGCATACTACATGGGGCTGTTTATACATAAACATGCACGGAGATTACAGAGCAGTCCAGTGCAGCCCGAGAAGACAATCAGGAAAGTTTTTCTTTTCTTGCATCACTCAAAAAGTCATTTACTCTTTTTAATGACAGAACAATCTGTGTATTTTTGCAGTCACAGTAAGTAGCATTTGAAAGCAATGAGATAACATCAATAGAAGCACAGTATGCTAATGCAAAATTAATGAGCAAGATGGCAGTCTCCTTTCTAGGCAAATAGTGCTTCGTAATACAGTACGCCCTCTCCATTAAGTCTCGTCTCAGGAGCCAGAGAGTATGAGTATTATGGAGGAGGTGTGGGCTCAGTGCTGTGGGAGTGACTCGAGAAGATCACTGTGATTGATAGACAGGGGCTGCACATGGGAGCGAATACCTAGGCACTGAAAAGAGCACATCACTCTTTTTAAACTTGCTCCTTGATTGTCTCACAGGTCAGCAACATCGTTGAAAAGTAACTGGTGTGACTGATTTGCATTTAGCAAGATAAAGTAAGTAACTCAGTAAAAACAAGGTAGATATGTCAGTGAGAAAGCACTGTGAACACCACTCTGAATTTGATGTATATTCAATGATCGTCTGGGCCAGCAGCATGTATACAACTCTAGCCTTGCTTGCTACAGAAGTGATCACGTCGCCACCGGGCTAAGCTTCAGATTTCTCTGCCCAGTGTAGAGATCCACATTCTTAATAGATACCGAGCTAAATAAACACCAAAGGGCTACACTGCACGTTCAGACACAGTGGGTTGGCTCCTGGAACTGTAAGAAGCCGGCGGTGGAGAGGAGGCTGCAAACTACAAACCGCATGAGTTGCATACAAATCATGTGTGGCCTCAGAGTAAGTCGTCAGCCATGGTGGGTGTGGCGTTCTGCTCTGGCGTGGATGTCATCTTTTCCAAATGTTTGTTGAAGTGTAGCTGCCATTGTCAGTGCTGAGATTAGGAATCATGAAGGGCCGCGGGAGTGGCTTTCTCACAAATGGGTAATGACATCATCAAATGGATTCATCAGAAAGGGAAGAGTTCCCACCTTCCTTCTCCTGTGTCCCAGCCTTTCCCTGTGATAGGACCCAGCAAAAGGCCTTGGCAGAATGCAGCATCTTGATCTTGAATGTTCCAGACTCTTGAGCTGTGAGAAAGCAAACGTACTTTGTATGTAAATTACCCAGCATCCAGCATTCTGTTATAGCAGGACAGAGCAGTCTGAGACAAGCACATGAAGAACTGTCGTATGTACTCCGTTCAGACTGCACATATCCTGGAGAGGGCTGCTGGGTGGAGCTTGCCTTGATGACCACCCGGTCTTCTTCAACAGAGTTCACAGAGAAAGGTACTGGACATTGTTAGTTGAGGTGCTCAAGGGCTTTGAAATGCTTTTGTCAAAGTTTTACATGGAAATCATAGGAAACACAAAAATGGCATGTATGGACACAAGCAACAGACAAAGAGTTTTTGACAGTCCTGCCTGCAGAAGAGTTAGCTTTGTGGAGTGGAGTCTCTTAGTGGCTGGAGGCAGAGTGGGAGGCGACATTAGTCAGCTAGAGGCATCCTTGGCTAGCCGAGGTCTAGACGCAGTCATTTGCTCATTTCTCTGTAATAAAGATGAGTCCATGAATATCTTGCTTATCCTAAAACTAAATTATTGTATGACTGCTGAGTTTAAATGTCCTTGAAGTCTAAGATAAATAATCCACATAAAAACATACACATGAGAGCCGAGGAGAACAGGTCAGCCGGTAAAATGCTTGCCCTGCAAGAGCAAGGACCTGAGATTGATCTCCAGAAGCCACAGGAAGAGCTGGGTATAGTAGCACACACTTGTAATAACATGGATCCCTGGAGCTCACCAGCCAGCCACTCTAGCATAGTCAGCAAGCTCCAGGCCAGTGAGAGACCCTGTCTCCCCAAAACAAGATAGATGGCTTCCGAGGAATGATATACAAAGGTGATTTCTGGCTCCCACACATGTGTCCATACAAGTGCAGGCACATCTGCACATACACATGCATTCATATGAACATACACATAGATACACACACAACAAAAATTAATAAAACTACCACAATCAATTCTAGTCATAGTTCTGTAAAAATTTTTTTTGCTCTCAAAACATCTTTTGCCTTCATATACTGATAAACAGAAAATAGTTGTTACCTGAGAAGTTACCAGTCTGTTGTTTCAAGACCTTTGACGCTATGCAAAGTGTTAATATCAAGCTGAAAGAAGACTTTATTAGGTGCTACTTATACTTATAGCTACTTTACTTACATAGGTAAAGAACCATTTCTTTGGCATCAAAGGTGGTATGCTCCAAGTTGCCAAAATGGGCATGGGCATGTGCCTCCGCTGGTAGACTGCTCACCTAGCATTCACGCAGCACTACAACCTCCTGCTTGGTACACAGATCTCTTCCACTTCTCCTCCCACCCGCCAACGAAGGGATGTTTAACCTCAGGTTAGACATCTCAGGACGAGGCCCTTTCTCCTCCTGCAGATACAGTATTCTCTCTTTGCAGATCTCGCTGAGATTCTTCGAAGTGATTGTGAAGAGACTGCTCTGGAAACACAAAGTCTGAAGTACGTAGAGACAAAAAAAAAAAAAATTGGGGGCTAAGGAGATGGATGGCTTGATGATATGACAAGAACCCGAGAAGCAGGCTGTGTGGAGACGGAGAAAGAATGAAGAGGCAACCATGATCAACCTTGAGATCACAAGAGGGAAAAAAAAAAAACAACAACACAAAAACAGAAGAGGAGAAATTGCCGAGGCAAGAGAAGATGAAATCAGTGTAGCAGGACAGAAGTCAAAGCCATTAAAAGAAGGCGAGTGAGCAAATGCTGCAGATAATAAACCAGAAGGTCTCTCGGACTCTTCTGGGTCTGATCTTCATGGAGTGACTTAATTATCTTGTCAGATGTCGATTCTAGACCATCAGATGTAGCGAGGTGTGCATCCCAGGGAGTGATCACACTCTGTTGCAGAGCAGAAACGGTTTCTTATTTACAACTGCAGTTTGTCTGTGTTACCGAGGCACAGTACATAGCCAAGCATTTCTCCTACCAATGTTAAATGTTTGAATATGACAATGTAGTTCCCTGATATAAATGCATATTGTCTCCAATGAGGATTACACTGAGGCTGTCGATGTATCGCGTGGACTTGTTTTTGTTTGTTGTTTTGTTCTCTGAGACAGGGTCTCCTGGTCTTGAACTCCTTATCTTCCTGCCTCAGCCTCTGTTCTGCAGCCATACATGAGCACACCATACCTAACTGTGTGCTTTTACAGGACTGGTTCCTGAGAGTTTCCGTGTAGACTGAATGATGAATGTAACGCTGAGAGAAGAGGCCCAGGGCTGTCACAAGTCATCAGAGAACAAGGCTGTTGATTATTTCATGTTAGCACGTACTGGGCATTTCCTGATATCAGAGAGTCTCTCATCATGATAGTTTGCCGAAGTGGTAACTCTGTCCACTGCAGGGCTTCCACTAACATGTTGCAAGATGTCACAGTCCAGAAATAAGGAGCTTCCTGTGGCATCCGAGGTGATTTCCTACCTCTTGTTACCTGGCATATAAATCTCAGCATGTGACTAAGTCATTTACTTTGTTCTATATGGATAAAAATGCTGTTTGCAGGAGAAGCCTGAGGTGACGGGTGGTTTAATTTGAGGAGTTTCATCAAGCATCTCTCAGAAGCAAAAACTGAAAGGCTCCCTCTCTTCGTTCACCCTGCTGCTGCACAGCCCTGCCACTGTCGAGTCGCCAGCGCCATGCCTGACCCTCCATGACGGGCTGCAACCTGCAAACTGTGAGCTGAACCCTTCCTCCCGCCAGCTGATTCTTGTCAACTGTCTGGGCACAGCACAGAGAAAGTAACTAACACACGGCGTTACAGCTAGGGGAACGCCTGACACCCATCAGTCTTGTCAACTGTCTGGGCACAGCACAGAGAAAGTAACTAACACACGGCGTTACAGCTAGGGGAACGCCTCACACCCATCAGTGCTGACTTTCTCTCCTGCTCCAAACTGGCCTTCCTCTAAAGGGCATGCAGAGGCTGAGAGCAGTAGCAATGTTACCATTGTCTCTCCAACTCTTCAGCCTGTGTTTTTTGAGGTTCAGTTCCTTCTCATGGGCAGTCCCCCCGCCAGGACAGCATGTGACTGTGCTCATGCTCAGAGCCCTGTGCTCAGAACAGTCATGACTTGGTCTCATGTTCTGCTGCTGTCACAAGGGCATTCTAAATCATTGTTGGAATGATCCCTGTGTCTCCATTTTGGTTTGGACTCCACAAACTGTGTAACTGGTTTAGGCTAGAGAACATTCCCAGGGTGACAGAGTCTTGCCCTATGTGCAAAAATAGCTCTTGCCTCTGCATTACAAAGGGATGGACCAGGAGTAAATTATAGCCAGACTAGCTGTTTGTGGGGGAAAGTAAAGAGAGTGAGCTAGACTCTGAGAACTCTGATTTCTGGGGTGAGGGAAGGACCACAGGATCAAACAAAGTTAGTTACTTTCTTCCTGCCCTGACAGACACCTGGCAGAAGCAGCTTTGGGAAGGAAATGTTTATTTTGGATCACTGTTGGAGGGGACAGTCCAACATGGTTACAGAAGCATGAGTCAGCTGGTCACATGGTGTCCTCAGTCAGGAAGCAGAGAGATGAGTGCTGGTGTTCAGTTCACTTTCCCCTTTCCAGTCAGTCTGGGACCCCAAACTGTGCAATGGTCTCTTGGGTGATTCCAGATTCTGTCCACATGACAATGAATATGATCCACCATATCTGCCAAGGTTTCATTGGTCAGGGAAGGCACCCAGGGAAGTGGGAATGACTATCTAAGTGTCTTCTTTCTCTACTTTGTGTTACATATTTGGATTCTCAAAATATACATATTCTCATATCCTTCTACACAAACCAAATAATACAGCTGCCAAAGGACCGAGATATTTTGGGACACATTTGTTTTTCTTACATTTTGTTGATGTCTAAACACAGTCCTTTTGAAATGAGCATTTGCTAGTTGAAGTTAATTTATTCACGGCTTTACATTGACTCTCTTCGTGGTGTTTATGACATAGGATGCAGAAGCCTGATTTCCAACATCTAAAAGCAAAACTCAAGGTCCTTCAGAGTCTGGGGGAGGCTGAGACCAGGTGAGAGGCTGAGACCAGGTGAGAGGCTGAGATCAGGTGAGAGGCTGAGATCAGGTGGGAGGCTGAGACCAGGTGGAAGGCTGAGGCCAGGTGGGAGGCTGAGGCCATGTTAGACGCTGAGACCAGGTAGGAGGCTGAGACCAGGTGGGAGGCTGAGGCCAGGTGGGAGGCTGAGGCCATGTTAGAGGCTGAGACCAGGTGGGAGGCTGAGGCCATGTTAGACGCTGAGACCAGGTGGGAGGCTGAGGCCATGTTAGACGCTGAGACCAGGTGAGAGGCTGAGACCAGGTGAGAGGCTGAGGCCAGGTGGGAGACTGAGACCAGGTGTGAGGCTGAGACCAGGTGGGAGACTGGGACCAAGTGAGAGGCTGAGACCAGGTGGGAGACTGAGACCAGGTGGAAGGCTGGGACCAGGTGGGAGGCTGAGACCAGGTGTGAGACTGAGACCAGGTGTGAGGCTGAGACCAGGTGGGAGGTTGAGACCAGGTGAGAGACTGAGACCAGGTAAGAGGCTGAGACCAGGAGGGAGGTTGAGACCAGGTGGGAGGCTGAGACCAGGTGGGAGGCTGAGATCAAGCTGGCGACGTTCAATAAACGTGTACTGTGTTTGGTCTAACAGCCTCCTAAGAAGTTTCTCACTGACACAGATTTACAAAGAATGGGGACCTGTGTTTACAGAATCTGTGACCCCTAATGCAGCCCCACAATTTGGGAGTCCACATGGAAGCCTATACCTAGGGATAGTTAGTCAAGAAGGGATGAGGCTCAAACTCAGGCACTTGGACTGATTTACACAGATTACATGTGTCGTGGTGACATTTAAAGCAATGGTGCTGTGAAATACAAGAAGATGCCTTTGGTCTGGAAAAGTTTTCAAAGACTTCGAATAGCAAGAAAAAGGCATCAAGATAGCGGTGCACGAGGGGCCTCCTCACAGCATATTGAAGCTTCCTTGTGTCTGAGTGGCAGTATTCTGGAAGAGACCCACAGGGAGAGAGGGGTGAAGTGTGCTTGGCTTTACAGCCCCTGAGACCTGAGCTAAGACTCCTCACCTTGACAATGGAACGGGGTGTGAATGGAAAGAAAAAGAACCCATGAAGGATTTTGCTTTTATTTTTCCTTTCAATTTCTTTTCAGACTGAAGAGCTGAAATAACATTACCTGGAGAAGTGTACTCTGGGATACCGTGCTCCAAGTCAGAGCAAAACAGCCAAAGACCTTGTTACTGTAATTTACAATTTTTTTGAGCATGCGTCCATAAACAAGACATTTGTATAAGTGCTGAAAATTTTAATTAAATGGCATGAAACCTGCTGCAATGTATCTGGTGCCCTTTTCCTGTCTGGTGTTGTCATTAGTAATTAAAATCTATTAAACTCCCATGTGAGGCTCGAGTCCTTTTAGGAGAGAAATGAAAATTGTTTTTAGACATAGTGCTTAATTGGGAGATAAAAGTAGTTTTCTTCAGGGAAGGAAGACAATTTGGAAGCGAGTGCGAGCCAGGGAGTGGGTATTACCATAAAATTCAGAGAAACACTGAATGGTGGTTAAAGTCAATTCCTTGAAATCACCCCCCCCAACACATACACACACACACACACACACACACACACACACACACACACACACACACACACATCATTTCTAATTTAAAAGGGGGAGTGAGGTTTTACTTTGGAATCCTGACAAGCCAACAGGAGCCTGGGAACCGGTTTGGAAAATGGAGAGAAAGTTAGTTGTGTTGCTAGGCAACAGATTTCTGAGCTGAGCTCTCCTTTCTTAAGGACTGGTGTGATGCTTTCATTCTGCAAATAGTCACTATTTATTTACCATTCCTTGTGAATCAGAGTGACTGTTCTCAGAAGATGAGACTTACCAAGCTGGAGGAAGCACAATGCAGCCAATTAGAATATGGTTAGGAGGCCAAAACTTGGGTGCACAGTAAGTATTTACTGTGTTGAAAAAAATAGCTGCTGAATAATGCCACTTGGACGGAAGTGCATTCCATATCCCAATATTATTCCTAATTAGAGCTTCCTTTCTTAGAGAGTTGTGGATGACCAATAAAAATTTATTGTACCAATGAAAATGGCTCACTGAAGACAAATGGCTTTCAGACTGACTAAAAGGCCACCCTGGGTTAAAGGACATGATGTATGCACAAGGTCATGCCCTATGTTAAAGGTCATGACGTGTGTGCAAGGGCACACCCCATGTTAAAGGATGTGTATGAGGCTGTGCCTCACAAGACATTGTCCTCCCATGCCATTCCTTTACACACACAAGGTGGGGCGCTGCCTGTTTTGGGATGCAGGTTCCAACCCTCCAATGAAGGGGCGGGAGGGGTAAGATGAGACTGTAGGTGATGGACGGACAGGAGTTGGCTAGCTACTCAGTTCTCTTTCCGGAGAATTAGACTTCGAATTGGAGGAAGCGAAGGAATGCACTTCCAGCCCTTGAGAGAAAGGGGAGGATTTGATTAATGCACAGGAGGGAGAGAACCGGTTTTGAGAAAGGAATCTTTGATCAATGGGATGAAGGGGGCTCTTCCAGCCCACCCCTATCCCAGCCGCTTTGAAAGAATAAAAGGAACCTAAGTCAGGGCACAGCTGTTGTTATTTAAAAACAAAAGCGAAGAGAGAGAAGAAAAGGACAAGGAGAACTGCAGATATCTTCTCAAGGGGTCATGTGGAAGGAGGAAGGGCGGAGTCTGTCAGAGCTGGCCTCAGAGCTGGGGGACAAAGTCGAGGCTTCTATTGGGGTGCCTACAGTTCTGGAGGAGACGAAGAGACCGTGACACAGACCTAGGCACGTGTCTGGGAGATGGAGATGGGACTGCCAGGTCTGTGCATGGGGACTGGCTTTTGTCACATGCCTGCTGTGTGCAGGCTTTCCCCTCTATGCTCCTCTCTTAATTCTTCTTAAAGCTTTAATTACAAAATGTGAACCCAACACGCTATGTTGTGGCTATGTCTTCATGGCTAGATGCTCTTGACATCTGTTTTTTATTTTTTATTTTATTTTTTTTTTTCTTTTTCGAGACAGGGTTTCTCTGTGTAGCTTTGCGCCTTTCCTGGAACTCGCTTTGGAGACCAGGCTGGCCTCGAACTCACAGAGATCCGCCTGGCTCTGCCTCCCGAGTGCTGGGATTAAAGGCGTGCGCCACCACCGCCCGGCCTGTTTTTTATTTTTAAATTAGCATACAAAGCATTCCTTATGGCATTTTCATGCCTAAGTTTTGTTGACCTTCCTCACCCCTCTTCTCCCCTGTCCCTCCGTGTCCTTGTGCGTTGCACACTCTCTAGAGGCTCCTTCCACTTTCAAGTCGTGTGTCCTCTTGCCTGCCTCCGTTTCCTCAACCCTGCTTTCTTTCCTCACGTGTTCTCTTTTCCAGGGTGACAGCCTATACCCACACTCACCTCCACCTAGATACACACAGGATCCACATATGTGAGAGAACTTGTGGTATTTGAAATGTTTGCGTCTTGGAAATTTGTTCAATATAGTATTTTCTGGATTTATGTTTGCTTGCAAATCTCGTTTTTTTCTTTCCAGCTAAATAAAACTCCATTGTGTACATACGCCTTCTTTTCTTTATCCATTCATCAGCTGATGGACATCTGTGCTGGTTCTACCTTCTGATTATTGTGAACAGAACAGCAATAAGCATGGATGCACAAGTGTCTCTGTGATAGAGTCTAGAGATCCTTGCGAATGTGCCCTGGAGTGGAAGAGTTGGGTCCTATGGCAGTTCTAGTTTTAGTTTCCTGAGAAATCTCCATACTGATTTCCATAATGGCTATACTGGTTTGTACTTCCACCAGCAGTGAGCAAGGACTTTCCCACATCCTTGCCAGCATCTGTTATCATCTGTTTCCTGATGACATGAGATCTCTATTATAAACAGAACAATTTCCCTAGAACCTCATAATGTATGAAGCTGCAGAGAGAAAAGTGGAGATGCTCTGTCCCCATCTGAAGGGCTGTCAGGCAGATATGCTCAGGAGGGTGAGCACCTCATCCCACGTGCTCGGGCCCAGCATCATCCCAACCGTGAAGGGAAGGCAACCTCAGTTCTTCCTGCCAGCTCCTTGCAGAAGCGTACTTGTTCCTTGACTCTCTGTTTGGGGTGTAAATGTGAGCGGCCAGGGGTCCCACCTCTCCTTCTGAGCCTCTGTGGAGCATAGTGCAGGTGGGCAGGACCTTCTGTGGTTTCTGTGAAAACAACAAAGGATAAAGTACAGGAGTTCCTAGTGGCTAACACACCCTCGGCATTTTTCTCTTGGGCTTGCTGTTGTGTGTTGATTCACATGAGTGTGTATGTGTTTGTGAGTATATATGTGAGTGTGTGCATTCTCGTGTGTGAGTGTGCATGTGTGTGTGAGTATATATGTGAGTGTGTGCATTCTTGTGTGTGAGTGTGCATGTATGTCTTAGTTAGGGTTTCTATTGCTATGATAAACACCATGACCAAAGCAACTTAGGTAGGAAAGGGTTCATTTGCCTTACACTTCCACATTATAGACCATCACTGAAGGAAGTCAGGACAGGAACTCAGTCAGGGCAGGGACCTGGAGGTAGAAGCTGATACAGAGGCCATGGAAGGGTGCTGCTTACTGGCTTGCTCCCAATAAGCCTGATTTCTTATAGAGTCAGGACCACCAACCTGGGGTAGCCCCACCCACAATGGGCTGGGCCCTCTCGTATCAATTACTAATTAAAAAAATGCCCTGCAGACTTGCCTACAGCCTGATCTTCTGGGCACATTTTCCTAATTGAAGTTCCCACCTCTTGGATGACTTTAGCTTTTATCAAGCTGACATAAAACTAGCTGGAACAATGTGTGAATGTGTATGTTGGTGTGTGTTCATATATGTGAGTGTATATATATGTGAATATTCATGTGTGTGAGTATATGTGTTCATGTGTGAATGTGTGAGTGTTCATGTGAGTGTATCTTCATGTGTCTGAGTGGATATGTGGGTAAATGTTCCATTGTAATGTGTACGATTGTGTTATGTGGGTATGTGTTCATGTGTGTGATTGTATATGTGAATATGTGATCATTTGCACGTTTGTTTATGTGTGTTCCTATTTGGTTGTGTGTTCCTGCCTGCCTGTGTACATGAGAAGCTAGAGGTCAACCTTAAGTGTCCTCCCTTGGGTGCTGTCTACCTTGATTTGGGGGGACATGGTTTCTCATTGGTCTAAAGCTCACCGACTAGGTTAGACTGGCTTGCCAACAAGCCCCAAAGAACTTCCTGTCTCTGCCTCCCCAGTGCGAGGATTACCACGTGCCACCACGGATAGTGTTTTACCGTGGGGTCTGGGGATTGCATTCAGGTCCTCCAGATTGTGCAGCATGCACTTTACTGGCTGCACCAGCTCTCCAGCCCTTCTTAAGCTTTTTCTTATGTCCTGAATATTTTGACCTCAAGTTTTCAAACGTTTAATGAACTTCCAAGCTCTCCAGTTACATTGTGTGGTATTTGGAATTTCCTTTCCACTCTGCCACTTAGATGGAGGAGGTGTGTTCGCATGGCTGCACACCTGTCTAGTGAAATGCGTGAGTGGGACTGTCACATTGGAAGGCTCTTGGTGATAAGGACTTGCCATTGCTAATTGCTGCTTGTCCTTCTAGGATTTTCTTAGAAAATGTCCAAGTTCCTGGAAGGATGCGGGTCACAGCTGCCAGTCAGAGCCATCTGCAGGGTAGGAATGAGGAGTGCAGGGAGAGCAGCCTCCTTGATTAGCACCCCTGTGACTCTTGACTAGGAAGTACTCCCTAGCCTGATTCCAAGTGTGTCCCTGGGGGTCAGGGAACTTCTTTGACGTAGAAGATGTAGACAGAGTCCAGATTCCACAGTAAATCCCATGGGCGGCACCGGGGCTTGGTTCTGATGATTCTTAGCTGGGACTCCTGGCCAAGCTGGCCAGCTTTCCCCCCAGGACCTATTGGCTAGCTTCATATGGTTTTCCACTCTGCTTTGTGGGGCATCACCTGTCAGGACACTGCTGTGAAGGCATCAATCAGCCAGGGCCCTCAGCTCTTTATCTCCACTGAGCATCTCTGGCTGCAAAGACCTCTGGTTCATAACCAGATGTATCGACCAGAACTGTCTGGGGGCTGGCCCTAATGGATACACCGAATAGAGTTAGCCATTAAGCATGGAGCTAAATAGTTCATTTTCTTCCATGAGACAGAATAAGATCGCTCCAAGGAACATTTGGTATTGAAATCACAATAGCTAAAATGCCACAGAACTTAAAAAAAAATTAAGTTTTCAGAATTGATTATAATATTTCTAAAGAGATTCTTTACCTTTTCACAAAATCAAACTTTGCACTTGGACTTGTCAAGCACCGGCTTTTAGAGAAACCTGTTTTTATGGCTCTGTCTGATTAATGGAAAGAGTCCTTTTCTTCACCGTAATAAAAACCAGGCTGTCTTACGGTGCCCTTCGAAATAGAAATCAAGAGATGATTTGAGCAGAATATTAACACTGCTCTTTTAGACTTCTGGGTTTTCTCCTCTTTTAATAAACTAATTTAAAGCTGATCTCTCTAAAATGCAATCTGCATTTGTGGAAATGTGAGTGTTTATCACAGGGTTCGGTGGTGATCTCCTGACACTCCTTATTCAGGGAGAGCCGAGGAAAGGCAGGCAAGCAACCATCTTCTTTTGTGCACTGTGCGTGCTTGAATGAGCCAGATGGATGCGTGATTAGATGAATTTGGGCTTCTCAGTCACTTTATTGCAGCTATTGTTACACTTGAGAATTCATGGGGTGTAATTTTTAATTCAAGAACAGAGTGGATCTCGTCTTTGGGATGGTTTCTCAGTTTCCAGTGATAAGGTCTTTTAGAATAAGGCCGTGATCTCAGAATAGAGCACGGCTTCTTTTACTATACATTGATTTGGTTTAACCCCACCCTACAGGAAATCTTAACACTTCTGTTAATTAGGGTGTTTCCCAGCAGCTCTGAGGCTCTGAAGCTCAGCAGGTATCAGAATTACTTTAATATCTGCACCTTTAAAATCCCCTGTGAGGCAGGAGCCTGAGCTGGACTGCTGACCTTCATCAGTTTACTCTACCAAACACTGTTTCTATCATTCCCTGGTCTCCTGTGCAAGAGCCTTTGGGGATATTTCCCCTTCATCATACCCCTTTCTCACAGCATTTTAATACTTCTCACACACTACAAAAATCCCTACCACACTTCATTGTGTGCGCTCTGCCCTGTGGCTCCCGGGTAGCCTTCAACCTCGAGTCCACATAGTTGAGCTTGGGTACAAAAGAGGTAGCCTGCCAATGAATGGAAACAAAGTGGTAACAGGAGAAAAAAGGACCAGACAATAGGAGGAATGGTGATGTCTGAAAAGAGCCCAGGAGATAATTTCTTCAATGGTATAGCCGCCATAAGTTGCCAGGGCTCTTGTAAGTAACCCTTTACACACACTACCATAAGCAACCCTAATTCAACTTACTGAATCACACACACAAAGACCTGGAAGTTGAAAGGAAACTAGTTGGGAAGAGGAAGAGGTTCAATGGGAATGGAGGAGTGATGGGAGGCTAAAGAGGGTGAATGTGATTGAAATACATGACATACCTGTATGACTACATCACAGTGAAACTCAAGGGCCAACAAGACAGCTAGGTGGGAAAAGGCAGTAGCCACCAAACCTGATGATCTGAGTTCATTCTCTGAGACCTACTTGGTGAAAGGAGAGAATTGGCTCCCACAAGTTGTCATCCTGACCTCCATGAGAACACACACATACACACACATACACACACACACACACACACACACACACACACACACACACACACGAATAAGAATAAGAAGAATAAGAATAAGGAAAAAGAGAAGAAGGAGGAGAAGGAGAAGAAGAAGATACAGAAGCAGCAGCAGCAGCCATGCTTCAGCTAAGGGGGAAAACGAAGTTTCTGAGGTTACAGATTGCTCTAAAGATCTTACTGTGACTCACAGAATTAGCCCAACAAACTTTAGCTGACCAATACCCTCACCTTACAATGCAGGGATTATGAGGAAAGTGTCTACAGGAAGTTGAGTGTGACTGGCCCATGGCCAGACAGCCAGAAAGGAAGGATCTAGGAACTGAACAAAAGGAGGTTGGTCCTGGCAGCCATGGTCACCCCCATGTGTCCTCTACATTTACACTACAATTGTTCACTTTCCCCTGACAGCTCTCTTCCCCTGGGACAATCCCCTGGAAATCCCCAGTGCTTACCACTTGCATCAGTTTTTTTTTTTTTTTCAAATTATCCTTTTTGGAGTCCTTGGGTGCTATTGCCTCATTTTGGGTATTTCAAGAACTCCTTAGGAATATCATCTAAAACTCAGATTTGAGCTGGGGATGTTGCTCAGAATGCTTGCTCAGCATACGGGAAGATCTAAATTTCATCCTCAACACCATATAAACTGAGTGCAGTACCACACCCTTATAATCTCCACACTCTAGAGGAAGATGCAGGAAGATCAGAAGTTCAAGTCATCCTTGGCTCATCAATTGTTCCAGGCCAGCCTAGAATACATGAGACCCTGTCTCAAAAAACAAACAAACAAAAAAACAAAAAACAGATCTCAGTTGTCAATACTTGAGAAAGGAAGATTGGGATGTTCTAAGAGGGGTCCTGAGATCTAGCAGCGCTCTTGGTCACTGGTCATTGTCCTTAGCATCTCTGACACTCTTGCTCTTGGTGGCCCCCTTCCACTGGAGAAGCACTGTACTTTGTTTGCCTGTATTCCTGGGCTTTTCTACTGAAAACTCCCTCCATAATGATTCTTCACCCTTGACAGTCCAAAAACAAACAAACAAACAAACAAAGCAAAACAACAACACTCACTAGCTACACTCCCAGAAGTGGTAGTGTTCCTTTTGGAGGGCATCTCAACAATCATCTTCTGATTAGCAAATCACCCATGCTCTTTAGTACAGAAGCAAGAACTTTTATGTATGCATTATGCTTACACTATTTTATTTGCACCTTTCTTAATTAGGTTAATTACTAAAATATGTGCAAGGCAATGATATTTTAAAAGTGAGGAACGATTTACAAAGGGAAAACTTGGACTAGAAAAACATGATAGGTCTGGGGGGGGGGGTAGCTCAGTGGTAGGTAGCATGTGCTTAGCATGTACAGAATGTTGGGTTGGGTCTCCAGAACCAAAGTAAATGTATAGATACACAAGATCCAGGTGGGGGTGAATTTACACCAAATGTGTGTTGTGTAATCCAATATACATTGCTAGACTTGAACAGATCAGTCCATGCACTTCCTTCTTTAACTTTTAAAAAATGTTTATTTAGTAATTCCTTAACTCCATCTGTATTGTAGCCTATGAACTTTCTAGCAATTTAAGCAAACAAGCAAAGTGATCAGTGCCATGATTCTTCATGATAAAGCACTGCCCAGGAGTTTGACCAAGACCCAAGATGAAGCTATGGAGGTAATTTCACAGTGACCAATCATGGAGTTCATCTGCTGTCACTTAGGTCCCCTTTATATAACTCCTCAGTACAGTGGCAAAGCCAATGACACAAATGTAACCCAGGGAAAAATCAGTTCTCCAGTGGCCACAGGTACAGTTAAAAAATGTAGACTATGGGATGAGGGTCAGCAAACCAAAGTCTGATGGTTAAATGCAAGTGTTTTAATATTTGCAATTGATTGCTAGATGTGGTGGTATTGTGTTCCCCAAAATATTGTGCACCCTAATAAACTTATCTGGGGTCAGAGACAGAACAGCCACTAGATTCAGAGGCTAGAAAATGGTGGCACTCACACCTTTAATCCTAGCATTCCAGAGACAGAAATCCCTCTGGATCTCTGTGAGTTCAAGGCCACATTGGAAACAGCCAGGCATGGTGACTCACGCCTTTAATCCCAGAAAGCGAGCCTTTAATCCCAGGGAGTGGTGGTAGAAAGCAGAAAGGTATATAAGGCATGAGGACCAGAAACTAGAAGCATTTGGCTGGTTAAACATTTGGCCTGGTTAAGCATTCAGGCTTTTGGGCAGCAGTTGAGCTGAGACCCATTCTGGATGAGGACTCAGAGGCCTCCAGTCTGAGGAAACAGATCAGCTGAGAAGTTGGCCAGGTGAGGTTAGCTGTGGCTTGTTCTGGTTCTCTGATTTTCCAGCGTTCACCCCAATACCCGCCTGGGTTTGATTTTATTAATAAGACCTTCTAAGATTCCCTCTATAGCTAGAGGGAAAGAAAAATATTTGTGGCATATAAAAATTATACAAAATTCAAATTTCAGTGTCCATAAATTTCATCAAAGTCCATCACATTTATTTTCACATGACCTAAAGCTATTTGGACTGTGTCAGCAAATTAGGTCATTGTGACAGAAACCATATGTTCCATAAAGCCTAGGTGTAAATTCTCTGGTCCTTATAGACAAAGTTTCTCCCTCATTCTGATCAGTGAGAATGGATGGGCCTCAGTCCTGTCTTTCTGGGCTGACCTTTGCTTGAGAAACGGAGGTATCAGGTAACGTGTCAAAGGTGAAGGTCCCTGACAAACAGTGTTAGAGAACAGTTGTTATCTCTTTCTCTATTAATGTAGCAACCTGTTTTGAAACAGACAGCTGAGCTGTGTGCTGGAACATGATGGCTTCACAGAGTGTGTTCTATGTGTACGATGGCTGTGGGCACACATACACGAGGAAAGAAACAAGCTGTTACACCAGCAGGGCCAGTCAGCAGCCCTTGTCCTCTGTCTGCTACTTTGTATCTATTTCCTCCTTTGCCAACCAGTTCTGATGGACAGGTGAGGAGCAAGCACCAGAGGGTTAAGGACAATAAACGTGGGAAAAAAACCAAAGTACTTGATAGTCATTAATTGGATCTTTTTCTAGGAATGATTGTGTTTGATGTGGTTGGATTTCACTTATGGAATATTTCCCCAGCTTCAAAGTCCATTGCTTGATGCAAAGAGTTGGAGAATGACCAGTTTATAACTGAAGAGAATTCTGATTCCATCCTTACATATCTGGGGTCTGAAATTCCCCAGGCAAGAGAGTAGTAGAAGCAACTCCGTTAGCAACAAGCATTTCTAAAAATCTTATCACAATGACAAGCTTCACACAGTCCGGTATCTGCCTATGTGTATTCCTTAAAGTGCAAAGCATAAACATCACTAACAAGGCTGTTTTCAGTTCACTGGAGTAAGCAGGGAGCAGTCTCCCCAGCATAGGCTTCAGTGTGACAATGAAAATCTTAAGATGTCCTTTCTTTAAAGTTTTTAAAAGATATATCAGAAAGTTGGACAGTGTAGTTGCCCCCAAGGTTCTGAAAGTCCAGAGAAGGCTGTCCTGGTTTTGGTTGTCAATCTGTGTTTAAAGATGTCACTGATAATTCATAGCCAGGAAATGCCTGCCTGCCTCATGGACCCCTGGTGCTAATCGGATCCACTGATTCCTGTAAAGTCCCCGCCTGTCATCAGCTCAGCAGTGGATGACACTGAAGCAGCTCCTAGTAGTAACTTAAAAATAGCCCGTCTGGCATCTTTCTGGTTTAATACTAGGCAACAATTTTGAGTTTTTAAAGGTGGAATTTGATTCTTTTATGGTCTCTATGTAACCTTGCACTGGGAGGCAAGCTTTTTTAAGAATGAGGCCAAGTTCCATCCCAGAAGACATTCCATTCTTTCAGAAAAGCCAGTTAGAATTCAACTGCTCTAGCAGGTAGAGCTGGCCCAGAAGCTCTAGGTCAAGCAATTCTGGGACTCTTGTTCCCCGAGAACTGACTTTTTTCATACATGCTATAGAAAAGGCCATTTCTGTAATGAAGACCCCATCTCCCGAGTGGGGAGCCCATCTCTGGAATGAGGAGCCCATCTCTGGAATAAGGAACCCTTTTCTTGAAGCCAAGTTAGGAATATACGGCAGAGATCCAGTTGCCAGCAGCCTGAGACTCTGGCTGCTGCCTGCAACACTGTTTTTCTTGGGGCTGTTTTCTTAGTTGCCTTAGCTTGGGAGCATGGTGTTTGTCCTCACAGTGGGAGATCCTGTGGTCTTAGAGCAGAGGCTGGCCCATGACAGGGCCCTGACCTCCGGGAAATGAATGCCTTTGGATGTGCTCCAGTGTGCCTAGCATTGCTGTTTTCCGATAGCAGGAGGGAAGTGACCAGTGTCCTTTCTTACCAGGCAACACATCATACCAAGAGTCATTGCAATGCAGGGACTTAAGCTGCTCATCTGAGGTCTCTCAGGATGTCCAGCTGGGCTCAAGAGACTGCGGAAGCAGCTGGGATCTTTGTCTGAATGTTCTCGTGCTCACAATGTCAGGAAAACTTCGTTACATATGCACACTTAGCTACACGTATAGAGTGGGAAAGGTTGTCATTTCCCAAGCACAGCTCCTCACTGACCTCCATAGGCCGCAAGGACCTAGTAGTTATGACAAACTCTGTTGTGACTGTTACGTCGTGATGATGGTGGACTTGAGTTGCAGAAGCAAAATCTCAGTGGCATCCCAGCATGCCTCTGCCCTAACTGGCTGTTTACCACTCTATTCCCATGGACCAATGTCCAATGACCAGCCCTGGGATTTATGGATGCCATTCTGCAGCCCTGGGGTCCATAGAGTAATTTTTATCCAGGTACCAAAGTAGACAGTAAGGAAGGGTTTGTTAAGTCTCGCAGCCGAGCCCTCTGCTCCTCTGCTCCTGGGGCATGTGCCTTTTGGGAACATCTTCTTGATGCCCTGGTTCAGATTGAAAGAATGCCAGCAACTTGCTTCTTCCCCCAGAAATTAGTAGCATAGTCTCATCTTGACTCTTAAAAACATATTTCTTGATCTATTCCATCCTCCCTGAGAATTTTCGAGCTGGCTTCCTGTGATGACACCTTGACCTCCTCCTTGATGTCTCCTGAGATCTGCCAGCTGGGGAAGTTGAGGGCTTCTGAGATCACTGCTTCTAGACACTGTTTTGCTAAATTTTGCTCTATGTTTCTCTGCACGCTTCACTGTTTGGGTTTGGTTTCTGCATACCTCCACATTCCCTTCATTATTTTTCTCAGACTCTTCACTGATAGATAATATTAATTGTGTGAGAAAGATGGAGCAGGGTACAGGGGAGCCCCTCGTGGTACTCTGAGTGAATGTTGAGTCTTGTGGGTGGCTAGTCATCAGAAGAAGACTGCCTAGCAGATGAAGATGCTGTCTTCCTGAGACCGGAAATAGTGCTGTGGAGCAGAAAATGTAGATTGCTGGATGGGATCCTTAACTTGAACTTATTTCCTATTGGGCAGCAACTTTGCTCATCTCCATGACAACCTCTCTTTCTTGTCACCACCAACCCCTTTATCAGGACTGGAAGACATCCTTAAAATCATCTCCCTTGGCTTCTACAAGATGACCCTAGCCCTAGAGGGATGTTTCCCTTAGTCTTCAGAGGACCTGGGGCCAGATGCTCTTTCCAGGGTTCCAGGCTAAGGCTGTTCTCCAGCGGACAGTAGGAGAAGCCTATGGAATTCAGCACATGGTAAATTCTCCTGAGGCAGCTGCTTCCACGAGTGAGCAGACAGTAAGGTGTGCTCAGTGTGCCAAATGGCAGAAAGAGCTTGCAGCATGAGAGAAGAAATGAAAGATAAACCTTCAATTAGTTTTCCTTTTCTGGAGGAAACCGGAAATTAACATAGCATGCAACACCAAATTAAGTGATTTGACTTGGAAGCTGCAGTCATTAGCAACTTCTGGGTTATCTCCGCTTCATAATTTACGGTATTCCTTTCTTTCTTCTATACGTACTAAAAAGTAAAGTTTGGGGCTGGCAATGTGGCGCGGGTGGCAAAAGCACTTGCTGCCGAGCCTGATGACCTGAGTTCAATCCCTGGAGCCTGCTCACATGGTGGAAGAGGGAGAACAGAATTCCACAGGTTGTCCCCTGACCTCCACATGGGTGCATGGTGTGCACATACAAACATCCACACATGCATACATACACAGACGAAAACTAGAATCAAACCACTTTAAAGTAAGGTTTTGAGACAGATGCACACCTGCTATGTAACATTCTCCTCGTGAATTTCTGGGCCTGCGTTACTGTTCCTAATTTGCGGCTGAGCTATCCTGTGAAATATTGCTGACTCGCCATCATTTCATTGCTGTGTATGTGAGAGGAGATTGTTAACAAAAATTGTGATAAATGTACAAGAAGACTCTTCACCATCCGTGGTTTTATTAGCAGTTAACTAAAAACATACTGATGATTAACTCTACCTAAGCTATGACCCACTAGAAACAGTGAGTCAAATAAAGGTGAGAAAGTAAACTTTATCCATTTTGTCCCTTGAATACCTGAAAACAGAAAAGTCTACTTGATTTCTCAGGAGCTAACAAATAATTCATAGAAATAAGAAACAATCAAGAAACGCTTCATTTTCTAGTTTATTCACTGTAAGTCAAGATGCTTCTCAAGTGACCCCATTTTCTCATTGTCCTCTGTCTAGAAACCAATTTAAGCATCCCTCTGAGAAATGTTCTAGACTCATAGAGGAACGATGCAGGGGTTGAATGGTATGGTGACCTCAACTGAGTCCAGCAAGGTCTGTCTAGTAATGTGCATGATGGGATGAGGTGGAGATATATGTTGCTGGTCTTCACGTGCCTGCTTACCCAAACAGGTGTATGTATCCTACATTCTCTTTGTTTGGGTCACACCCAGGAGGTATAGTATGCCATGTACCATTTGTTTCAGTCACACCCCTCCTTTAGGAACCTTGACTATAGTTTGAATCATGTCTCTGTCATTGACTATTAGATACAACTGAGTAGGTGGTGGGGCAGCTGCTCAACCTCCTACACACATGTGCACATGTACCTGTGTGCATATGAACACACACACACACACACACACACACACACACACACACACACACACACACAAGCAAAGAACCCTCTAGCCTTAGCACTCCTCAGCAGTGATTAGACCCATTACGGCATAAATCCTGTGGGCTAACCTTGCTTCAAGCCACAGTACTTATGGCAAGCCATAGGGACCAACAGACACATACAATACTAATGCTGCTGTCTGTGCTGGGAGGAATAAAATCCTTTGCCTCTCATCCAGGATTCCCGTGTTTCCTATCAAAATCCATTCATTGCATGAATATATCAAAAGATGCTCAGTATGGTGAAATAGCCAGTAGACAAGGGTGCCTGGTGCTGCCTGGAACCTGAGTTGATCCCTGGGACCCACATGGTAGAGGGACAGAAGTGACTCCCATAACTGGTTCCATGATCTCCACATGTGTGTTGTGTAGTTCACAAGCTTCACCCTTCCACATGTGCACATAAAATAGGTATGCAAAATATGAAGAAAAGGAAGATACTTGGTAAGACGTAGTCTTAAATCGGTTTTAGCATATTCATTCTCTCTCTCTTCCTCCTCTCTCTCTCTCTCTCTCTCTCTCTCTCTCTCTCTCTCTCTCTCTCCTCCTTGTTTACGTTTGTGTGTGTAGAGGCCAGAAGACAATCCCTGGTATTGTTCCTCAGGCAAAGTCCACCTTTTTTTTTAGGCAGGATCTCTCACTGGCTTGAAGCTCCCCAAGAGGCTAGGCTAGCTGGCCAGTGAGCCCCAGGGATCTGCTTCACCTTCTCCTCCGCATGCGTTCATTTTTAAAATGTGGGTACTAGTGATTGAATCCAGGTCCTCATAGTAGTGTGGCAAACACTTTACTGAGTCATCTTCACAGACACTGGCAGGTTCTTGATGAGGTGAAGATGCATGTTTGCTGAGACCTCTACTTTTGAAGATGGAGCAGAGGTCTTGAATGGTGAAATTACCACAGGAGACATTTTTGTGTGCTATGGAGATGATCTGGAGGGTGCCATCTTTTATTATAAAGGATTTCTATACATTTGGTCTTAGTCCCTGTGTGCTTATACACAGCTCCCAAAACCTGTGGAATCCCAAAAGTGTAAGTATCTATGTGTATACTCATGAGATGCCTAATGGTTCCAGGAGCGATCTTGTGACTAGAGGATTGGCATGTCCAGTCTCCTTCCTGCTATTCCCTGTCACCATTTACCATCAGCCAAGTGGCATTGTAGATTGAATTGTCCACCAATGACAGGCAAGTTACTCAATCACAATGGAGCCTCCTCAACATGAAAAATGAGGGGCTCATGGAGCTTCTTGGTTGTTAACCTATAGGGTGCTGGAAGGGTAGTGGCTTGTAGGGGGCCTGTGTATCTGTCACCTTTTATTCATACTTTGCTATGATAAAGGGATGTGATATGTCTTCTAAGGCCCATGACTTAGAACTTTGATCTTCATCTGGATGCTAGTGGGTATTAATTTTAAGAGGTAGGACCTTGTGGGAGATCTTAGGTCGCTGGAGGATGCTTTCACAGAGGATTATGGGACCTCAGTCTCTTCTTCACTCTCTTTTGCTTCCCAGCTATCCTGTGAATGATTTTACTCCACCCTACATTCCATTCACAAAGTACTGTCTCCCCCAAATCCACAGAACCAATTGATGGTGGATTGAACCCTCTAACATCGTGAGCCAAGAAAACCTCTCTACAAGTTGATCATCTCAGCTGCCTGTGATGGAAAGCTGACACTCCTGACTTAGGCATGGTTCATTTGGATTTTCTCTGTGTCCTTTGTTATACTCTCTGCAATGGGCCAGCATGAAGAAACAATACTGCAAATGACCCAAACGACCACCAAGGTTCTTATTTCATATTTGGTTGCTAGTAGGCAAGTCCTAGATGTATACCCGGCACTCAGAAAGGTTTTTGAGAGATTACTTCTAATTCCCCACATCATAAAGTGTTTCCAAGTTGTATAACAGGAAGCAACACAAATATCTGATGCCCAGTGGAGAAGACAGAAACAATAATAACTGGAGTCGGAAGGGATACTTCAGTCCAGTAGCTTGTCTAATAGATCTACAGAGGGACAGGTAGGACCTGCGTCAGGATAAATTATGTTGGAATCTGATCTACTTTGTTGGACTCAAGCCCCAGAGGAGTCGGAGGTGGAAATATTTACTCAGCTGGGAACTTGGTGATCACTCATGCCTGGCCCATCTTCTAAGTCACTTCTCCATGAGTGTAGGAACATCAATGAAGAGCAGCAAGGAAGGGACATACACTCGGGTCCAGGAGCCAGCAGCAGGGAATATTCAAACAAAGAGAGACGGAGAGTAAACTCTCATTAGCTTGAGGTCTGTGGGCTGGGTGGATCTGCACAACTTGGAGAGAGGGAGGCAGGAAGGAAGTGCAGGCGACTGCTCCTTGGCAGGAAATGAACTTTCAAAATCTCCATTATTTTTTGGGTTTTCTTTTCTTCTCTGCAGACCTTGCTGTCTGACTTTGGCACCCCCTCTTTCAGTCCCTTAAAGTGAAGCCACCTGTGAGTGTTGAGAACACGTGCTTTGAATCTTCTCAGAAGTTCTGCTTAGAATCAAGAAACCTTCCCCAGAGGAAAGTCTGCCGAAGAACCTCAGCTGCTTGAAGACTATGACCACAGTTGACAAAGGCAGTTAGTTATTAGGCTGAGAAGTGACCTTGCTCAAGGACAATCCAAAACCAGACTTATTTGATGGTTAGCACACCTCCAACATGGTAATTGGCTTCTTTAACTGAAGGTTACTGTCTTCAGGAGGGTCTTTTCTCCACTAGTGTATCCTTGTATCTAAATGATGCTCTGGTCTGGCCTTGGCAAAGTGGGTAGTGGGAAGGGCTATTCTGCCAACTCCATGTTGATGACCAAGAATGAATCACCAATATTCACACATACTTTTATAGAGAGTGGCTTCATAAGGCAAGCTCCAGATCTGGAAGCTTGCCACGAGGACATGGGGACTCCAGATGTGCACACTGATACTGGCCAGGCTCAACAAAGCTGCCTGAGTCAGAGGAATAAGAGACGCCCTACATCTTCTTAGTGTCCCTTTGTCTGGTTAAGTTCCACACCTTGAGTGCCTGTGTTTATTCCTACTTTGTAAAATCCAAACCAATATGGATGAGAACTGACAATTGACATAGTTTAAAACTGTCAAAAACAGTAACAGCAATAAACCCAATACAAAGTAAAACCAGTTTGAGCCCCAGAGAGAAGGCACCGCACTGTGCTTTAGGTCTGATTCTAGCACTCTTCCAGAAAACCAAAAGCCTGGAAGCTGAGTGTGATCCAAGTTCCTGATATTTATAGATCAGAACAGCGACCATCAGCTTAGACTGGAAAACACCTCTACAGGGTCTTGTGGTAGCCCAGATGTCCTTTCTCTGGGCTGCTCCAGTAGGACATACTTGTGATCTAGTAGATTTGTATTCTGTACCAGCACATAAATGCACAGGTCACAGTTGTGTCTGTAAGTGTTCCTGCATGCAAGTATATGTGTGTGGAGGCCAGAGGACTACCTCAGCTGTCATTCCTCAGGGGGCATCTACATCATTGTTTTTAAAACTTCAGATTTATTCATTTTTATTTTATGTTTATGAGCGTTTGCCTACATGTATGCATGAGCACTACTTCTGCTCCTAATGGCCACAGAGGCTGAAAGAGACCATCAGTACCCCTGGAACTAGAGTTACAGACAGTTGTGAGCTGGTATGGAGTGCTGAGAATCAAACCTGGGTCCTCTGTAAGAGCAGCAAGTGCTCTTAACCACTTAGCCAGCTATCCAGCACCCCACCCTGTATTTTGAAACAGAGTCTTCATTGGCCTAAAGCTTGCTGGTTAGGTTAGGCAGGCTGGCCAGTGAACTCCAGGGATCTTCTTCTTGGTTAGGTTAGGCAGGCTGGCTAGTGAGCTCCAGGGGTCTTTCTGCTGGTTAGGTTAGGCAGGCTGGCCAGTGTGCTCCAGGGGTCTTCCTGCTGGTTAGGTTAGGCAGGCTGGCCAGTGTGCTCCAAGGATCCTCTTGTCTCTACATCTCCAGCACTGGGCCTACAAGTACCTGTCATCATACCTAGCTTTTTTTTGTTTTTTTGTTTTTTTTTTTTTTCAAGACAGGGTTTCTCTGTGTAGCTTTGCGCCTTTTCCTGGAACTCACTTGGTAGCCCAGGCTGGCCTCGAACTCACAGAGATCCGCCTGGCTCTGCCTCCCGAGTGCTGGGATTAAAGGCGTGCGCCACCACCGCCCTGCTCATGCCTAGCTTTTTATACTATGGTTCTGGGTATCAAACTTGGGGTCTCGTGCTTGCAAGGCATTCACTTTATGAACTGAGCTATCCCTCTAGCCCATTCAGGTGACTTTTGATAGATATTTAGAATTCATTCCACAGCAATCTGATAAAGTCGATTTTTGTTCCTGCATGGTAAAGAAAAATACCTTCAGATCCTGGTAAACATCCTCTGTTCACTCACAATTTCATTTGGTACTGCTTCTTTTCCTGTGTTCCTGCTTTTTGCCCCTTGTCCGGACCCACCTGTTTATTTATGAAAGCTCATTAAATGCTGGGGACCTGCACAGGCTGAGCGTTTGCAGAGGCGGGGGAGTGACAGAGGGGACCAAGGACTTTCCAGGCTCGTCTTCTGTTCAGGAAAGCTGTCATTATTTTTCTCTCGGAATTTTGAGCTCATGTGACAAGCGAGGGAAACGACCCAACTCTTCTGTTTCCACATCTCAGACTTCTGAACGAGCCTCCATTTTACACGGCACTTCTAATTTCCTTTCAGTATGCATTTTTAACAAGATTTGGTCCATTCTTAAGTACCTCTACTCCATCTTCCAGTCAAGTCCTTCTTCTTGAATCTGTGTAAAAATATATAATGGAGTTTCGTATGATTTTAATATTTGAATGATTTTTAAATTTTAATTTTTGAAAAGATTATATATTACAGAGTAAAATATTTAAAGGTTATACATGAAAAGTAAACCCTTCCCAACTTCTGAGCCTTGTCCAGCTTCCAGCTCTTTCTTAAGGACCCTGGAAGAGACCAGCACACGCCCAACAGTCTCTTCGACCCTTCCCCTTGCACAGTGTGACACACACTTGTGTATTTTATTTGGTCCACACATCAACATGTGGCAGAAGATGCTCCCAACTGGTATATGTGGAAATACTGTCATATTATTTTTATAACTGTTCTCTTTTCCCACTGTATGATAATATTGTGATGTATTTTAATATCCCACTATGGATGAATATTTAGACTATTTTTAGCATTTTTCTATGACCCTTAATTCTGCCATCGCAGCTGTGCTGGTTGGTTTTGTCAGCCTAACGCAAGCCTAGACATAGCTGGGAAGAAGGAATCTTAACTGAGGAAATGCCTCAATCAGATTGCCTGTGGGCAAGTCTGTAATGCATGTCCTCCGGTTAATGATTGATGTGGGCGGGACCAGCTCACTGTGGCGGTACCACCCCTGGGAAGGTGGTTCTGGGAGGTATAAGAAAGTAGGCTGAGCAAAGCCATGAGGAGCAAGCCAATAAGCAGCATTCCTCCATGGGCTCTACTTCACTTCCTGCCTCCAAGTTCCTGCCTTCAGTACCTGCCTTGGTTTCCCTTGATGGCGGGCTGTAACCTATAAGCCAAATAGGCCCTTTAGTCTTCACATTGTGCTTGATCATGGTGTTTATTGCAGCAATAGAAACCCAACTCAGACATTTGGGAAAACCACCTGTAGAACCAAGTATTAGACTCAAAATTCTGGGCCAAAGGGAATCCAAGCATAATTAATAGTGAGACATTTTACCCAGTGGCGCTGCAACAAGGTTTTCCCAGTGTATGCTCTCAACACTCAGAAATGTTGTGGGTATGGCCTCCTTTTTCAGCTGTTCACTATTTACAAAAAGAGGTAAGTCTGCTCAGCATTTGCCACTCCGTCTTGCAATCAGGAACGGAATGAGTCTGGTAGACATCAAATATAATTAAGGGCACATTAGAGTTGCTATTGAAATTAGTTGGTGTAATGTGCCTCCACTCCTTCCCCGGCTGATTAACTGGATGCTTGATAGCCACACCTTCCCTGCGTTCTTGGGGATTCAGCCCACAGATCCTCCGACACCTCCTTGCATCCACACAAGAGACTGTTTCAGACAGATCAAGGTCAATAATGCAAGCCGGGCGTTGTTTTGTTAAATAAGTATGTAAGCTGTGGTTTTTATCTCAGAACCAGTACAGTGTTCCACATGATGGTGGATTTGGCAGGTGTTTGCTCTTGCTGCCTCTAACTGCCTGCACTTGTGATGTTGGCTCATAATCAGGTCCTTTAGACCCAGCCCCAAGTGACCCTGCCTACTTTAACATGTCAGCGCAAACTAGAAAAGGCTTTAACTGCTGATTTTAGAATTAGACACTTCTCAATCTTCATGGAGTCATGATTTTATTACTTTCCTGTAAGTGATTATACACACTACACACACACACACACACACACACACACGCATACCTCTTTATAGTACATAAGTCTCCCCTACTCCCTTTGATTTTTGTTACTTCTATGCCCAATATGTTCTCTGAGTGGCAATGTAAATTCTTGTGACTTGTCTTGTATATTTGCCTCCACAATGACATCTCTGGTGGGTGCTTTATTGATAGCATGTGGCAGCTTACATAGGAGCCTCATAGTGTGGATTGGAGAATTTCAAAGATAGAAAAAAAATCTACAAGTAAGTCATTATAAAATGTCTACTCCAGTGCTGGAGGCTATAGTTCAGCTGGTAGAGTTCTTGCCTACCTTTTAGGAAGCTCTGATTTGGTCCCTGGTTATTGGGATAAATCTACGGAGTCTATTTAATGATCAAAGGAATTTATTTGGGGGTTAACTTACAAGTCAGAATAAAGGAATTTCTCACAGGATTCTGGAAGAGTGAGGCACGGTTCAATGCTGTTCTCTGGAGAGCTCTGCCCTGGTTCATACTAGCATCTAAAACCACGAGATATCGAAGTAAAGAGAGAGCCTCATACGTGCATCCTAGGTCTTAAGGGTCCCTGGTGGCCACACCTCAGGGGCATGTACCTCAAGGTCACAGGCAGTTGTAACAGCTACCAGCTACCTTACTAGGGTCAGTACTTCAGGACAGGCTCAAACAACCACACACTACACCCAGTACTACATAACCTGGGTGTGGTGGTACAAGCCTCTAATCTCAGCACTTGGGAAGTGGAGGCAGGAAGATCAGAAGTTCAAGGTCATCCTTAACTACAAACAGAATTTGAGGTCAACCTGGGCTAAAGCAGACCCTATCCTAAAGAAATAAAAAAAAAAATCCCTACTCATAAAAATTTTTAACATTCCTTATTCTATAACCAAAGTTGAAGGTGTTTTAATTTTATTGACATATGAAAAGCAGTCAGCACTGGGCAGTAAAACTCCCGTGCTCCTAAGTATCAAATAAATGCCTCTCGCAATGATCCATGGCATTTCATGGCAAGGTAAGACTGAAATTCTTTTTTCTTTTCCTATTCTTTATGGTCAACTTTCTTCTTCCTGTTTCTTTTTATCTCAAATTTATCTTTTAGTAATTGATTCTCAGTTCTTAATCACTTACCCTATTAAAATCAAGTTGTGCATATTCCACATTCAATGCATTTTACCCCAAACCAGTTACTCCTCCATTGCTCCCCAGGGAGCAATGCATCCTTGGTGCCTCCATCCATACTTTCCCTCTCCTCAGTCTATCGCTCACTAAAGCTTAGTTGTTCTTTTTCTTATGCACCTCTGGAGTCTACCCACTTGTGCCCTTCTCTACTGCATCCTCCAAGCTTACCTGGATGAGGGAGGGCTCCCTACCCCCTAACAGGCATCTCTACATTTGCTGCTGTTCCTCCCAGGGCTCTCTACTTCATTACAGACCCAGGAGCCATATTCCTATCTCGGGCCAAAATAAATGAACAGGTATGAGACTTACCTAAAAAAATGAAATACAGCTCCATCCAGGTGCCAATAAAGCCCTTCACCAGCTGTCAGAGTGAAACATTTTGTAGCCTTCAGTTCTTCAGGGACAGTCCTCAGAGGGGTTCTCGCCTAAGTAAGGAAGAAAACTGTCCCCAGATGTAAGGTGTGATTGCTCCTGCTTGACAATGCTTGAAAAGCAAGACCCAAGAGAATCAAACTGTACCCAAGTAATCAGATTATAACTTAGAAAAATACCTTGAGAAAATTGATAGTAATACAAAACTACGAAGCAGCCAACAATATAAGACCCACAATATTGGCATCTAACTGAAATTAGCAGGTAGGGGGAAAATTGAGAAAGCAGAGCACATCAAAGATGACTGATTTTCAGAATTGACTCGATTCACAGATATGATAGAATTCATAGATACAGACACTAAAATAGTTATTAAAGCTCCATTTGTGCTCAAAGAACTGGAAGAAAGAATAAATGTTTAAAGATAGAGAAAAATTGAGAAGGTAGAAGTCAAGCTGTAGAGATGATGTCTACAATGTCTGATGTAGTCAGCAGGAGATTCAATACCATAGGCTGGTGAACTTGGAGACACAACAATAGAAACTATCCAAAACAAAGCACAGAGGGATCAGTGGAGAACAAAGGTGTCAGTGAACTACGGCTCACACTTCAGAATTCTAATACACATATAATGTTATGGTAAGATGAAAAATTACCTCAAGAAATAATGGCCAAAATGTTTCCAAACCTGACTGATTTAATGTACAAAGCAACAAACCAGGAATATTTTTTTTAAGTCCAGGAATCATTAGAGAAACTGCAAGCTACTTAAAACTAACAACAAATAGAATTGAAAACAGCTAGAGAAAAGAACCTTTTAAATACAGAGGAATAAAGAAAAATGTTTGTTCCTCAGCATCAGAGCAAGGGAAAAGACATAGAGCTGATCTCTTAAGGCTCTTAAAGACCCAAACTGTCCATTTAGATTTTCACCAGGGACACAGCCTTCTTCAAAGGTGCTCAGTAGAGACCCTTCAGTCAGACAAGGCAGGAACGACCAGCAGCACACTTGCACTTCAAGAAAGTTCTCTTTACACAAGGCAAAGGATTTCAGAAGATTGCAATCTGCACGAAGGACTAAGGAGCTCAATGAATGGCAAGGAAGAGGATGATACAGCTGCCATCTGGAAATCTCTGGAAACAATAACCAGCTTTGAAAGCAGGAACAATGTGCTGCAGAAATACACACATGGGAAATATGTACTGGAGAAATATATACATGGATGGCAAAAATCACATTTTAATATATTATACTATATTTAAGATAACTACTTTAAAATAGTCATTAAAGCTCCATTTGTGCTCGAAGAACTGGAAGAAAGAGTAAATATTTGAAAATAGAGAAAATTTGAAAAGATAGAAGTCAAGCTGTAGAGATGATGCCTAGGAGGGGGAGTGGAAGAGCATGGTGGTGAGGTGCTTGTATTCTATGTGAGGAGTTAGAAACAATTATTTGAAGGCAGATCCTGATGAGGTAACAGTATAAACTGTAAGACAACCGTTAATGTAACAACACCTTATTGCAGGGGCAGCCAGCCTTCCCAGGGTCATGGATGGATTATGGAGCACTTGATGCCAAGTTCAAGAGCTCGAAGTTAGCCTGGAATGTGTAAGAACAAAGAGGGGCCTCATGGAGGAAGCGGGGAGGAGGAGGACGAGGTGGAGGAGAAGAAAGAGAAGAGAAGGAGGACCAGGAGGAGAAGGAGAAGGAGAAAAGACTGAACTTGGGATCCAAGGAGAAACAGCAGCTGTGAGTCTTGGGATGCATCAAACCAGGGAAGACCCAGGCTAGGAGTCATCTGCCTGGCTGCCTGGCAGCAAAAGGTGGCTTTCCTGGCAGGCAGTAGGCTCCTTGGCTGAGTGAGAGCCTGCCATCAGCAGCAGACCAGTGTAGCCGCACTGCAAGGTGACTGGTGGAGAGCCCTGCCAGTTGCAGTGTTACCTCCTGGGGCCCAGGGACACCCACAGACCTGCACAAGCAGACCCCTGCCCAGAAAGCAAGCTAGCTCCTAGCCAGACTTGGAACTTCCTTCCTCCTTCTGAGACCTCAAGCCCTGAAAGCTTTTTGGCCGTTCTTTGGTGTCATCTGGACCTTAGATGTTCCCAATGGCTTGTATGCTGGGGGTTGGGTTGCCAACCTGTGATATTACTGGGAAGTGAAGGAACCTTTAAGAAGGGGACCCAATGGGAGAAAACTGGGTTTCTGGGACATGTGCTGGAAGTGGATGTTGGAAGTGTGGTTCCTTCCAGCCTTACTTTGCCTTCTGATTTCCATGAAGTGAGCAGTTTCTTGTACCACACACACACTCACCACCATGATGGTTTGTGCTGCCACAAACGGAATTAATTATGCTGTTCCAAAACTGGGAGCAAGATAAAATGCTCTTCATGAGCTGTTCTGTCACAGTAATGGACAAAACTGCCCAGCACAGTCCTCTGGCTGAGAGAATCCATTTTTATTTTTGAGAAACCCTAGATGTCCTTTCCTGGGGATACTACATCCACCACTCCAGCAGCCCTGACAGGGACCAGAGGCCATGCTAACAGAACGAGAGAAAGCAAAGAGATAAGATGGCCCCACGTGGATCTGAATAAGAACCACAATCCACAACACAAGACCAGCACCTCCCAGTTAAAACTAAATGAGTTGGCTATCTCCTATCATAAATATCTATACAGTGTTGAGTCCTCTACCATAAAAGCCAGAGTGTCCAAATATAATACAAATCATCTGCACACTAAAAATCTGGATTTTAAAGCTGTCACCATAAGAAAAAGGTCCTCCATAATTCCCGTGAAAGAAAATTTTCAAATAGAAGTGATTTTTTAAAAGACCAAATGGAAATTATAGGGCTGAAAATACGCAACAATGAAAACGATGAATTTGCTGAGTGAGCTCAGCAGTCATGCAGGTATGACAGGGTAGAATTAGCTAGGTGGAGGACAGAGTCAAAATAAAGGCTGTCCAGTTTGAACAACAGAGCAGGGAATGAATGAGGAAACAATACGGAGAGCCTCCGAGAGCCCTGGGAAGAGCGGAAGTGTTTCGGGGAAGACAGAAAGAGTGGGGCTGAGCTAGTCTCCGAGTAACAGCTAAGAAGTTTCTGGTTTGGGTGATAGAGAGCAGATGTGACACCCGAAGAAATCCATATCACCACCAAGCTCCTGAAATGAAGACAGAAAGCCCCGGTGCCACCAGAGAGAAGCCCCGTGGAAGCTCGATCGGAAGGAGCGTGGATTCAGAATCTGGAAGGAATGGCTTCAAAGGACTGTCAGCCACGGGCACAGCTGCTGACACTGTCCTCGCAGAGTGCCAGGAACTGACAGACTTCCTCAGAGGGAAAACAGAAGGACAGGAAAGAAAAGAACAAACCTAAAAGAGTTTGTCGGCAGTGGAAGGCTCCCTCAAGAACGACAAGGGGCCCAACAGAAGAGTACCGTAAAAGAAACAGTAGACACGCAGAGTGGACTGCGCAAGCCCAGGAGGCCCTAATGTCACACAAAGAACTGCAGGCAACAGGGGAATGCCAGGAGCAGGACAAAGTCTTCCCCAGGGAAGCGCACACCAATTGGGTATCCAATACCAAATGGCCAGCCCTGAAGACACACAGACACAGACACATATATACACATATACGTACATATACAGACTGAGCAGGTTATATTTAGGAAAATATATGTAGGCACATATATGTATATATTACATATAGATACATATCATATGATATATATATCATATTACATATATACATATCACATATATTTTCCTAAATATACAAATACAGCATACTCAGTCAGTATTGTGTATCTATGATTTCCGGGCTGACTATTTGGTATTGGATAACCAATTGAGAAAGACTCTTTCCCATTCTCAGCTCTCCTTAGGTGCCAAAAGTTCCCTGTCTAGGGTCAAGGTTCTGTGAGCTCTCCTCACTCCACGTTAGCATGTCTCTTGATGTCATCCTTGTTCTCTTCATGCTTAGGCAGCCATGCTGTTGAGACTTCATGGGTATAGCTTCCCTGACATTTCTAGGAGATACACTCTTGTAGTGGATTCCACACCCAGCTTCTTGATGAATTTTATAACTCCTATCTGATGGCTCAAAAAATAAAAAATAAAAAAGGTCATATTACATGAGTCAGAAATGACCAAACCCTAGTCCCCTATCCAGAGAAAGAGTAACCCCTGTCATGTAGCCCAAGTCACATTTGCTTTGTTCTCCCACCTCAGTCAGCTAGCACAGAGCACATATTAACTAAGCCTGTTTCCTCATGGTGCAACACCCCCTCCCCAACACACACACATCCAAACCTTAAAGTACACTTTGTTTTCCCAGCACCGGCCGGTTGTTCTGCCTCAGACCCCTGCTGTATGGTCAGCATTAATTCCTTTTGCCTGAAGGGGTGATCGGTCTTCATGTTGAGTCCTCAAAACCTGACAGGAGGATCGTAAGTTCAAGGACTACCCGGGGTGAACGAGGAACCCTGTTTCAATACACTCCTCTTCGACAAATAAAAAACAGTAGCCCAACTCGAAAGAAGACAGAGAGAAATTTAAAAAGAGACAGGGCGTATATGGAACAAGCACAAATAGTGAGATGATAGGGATAATTTAATCAAATTGCAATTGTATGAGATTACAAAGACCTAATATCCAAATTAAAAGGCAGAGGCGGTCAGATGAAAAAATACCAGTGAGAGCAATGAGGCACCATCTGCAGAATCCCATGTAACTGTAAAGACACAACTAGGTTAAAAGTCTAGAAAAATGCATCGCACCAACACTAATTACAAGTAAGCTACAGTGCCCACATTAATATCACACAAAGTAGTTTTCAGAGCAAAGGACATTAGCATGATAAAGAAGGTCATTTTATAATGATAAAGGGTCAATTCATTATAGAGTACAACGTTGCAAATGCTCACACACCTAATAGCAAAAGCCACAAGAACCGCAAGGATAAACAAGCCCAGAATAGAATACCCATTAACAGACACCTGCATATATGTTTCGTGAATTTCTTGCCAAACTTGGAAAGGCAAGTTAGTGGTAGGAATGGCCATTGCACCAGATTGCAATGAACAATTGGATAGCCATACATATGAAATTAACTCTACAGGGGTCACAGGTTTAAATAGAAAACTATAAAATTCCTACAAGAAAACAACTCTTCATCATCTCTTAAAAAGCTGCAGTATTTTATATGTAAGATCAGAAGAACAAACCATGAACATGAAAGACTTGAGAAATTAGACTTCATTAAAATGAAGAATTCACTCTTTGAAAATCATTATTAAAATGAGTGAAAAATGGGCAAGGAATCACTTATTAGCAAGGGAATTTGTATTATGTGAGTATACCCCTCTATAATGGTCATAGGCGAACAACACCACACACACACACACACACACACACAAACACACACACACACACATACACACACACACACACACACACACAAAGGTGTGTGTGTGGGGGGAGACAGAGAGAGACAGAGACAGAGATAGAAAGAGAGAGAGAGAGCACCCAAAATTCACAAACCAAACATGGACATGCATGTTAGATATGTGTATGACGGATGAGTCCACAGAAAGATGCTGACCACCATTAACCACGGGGGAAGTGTGTATTGCAGTCACAGAGATGGATCAGTACCCAGTGCTTAGAGTGTCTGGAACTTAAACATGCTGACGGCACTGGCCTTGGCAAGGACACAGAGCATCCAGAACTCCCAGATAGTGCAGGTGGTAGTCCCCGGGGTACCACTCCTTTGAGAGCCCATCAGCTTTAGAAGATGAAGATGTCCCTGCGATGTGACCCAGCTGCTCTTTTCCTAGAAATCAAAGTTTCCTATGGTCACAGTAGCCCTGTTTGTAATAACTCCAAACTGAATGCAAACTCACCCCAGGGTCCAATGTCAAATGAAAGAGAGTCTACCATTCCCCATGGCAGAAATTTGTGTGTGTGTGGGGGGAAGCAATCCAAAGCTGGAGAGATGGCCTAATGCTTAAAAAACACTTGAGGCTTGCAGTTCTCTTGCAGAGGACCTGGGTTCAGTTCTCAGGACCTACATAGCAGTTCACAGCCATCAGTAACTTCAGTTCCAGGGGATTGAACTACCCAGTCCAGCCTCAGGCACTAGGCAGGCATGTGGTACACATACATCCATGCAGGCAAAACACAAAATAGAAATAATTATATCTTCCTTTAAAGAAACAACCTGTCAATCTTTATGGCCACATGGATGGATCTCAGAATTACCATGCTGAGTGAAAGAAGCCAGATCAATAAACTCATATATATGCATATATATACATACTCATATATAATATTATATATTATACACACACATGTTTATTGGCAGAGTAAAGCAGATGCATGGTTCCTTAGGAATTGGAGGGTCCCATGGTTTCCAGGGACAGGAGAGGCTAGAAGACAGCATGAGGAGAGGGCATGATGAATTTTTTGGGGACTGGTGAGATGGGTCAGTGAGTTAAAGCACTTGTTGCCTAGCCTGATGGCTCCAGTTGGATCCCAAGGAACCACAGGGTAAAGAGAGAACCGAGTCCCACAAGTTGTCCTCTAGTCTCCACATAGGCGGCGTGTCTGTGCACATATAATAAATAAATGTAATTTGGAGAAGACTCTTTCTGGGTGATGAGCATGCTCCTTATCTTGGATGCGGTGGCGATAAGCAGAGATGTAATCGCACTTGTCCCAGGGTGCACTTGAATCACCTGTGGTTCTGTTAGAGGCGCATACCTGAGCTTGGAGGGCACCCATTGAAGGTTCTGAGTTCTTGTGTCCCAGAGTCAAACCTTATACCAGGGACACAAGCTTAAAAAGAAAAGTAGGGACAGTTTATTGAGGAAGGAAAGGCATACCCAAGAACGGAGAGGGCTCCAGAGTGGGAAAGCATGCGCATTGGAGCTCTGGCTCGAACCTCATGCCCCTTTGTAGACATGTGCACAGCACTGGCTCTCCTGTCCGCACTTTTTGGGTCTGTTTCCTGCATGTGCTGTTTGTTATAGGTAACCAGATGGGGAAGGGTCTTCAGCATTTTCTCTCAGCTGGTTCTTTCAGAGGCTGATTTCGCCGTTGCTCTCTCCCACCCCTACTCTTGCGCTGCAGCTTAATGTATGTCAATTATAATTCAATATATGTTTTCAAAGGAAAGAAAGATTGTGCTATCTCACTCGGTCCACAAAATAAAAATAATTTTGAGGATGTGGACACTGATATAATCCCAAAGGCACCAATGGATTAAACTCGTATTTGTGAAATCTATACTAAAGAAACCTTGGGGTTTGTATGATTGACGTATGTATGTGAAGGAGTCAGACCACGTGGGGGTAAGTTGACATGTGTCTGAATTAGGAAGAATACTATCCACATGAACTAGCTCATGCGCACGAAAGAATGAGTTTCTTACAAACCTAAGTCCAGAATACTTTATTAGATGGTTAATAATGTTGACCTCATGTAGTCTCAAACGACTAATGCCACTGATTGAAATTTGTGCACAGCACAAAAGAACAGTTTTGTCTGACCACAAACCTTAACCAGAATATTTTGGCGTATTCAGTTGCCCTTCCTAATGGTTTTCAGTGAAATTAATTTGACCCACATTCAATTTTTGCCTTGGTGTACAGTAGTAACGGCACACTTTCCTGAGGACAGTCCTCTATCCCCTCTCTGAAAATGGTCACCGGATGCTGAAGTTTGAGGATTCCCTTGAGAATTAAAGCATTTGATTCCTTCTGTTGGAGAATGACCTAGACAAATAAACAAAACAGTGAGTGTGCCAGGAGCTAATTTGTCACTTGCCTTATTGCTGTGACCCAATGCCTGACAATAGCAAGTTAAGAAAGGAAGGATTGATGTTAGTGCACAGTTCTAGGGTACCGTTCAGGGCAGGGAAGTCTCAGCAACAGGAGTCGGAGGCCGCTGGTCCCACTGCACCAGCAATCAGGAAGCGATGAGTGCCCAGCTTGACTTGGCCCCTCTTCTTGCAGTCTGGGATTCCAGCCTGTGGATGGTACCCCCCACCCAGAGTTAGAGTGGGTTTTCCACCTCAGTTAATCTAACCTAGGGAGCCACTCAATGATGAGCCCAGAGACTTGTCTCCCAGGTCATTCTAGGTCCCATGGAGTTGGTTATCAATATCAACTGTCACAATCGCACCTCCCAGAGGGCTGCAGAGATGGATGGATGCCCCCAGTGACGTTTTCAGATGATGGAATGACCTTCTAATGTATTAGAACATCTATGATGGTTTCCAAAAAGTCACTCAAGTATTGCTAAGCCAGAAACATTAAACCTCCTTAGCTGGTGAGCCAGAAGTGTGTTCTCATACCAGTGTAGAAAACTCATTTTGTTTATGTTGGAAGTTTTTGGACATTTATAAGATAGAGACAAGATCTTTTTCTTGCTGTCATCCAGGATTAGTGCTTTAAAACTTATCTTTTATGAGGCAAATATATGTAAATAAACAAGCACAATAATATTTTAGCAAAATAATTACAGTAATATTCTCTTTAGTTTAAGATGACTAAGGATGAGGTAATGGTGGCTCGGGCAACATGGATTAGCTGAGACTGCACTCAGGAGAATTTGGGTTGCTTCCCAGCTCCACAGTTGGGCCAAGAAAAGTAATTACAGTGATTAATAACAATATTTGATTTTCAAGTCCCGGAGCCCACTCCTCAGAGCTGGTTTTATCTGGGGGCAGAGAATCAAAATGCGGGAAGGAAATGACAAGTGTGTCCCCTTTGAATTCTGTGACATGACACAATCCCAAAGCTACCCTCCAGAGTGGCGGCCCGTGAATTTTTACACAGGGGACTTGTATGTGCTTGTGTTCCTGGTCACCCTAGGGCCGAGGGCAGTGCAGAGGCGAAGGTTTCACACCTTAGGAATGAATTCCAATTACTATCCCCCAGGGAGCACTTCTTCGTGTCCGTACACGCTAGTGAGGACACTGTGAGTGAGGATGGAGATGCAGCTTTCGGCGAGCCAGGACCTGGAGTTTGAAACCCATAAAAACAAAACTACTTAGAATATCTTTTGTCCTTCAGACAGTCTCATCTCTGTCAGGGTTCTCAGGTCAAAGCAAGATGTAATGGTGTCATATAAACTAATAAGCAAAAAGAAAGACAGAGAGGAAAAAGAAAGCAGGAAAAATCCCGAACCAGGGCAGGGCTGGGTTTCAAGACTGTAATAGCCTTCAGCTCTGTCACTACCCGGAGGAGTTGCCATGGGAACCACTGTAAAAGATTAAATATACTGAAAGTACATGATTGTGAGAAATGTTGGGGAAGGGAATTACGTTAATGTGATGATGGTTCTGCTGTTTGTGGGGGTTTTATCCTCTTTTTCTATCTTGCGTATAAACACCTCTTTTAGTTCATTAGCACACAATTCATTAGCAAATAATTCTTTGTAGTATGCTAAACAGAGAAAAGAAAATGTTTATCTTTCACAGTTGAAAGGTTTTTTTTTTTTTTTTTTTAGTCTTGTTTCCTGACCTCAGCATTGCTTTTGGGGTAAATTGCCAACTTCCTGTTGTGCTCAAACTCTGGAGCAGGTCAACTTGGGGCTTTGAGGTTTTTCTCTCATTTTGCCCAGTATATCAGGTCTGGAAAAATGCTTTGTTTTGTTTTCTAACCCTACCTGTCATCCGTTGTAACTCTCCTAAGAAAAACCTCTCTTGGATAGGCAAAGCTAGTAAGCTGGGTCCTTAAAGGAGCACTGTGATTCTAACCACACCTTGTTACCAAGTTCAGCATTTTCCCTAGCAGCTTCACTTTCATCCTTACTGTGAGTGTTTCTAAGCCTGTGAGGTTGTTGGATATCAGCTCACTGAGGGGAAAAGCCGGACTACAAAGGTCCCGTAATGGCCTAAATCTGTACTGCCCATCCAAGTCCAGTGCGTTATGATGGATTCTGCCCTTAGCACATAGACTTAGTCCCTGTGGCTCCTGAACTTTTTGGAAGAATTTGTTGACTTAAAAGGCAGGATTAAAATCACAGATGCCCTTGTTTCTTGGCGTTCAGAGAGAGGGGCCTTCTGACGGTGGAGGGATCCTCTGTTTATTGTGGTCATTACTGGTCAGGTTTCAAACAAGTGTCTGTAAGGTCACAACTCGGTTCTGTTTTCTTCGCCTTTTCCCACAGCACAGAGTACACCCATTGTTATTGCTGCCACAGTGGGCTGAAAAAGAGCTGTGTGTTCAAGAAGATGATGTTCTCCCAGGGTTGATTCCCACCACACCTCCAGCACCAAGAAATGCATCTGTAAGCTGGAGTACCTTCCATGTATAAAAACATTTCACTTGAAGTTTTTAAAATTAAGAACCAGCATCAATGGTGAGTCTCTTTAAAATATAGCCTCATGTTATTACAGGTACCAAAAATTACTAGCCAGTAAGGGCTGGGAGTGTAGCTCAGTAGTAATGGCAGAGCACTTACTTAGCTTGAGTTTGACCTTCAGAACCAAACAAAAAACAAAATCCCCCAAACAAATGCAGGGCCAGGCGATTGCAGTCAATAAACTAATTGCCTCACAAGCCCAAGGACCTGAGTTAGATCCCCGGAACCCATATAGAATAGCTGGACATGGTGGCATGCACTTAGAATCACAACACTGGTGATGTGGAGAACAGAGTACTCCTGGGCTTGCTGGCCAGCTGTGCTAGCCTACTTGGAAGCTCCAGGTGCAGTGAGAGACCCTCCTTCAAAAAATAAAGGTGGATGGCACTAGAGGAACAGCAACCAAGGTTGTCCTCTAGCATCCACGTGTGTGTGCACACGTGTCTGACTCTCAGGGAAACGACTCCAGGATCTGTGGATCCATCTCCCTACTCCATCTTGAGGAGCCAGCTTCCTCAGCCCCACCTACTCCTAGGTTTCTTTAGACATGAACAGGGAGAGAGATCAAAGACTCTGAGACACAGGTCCACGTGGTAGCATATGCCTCATGGGATTTTTGAGGGTTTAAATGATTAAAAAATATTAAGATTTATTTTATTTTTAAATTGCGTGTGTGTGTGTGTGTGTGTGTGTGTGTGTGTGTGTGTGTGTGTGTGTACCTGTGCACGTGACCATGGAGGCCAAATTTGTCAAATCTCTCTAGAGTCGAAGTTACAGGTGATTGTAAGCTGCTCAAAGGGGTGCTGGGAACTGAACTTAGGTCCTTTGGAAGAGCAAAACGCATTCTTGAGTGCTAGATGTCTCTCTAGCCCCTAGATTATTTTTAAGGGGAAAAAGTGAGCAGCAAATTCTCCCCCATTAATAAATAATATTAACAAGTAGTAACAATCCAAAATGAATAGGAGAGCTACCAGTTTCTCACAGAAGCATTTAGTTAGCTCTTCTTAAAAGCCATTCAGTAATGCAGATTTCCATCTACACACACACACACACACACACACACACACACACACACACACACACACACACACAAGTGTGTACAGACTGTGTGGTGGCTCCCTACCTAAGAGGACTGACAAACGGTTCTACCTTACTTATGACTGGACAAGGTGTCAAAAAGCACAGCGATGCTGAACAATCTCAACCCCCCTACTAGCTGAGGACCTTTTAGAGCACAGTCCCATGACAATGATATTCCTTGGATATCATCACATGTTCAAAGAATCACTTGTTTTTCCAGCCCTACAAGCATGTCTATACTTATTGGAAAGATATGACACTCTGTAATTACCTGATTTCTCCTCCACTCTGTCTGTGCTTCAGGGCTTCAGAGCGAGCACCTATAATGTACATACCTTGTTCCTTATACAGCTCTCTGGAAGGAAATGAAACATCAAGGCACATTTCAAAGCATTTAAGATTGAGGTTTATATCCACCATGCCTCTACGGCATTTATAGGCATCTTCTCCTGAAGTACTGTCAACTGGCAGTTCATTTGAGTCTTTTCAAATGCAGCTTGGCAAGACTGCTGACCACAGCAATTCCGTGTTCTCTTTTGTCTGACTCCAGGATAGCCAGCACTGTTTCATCGTAATGAGGTCTAGCTCTCCTATGATTACCGGGCTATTTTGCTCTGATAAATCACAGTGTCCTGTGGTGTCCCTCTGCCCATAATGGCTGCCAGTAAAGAGCTCATGGGGCTCCTAAGACCCCACACTTTTTTCCTAACTGAGTGATTGTCCTTTGCACAGTTGCCCAGGCTCATGTCTTGGGCAGAGTCCCTATCCTGAAGGCCTTCCCAACTTGTGATGTGCTCACCTCTGGTCTGGTTGGAGCTTGGGTTAGCAGTGCAAGTCACCAGCTCCAGGACATTCCTGCTTCCCATGAAGGATCACAGAGGAGAGTCTTTTCTCTTGAGGGGTGCTAGGCAAGCCAAAAGAATTCTATTTTCTTCCCAAAAATCTGACTCAAATAAATAAGAAGTCACGAGAGGAAAAAAAGAAAGCAACAACAACTTTTTTTCTAAGAAAATTTAGCAAAAGACATTTTGGAAATGGATGTCAATCCTTCATCTTCACTCATACACTCCTTCAGCGTGAATTGAGTGCTAGCTCCAGGAGAGAGATTGCTTGATTAACTCTATGGATAGCTGGCTCTGATGACTTGGTTGGATTGGGACTTGGTTTGGCCTGTGAGCATAATCATGTTTACAGTGAAGGAATCAGTATTCACATGGACATGGGGTGGGGGTGGGTGGGGTTACAACATATGAATGGAATAAGGATATCTGGAAAGGCAGGTTAAGACCTGAGTGTTGTGGTTTATTCTGGTGAGTAAAAGCAGGACTTTTGGACTTTTAAGATTGGAGATATGAATAGAATTCTAAATGGTTCTCTCACCCGAACAATTTAAATTCTTCCCAAAGTGTTTAGAATGCCGGGCAACATGGAGTCTGGCAATGGTGGCTGAGTGCTGTGGCAGTCCTTCCAGGGCCAGTCACAGAGGTAAGCTGTGAGGACTGAAGTGGGATTGGTGCCTCACTGTTGCTGGCTCTGCATCTTGGGTCTCACTGTCTTTGCTATCTGGGGGCAGGGGTGGGGTGGGGTGAGTAGTCACAGAGTCAATGACACAGACTCCAGGAGTTTGCAAGCAATCTCTCCTTTATTCAGCAAAAGGCTGAGGTCTATATGGGGGTTTGGGGTGGGCTTTTGCTCCTAGCTGCTGTGGCATTTCTTGGTTGGCTCTGGGCTGCATGTCATCATTTTCCAGCTTGGAGTTTATGGGTCAGGTTTCCTCTGGCCAGAGTGCTTTCTGTGCATGTCACAGTTCACTGTTTGCTTAAGGTGTGGCCCAGTGCTTTGGCTTTACCCGCCTCACCTCACAAACACCTCCTAGAGGACCATTGACTAAAATGGTGGCCAGGAGAGTGGAGACACTGACTTTCCCAACTCTGCATGAGTGGAAAGGTTCTGGGGATGATGGGGATGATCAAAAAGAGACAGGGGTAGGGAGGGAGCTCAGTTTAGGTAAAGTGATGGACCTGGAAGTATGGGGTCTGAGTGTGACCTCCAGCATCCTCACAAAAGCTGGGCATAGTGGTGTGCCTGGTGCTGTGGAGGGAGGTGGAGACAAGAGGACCCCTGTGCTCACTGGCCAGACAACCTTGCCACCTTGGCAAGCTCCAGGCAGTCTGTAAATGGCACCTGGTGAATGACACACAAGGTTGTTCTCTGGCTTACACACACACACACACACACACACACACACACACACACACACACGAGATAGAGATAGAGATAGAGATAGAGATAGAGATAGAGATAGAGAGAGAGAGAGAGAGAGAGAGAGAGAGAGAGAGAGAGCGAGCAGGGATGAACCATACTGCCTGCATGGATAAACTAATGAGAGAGAGAGAGAATGCAAAGAGGATGAGGTAAGGGCTGGTACATACTCACATACTAGTAAGGTATGTATAGAAAGATGCCGGGCAGGCAGTTGAAATGTCAAATGTACTATCATTAGGGAAAGATACTTTTTAAAAAAGTAATTCTTTGATGAGATAGTTAAATGTTTCTCTGTGTGTCATTAAGTGTGAGAAAAGTTAAGAAAGGCTCACAAGTATTGAGAGGAGAGAAGAGAAGGGCAGAATCAGAGAAGGGGAAGGAACAAGAAAAAGTGTTAAGGTGAGAAGATACGGGAAGAATCACACTGGTGCAGGTCTGAGGGTCTGAATGCTTAGCAAAGCAACCAGTCTTCACCCTCCAGAAAGGTCCGAGGAGCTTGGCCAAGCATAGATACCTGGGTATGAACTCAGAGACGCGCTTGTGTTAAAGCTGGTGTGGGGGGGGGGGTTGTGCCTAAGTGTTCCATTGTTCAAACTCCTCCAGGTGACATGGAGGAGGAGGAGGAGGAGGATTAAGGGGTATCGTGCAATGTTTGCCAAAGGCTTAGTTTGAGACCGATGCCCAGAAGGGACCATCCATTTTTCTAGGTCTATAAGTTTTCTTCTTGGAGTTGGCCAATGCTGTACAGTGCAATCTTCTGAACAAAACTGTCACTGTCTTCACGAGATCAGCTGTGCCCACATGTGAGGGTCCATCACTCAGGCCTGTGGCCTGTTGACATGCACTCACAGAGGGTGGGGGTTTGTAGAGGGTCACCAGATCCTCACTTGAGAAGCTTTTCCCATCCAGTTGTATCCAGTTCTGCCCTAAGTGCTCATGGCCTTGGGTTTCAGGGAGGGGTAAGAGGAAATAGATGGGGAAGGAGAACAGAAGGAGGCTCCAGATACACAGCTATGGGAAAACCATCACCCTGCTGAGGCATAAAACTTCCCGCATGGTTTCTTTAGAATCACCCATGCGTCTGCCCATGACCTCTCACCCACTGCTCTGTGAGTAAACCCAATAAACTCATTGGTTTCCCTGGAGAATTTTGGTGGAATCGCACTTAGGTTTGTCACTGGGAACTTATGAAGAGTGGGTAGACATTGTTCATGTCTCTCCAGGGAGAAAGTTCTCAAAACAGTCAGCTGTGGGCTCAGGGGATTTTCCTGAACTATTCCATCTCCCCTTCCTAACGTACGTGTGTGTGTGTGTGTGTGTGTGTGTGTGTGTGTGTATGCATGTATATATGCACATATGCCTGTATGTGTGCACCAGTGTGTTGAGACCAGAGGACATTCGTTCCTCAGGAGCCATCTATCCATCTCTCATTGGCTTGGAGACCTCCAAATAGGCTGTGCCGACTGTCCAGTGGCTGCAAGATCGTCCTGTCCTCACCCCCTCACTGCTAGAATTACAAGCATATACACCACACTTGATTGTATATATGGGTAGCACTCCTGCACCTATGTAGACACCACAGGGCAATTTGTAGGAGTGGAATATTTCCTTCTGTCATGTGGGGTTCCTGAGGAATTGAACTCGCGTCATCAGGCTTGGCAGTAGGTGCCTTTACTCACTGACCTATCTCACTGCCAGTTAGACAGACTTCCTCCCTCCCTCCCTCCCTCCCTCCTTCCCTCCTTCCTTCCTTTTTTCCTTCCTTCCTTCCTTCCTTCCTTCCTTCCTTCCTTCCTTCCTTCCTTCCTTCCTTTTTTCTGTGGATTTTGGGAATTGAACCCAGGTCCTTATGCTTGAAAAGCCTCTCTTTACTGCCGGCTCATCACCAAGTCAGGCTTCTCAAGGCCCTTTCTCCACCACGTACCAAGCTTACCCTGTCCTTTCGTTCTGGCCTTAGAGCCAGGACTGCATACATTTCTCTTGAATTATTTTTTCCTACTAGTTTTCAAAAGGAGTAGTTCGTAATCCTAGGTCAGCTGCTGAAAACTCAGGTCTCTGAGCAGCCAACCTCTAGAAAAATAGACGGCAATTATTTTTTTCTCCCCCCCCCCCTTCTTGGCTTGTTTGAAAATATCACATCTACTTTCCAAAGTCACATCAAAGCATTTTAGGACTAAGAGGTGACATAAATGATATCTAAAGTGTGAATTACCGAAAATGTTAAATCTTTCACAATGTTCTAGGCAAGCCCCTGGACTTTCTCCTCCTTTGCTCCCCAGGGGCAGAGGCCCTGAGTCACAGCAGTCATTCATTACGGGAATCTATGGCAGAAAAACAATGTTTGGGAAGCTTCTAGACTTGTGGAGGCCAGATTTGTTCCCAGATCATATTGTCTTTTGGCATTGTCTGTGTGACCAACTTCCAGAGAGTTATTTAAAGAAAGTTAGTTCTCAAGCACAGAGATGAACCAGGAAAGGAGCGATTTGGCAACTTTGGAACTCAGGAATTCTAAACAAAAATGAGAATAGAACATTGAGTTCTTAAGTCTTCTCATGCAACATTTCTGATACATAAAAAAAAAACAACTGTCTTTTCCCATCCTCTTGTATAGGCGCGCACAGGGGGCCATTCTGCCCTGCACGGATGTACCCCAATTTCTCTCTTTCAGGAAAATTTGGTCAGAACTTTGCATACACAATTTCTTCTGGAAAATACATACATTAATCCTGGGGTTGCAGACATCTGTAAGTAGTTGAAAATCAAACAGTTCATGCCACTTACTCTGCTGAAGTGACACCCCATTTAAATGTTTCCTAAATGTTTTCCAGATTTGCAAATCCCCTTTGATGTTTTAAATTTAATGAACAAGTGCTGAAATGATTTTGCTGTAGAAAAGAGGCCTTTCAACAAATAGGTGAAGTGTCTCTGTTGCTCAGATCACCCAGGACAGGATTTTGAGGTGGTCAAACAGAATCTACCTGCCTGAGGGTCACACGCTTCCCACAAATGCCCCTGGAGTCTCCCCTTGAGAGATCCCAGTGCCCTGATCACCAGTGTTTTCCATGATCTCAGCCCCTTCCAGGACAGATATGTGTCTCAGTTCCATTAACAGGTGTTCAGAATTCTCCAATGACTTTTAACCAACCTATCAACACAGTCTTACCTGTGAAGAAGGATAAAAAGGTTCTGGTAATATGCAGGGATGTCTCTGGATGAGGATCACAAGTGTTTTTATTTAAACGTGTGTGTGTGTGTGTGTGTGTGTGTGTGTGTGTGTGTGTGTGTGTGTGTTCACTCTCACGGGTGTGGTGCATATATGTGTGCATACCTGTGGAGGCCAAAGCTCAACCTCAGGTGTTATAATTCAGGAGCCATTCACACTCACTTTGTAGTTTATTGGTTTTTGGTTTTTTGAGACAGCGTTTCTCTGTGTAGCTCTGGCTGCCTTGGTACTCACTTGTAGACCAGGCTGACCTTGAACTCTCAGAGATCTGCCTGTCTCTGCCTCCCTGAGTGTTGGGACTAAAGGTGTGCACCACCCGCGCCTGGCCCACTTCATGTTTTTGAGGCAGGGTCTCCCACTGGGACTCAGTGCTCACTGATTAGGCTATGATGGCCAGCCAGCAGTTCCCAGGAATCCTCTTGTCCCTGCTTCCCAGTGCTGGTTACAAACTCATGCCACCATGCAGATTCTAGGGACCAACTTCAGGCACTTTTCCGATTGAATTATCTCCTCAACCTCGCGTGGAATCTTGACAACTGGGAGCAGAGGGCCTGTGTTAACAGAACAAGCCTTTCTCTTAATTTAGAGAGCTATTTCTCCAATGTTTCTTAGTGGGACCCTGGACAGAGGTGGTTGCTAGGTGGACCTACAAAGCAACAGGCTTCCTTCATGGATCTTTGGAGAATGGATCTTCCTGGACAAATAGATCCTCCCTACCTTCAAGCAAGCAAGCTCATTCTACTAAATGGCCTCAGACAATGCATTGTACTGCTCAGCAAAGACAGTGGTTATTGAGTTCCCCACATCAAGCAAAACCCTGGAAGAGTGTGCCACACATCTGTCACCATCCAGCACCCCAGGCACTGCCTGTGGTTTTGTAGTCCTGGCTGTACTCAGACCTGCAATGTCAGGCTCTGGAACAGTAGCATGCCCCACATGTGACTGGTGACTCTCATAGACCTTAATCATGACAAGAAGACACTTGCTGCATGTAGGCTCTTCAGGCTTTGCCTGTTGTCCTCTGCCAAGAGTCTTGCTCTTGGCTGTCTTCCTTGTGAAGCCTTCTCTTGTGACTGGCCCTGGAGATGTCATTCAGCTGTTTCCTTCTAATTGTGAATTTTCTCCACACATCTGCAATACCGCATGGGATCCATTGTTTGTCCTGACATTGGGACTGTTTCTGCTTTCTGTTTTTCCTAGTGAGGGAGGAGATGGACACTTCACCATTTCTCGAAATGGAGTTTCCTTAGTTCTTTATACATTCTAGATACTAACCCTCTGTAAAATGTGTGTAGCTGGAGAGTTTTCTCTCTGGATCCCACCAAACCCTGGCAGTCTGACAGTCCACTTATAAAATAAACACACAGACACTTATATTATTTAAACTGTTGGCCTAATGGCCCAGGCTTCTAGCTATCTAGTTCTTACATCTTAAATTAATCCATTTCTATAAATCTATACCTTGCCATGTGGCTCATGGCTTACTGGCATCTTCACATGCTGCTTGTCCTGGAGGTGGCTGGCAGTGCCTTCCTTCTGCCTTCCTGTTCTCTCAATTCTCCTCTCTGTTAGTCCCACCTATACTTCGTGCCTGGCCACTGGCCAATCAGTGATTTATTTATTGACCAATCAGCAGCACATTTGACATACAGACCATCCCACAGCAAATGTGTACAGGGCAAAGTTTTTCTCCCATTCCATCAGTGGTCATAATGTAATTTTATATAGCCATAAAGAACAAAATTGTGTCATTTATAGAGAAATGGATAAAACTGGAGATTATCATATTAAGCAAACAAAATCAGACTCAGAAAGACACATGCTGTATTATATCTCATTTGTGGATACTAGATTTTATATAGATGCATAAAATCACACATGTAAATGACAGGAAAGTAGAAGCAATAGTGTCTGGGGAAACCAAGGGCGCTAAGGGAGACATGGGGAGAAGGAGGAAACAAGACAGGGAAATTGGGAGGGCAGTCATGGTCAAAGTATATCATAGGCATGCATAAAAATACCCCATGAAACCTAGTACCCTATACACTGGACATATACTAATAAAAATGAAGTTAGAATCACTCCCCACTAGAGTTGTCCCTTTTATTTCCCAACTACCAACATCACACATTTCACTGCTTTTTCTCATTTGTTTTGTTATTAGTCACAAAACCTGAGTAGTTTTGGAGGAACAAGACAGTGGGGGCTTAAATATGAGGAACATTCAGCGGTGTGTCCGTGAAGATCTGTGAAACTCATTATGTTGTACGCTAGCTGAATCAACTTTCAAAAGTCTTGAATAACTTATGCCTCTCAAATGGGGCACGTCTACCACCTAGTTCACATACTGGATGGGGTTCTTCGTGAAGGGCTGAGGACTCCCGGGCACTCTGTGTCCACTCTTGTATGTCTGTTGTTGTTGTCTCTGTTCAGCTCATGTTCCGGCCATCACACTGGTGAGACTCTACGGGTGTAGCTTCTGAGAACCCTAGGAGAAACAATCTTACAGCAAACTCTGTCCCTCTGGCTCTTACAATCTTTCTGCACCCTCTTCCAGAATATTCCCCAAGCCTTAGGTGTGGGAGTTGTTTTGTAGATGGATCATTTGCAGCTGGGCTCTACAACGCTGCATCTTGATTCGTTATGGTTTTCTGTGACAATCTCTGTCTACACAAAGAACTACAGGCAACTAAGCAATGCTGAGAAGTGGAGAAACAGTCTCCCTCACGGAAGAACATCTAATACCAAATGGTTGCCCTGGAAACATACATACAGTCTGAACAGGTTGTACTTACATACTTGTGTGCATATATGTATGGAATAGTAATTAATGAAAAAAGAAGCCATGAATTTGACAAAGAGTGAAGAGGGATGTATGGGATTTGGAGGGAGGGAAGGGAAGGGAGAAATGATGTGATTACATCAAAATCTCAAAAACAAAAGAAATAATTTTGAAAATTGCATTTAAAATGTCATCTTCAATATTTTGCACAGTTGTCATGGTGACTATTTTGATAGACACAGGTCATTCTCCCTGGTGTAGCTGAGGGACAACCACTGGATGATCTGTTACCCTCTGTGCTCCTGAAGGACGGTGAGCCTGTCACCTCTGCTTTCGGTTGTGGTCTGGGCTGTTCTGCTCCTGCTGGACTTCCCGGCAGAGTTAGTGTACCTGAGTGCCTTGAGTCAGAAAGTTGGGTAACGAAATGCAGAAAGAAGTAGACGATCCTGCAATCTCTACATCAGAAATGAAGTAAGTAGACCATCCAGCCATCTCCACAGGAAGAATCCTGGGCATGCACATTGTGGTTAGCATCTGAGTCTTCGGAAGTGAAGTGCGGGCAGTGGGCACGATGCTCAGCCTCCAGCTACAGGTTGCTTCCTGCCCTTCCGTCTCAACCTCAAGATCCTCCTCATTGTTCTACAGCATGCTTCTAAACATTTTTTTTGAGGTTCTTAAGGAATTTACCTTCCAAAAGACAATTTTGAATAAGGTCAAAGGGATAGCTGCTGTCCCCACTTAGAATGTACAAATTAAAGATTTTATTTCCCAAGGGCTGGCTTTAATTATTTGTCATATGGAAGACTTGGGATCCTGACTTGGGAATCAGGATATTACGTCGTCTTTCTAGAAGACTGTTTTGAACCTTCACACACTGATCCAATTAATTGCTCCTTCCCACTTCTTGCTGCCTTTGTGAGCCATTAGTCCCTCTTTTGAACTCCGCTTCCTGCTCACCACTCAACCTTCACAATCCCACACAGATACTCTTTCTCTGCCCTCCCCTTTATCTTAGTCTCTGTTTTGGTTTAGCTGTCTTTCCAACCCTCTGAAAAGACACTTGACTTTGCACATAAGGGTGTCACCTGTGAACTGTACTTCTCAGCAGGGCAAGGAGGGGAGGGCACGACACAGGACTCGTCGTTCACTGAAGCCCTAGTATGAACGTTTCTCTGGCCATGATTAGCTCACTTGCCAAGTACAATCAGAGCTGTCATCTTGGCACAGTTCTGAGTGGCTCGTAGCTGAGCCTACCTACCCTTCGGCATCGACTGAGACACGCTCAGCCCTGTTGCTCTCTTCTACAACCCTACCAGACTGCAACAGGAAAACGGTAATTTTCACACCGCAGGCTCACTGTCAAGGCTTGGGCTTTGCCCTCCTCTCACCCCGACAGCACAAGAGCTGGGACAAGGCTGCTGGGTGCCACAGAGAAGGAGGTATCTGTAGAGCTTTCCGTCACTATAAGGTTCCTCACGCCAGCCAGGATGGAGGGAAGAGACAGCAAGCTATTCTCTTCAGGTCTCCTCCAGTGACCTACTTCCTCTAATTTATTCATCCTCCCTCTCTCTAGTTCATTCAATTATGAACCCATCAGGAGATTAAGACACTGATGAGGCCAGCACCCTCATGATGCAGCCACAGCCTCAAAGCCTAGGGTCCCCACAGTTTCCTGAAGACCAAACCTTCAGTGAAACGAGTCCGTAGGGGATACTTTGTATCAAAACTTGAAGGACCAGAGAATGGTGAATAAAAAGGCATTGTTTGTGGGTTGTGTATTAATATACGATTTTCAGGGAATTAATGCACGTCCTCAAAATATACCCAAGCATCCGGGGAAACTGAACAAGACTGAGAGACAAAGGAAGAAAGATGCTGCAAAAGACAGATGCTCTGCTTCCTCTGCCTTCTCCCGCTCTCTCTCTCTTGTCCTCTACTTTCCTACGAGCGCAAGGATTACAAGCCTGTGCTACCACACTTGGGCAAATTACATTTTATTTCTCTTTTTTCTCTTCTCCAAATAGCCTCCTTTGATTTTCTTTTCCATCAGTATATGTTCACTATATAAAATGGGTCTCATTTTTGCATGCTCATTTGTGTATGCTATGGACTTTGATCATATCCACCACCATCCTCGTTTGTCCCCCGCCCCCCACTGGACACCTACTCTTCCCAAATAGCTACATTTCTAGTTTCTTAAAATCTGGACTTTGCCTAGGAGGGAAAGCATGGCCAGACTTGTTTTTCTGACTCTGTCATATCTTAATATGATGATATCCAATTTCATCCTTTTTCTTATAAATGGTATTATTTCATTCTTTGTGGCTAAATAAGACTATTGTGTAAACATACCCCATTTTCTTTTGCCATTCACTTCTTTGTGGACATCCTCAAGAAGTTGTTTGGAGACTGACTTCATGGTCTTTCTTCTTCTTTTTCCTATCCCTGGTCTACTGATCTTGCACTCAGGATGCCTTCCGTGGGCTCCTCCAGCCTCACCCTGCACGCGCTTTACATTGTGGAGCCATAGCCTGCTGTGGCTTTGGTGAATCCCCAGCCCCCAGATACCTGCATGTATGTGTGTGTGTTCCTCTGTGGTCACGTTGATTCGGATGTGCTGGTGCACATGTGTTGCACACGTATGAGGAGGCCAGAAGTCACTCTCAGGTGGTGTTCTTCTTCAGGTGCTGTCCACAAAGGTTGCTGGGAGGAGAGTGAATGGGGTGCTTGGAGTCAGACGGGACAGACAAAAGTTGTTAGACTGTACTCTAGCTCCTACTCAGCACCTGCTCTTGGGTGGTGAGCTCCACTCCAGGTACGCAATCCTGAGGAAGTGAAGTTCAGGTGAAGTTCAGAACGAGCCCAACTAGAAAGAAAGACCTGCAGGGTTCCAGTTTCGCTCTTTGTTTTGTGTCCATTTGTGTTTGTCATCGCATGATGTGATGTGCTGGAAGTAAGGGTTGGCTTAGGACCCCGGATATAGAAATAGCTTTCTTCCCTAGAGTTAGCCACCTAGCTGGCCAGTCCTTTTTGTTTATTTTTGTTTTGTTTTGGTGTGTGTGTGTGTGTGTGTGTGTGTGTGTGTGTGTGTGTGTGTGGTGCATGCAGCGGAGTGTGCAGAGATGCACACCCATGCATACATATGCAGAAGCCAGACGAGGCTGTTGAGTGTCTTCTATAATCCTGACTTATTCCCTTGAGAGGAGTCTCTCACTAAATAAGAACCTACTGTTTTCTTTAAGTTGTAAGGCCAGAAAGCTCCCAGGATCTCCATGTCGCTCTCTCCTAATGTTGGGGTTAGAGGCACAAGAGGCTTTTTGTATGGGTACTAGGAATTCAAATTCAGGTCCTCATGATTGCACAACTGCTCTCATCCATGAAGCTATCTCCCCAGTCCCTGAGCTGGTTCCATTCTCAAAAATCTTGTTGGCTTGCACTTTCCAGTCCTGTCCCCGTTTGTCACCTCCCCAAGTCTACTGTGTTCTGTGGATGAAGCCACTGGCATGCTACAGAAGATGCCCACGAAGTCATAGCAGCAGGAGTAGCCAGGTGAGTCTTGGGTTTAGAAAGCCAATACTTCTGGGACATCAGCAAACAGAGCAGCCCAAGAGGTGGAGCTGGCAAGATCACAGGTTAGAGAGCTACTTGGGCCACATAGCAAGATCCTGTCTCTGAAGGAAAAAGAAAAAGTAACAGAAAATCAAGAAAGCAGGCAGATCTTATTGGAAGCTAAGATAGGGCTACGGGAAGAGAGGGCAAGGTTTCCCAGAGTCTGGAGGGCCACTGAACACCTTGTACTTTGTGTTTGATATGCCACATTCTAAGACCACGGCTTTCAGGGTTTTTTTTTTTAATTAGACATTGAAGAAGCAGTATAAAGATTAAAATATTTATGTGAGTTTTAGAGTATTGTATGAGAATTAGGATAATTATGAAATGCCTCCTTACAATGATCCCCAAAGACTAAGACTGTTGAAAAGATAAGTTGATTCTTTTTCTAACTCACTGCAGTTCAATCTTCACTGTATCCACGATGCCTTTGTTATCCTCTTTCTTTGGAATATAATGAAAAATGTTGTCTCTGGTCCTTTTATGTGTAGAAAAAATGAATTGTTTTGCATAATTATAGCTTAAAAATCTCACTGCAGCTGATTTCTTAACACAGGCAGTCCAATTGCTGCTGTGTGAACTTACCATCTGAAACTGATCCTCAGCCAGTTTGAATCTGGGTTCAAGGCTATGTTGTTGAACAAACTTTTCTACATAGATGCAGATGCATGTTTTCTGCCATTCAGTCTGGCTCCCAGCCGCCTGTGATCACTGAGCCCTTGAAATATGGCTAGATTGATTGAAATTCAACTCTAATTTCCATTTAATTTAAACCATTTTAAATGTCATTATTATTATTATTATTATTATTATTATTATTATTATTATTATTATTGCCTTTTCAAGGGTCCAAATCAGGCCACTTCATGCAAGGCAGTCATTGTCTCAATGAACTACTTGCCACTACAGTTAATTTAATCTTAAGTGACCACAGGACGTTATTGATCACAATACTGGACATTGCAGGTTTGGATATTGAACACTGGTGTGGGCTGATGTAAAAAGAGCTACCTCCAAAGGATCTGGAAAGACCTCTGTTCCATAATTATAGCCTTATTATCTAACCCACAGGTCTTGGGACAGCTTAGAGTCACAAAGCTGTAAGGGCAAGTGTCACTGATACATAAACTCTTTCTTATGAGGCTGGCTGAGATGGCTTACTAATAAAATGCTTGCATGCAAGCCTCCAGACTTGAGTCAATTCCCAGAGCCTGTGTAAAAAGCTGACTGTGATGTCTCATGCTTGTGATCCCTACTCTGGGGAGGTAAAGACAGGCGGAGCCTCAGAGCTCAACACACACACAGACACATACACATACACACACACACACACACACACACACACACACACACACACATACACACACATATACACACACACACACCAACGCATACATGCTGCAATACCCCCACACATGCTCCCATAATTTCTACTGAGTTTGGCAGTCAGTGACAGGAAAGTATTGGGGAGCATGACATTCCAAAGTCATCTAAAAACAAATCAGCTTCCTTCCTTGAGTGGCTTTTGATTGCAAGAGGAAGTCCCATCTCTCCATGTCATTGGCTGGCTCTCATCTGCCATGACTCAGGTGAGAATGAGAAACTGTGATTCTTCAGCATATTAATCCTGCTTAGCTCTACAGCCAAGGGCACTTTAGTGAGAATCATTTCAGATGATCTGTTCACAACAGAGGTTTAGAAAAAAATTGACCATTCATGAAAAGAGGACTCAGGTTGAAGAGCTGACATCTTAATGATATCTTTATTGGTTGAGTACAGCACATTTTATTGACCATGCTAAAAAAAAATCTATAACATGCGTACCATCATATTTTCCATGTACACTGGTGTAATGAAATAATTCTCAAGCTCTCCCAACCTCTTTTCCAGTATGCATGTTATAGAAACACAAACCGATGGTGTTGTAATGGGGACCCACTCCTTCTCAGCCAATAGCAGTATCTCCCATCCATCTACCACAGCACCTAAATCTCAAGATATTAGAGGAAGGGGACAACTGCTTGGAAAAGTGTCCAGGGTGCATCACTTTTCTCCTATAACATGTTGCTACTTTCAGGAAGGAAAACAAAATAATAGAATTATTTACAACAACAGAGAAACCAAAGGGCCCCACTCACCAGGGTCTCAAACCTCTAGATGTGCCTGCCACAAGCCTCTCTGGTAGCACTGTGCCCGAGGTCTCAGATTCAGCAGTTCCTCTACCTTTGGATGATGCCCTAGGTTTACCTTAGTTACAGAACTGACCGAGCAGAGCAGTGCTCTTGGTATTTTAAACAACATCCCTGGGTTTGGGGAGTGATTGTTACAGTTCATTGAGCAAAGCTATGCCACAGCATTCAAGTGATGCCTATGTTATTTAACTGAGTGTGTTAGGAACACCTGCTTCACTGGGTCTTCACTTGTGTCTGAATTTCACTGCATTTTGTCTTTGCTCTGTGGGACCAGTGAGCATCTGTTCTGACTTTTCTCCCTTCTCAACTATTGTTCAGTTCATTAATACCTATGTACTGGGCATCATATGAGCAGTACCATGGGGTCCAGTCATCGGTCGCCAGAACGCTGCCACCACCTCCTAACTGCTTTGTGCTTTCCCCAGCTCAGCCTAACGGTGCAATCAGATTCATCTTTCCAATGTCCTATCCTGCCATGACAGTATTGCTCACAGACCTTCAGTGGCTCCCTACCACCCACAGAATGTCCAGGCTGCTTCTCTGTTTCCTGTCTCTCCTGTCCTCCTGACACCATCCCCATGGCTGTCCTCTGAGTTTTGCTGAGCCTCTCCGTTCCATTCCACATGCTTGCTTCCCTTCCCTTATCTGGTAGGCTCGTATTCTGCCTCGCCTTCACAGTAGCACTCTTCATAAAGCTCTCCCAGACTCTCTAGTCCCAAATGACTGTTTCCCATCAAGTTCCTGTAACACATAATATTGAATGTGTTGGATGTATTTGAATGGAAGCATTGATATTTGGTCAAGACCCAATACAACTATAGTGTTTCTTAAATCAACACTCCCTCATTTTGTCCAGAACCAAAGCTCACACCAGCCTCTGGATTTCCGGGCCATGTTAGGGAGATGCTGTTTACTGGCTGGGATTGACCACTGTATGAAGAGAGTATGCCTCCTTCATCATCATTACTTGCAAGGTAATGGTCCCTTGGCAAGCTGCTGCGTGAACTTTACAATGCACAGAATACAACTCGACCCAGATCTGAAGGCGGTTGATTTGGGTAGGGCAGGAGCCTGTGACTGGTGAGGTCAGGCTTTCCAACCCTCATCAGAATGAGAAAGGGAAACTAGGTGGGGCAATGGGATCCGACAGATGCAGAGGAGCAGGCTCCTACAGAGGAGCTTTGCGGCCAGTTTTCTGAAACAAGTTTCCTTCTTAATGGAAAACATTTCCGTTCTGTCTCGGGACTTTGGGATCATGTCTTGGGCCTTTAACGAGAACATACCTGATTTGTTCATTTTCTCCTCCTAGTTAACTAAGAGGGAAAAATCCATCTCAAAATGGTTAGGACTCAAGAGCCAGATGTGGTGGTACATGCCTGTCATCTCAATGTGTGGGCTTGAGGCCAGCCTGTGCTGCATAACAAAAGTCTAACATGGAGTCCACAGTGTGTGTGTGTGTGTGTGTGTGTGTGTGTGTATGTGTGATTTGCTTCATTCATTTTATTCAGCTATAAGGACCAAAATTATTTCATGTGCAAAAAGGATGTAACTGGAGGTAATTATATTGAATAAATTAAGACACTCATAAAAGCAAATATCTCATTATATCATTTGTAATACATAAATCAAATATTTATATTAATGTACCTGAATTTATGCATGTATGTGTTGCAGTTGTTGATGGTCTTGGTAAGACTTTGATAAGGTTTTGATCAAATATTCTGAGTGCCTGGCCAGATCTCCTCCTCAGTTGCCTGAGACCTGGTGAAAAGGCACCGTCCCTGAAGTCAGCAGTGCCCAGCTGTGTCCAGAGCCTGATCTCACCTCACACCAATCTGAAAAGGCCTCTGGTAGGTGAATTTGAAAAGAAAAACAAATGCTAGAAATGTGGATTTGCTTTTATCAACAACAGGGAGAGGGGGGTTCAAGAAATAAACTTACTAAGAAAGTTATGGGTTCTGTTTCTCAAAGTGCCACCATGAGTTGCCTCAGAATCATTCATTTCCACAATTATTTCATTTTGAATGAACTTGCCTCAAATTAGACAAACTTCGCTCCCATCTACAGTGTGAAGATCCTGTTCATTTGTTAGCCACATTTGAAGCATTCTTCTCCCTGGTCTCCTTGACATCAGCTTTCTTTCTTTCTTTCTTTCTTTCTTTCTTTCTTTCTTTCTTTCTTTCTTTCTTTCTTTCTTTCTTTCTTTCTTTCTTTCTTTCTTTCTTTCTTTCTTTCTTTCTTTTAAAGATTTATTTATTTATCATGTATACAATGAGTGTTCGGCCTGCAGGCCAGAAGAGGGCACCAGATCTCATTGTAGATGGTTGTGAGCCACCATGTGGTTGCTGGGAATTGAACTCAGGACCTCTGGAAGAACAGCCAGTGCTCTTAACCTCTGAGTCATCTCTCCAGACATCAGCTTTCTAACACCACAACAAACCTGAGTTGATCAACTTAAACAGGGAAAATTTGGGGTATTGGAGAGTGTGAATTTCAAAGAGCTCAGTACTGATTGGGTGAGAAAGGCTTTGTATTTATTTTTTATTTTGGCTCACAGTGTTGGGTCAGTTCACTACGGCTTCATACTGTTGCTTTTGGGTCTACGGTGAGGCTGCATATCACTACAGAGAGGCACTCATCTGTACTCACAAGCCCAAGAGAGGAAGAGCCTGGCATCTCACAGTCCTTTAAGAGGCCTCACTCCCAGTGACCCAAGGACTTCCCACTAGGCTCCACCTCTTAAAGGTCCCCACCTCCCTAATAGCAGCAAGCTGGGAGAGAAGCCTTCCAGGGACTTTCAGCTCCAATCTAGAGAAGCCTGTGAGCTTCTGCTTGTAGTAAATTTTCGTGCCGAACTTTCTTATGTCTTTGACATTTTGCCTGAAGGGGATTTTTTTTTTTTAAATGGAAGATTTTTAGTGAGGAACCCATGTATTTATCATTGAATTTCTTTAGTGCAATAAACTAAGCTCTCTTTATTTTTTAAAAAAAAAAAGAAAAATGAAAAAGTAAGGTTTGGGGCACTTCAAACCTCATCAACTACATTTGATCCCAGACATTATCTAGGCTTATCTTGAATAGAAAAATGCTAGCAGCTCAAATACTTCGAGGCTCTGGAGCATTCTCGCTCATCGGGAGGCTGATTAAGCTTATTATTTGGTGTCCAAAAGGCTTCCAGGCTTATTGACCAGCCCTCCATGTGGAAACAGTGGGTGGAGACGCGCACATCTACCTTCAAAGCCCTCAGGGACCCAGGTCAGCAGACCAGGCGTGGCCCTCCCGTCCTGCAGCACAAGCTGGGGCTCTGGCTTTTTCTGCCAAGAGTCTGCTGCTTGGGAAGGCTTTTCTACTATCCCCAGAGAGCTGTGAGTCCCAGCCCTGCATTTACAGAAGCCCAGCCATGTTTTCACACCTGGTTATGTGTCCGTATTTCCTTATGTCCAAGCAAGAAGTGAGTTTTATACATGTCTTTTCACTCAAATACTTCACCTCCCTGGAGAACCATCCTGCAGGCTGGTTCTAGAGTTGCTGGACCTCGAAGCTCGGATTTATTCAGTACCGTCAAGGGTCCTGGCGCTTGCCAAGAAAAACTGTGTGGCAGCTGGGTCTTTGGGAGTGTGAAACAGCTACAGACCACTCTGAAACTAAGGCTTAGGAGGGGCAGAGGGCTTTGGGCCTTGTTGCTGTTTTCACAGGGTGGAGACTCGGTCCCTCTCTGCTCCTCCTACGCAGGCTGTCTTCTTTTCCTTTAAGCCACAATTCCCTCCAATCTTTGTAGTCCCCAAACACTTTGATTTTCCTCACGACAAAAACTCTATAGTAACCCGTAAAGGAAATGTGGGCACATCTATGGAAAGACACTCTGCTGTGTTCATTAGTTTATTTACAACGGGGTATTTCTCATAGGAAACATGATCAGCTCAGGGTGGTATGAAAGGCTTTTCATTTTTAAAAAGGGAAGCTGAATGTGAGGCTCATTGGAAGAGCACTTGCTTGGCATGTCTGAGGCTCTGGGTTTGATTCCTGGCACTGACATAGAAGCAAAACCTCATCATAAATGGCAGTGTCCTGGATGATCTGCCTGGGGGGGGGTGCTAAGGAGCAATCATCAAAAGGGGCTGATGTATTAATAAAGGCTGTCTCTGCCTCCCTCTGCCTCCCTCATATCCGATGAGTCGGAACTTGTTTTCTTTACTCTGTTCTGAAGGGCACGTTTTCTTATTTCTTCTGTGAATTCAGTATCTTTTACCCCAAGGGAAGGTAGGAGCTGACATGCGGACTGTTAGTAGCCAAGATCAACAGTCCACCATGAAGCCCAAGCGTTCTACAGTGATGGCTGCCTCCCTGGCCGCTTCCTGGGAGGTTCGAGCAGGGAGGGTGGGAACTGTGAGTGCAAGCCACCAGGGAGTTCTGACTTGAGCTTCTGCCAATGTTTCTTTTGTATCAAATGATTATAATTCAGGGGTTTTCAGCCAACTACAGTCACTAAATTATTCCATTGTTGAGCCTCACGCGCACACTGCACAGTTTTCTGTGCCTGTCTCCCAGCTCGGTTTCAAAGCCACTGCCCTTCCCTTCGGGCTCCTCAGGATCCTTCACTTTCATTGTTGAGGACTTGTACTGCTGTGAATTCCTTACATGCTCTGTGCTCTTGTCGGAGAGACATTGGTGCTGTTAGACTATCCAAACAGTGGATGCCAAAGAATTGAAATTTCTCCAGGAATCCCGTGCTGGGGGAAAGGAAAGGCTGAACCTGGTGTCAGGTAGAAGGGGAGCTTATCGCCCAGGAAGATGGTTAACACAGTTCAGACCACATACTACGCTGCCTTCTAGGGAAGAGGGGAGCCCAGACAATGACGCATCAGTGATGGGTGGGGCACACCTTGACCAGGACTGCTCGGTAATGCAACCTCTTGCCCCCTTTTAAACCCAAACCTCTTGTCAGCACATTGAAGACAGATACGGAGGTCAGGAGGCTTCTGTATTTGTTCCTCATCCCAGTGCGGTCACATTGACTAGATCTGCTTTCCCTGTTTTTTGCTGTTATTTGTCTCTTGAATTGGTGTATTGGAGATGGATTGCTGACTGAGCCTGGCTCGTTGGGGCCTCTAGGTCCCCGGTTCTGACCTCTGCAACTCTAGTAACGAATTTCTCAGGGCAGCCAAGCACTCTCCCACACTCCCAGAGGTTTCAACAGCTCACAAGGTTTTTTTTGTTTTTTGTTTTTTGGTTTTTTTAGGTCACTGTGTCTCTATCAAATATATGTTCCTTAATAAGCTGGAGAATTCCAAAGTCAGGGAAATTTAGGAACTGAAGTCTCACCTGCAGCTACAAGACCAGTTCTCTCAGCATGGTAATTATCCAGCCAGCGCTGACAGAGGTGGAAAGAGACAGGATGGAGACCTGAGCTTGTGTCTCCCACTTAAGGGAATTGCCCATGAAGGCTGGGCCAGGCGGATGGCAGCTTGGCCCCTCCCGTCAAGAAGTCCCAAGAAAGGAAGGGCAGAGAGGTTTCTACTCCTCTCTTCCATCCCCCACATAGCTAGGTCACTGTTGGTCTCCATTCAAGCTCCCTGCAGAACTTTCTCCACAGCCTGGGGTCAGAGAACTTTCTGGTTTGTGCACACCACCTTTCTGTCAGCGCTCACTTTGTGGAATTGGGGAATGGTCTGAGAAGCCATTGTCTGTTCTTACCTCCTTTGGCTTACCCCTCTGCAGAGACTTTTCTCTGAGGAGCGTGGAGGCACAGGCCACAGTTAGGAGACCTAGTCTCAAGTGCAGCGACAACTGACTGGGGAAGTTGCTGTGAGCCAAGTTGAAACCCAACAGGGAGAAAGCTGACGGGGTGGAGACAAGGCAGTGTTAAGACTTGCTAGTGAGAGAGGGTCCTACAATGAGAGTCAAGGGGCTCTAGAAGGTCAAGGCACAGCCGGGGGGGGGGGGGGGGGGGGGGAGGTGGTGGCTACTAAAGTTACTAGAGGAAAGGCAGACAGAAAGCTTAGGGAAAGCCACTGAAAAGGCACAAGTTGGATGAAAGAAAATGGAAAACATTTTTCATTGTTCACCTACTCAGAGGCAGGCACGATAATGCCCATGTTTGGGATACTTTTACCAATGCTGCTCTCTGCGTGTGCAGTGTGTGCAGTGTGTGTGTGTGTGTGTGTTTATACGCATGCATGTTTGTGCATGTACAGAGATATACATGAATGCATGCGTATACACATGTAGAGACTAGAGGACAGTCTTAGCAGCTAGTTATTGTGATTTTTGAGATAGGGCCTCTCACTGGGGACTTGGGACTTACCCAGTGGGCTAAGCTAGGTGGCCATCAGTCCCCACAGATCCAAATATCTCTGCCTCCCCAGTGTGGGGATTATAGGCCTGAGCCACCGCGCCTAGAGCACCAAGGTTTTTATGTGGGGGCTAGGAATCAAATTCAGGTCCTCCTGACTCTCACAGCAAGCAGTTTACTGGCTGAGGCAACTCCCCAAGTCCTGAGCATCTTTGCATTCCTAGTGACTACAAGTCATGCGCAGTGGCTACTACAGTGGGAATAGCTAATACTGTTATTACGTAGCAATAAATATGAAAGTATTTTACGTTCTTAAACACTGGCAGCCTGAACATATGAGTGTCCTCTCCTCTTCTCTTCCCTCTCCTTCCTTCTGCTGTCCCTCCTAAATGCCTCGAAGCCAACAGTAAATAGTTACAAGGGTTTAAGGACAAATGACAGAGGCAGAGGGCATAGGATCATAGGATGGATTGAAAGTGTCACTGAAGATTCAGAAGGTGGGGAGTGGGACAGGGTTGGGGGTGGGAGTGACTTGTGGGATATTTGTACCCTGTGTGAAGATTGGTTCATTGCTGTGATCGGTTTAATAAAGAGCTGAATGGTCAATAGCCAGGCAGGAGGAGTAGGTAGGAAGGACTTCCAGGCAGAGAGAGGAAGTAGGAGGAGGTAATGGAGGTACAGAGGAGATTCCAACAAGACCTAGAGGGAGTAGGACATACAGAATGAAAGAAAGGTAAAAAGCCACATGGCAAAATGCAGACTACTAAAAGCAGGTTAATTTAAGTTATAAGAGCTAATGGGACCAGCTTAAGCTAAGGCCGAGCTTTCATGGTTAATAGGAAGTTTCCCATGTCATTTTTTTGTGGGGGGAGCTGGCTGATGGGACAGAGAAAGACTCATTACAGGAAGGCACTCGTCTGAATCCTCCCACTTTTACTGAGAAGTGCAGCTAGGAAGTCTTCTGTTGTTTATTTCCCAGACTCTGGGCCTGAAGCAGCCTGGAAGCCTGACAGCCAAGATAACTTAAGACCAGAGCTTCTTAGGCCTTTTCCACCTGCAAGACTTGATCACCGGAAAATTTTTATAAAGAATTTATTTCATTTTATTTTTAATTGTGTGTGTGTGTGTGTGTGTGTGTGTGTGCGCGCGCGCGCGCGCGCGCGCGCACATGTGTGACGGTGCATGAAGAGGCCAGAAGAAGGGGTCAGATGTCCTGAAGCTGGAGCTATAGGTATTTGTGAGTTGCCCAGTGTGAGTGCCTGGAGCCAAATGAGTCCCTCCCAAGAGCACCAAGTCATCTTACCTACTGAGACGTCTCTCCAGACTCTACCTGAGAAAGTTTTACATGACCCTGGGTCTATCAACTAGGTAAACAGGGCTGTTGAGATGACTGCAGGTAGAAATGCTGTGCAAACCTGACTACCTGAGCTTGATTCTTGGAACCCATATAAAGGTGGAAAGAGAGAACCAACTCCTCAAGACTGTCCTCTGACCTCCATGTGTGTGCACACACACACATATACACACATACGCACACACACACTCACACAAATTTTTAAATTAGGTATAAAACTCAATCATCCACTGTTAGTAAATCATAAAGAAATTTTATTTTAAAACTATTTTAGTAGGCATGTAATTTTATAATTTATGCAAACAAATTTATACACTAATGAGGAACATATGCTTGTTTATTTTTACATAAAGAATTAACTCTTGAGGACTAGAGCGATGCCACACTGGTTAAGAGCACTTAAGGTCTTTGCAGAGGACTGGATCTTGGTTCCCAATACCTGCACTGGGCAACTCACAAATGCCAGTTACACTCCCTCATGGGTACATACATACACAGACACATAGTCAAAAATAGAATAAGTATTAAAAAAAGAATTAAATCTTTGCTGCTGAATATTTGATACTGCAGGACAGAGTATCATCATTTGGGTGGGGTGTTGATTGATGTTTTATAATCATCAACACTGAGAATGCCAGTTTACATAAATATACAACACAAAATGACAAGGTGGAATTCCGTCCTAATCCCAAACCAAATTTCACTGCAACATTTTTTAACTCAAATTTGCAACTCAAATAGCAGTTTTTTTCCTCTGGGGTCTCACTTTGTAGCCCTGGCTGGCCTGTAACTTACTCTGAGACCAGGGGAGCCTGGAACTCACAGAGATCTACCTATCTCTGTCTCTAGAGTGCTGGGATTAAAGACTACTACACCTGGCCTCAAACAGCTATTTTAAAAAGTCAAACACACACAATAAAATCCAAAGAGATATTAACTTGATTTTTACATGCTGAAGAATGGTGATGGGAAAATATTAGAAGTCTTTTCTCTGTAATTAAACCACAAGGTTTCTATAAAAAGAGAAAACTTGGTGTGCATGGTTAAGAAAAAAAAAGCCACTACAGTTCATAAGATACAATGGTCTTGAACCTGAGCCCAGATGTTTCAAACAGTATGGTTGCATGGTATGACAGCATGCACAGGGCAAAGTACATCTGTCCTGTGTTCAAACCAAGGCTGCAAAGAAGTTACTCAACGCAACATGCCTGGTCACTGCCTGGAGTACCTTGACTTCATTATGTTTTTGATTTTGTAAAATACATTTACAATCAGGGTGGCAAATATTTCACCTTACCCACATTCAGTCACTCAGCCCCACATGGGGTCACGCCAGCATTTAGAAAGCTGAGCCTTAGACCACTGGAACTGTCAGTGGAGTAGCTGGGATCCCATCTCTCTTTCCTCCTACCCATTATGATTTTGCTTTTTAAATTATGCACAAATATTGATTTGATGAAAAAAAGACTACATAGCACTGTGCTATGCACCAGGCACTTTTTAATAACTTTACCTGAATTATTGCTCTTAATTTCCACATAATTATTGCATAAAGCACCTTGCTTTCTGCATTGAAAGCTCTGAGGCAGCAGTCTTAGGAAAATATGGATGGCAGATGTTAAGGAGCTTGCTCAAGGTTGGCTATGGACCCACGAAGTTGATTCCAAAGGCTTTGCTGTTAATGACTCCAGTTATCGACTTTGCATCATCATATTTATGTCGGAGTTAAGGTAGCTTGCAACTATATGCTTCAGTGTATCAATGTTTCATGAAGGCACGGGCCTAGCAGATGCAATCAAACTGTTTAAGAAACTTAAGGTCTAAACCTATGGGAGACAGGGCACAGAAGAACAAAAGAACAGATCACTGCAAATTAGCTCAGGTTCAGTGGGTCCCTTGCCACCTCTTGACTAAAATGAGGCGGTACTGTACACCCATGAGCCACCTTGGAGACAAGGAGTGGCTGGCCAGGCAGAGCACAAGCAATGAACAATCCTGTGGTTCTGATATCTAAACTGCAAGTGAATGCAGAAAAATCCTGCAGCTTCTTTCAGGACCAGGGACTCACCTTAGAAATCCTTGAATGCCTCTGTGGATGATTCTGAGTAGTTAGCAATGAAGTAGGTGTATATTGCAGCACTAATTCTAGCTGTATATTGAGTGCAGACTCAAAATCAGTGTGCAGTTATTCACTTGTTTACATAAATAAACAGAACATCTTTTGCAAGTGATCCTTAATAAAGTTGATTTCGTTTTTCTTTTGCCCACATCTGCACAATTTGACTCCAGGAATGAAACCACTACTAATATCTCCTTGATGTTAGCTGCCAGCCCTGGTTCTCTATCTCGGACCAGTTCTTACTTTGCTGCTGACTGTTTCAGGCTGAAAGTCAACACTATGTAAAGATTCCCGCCCGCAAAGGCAAGGCGAGGAACATCCTATTCTTGGTCTCTGCATTTGGGGTCCCCCCTTCTGTGTTCTCAGTAAGATGGAAACTTAAGCAGCCGGCGTCAGGTTGTAGAAATCAGATTATAAAACTTTATATACTGTTGGTGCCTTTTACTCTATAAAAATCAGTTCTCATGCCAGGCTCAGATTTGGCGTCAGCAAGGAAAGGCTAAAACCTAGTACCGGGGGAGCCTTTCTGACATCTCAACCACAGGCTCATGTCAACTGAAACCTTATTAGAAGTGGCCACAAGTAGTCTGGTTTCCATACCTGCCAGCATTTTCCTCCAGCCAGCCCTTAACCACTTTTATAATTCACTTAAAACTACCCAGTCCTTGTAAGTCAATGAGATTAAACAGTGTCAGCTGCCGGCTTCCAGCAGCTTCTCGGTCGCTGTATTAATATCTGTGTTCTCACCTCTTTCCCCTGAAGGCAGGAGCTTGCATGACTGCAGCCATTAGTTCCATCCGAGATTTCAGTCGAAGGGGAGCCATGGGCAGATGATGTAGAAGACAGATGTTTCTGGAACCACATCCATACACTTCAGCATTTATCAAACGTGCAAGGAGGAGAGAGTTATTGTTCTCTCTGTGCATACATTCAGAATTTGGATTTCGTTGAAGTGTGAGGCGTAGACATGCTGCCTGCCCATGGATAACAGAATATTCTTTCTTCTTATCTCTCTGCGTGTCTCTGTTTCTGCTTATTGCTCCATTTTTCTTTCCCTCTTATGGGAAAAATAGCTCAAAACCAAGATGTTTTCACTGTGTTAGCTTTTCTTCTTAGTACAGTCTGAGTTCTGATCTCAGCTTCCAGTTATTTTAAGTTGCTTTGCTTTTGGTCAGCACTGTGTTAGTTTCCCAACACAGTCACAAACACCCGAGACAGTGAACTCAAGAAGAGGAAAAGACTTATTTTGGCTCAAGGTTTATTGGGCCCAGCACGTGACCAGTTGATCACCGGTCAGGGCTTGTAGTGAGAAATCTCATCATGGTGAGAGCGTGTCATGGAACACCATTGCTTACCTGATGATCAGGAAACAAAGGGGGAAGACAGATGGGGACAAGGATCCCATTACCCTCAAGGCACACACACAATAACCTCAAGACATTCTTCCATGCTCTAACTCTTAAGAGGTGCACCAACTTCTAATAGCACCTCCTGGGGTGGGGCGGGGGCTTTTATACAAGGAACCAAGCAGATGTTTAAGATCCAACTACAGTAAAGATTTTGGTTTCATGTAAACCCTATAAACCACACCATTAAGATGGTAACTCAAATCATATGTATGTATTTTTTCCCCCGTAATAAAGAAGCTAATGCTTAGAGTCCAAACATGATTCTCTGTATTCCATAGTATCCCACATTGCTTAAACTATCCTTTCTCTAGCAGGAACTTCTACACAGACTAATGGCTTGCACCAGATAGTTTTACCTGCCAGTACTCTTTCCAACAGAAGGGAAGGGGAGTCCCCAGAGTCTGAATCTTCGGATTTGAGATTCCAGTCAGTTTTGGGTAAGACTCTGCTAAGGTTTAGATAGAAGCATCCCTACACTGATATGTGGAAAGCTAGCAGTGTTTAGAGGTGGGACCTGTGGAAAGCAAACCATGGCTCTGCTCTGGGGTCAGTAAGGGATCAGTCTGCTGATGGGTCTGTAGCCTCACAGGGAGGTCGAGGAAGCTCAAGGAAGTGGAGCCTAGTTGGAGGAAGCAGACAGTGAGGAATTTGTCTTTGAAGGAGATATTGACCCCTGGTGTTTCTCTCCTCATTCCCCCATCCTCCTCATCTTCTACTTTGTCTTCTCCCCCCCACTACCTCTATTTATCTCCCCCTCCTTCCTTTTCTCTGTCTGTGTAAGGGGACCAGCTTCCTCTGCCACTTGTTCCCTCTACCCTCATGTTCTGCCCAACTCCAGGCTCCGCAGCTGCTGGCCCACCATGGACCGACACCTAGGGAATTATGAGCTCGCATAAATCTCTTTTCTTTAAGTTGTTCAGCTCAGGCATTTTATCACAATGATGAAAAGCTGACACAAGCTCAGTGTGAAAATCAAGTGTGCCTCATGGATCCTGGGTTCCTCTCCCCACCTGTAGAGCAGAACCCAAGCTCTGAAGGTGCACAGAGGGCCTGCTACCCTGCTGCCTGCTAGCCAGGGCTCCATGTAGCATGAATTGTTAGAAGGTCTTATAAACAAAATCAAACCTGAGGCCAGTTTTTGGGGTGAATGCTGGAAGATCAGAGAAACAGAACAAGCCATAGCTTCCTCACCTTGCAATTCCTCAGCTGATCCTGTTTCCTCAGACTGGAAGCCTCTGTGTCCTCATCCAAATGGATCTCAGTTGAACTGCTTCTTCAAAGCCTGAAAGCTTAACCAACTAAAAGCTTCTTGTTTCTGGTCCTCACACCATATATACCTTTCTGCTTTCTGACATCACTTCCCGGGATTAAAGGCTCACTTCCTGGGATTAAAGGCTCACTTCCTGGGATTAAAGGCATGAGTCACCATGCCTGGCTGTTTCCAGTGTGGCTTTAAACTCACAGAGGTCCAGATGGATCTCTGCCTCCCAAGTGATAGGATTAAAGGCGTGTGTGCCACCATTTTCTGGCCTCTATATCTAGTGGCTGTCCTGTTCTCTGACCCCAGATAAGTTTATTAGGGTACACAGTATTTGGGGGAACACAATATCACCACAGTTCCGTGTAAGCTGACTGTGAGGTTCTTGCTACAGAAGTCCTGTTGAACGAGGAGAAAGGCTGCTCATTTGTTCTGCAACACACTTTATTTTATATGTGGTCTTGGTAAAGATAAGCATCTTAGTTCTCGCTTCCCTGTTTCATTCCCTATTAGTGCAGATGCACTCACTTAAACAGGCCTGGGGAGAAACGTGTGGCTTTCCATGACCTATCTATTGGTCCATCACCATTAAGTGTTTACACTAAGTCTTTCCAGTACCGCTGACTCCCAACTTCCCTCCCAACCCCTCTGCTATACAACCCTTCTTTCTTGCAGGGTCCGGGGTATTCAGTGTCCTGCACTGGGACATCGTGACTCTCTGATGGCCAGGGAGGAGCTCTGTCATCTGAGAACAAGAGCACATGAAGGAGGAGAGTGGGCCACAAGGATCTGGACCCAGATCTAGCTTCAGAGAGGCCTTCCAAACCTTGATGTTTGTTTGCAAGTGAAAACCCCTGAATGGCCTCTCAGGGAGAGCATGGGGCCATCTGGGAAGCTGGAGTGTTGTGCTAGGAGGGTCCAGTGTTGTACCCAGTTTTGCCAAAGCTGTTCATGTTTCTGTTGGTACAGGAAGAGGATCAGGGTGCACCAGATGATGATACACAGCTGTGCAACTGCCTCCATCTCCTCTCAGATGGGAAATGAAATCCATGAAAGGGAAGAGTTGGGCCAGTATAGCTCAATTGGTCGAGTGCTTGTCTAGCATGACAGTGACCTGTGTTGACATGCACGCAACCCCAGAACTCAGGAGATGGAGGCAGCAGCGTCAGAAGGTCAAGGTAACCCTCCTCAGCATATTGGAGCGTTGCATGACACTCTGTCTAAGGAGAAAGGGAGGACTGGGAAGGGTGAGCAAGCAGTGGAGGTGGTCCTTGGCAGCTGAGTCCCTGGGAAGTTCTGAATCCCTGTTCCCAATCCTTTGTTCCCACAGCTCTGATGGACACCTCCTGACTCCCCTCCGCTGTGCTGACCCACTCACAGGGGTAGGGTGGAATTCTCCAAAATTGCGGCTGAGGCCTGTCCTGGTGGAGTTGCTGCTTTCCACTCCCAGCTTGTCTGTGCACCATCCTAGTCCCTGTCCCCACATTGCTCCTAGCCAGACACACCCGGCTACCCAGCTGTACCAGGTTCTTCTGTGTACTCTCCTGTCTCCAGGGTCCTATAAGACTTGATTTTCTTTTCTTCTTGAGCAGAGAGAGAGAGAGAGAGAGAGAGACAGAGAGACAGAGAGACAGAGAGACAGAGAGACAGAGAGAGACAGAGACAGAGACAGAGAGACAGAGACAGAGAGACAGAGAGAGACAGAGGAAGAGGAGAAGAGAGGAGAGGAGAGGAGAGGAGAGCAGTCCCAGAGTGAGCCATGTCCACAGACTTGTTGGAAATTCCAAGAGAAGCTTTTTTTGGATACCATGTGTGTTAATATCACTTCCCAGAAATTTTTTCCTAGCTTGACCTGTGCCCCAGACCAAGTTTCTCTATAAGCTGTGACAGCAAATATCTTCAATTGTATGACAAGCCCTCGTGTCCAAAACCGTGCACTCTCTGAGGGCTACGATGCTCTCTGACTCACAAGTAGCCCACAAAACGTCCCCCTAACGGAAGCAAACTCTGTGAGAGGGTGTATTTTGTCTTTTTCTCCTTTCTCGCTCTTGCTAAAACACAAGCGGATCTCTTTTCAGTTAGTTTTTATTTGTTTGTTTTTAGAGAAGCAGGGTTTAAAACAAATGAAATGCAATAAAAATAACCAAAGTAGAAAAAATAAATTCTAAAAGACTGGTGATATTGTCTCTGGTTGTTGTTTAAATGTGAATAGTGGCAGCCCATGCTTGCTTAAACTTAGTGTTTTTTTAAAAAAGAAATTTATGGCCATGAAGTCTCTGCTTCTCATTTCACCAGCCTTTTATATTGAGATGTGGAAGACATTATGTCTCTCTTGAGAACACACAGAAATGAAAGTAGAGAGTGTGAATCCAGGGGTGGAAAGGTTTAAGCGGGGAGGGGAGAGGGAGGGGGGATATGAGAGGGTGAGGTGGGGGAGGGCTAACCAAAACAAAGTGGGTATTGAACAAAAGCATATGGAAACCTACTACCTTGTAATCCAATTAAAGTATGAAATAATTTTTTAAAAAGTTTGAAGGAACATGCAGTGCATGGTTGTATAACACTACTTCTGGAGCTCTGGGTGAACTAAACAGAAATGCCAGTGCCACATGTGGGCGGGCATGTTACCTCCTGATGGTCAGAGAGGCTCCAGGTCCCCCCTACATACACACAAAAGACAATACAGGATCTTGGCATTTCTCTTGGTTGTCCACCACAATTAGATGATAAGGTCCTATTGCTGAAGACACCACACACTGTGTTTGCAACACATAGAGAAACCAAGCTGCAACTGAGCTGGAAACTTCCTCCCTGCTGGCCAGCTTCCATAGTACCAGAAAGTGCAATGCAGCCTTCTGAGAAAGAGCAGCCATCGATATGGTCATAGCCGGCTATGAATCCTACTGACTTCAATACCAACCTGTCATGTAAGATGTGCCTACTTGTTGGACAGTGGCGGGACTCTTATGGATGTTACAACCACTCTCCGATTATATGTAGACCCACTCCACAGGTGGGAACGTATGCCTAATACTATAACCTGATCAAAAACACATGGCTGGGAAAGTCATAGACCATAAATGGGAACTTGCTACTGCTGTTTAACTAAATGTACATAGAGTGAAACTGCTTTTTAAATGCTTGTGTTTATGCCCTAAGACACATGCTAATCTCTGCTTTTGTTTTGTTTTGTTTTGTTTTGTTTGTTTTTTCAAGACAGGGTTTCCTCTGTGTAGTTTTGGTGCCTGTCCTGGATTTCGCTCTGTAGGCCAGGCTGGCCTTGAACTCACAGAGATCCACCTGCCTCTGCTTCCGGAGTGCTGGGATTAAAGGCCGGCGCCACCACTGCCCTGTACTAATCTCAGCTTTAATCGGAGAAGCCTTCTTTGCAGTAAATGGCCTTTCAAGGTGCTGAAAATAAGTAATGGTTGAGTGCTCAGCCCTAAATAAGATATTCATACTATTCCCTCTAAAGTTTAGTGGACATTGTAGAAGAGGAGTGGAAAGAATGTAGGAACCAGAAGATGGGAAGAAGAGCTGCAAAATGCCATGGTCGGGCATGACATGCCTTTGTAATCATGAACTGGGCCTGTATAAAACTGGCCCAGTCAACAATCAGTCATGGGTAGTAGCAAAACTTATGGAGCCCTATTACGTCTTGATAATTATTGGCTACTGATAGATTCTGGGAGAGGGAAGACATTGTCTTTAGTTTTGTACCCACTGGTGAACTTACCAGGCTCCAGTGGGTAGTTCCAAGCCCATGGTCACACAGATGGCCTTGGTATAAGTCATTTGATCACAAAACAAAAGGACATACGGGAAAGAGATTTGTAGGAAAGTGGGGTTAACAGAGGTGAAAAGGAGATAAGAGAGGGTGGGGTAATATAATATACACAAATGAAATTGTCAACAAACATGTTTAATAATAATAGTAATATTAATAAAGAAGAAATACAGTGTCTTAGTTTGGGTTTCTATTCCTGTGAAGAGATGCCATGACCACAGCATTTAATTGGGGCTGGCTTACAGTTCAGAGGTTCAGTCCAGTATCATCATGGCAGGAGCATGGTGGCATGCAGGCAGACATGGTGCTGGAGAAGGAGCATATTTTGATCCACAGGCAACAGGAAGTGAACCATCACACTGGGTGTGGCTTGAGCATACATGAGACCGCAAAGTGCACCTCCACAGTGACACATTTCCTCCAACAAGGCCACAACTTCTAATAGTGCCACTCACTATGTGCTAAGCATTCAAACACATGAGTCTGTGTGGGTCATATTCAAACCTATTCCAACCACCACACTGAGATTCTTTCCTGTCTCCCTAACATATCTCTTCTCTGTGTATGTGTTGGTTTACACACACACACACACACACACACACACACACACACACAGAGAGAGAGAGAGAGAGAGAGAGAGAGAGAGAGAGAGAGAGAGAGAGAGAGAGAGAGATTCAGCTAGGCTGGCTGGGAATGCTGATTTTCATGAGGTCTTCAAGTCTTTGAGATCTCACAGCCATCCTCGGCTCCCTAGCTCTCCTGTCTTTCCACATCCTTTCCACGCAATTTAACACCATCCACTGTAGGTGCAGATGCTGTTATTCAACAAATACTTAAGATGGGTTTTTTTTAATTGTTTGTTTGTTTTGTTTGTGCCCCAAAGGTTAAAAATGTAAGGAAAATGTAAAGGAAGGAGAGAAGGAGAGGAGGGAGGAATAAAGAAAAGAAGAAAAGAAGGGAGAGAGGGAAGAGAGAGGAGGAAAGACAAGCTGGCCGCATTTAGGAAAGAAAGCATGCAACTTTTAATCTGCTTTGCAGACTCGAGGAGCTGCTCCTGGCTGTGCTCTGTGGAGAGGAGTGAGGCAACTTCAGGCGATACTGAGAGCATCAGGGGGGTTGAAGAAAGTCCCTAAGCATGGGAGGTCGGGTTGGAATCGCTTCATACTTGAGTAGCAACACAAAAGAGAATTTACCACATGGTTTGGCAATAGCATTGTTTTGAATTTTTTTCCAGACTCTCAAGATGGGAAGGTTGTTATCACCACAGATTAATAGAGTTTTTGAAATTGAGAGAAAAGAACTTTTTCACTTGGCCGAGGTAGTCTCACTTAGCAAATTGCCGCTCATCATGTTTTCAGTAACAGTCTGCCGTGCATAAGAAATGTCAGGGCATTGGAAAGGAACTGCAGACTGGGAGAAAAGCATCACTAACAATAGGAGATGGGAGAGAACACGATCTTTTTATTCTGTTTTGTGTAAAGTGAAGATGATTGGAATCATGTGAGAAGTATTTTCCCATGTCTGACCACTCCTCTCCATCCTTACCCCTGACAGTTCCCCTTTCCTAAGAACTCAAGCCTGGAGGATGAGGAGGACCAGTGTTCATCCTAGCAAAAGCACACTCTTTCCCAATTTTAGAACCAGTGTTATGAATGTAAAATGTTTCCGTGTGTGTGTGTGTGTGTGTGTGTGTGTGTGTGTGTGTGTGTGTGTAGCGCACATGTGTGCTTATGGACATAAAGGCCACAGGTCATTTCTCCTGCAGTGTCCACTTTCTTTTATGAAAGAAAAGTCTCTCAATCTCTCCCTGAGATCTGGAACTTGTTAGGCTATGCTGGCTGGCCATTGAACCATGGGGGTTTGCCTACCTGCCTCCGCAGACTGAGATTACAGGTGCCTAATACTATAAGTGGGTTCTGGGATTGAACTCAGGTCCTCAAGCCTGTGTGGCAAGCACTTTATAGACTGCACCATGCTCCTAGCTCCAAATGTAAACTCTTTAAAGAACAACTTTCATAGCTGTTTGGGGGTGCCTGGTGACCCTGGTGTACCCTGTGAGACTGCCCCATGGTTCTTGGGAAACACATTTCCTTTATTGCCTAAGACACTCCCTTTAAGTCCCAGCCCATTTTGTGTGCCACATCCATGATTAAATTCCTTCCTTCTCCTTTATGATGTTATTCTTTGCTGATCTTTCTTTCGACCATCTGCATAGATCCGTGTATCTGAAATCTTTAAAGTGATTCAATTTTTAGAGATGGATTATGAAAGATGATCTCCCACAATTTTACAAGAATTCACTTTCTAGTGTTATAGTTAATTGCTGCCTATATATTTTCAAAAATGAGGCTCTCATTACTGACATGGAGTCTCTTATTTTTGGAGTACACACTATTGAGACAGATGAAAAGTGTTTCTCCCGCGCAGCTTTCAGCTCTGTGAATATTGGAGACAGACACTATGTTTTCCAGTAGGGAGTGTGTTAGCCCAGGAATGGAATGAACTCGAGTTTCATAATCACAGAACAATGGCCTCTTTTGATGTGCCTCAGCAGACACATGGTTCAGGTGACTGGTAGACCTCCTTATACTGTTGGCCCCATGACAGTCAAGGCAGGGAAGGGGGCTGTGAGGTCTCTGCTAGCCTTAGTGAGTCAAGATAGAGACTCAAGACTAGTTATATCCAAGGAGAGAGGCCTGGTCATCCATGGAATAGCCCAGCGATCACAGCTGTACCCCTAATCCCCCACATTGCACTCTGTGTGACACTGGGTCAAACCATCACTTCTGTTGTGGAAAAGATGATGACTGGACATTTAGTATTACATAGTATATGTATCATGGTAGTTTGGGGCCATTGGAATGCAGTTGTGTATAGTGTGTGTGTGTGTGCGTGTGTGTGTGTGTGTGTGTGTGTGTGTGTGTGTGTGTGTGTGTGTATGTGTTTGAGTGTGTGTGTGGTATGTGTCTTTGTGTGTATGTTTGTGTCTTTGTGTGTATGTTGTGTTTGTGTATGGTATTTGTGTGTGTATGTGTGTGGTGTGTTTGTGTGTTTATGTGTATGCGATGTGTATTTATATGTGTTCATTTGTGTGTGTATATCTGCATTCCTTTTCTCATTGCCATGAGAATGTACTTTACAAAAGTAATTTAAGGAAGGAATGAGTGATTTTGGATCACCATTTGAGGGCATAGTCCATCATAGTAGGGAAGTCATGTCATTGGGAGCATGAGGTGGCTAGTCACATTGTATCCATAGTCAGGAAATGAAAAGCTATGGATGCTGACACTCAGCTCAGTGTCTCCTTTATTTAGTTCAGGAACTCAATCCGCATTCAGAATAGGTCCTTCCTCCTTAGTTAATGCCTCCCAGATACAACATCAAAGACACACCCAGAGGTATGTATCCATGGCAATTCTACGTCTAGTCATGGTAACAGTGAATTTTAACTATCACACATAGGTAGTGAGTAGCTGTTTGCTGTCTGAATCTTCAAGGCCATTTCTTACCTTTCTGCTCCAAAAACATGTGCACTCAGTAATTACAGTTTACTGCTAAATTTAATTATCTTGCTTTTTTACTAAAACAAACAAACAAAAACAAAACAAAAAGACCTTGGGGTCATCTAAATATCTAGCTTTCTGGGGCTGGAAATGTAGCTCAGTTGGGGTAGAGCTTGCCTGGGATGTATAAAGTCCTTTCAGACCCAACACCTTGCAAACCAGGCAATGTGGTGTGCATCTGGAATTCCAATACTTGGGAGGTAGAGGCAGGAGAATGAGGAATTCAAGGTCATCTTCCACTACTAGCCTACTGAAGACCTGATCTAAAAAGTAAGTAAAATAATCAAATCAAATCTTGGGACTAGAGAGATGGCTCAGCAGTTAAGAGCACTTGCTGCTCTTCTAGAAGACCTGGGTTTAATACACAGCACTACACATAGTTTACAACCATCTGTAACTCTAGTTACAGGGAATCTAATACTTTCTTCTGTCCTCTATGGGCATTAGGCAAGCATATGGTACACGGACTTACATGCAGGCAAAACACTTCCACGTATAAAATAAAAATAAATAAAATAAAAATTTATCAAATCAAAGCAACCACTACTCTGTTTTAATACCCCCGTGCAGTTTTCTCTGTCTGAGCACCTGCTTTGCTTTCCCTCAACATCTTCACTGACGACTTTCGAGGCCCTCTTCGCTGTACATCCTTTTCCGAATCCCAGGGGTTGAAGCTGGGGTTATGTTACTGGATCTGAAATGTCTCCCATGGGCTCCTGTGTTTTAACACTCAGTCTCCTGCTGGTGAGGCTGTTTGGGGAGGCTTTGGGAGCTTTGGGACTTGGAGCTTTGATTGGAAGAAATAGGCCACTGGGAACAGCCCTGCCTGTGGTCCAGCTCTATCTGTCTTCTCCCTTTGTCCTATCTGGGAGCTCTACCCCATCTCCCTGTGGCCATGTCATTTCTGGGTCTAGTTTTCTCCACCACAGGGATTGAACTATTTGGCTGGGAGGCATTTTGTAATAGTGATGAGAAAGTAACTAATACAATGAGATTCTTGATAAAGAACACAGGAAGAGATCTCTTTGCTTGTGTCCATGGGGACACCTTGTGGTCTAAATCCAGGACCATGTCAACAGGATTGGTTTCTCCTGCAAGTGGTTCCTGGTGACTAACTTAATCAGTTCTGGCTGTGGGCTGGGCTGCCTTCCTGGAAAGGATAGTCTCAGACCTGTGCCTTACACTGTGACCTCATTTGGAAATGGGGACCTTGTAGACATCATAAAGTTACAATGAGGTCATGAAGTCACAATGAGGTCATGAATTGTGATGGAGTCATTATTACAATGGCATGAAATCACAATGAGGTCACAAAGTCACAATGAGATCATGAATTACACTGTGGTCTGGAACTCATGATATGGTTATGATTACAATGAGGTCATGAATTATGATGAGGTCATGAATTATGATGAGATCATGAATTATAATGAGGTTATAAATTATGGTGAGGTCATGATTACACTGAGGTCATGATTATGATGATGTCATGAACTATGATATCATGAATTATCATGTCATTTATGCTTAGAGTGATCTTAAGTCCAGCGACAGGTATTATGAGAAAGGTAGAACATACATACACACACTAAACACATATGTGCAAGCAGTGTCTGAGGAGTACTGCTCAACGCTGGTTCTTACTGAGTGTTCAATCAAGTATAGGTCATAGTCACGAGGAAACTGGATGATTGCATGAACGAACAGATAAGTGATGATGTCAGTACTGAGCAATGCCAGTACAGAAAGAGCTCAGGGTCAGGGAGAAGCTGAGTGAGGATGGGGATTGAGAAGAAAAGTCTAAGAGAAAATTAGATGATTTGGAAAGGCACCTGGAAGGGAACAGTCATATGAGGAAGACGTGAGCTGTGCAAAGCTCTAGCTAAAGAGTCTGCCAGGCAAAGGGAATATCCTATAAAAGCCTTGCGTTGGGAAGTACTTGATGTGAGCGAAGGACAGAAAGAAGCTGGCCACTAGAATGGAAGGGTGGGTTCAGAGAATTGGGCCCCAAAGCTCATGTCATGGAGGCCTTGCCAGTTATAATGAATTTGACATTTTAAAATTCTAGTGGGAAGCCTTTGACAAGCGGGCTTTGTGCATGTGTGAATTTGAGTCTACCTGCCAAGGGCACAATCAATTGTTAGCATATTTTCCGTATAGACTCAAAGTTTTGAGATAAAGGTGAGGATCCCAAACATAATTACAGGTCTTGAAGATGATTAGCAGTCTGCTGTTCCCCAACAGGATGTGAGTAGAAATTCTTGAGCAGCAAGGCCCCTCCCATATGCTTCCAACTAGTAGGGGAAGTCTCTGGGCCTCCCCTCCACCTGCCCCAGCTTAGAGGAGTGTCTGGTGTGAGCAAAAACATGATGCACTAAGATTCCCACCGCCAAGAGCACAATGAAATCAGCAGCAGCCCCACCCTGAGGAACTCACAGTCTCAACACGGTGTGAGCAGCAGTGTGTTGCACACAGTGAGTGAGAAACACAGAAAGAGTGATGCCTGGAGCAGAGCAATCCTGCTTCTCAACAGAAATGCATTCAGATGACATGTTACAACCCACCTCAGATCATCTCCAGAGAGACTTTGCTGAGAAGAAAAGCTGAGAGTTATTTGGGTAGGAAAGGGAAACCAATCCAGAAGTGGATCCCAGGGTTTTTTTAGTGGCTTTGTTTTGAAAATGAACAGAAGATCACCCAGCATTTGAATTTTGATATGTATTACCTGGGCAAGCCTTCTACTGACCTATAATCTTGTCAGATAGAGTAGGGAATCCATCAAGTCCATTATCCGGTAAATCTGGTATTGCAATATCTTAGCAACACTATTTTCCCCTTAAGTTAGTTCTTTTCTTTTCAGGTCTGTGGCAAAGTAGTTTCTGGTACAATGGGATGAAACTTGAGCCTTTGAAATTTTTTTCAGTGTTAAGTTATAAACTGAAGGCTTCAGGAAGAGATGCTGAGATCCAGTTCTTATTGCATGTGTGCAATAAGAGGATGGTAGATGAGGCTGCTAGTCCCAGTACCCCAGCAGAGGGATCAGGGATGAAATCCAAGCAACTATGCCAATCTAAGAGGGACCACACTCAGTTCAGGTAGGCCATGTTCCACTTAGGGAGCCCCCAAGTGCATTACTGTTTCAAATTGCCTGCTTGGCATTGAGAGTTGGCTTAGCTCTGGAAGGCTGAGAACAGGAGTGTGAAGACTGCTCTTCTGAACAGGAATACTCAGGAATGCTGTGGATATCGCTCTGTATGTTGTGAATGTGTTGATCTGATTGGTTAATAAATAAAATGCTGATTGGCCAGGCAGGAAGTATAGGAGGGACAGGCAGAGAAGAGAATTCTGGGAAGAGTCATGAGTTGCCAGCCAGACAGAGGAAGCAAGATGTGAAGGCAGAACTGAGAAAAGGTACCAAGCCACATGGCTAAACATAAATAAAAATTGTGGGTTAATTTAAGTGTAAGAGCTAGTCAGTAGTTAGCCTGAGCTAATGGCCAAGCAGTTTTAATTTATATAAGCCTCTGTGTGTTTACTTGGGTCCAAGTGGCTACAGGGCCACAGGAGAAGGGGCAGGATAAGGGAAACTTCAGCTACACAGGGAAGAGGAGGCAGAAGATTATTTAGTTAAAGCTTATGTCTCTCCAAATGACCTGATGGCCCTAGGGCTCTACTGACAAAGGATTGGAAGGTGATTTGTCTGACTGCATGAGGAAAGGCATGAAGAGTAAGAACTGTGTCCCAAAACATGGACTTCTGCAGAACTATGCAGTGACTATGTGAGGCTGAGACATAAGAGACTGTCACAAAGCATGTGGCAGATGCAGACAACAGTGTGGGCCCAAGTTGGCCTTGCCCGTTCCATAGCTTCCTCAATGTCAATCGAAGTACAAGAGATCATTAGCAAGTGGGTCTTTGAGCTCTTCAAAGACAGGCTGTGCAAACAAACAATCCCCCAAAGTCCTGGAGATGTTTTATATTTTCATAGCAGCCACAAAGACTTAGTCAAACTGTCACGGGCTTGGCAGAAATGAAATCATGTAAAGAGACATTTGCGTCTCAAGCTGATGACCAGACCATTGAAACAATGGCCCCAGGAAGTGGGAATTTCTGGAGGAATCTCATGCTGGGAGAAGGAAAAGGGTCTAGCCAGAGGGAGAACTTGTCTCCCAGAAAATGATTTCATAGAGTTTTAACAACTTGTTGACCACCTTAGATGATGAGACTAAAGTCAGCACAATGATGGGACAATGGTACGGAGGACCACACGTTGACTTGGCCTGCTTAGATGTATGTATTCCTGCTCCTCTATTTCAACTGTTCAAGTCATTTCAAGACTCTGAAGATGGACATGAGGAGGTCAGTGAATCTCTTTACCCCTCTTCCTGTTATGGCCACATTGATAAGTCTCCTTTTTACTATTAATTTGGCTTTTTTCAAATTAGCTTCTCAATGATGAGTAGCCAAACTCAGCTTCTCTGGGTAATGACTGTGACCTGAGTTCAGTAACAATATTAAAGAAAAAATTCTGAAACTCCAGTAGGACTTGTCATTTTTGTTTTTTAGATAGTAGTGCTATGTTACCTGGCTAACTTTGAACTACTCACCCTCAACAATTCTCCTGTCTTGGCTTCACAAGTAACTGGGGCAGTGATAGACATTAATCACTGTGCCTAGTTTAAGCTTCAGAAATGTTAAAAAAAAAAAAAAAGGAGGAAGGGGAGGAGAGGGAGGAGGAGGGAAAGGGCTGTGGATGGCTCTGGGTACAGTGTTGGTACTTTTCAGACCCTGAGAGATGGAGGGAGAAATAGAGCTGTCTTACTCAGAGTTGGTTGCACCCACAGAGGTGGAAGGTAATTCCCTAATTCTGAAGACACCATGCACTTCAGACAGAGGGCCCAGAGAATCCAGGGCTGGGACTGATCTGAAAACCTCTCCCCTGAGGACTCGCTTTCATGGTACAAAAGATAACATGACAGCTTCCAAAGGAGGGAAGCAACCAACAGTCCTACCAAAAATGATGCCTCTGAACCACAACTACTACCAGCGTGGCAAGATAACCCCAAGGTACAGTACTAGCATACATACCTTGGCAGAAACCAACATCTCTCTAATTGGATTTAAGACCCTCCCCCAACAAGAAGGAAATGATGCCTGGTACTGGAAACCTAGCCAACTACTCAGTCCTAATGAGGTCCTGGATCTTAGAAAAGAAGCTACAATCACCTCTTTTCTAAACCAGAAAAGCCCTAACTACACTCTAAATATTTGTCCTGGTACCTATAGATAAGTGTAGTCCTCACCTCTCATCAAGGAAACTTCCCTTTGCAACAGACAAAGACCATTTCAGAAAGCCATAACTAATCAAAATGCATCACTTGTGGAGGCCAGTCTAATGGATGCATTTACAAAACAACTTTCACACTGCAGAAGAGCGGGTAAAAGACTGGAAGAACCAGAGGGTCAGGGAGTTTGCAGTGAGATTGTGTCCCCTAGTAATGTCAGAAGCTACACCCTGAAAGTCTCCCCAACATGACTGCATAATCATGAGCTGATGAAGAACAACAATAGACATGCTAATGTGTACAGTGGAAAGCCCATGAGGCCTCAACCCGACACAAAGAACTACAGACAACTAAGGAATACTGAGAACAGGAGAAATAGCCTTCCCCAGGGAAGAGCACACCAATTGGTTGTCCAAGGTAAAACTGTTAGACTTGAAAGCATGCATACATACATACATACATACAAGTAACATTATTCAGACCGAGGAGGCTGTATATAAGGAATACATATGCATATGCATATATGCATGTAACAAAAACTAATGCAAAAGGCGGACTTGAAAGGGAGCATGGAAAGTATATGGGAGGGTTTGGAGAGAGAAAGAGGAAAATGGTGTAATTATATTTAACCTCAAAAATCCAGAAAAATAATTTTAAAAATGAAGAAATGGGCAGGGAACTGCCCACCCCTCAGGACAGCAGCAGGAAACCAGGAAGCTTGAAACAGCTATAAAGATTTTCCTGGTAGGAAGGTCATCCAGACTCTTTGGACTTCCATTCCTGTGTGACGAGGAAAATGAGGGATATGAGGATCCTCACTTTTCTCCCAGAGAGTATGTATATGCATGTGAACACATGTTCATGTGTGTGTGGTGTGTATATGTGTTCATGTGGGTAAGAGTTAATATGTTTGTGTGTGTGTGTGTGTGTGTGTGTGTGTGTGTGTGTGTGTGTGTGTGTGTGCAGGTGCACATGCTCTTGTGTGTACTCCTTCGTGTAGTGGCTGGAAGTCAACACAGGATGTTTTCCTTGATCACACGCTACCTTATTTTGTGAGACACGGTCTTTCATTAAACCGGAAGTTTACCGATTAGCCCAAACTAGCTGGCCTGTGAGTCCCAGAGATCCTCCTCTGCTCCTTCAATGCTAGGATTGCACTAAACTACCTCACTGGGCTGTTAATGTGAATGTTAGGGAATCAAAGATCTGCAATGTATTGACTGTGAGCTTGTCTGTGTCCAAAGTCATTTCCTGGGTTTAAGGTTTCCCATCCAGAAGCCCGTTATCAGGTGCAAGGTCTGAGATTTGTTACTTGGTGTTTTTGGAGATAGGAAAAAATATAAAGGAATGACATAAAGCTTTAGACGGATCGATTTTTAAACATTAGACTGATAAATCTCTCCTCAGTCTGTGGATCAGACTTTTTATGTCCCAAGAACAAAGCTTATCCACTTTGTTTCCTTTTGTGTGGATCATATCAGTAGAAGTCTAGTTATATCAAATTTTAATGATTGCTCATTAAACATGCCTGACTGTGATTAATGTCAAGTTCAAATATACATGAATCAACCCTAAGTGATCTCCAACTAATTAGAAAAATATTTCCAAGTTACTGGTGATGTCCGAACTTGTTCAGAGAAATAAGCCCCTGAGATGAATTTTATGTTGTTACACATGCTCAAATTTGTCAGCAAATTTGAATCAGGGTGATGACTCTCATCCCACATGGGGAACCCACCTAAAGTGCAAATATAAGAAACACTACAGTTCCTTTTTGCGATTGCTTCATTATATTACTAGTGCTCAGCATTTTGCCCGGCTCACATAGTTGAGCCAGGCAAAAAATAAATGTTTGTTGACTGATTTGGAAATGATGACTTTCTAAGAAGGAGTTGGAAACCAGATGCTCTGGGTAGACCATCATAACAGCTGGATGAAGGACAAAAACACCCAGCAACTAATGACTCCAGGGAGGAAGAGAGGGGACAACAGACACAAAATTTCAACAAGACCAGAAAGGGAAGAACTCACAATCTTGGAGGACAGTAGAAAGTTATCAGGTGACTTTGGGGATGATTGCCCCCACAGCCTAGCTCTAGAAAGAAACTCTTGAAATCTTTCAGATCTGAGCCTCAGACCAGAGCATCAAAGTCCTTCTGTCTCTCAATTCTACTTTCCATCTACTAGCCACCTCTGAGCAGATCTTAAGGATAGACTTCACCTCTGTACAGGTGGTGGGTCACTTTTAGACATGTCAGGGAAAGCTTGTATTAAAAGTGATAGGCAGCAGGTTCAAATTAGGGCACTCTAGGAAGACCAGAAGGTAAGGCCATGCTACTAATACTCATTATGCCAGTAGGCAATTCCTCCCTTTATTCTTGAAGCATACATAACACCAATGAATGCATTGGGTCAAAAATATATGGTGGTATGTAATGTTAGAGATTGGAGCCAGCTGTGGGCATATTTTTTGCCCCAGCTGCTCAGAGGCTGAGAAACAGGGTTACTTCAGCCCAAGAATTTGAGGTCAAACTGGACAACATTGCAAGACTCTGATCAAAACAAGTTTTATATTTAAATTTTAATTTAAAAAAATTCATTTTGTAAAATTATACACTATGTGTAGACACAAGGACTATGGAATGATGTTTTCCTTTATAACCCAGCATGGGAAACACTCACACCCTTCTCCCAGTTTGTACTGGTTTTATCCTGGTACCAGTCTTTCTTCCTTACTAGGTATTGTACTGTTTGAGGACAAAGACTACAAAGTCTTTTTAAAAAAGTTTTTAGATCTATTAGAAGTAGTAATGAGAATATGATTTTGATAAGCATGAAAAATGAAAAAACTAAGGAAATAATGACTTGGGCATCAGAAATGACATTTACATTGACATTGGTAGTGGAAGCATTTTGAATTTTTTTTTTATGAACTTCTGAAAACCAATTTTTGTTAAGTGAATTTACATCTAAATTTCAGTTGTGTTAAGAGTTAACACAAAGGTCTTTTATCTGTCCTTAATGTCACCAGCCATATCCTGCCATCGATTTATGGAGAGAAGTCCCTATTGAAATCGATGGGGAGTTCTCTGTGGAAATCAATGGCAGGATGTGGCCTCTAAGAATATGTGTTACTGTAAGTTTGCAGCTGCAACTTCGGGGCAACCCTTTATGCTGCGTTCAAAATCAACAATTGGAAAACATTGTGGTTCTTTAGGGAGGGAATAGAATGGAAGGAAGGAAACGCACATTTGTGTAGGACAATCTGTCATGTTCCCACAGCCCAGCAGGCTTGCACTGTCTTTTCAGTTCTTAAAGAAAAATTCATGGGAAAGACAAATGCCTTAAAAAACAACCAAAATCCAAACTCAAAAGTATGCTCTCCTGAATGTACAGTAACTGTGTGCTACCAAGCCAAACAACACAGGCAGCCCCCTGGGTGGGTGGCCAGCTCCTCTTCATTGCTCCACAGGCTGTGGCTCATAGTCACACACTCTGGTGACAAAGGAAACCAGTCAGTGTTGGGCAAGACAAGGAGAGAAAGGTAGAGAGGACAATTACACTCATCATTAGAGACCTTGAGTTTTCAAGGCAGGGAATGTCTGAAAACAGATCCCAGAATATCTTGAGAAAAGATGGATAGATATGCCCATGCCCTGTATCAAGTGAACTATCATAGACTTTTGTTTTATGTTTGCAGGAATGCAGCCTGCAAATATGAGTGATTTCTCATTATGGAGAATAATGGCCAGACAGTACAGCTCCATCTTCTCCAGCAGGGGAAGCGTCTGCATCATGTCCTCATGGTACTTTCTCTTTGTTCTTTTTGGGCAAGGTCTCATGTCTCCATGGCTGGTCTTGAGCTTTTTATGTAGCTAAGAATGACTTGAAATTGAGCCCATGGACTCAGGCAAAACATCTCCTAGTCATCTGTAGTTTGTCTCCATCCCAGGTCAGACCTTTGCGTTCAGTGGTACCCCAATAGTCAGCATGCAGCCCAGAGGAGATGCTATCTAAACCCAGGGAAAACAGGGGAGGGGCTGCCTGCTAAATGGAGTTCTTTCATGCTTCATAAGGGCAAACAAAAGCTGAGCACACTAGAGTTTATTAATAGTGCTGGGCTGTGTTTCAGACACCACACAAGTCACTGGGATTTCTTTAGGAAAGATCCCCACTGCTTCTCTGGAGCCTTCCAAATGAGCCATGAAACCACAACGAACATGGTTTTAGGAAGCAAGGTGTGTGTTTGGGAGGAAACAGGGAAGTCAGCCTTTGTGAGACAGAGCATGAGGATGGAGTTCCAGAGGAGTGGGGCCCAAGGGGAGATTGGGTTTACTTAGGAAAGAAGAGCTATGTATGTGGGACTGGTTATTTTCAGCTTTATTAGGGTATAATTAACAAATAAAAATAAAATGTATTTATGGTATACACTGATCTTTTAATTCAGGTACACATTATGGAATGATTAAATAAACATAATTAATACATCCATCACCTTGCTTACTTGTATGTATGTTGAATCACTTTATAATTATCATGCATACACACACACACACACACACACACACACATTCCTTTCCTCATTATTTTGACAAAATACTCAACATAAGAAACTTAAGGAAGGAAGTTGTGGTGGTTTGAAAGAAAATGCCCCCCCCCCAAGGGAGTGGCATTATTAGGAGGTGTGGTCTTGTTGGAGGAAGTGTGTTATTGTGGGGGCAGGCTTTGAGGTCTTTCTCCTTTTTTTTTTTTTTTTTTTTTTTTTTTTGCTCAAGCTTCCCTCAATGTGACTGTTATTCAACTTCCTGTTGCCTGTAGCACTCTTAGCTCCAGGACCACATCTGCCTGCATGCCACCATGCTCCCCGCCATGATGATAATGGACTGAACCTCTGAAATTGTTAAGTGAGCCACCTCAACTAAATGTTTTACTTTATAAGAATTGCCATGGCAAAACCCAAAGAAAGGAAACACACACACACAGACACAGACACACACACAGACACACACACACACACACACACAGACACAGACACACACACAGACACACACACACACACACACACACACATATACACACACACTGCCATCACCACCACAAAAAAATAACAGGAATTGACAATCACTGGTCATTAATATCTCAAACTCTAGGCTGAAATCAATAAAATAGTAACAAAGAGAAAGATACAAAGAATCAATGAAACACAGAGTTGGTTCTTTGAGAAAATCAACAAGATAGACAAACCCTCATTAAAAACAAACCAAAAGGCAGAGGAAGAATATTCAAATTAGCAAAATCAGAAATGAAAAGGGGGACATAACAACAGACACTGAGGAAATCCAGAGAATCATTAGGCCATACTTCAAAAACCTGTACTCCACAAAATTGGAAAATCTAAAAGAAATGGACAATTTTCTGGATAGGTACCACATACCAAAATTAAATTAAGATCACATAAACATTCTTAATAGACCTATAGCCTCTAAGGAAGTAGAAGCAGCCATTAAAAGTCTCCCAAACAAAAAAATCCCAGGACTAGATGGTTTCAGCACAGAATTCTACCAGAATTTCAAAGAAGAGTTAATACCAATACTCCTCAAATTGTTCCACACAACAGAAACAGAAGGAATACTGCCAAATTCTTTTTATGAGGGTATGGTTACCCTGATACCCAAACCATATAAAGATGCAACAAAGGAAGAGAATTACAGACCAGTCTCCCTCATGAACATTGATGCAAAAAATACTCAATAAAATACTGGCAAACCAAATCCAAAAACACATAAAAAAAATCATCTACCATGATCAAGTAGGCTTCATCCCAGAGATGCAGGGATGGTTCAACATATGAAAATCTGTCAATGTAATCCACCATATAAACAAACTGAAAGAAAAAAACTCACATGATTATCTCATTAGATGCTGAAAAAGCCTTTGACAAACTCCAATGCCCCTTCATGATAAAGATTTTGGAGAGATCAGGGACACAAGGAACATACTTAAACATAAAAAAGCAATATACAGCAAGCCAATAGCCAACATTAAATTAAATGGAGAGAAATTCAAAGTGATGTCACTCAAATCAGGAACAAGACAAGGCTGTCCACTCTCTCGGTATCTATTCAATATAATACTGGAAGTTCTAGCTAGAGCAATAAGACAACAAAAGGAGATCAAGGAGATACAAATTGAAAAGGAAGAAGTCAAACTTTCACTATTTGCAGATGATATGATAGTATACATAACTGACCCTAAAAATTCTACCAGGAAAATCCTATAGCTGATAAGCACCATCAGTAAGTGGCAGGATACAAGATGAACTAAAAAAAAATCAGTAGACCTCCTATACACAAATGATAAATAAGCTGAGAAAGAAATCAGAGAAGCAACACCCTTTATAATAGCTACAAATAATATAAAATATCTTGGGGCAACTCTAATCAAACAAGTGAAAGACCTGTATGACAAGAACTTTAAGTCTTTGAAGAAAGAAATTGGAGAAGATATCAGAAAATGAAAAGATCTTCCACACTCTTAGATAGGTTGGATTAACATAGTAAAAATGGCAATCTTACCAAAAACAATCTACAAATTCAATGCAATTCCCATCAAAATTCCAACACAATTCTTCACAGACCTCAAAAGAACAATACTCAATTTCATATGGAAAAACAAAAGACCCAGGATAGCTAAAACAATCCTGTATAATAGAGGAACTTCTGGAGATATCACCATCCCTGACTTCAAGCTCTACTATAGAGCTATAGTAACAAAAACAGCTTTGTATTGGCACAAAAACTGTGAGGTGGGCCAAAGGAATCGAATCAAAGACCCTGACATAAATCTACATACCTATGAATACCTGGTTTTTGACAAAGAAGCCAAAATTACATAATGGAAAAAAGAAAACATCTTCAACAAATGGTGCTGGCATAACTTGATATTGACATGTAGAAAAATACAAATAGATCCATATCTATTGCCCTGTAAAAAACTCAAATCCAAGTGGATCAAAGACCTCAACATAAATCTAATTATACTGAACCTGATGGAAGAAAAAGTGGGAAGCAGCCTTGAACATAGTGACACAGGAGATAATTTCCTGAATAGAACACCAGTAGTACAGACATTGAGATCCACTATAAATGGGATCTTCTGAAACTGAAAAGTTTCTGTAAGGTGAAGGATACTGTCAATAAGACAAAATGGCATCCTACAGAATGGGAAAAGATTTTCACCAACCCCACATCGGATAGAGGGCTAATCTCCAAAATACATCAAGAATTCAAGAAACTAGACATCAAAATACCAAATAATCCAACTAAAAAATAGGGTGCAGATTTAAACAGAGAATTCTCAACAGAAGAATCTCCAATGGCTGAGATATACTCAAAGAATTATTCAACATCCTTAGTTATCAGGGGAAACGCAAATCAAAACGACTCTGAGATACCATCTTATACCTGTCAGAATGGCTAAGATCAAAAACACTAATGACAGCTTATGTTGGAGAGGATGTGGAGTAAAGGGGACACTCCTCCACTGCTGGTGGGAGTACAGCCACTTTGGAACTCAATATGGCTGTTTATCAGAAAATTGGGAATCAATCTACCTCAAGACCCAGGGATACCAATATTGGGTATATACCTAAAGGATGCTCAATCATACTACAAGGACACTTTCTCAACTATGTTCCTAGCAGCACTATTTGTAATAGCTGGAACCTGGAAACAACCTAGATGCCCTTCAACCAAAAAATAAATAAAATGTGGTACATTTACACAATGGAGTATTACTCAGCAGTAAAAAAAAAACAATGACATCATGAAATTTGTAGGCAAATGGATGGAACTAGAAAATATCATCCTGAGTGAGGTAACCCAGACCCAGAAAGACAAACATGGTATGTACTCACTCATAAGTGAATATTTGCTGTAAAGTAAAGGATAACCAGGCTACAATCCACAGCCCCCCAAAAACTAGGTAACAAGGAGGGCCCAAAGAGAGACACATGGTCCTCCCTGGGAAGATAAAATAGAAGAGATTTCCTGGGTAAACTGGGGGCCAGGGTGGGGTAGAGGTATGGGAACATGAGGGGTCAGGTTAGGCAGGTTTGGGGAGGCATGGGATGAGGAGAATATGAGGATGAAAGAGATATCTTGATAGAAGGGACCATTTTGGGGTATAGGAGAAACCTGGTGCCATGGAAACTCCCAGGAATCCACAAGGATGACCCCAGCTAAGACTCCTAGTAATAGTTGAGAGGGTGCCTGAACTGGTCATCTACTGTAATCAGATTGGTGACCACCCTAATTGTCATCAGAGATACTCTATGCAGTGACTGATGGAAGTAGATACAGAGATCCACAGTCAAGCATGGGGCTGAGCTCCCAGAGTCTTGCTGAAGAAAGGGAAGAAGTATTGTTCAAACTAGGGGTGGTCATGACCAGGGAACCCACAGAGACAGCTGACCTGAGCTCATGGGAGCTCATGGAGTCTGGACCAACAGTTAAGGAGCCTGAATGGGACCGACCTAGGCCCTTTGCATGTGTGTGACAGTTGTGTAGCTTGATCTCCTTGTAAGGTTCCTAGCAATGAGAGCAGGACCTGTTCCTGGCACTTAGCTGGCTTTGGGGAATCTGTTCCCCATGCTGGATTACCTTGCTCAGCCTTAACGAAAGAGAAGGAGCTTGGTCCTGAACCAACTTATATACCATGCTTTGCTCAAGCCCATGGGAGGCTTGCCCCTTTCAGAATGGAGATGGAGGAGGAGTGAAAAGGGAGAGGGTAGATGTAAAGTGAGGGAGGGGGCGGGAGGAGAGGTGGGAGGGGAAACTGTGGTTGGCATGTAAAATAAATGAAAAAAAAAATAATTAAAAAAAGAGTTGCCATGGTCATGGTGTCTTTTCACAGCAATAAAAAACCCTAAGACAGAAGTGCTTATGTTAGCTCACAGTTTAAGAGTAATATCAGTATCCATCATGATAGAGAAGGCTTTGCAGCAGAGTGCAGGATTGTGGTCAGTTTGCACCTACACACAGGAAGCAGAGAGATAAATGGATGCTAGTGCTCATTTCACTTTCTTCCTTTTATTTCATCTTGGATCCCAGCCCATGTTCAAGGTAGGTTTTCCCAACTCCAATAAACCTCTCTGGAAACACAGACAGGTCCAGAGGTTTATCTCCTGTGGTTCCAGAGTCATGTCAAATTGATAATGAAGATGAACCATCACATCAGACATCATTATTAACTACAGTTTTCATATGATACAATTTATGCTCAAAAGTCATTCATCATGAAACTGTATATGCTATGACCCCCACATTCTTCCCTATCCCAGGCTTCTAGCTCTGACACCCCCACCTCACCCAGTCTCTCAGTTTTGACAGATTTTGAAAAGGAGGATAATTGCTTTCTGTGTGTGTGTGTGTGACAGATCCTCCAGTATCCCAGGCTTGCCTTGAACTTGCTATGTGCTATGGATGACCTTGAACTTCTGATCTTCCTGCCTCCATCTCAACTGAGATACCATACCAGTGGAACTCATTTTAAATAACGGGTAGAATTTAGTTAGGAGGCCATCAGTTCTTGGGTTTTTCTTTGGTGGGAGTCTTTTGCGTGTTTTACTAATCCGGTGTCCTTGCTTGTTATAGATTCGTTCAGATTTTTCTATTTCTTCAAGAGTCGTCTTCGTAGGTTTGTTCATGTCAACCACGCTTCCACTCACTCCTTCTAGGCAGCCTGATTGTCCGGTCTAACCGCTGTGCTCATTTCTTTGGCTTTCTTGTTTATTTATCTGGGCCAACTCTTTTTTTTAAGCCTAAGAATTTGTTGGTTTGTTTTTCTTAAAAAATATTCTTCATTGAGTTGATCTGTATTTTCATTTTGTTTATCTTTTTATTTTCAGGGTTTTTATTTTTATTATTATTTTTGGTTGTTTGTTTTAGTTTGGCTGATCTTTTCTTATATCTGTTTCTGCCCTGGCCTTTGTTATTTCCTTCCTAACTTTGGACTGAGTTCCGGCTCCTTGAGGAGTAATGTCCAGTTTGCTGGGGTTGTTTTGCTGTGAACCTGCCCTGCCCTTAGAGCTGCTCTTGCTGGCTCCCATAGAGTCATGTGTTGGTGACTCTTGATTGTCACTTGATGGGATGTGGAATCACCAAGGAAATGAACTTCTTACCATGTCGGTGAGGAAACGTCTGCACTGAAATAATCGAGGTGGGAAGACCCACTGTAAATGTGGACAGTGCCATTCTATGGGATGGGGTCGCCAACTGACTAAAAAAGAGAAAGCAAACTGGACGTTCATCTCTCTCTGCTTCCTGACTGGAGAGGCAATGTGAGCAGCTGCCTCAAGCTTTTGCCTCTGTGATTTTTCCACCAGGATGGACAGTATCCTCACACTTTGAGCTAAATTAAACCCCTCCTTTTTGTTGTTTTTTTGTTATAGGAAGTGGAAATAATACATGTGTTTCCACTTATGTCTATCTTGATACAGTTTTAAATTTCAACTTTAAATTCTTATTAACTTCTTGAGTGTGCCGGAGTTGCTAAATGTCCATGTGTTTGGGAAAGCTCCCATTTCCTTTATGATCCTGATTTCTCATTTCATGTACTCTAGTGAGAAGCTTGCTCTTTGTGCCTTGGTTTCTTGTGTGGCTAGGTCAAAGTATCTCATACTAGAGGATTCATGTGCAACAGAAACTTATGAATAGTGGCTCAGGAAGTTGAAGAGTCCAAAATCACAGGGCTGGCATATGGGGAGGGCATCCCCTTTACTTCTTCCAGAGCAGAAGACAGACAAGGAAACAGCAGGGTACGTGTGTGTGAATGGGGACAGATGCCTCCTTTTATGATACATATGCCAGTTCAGTCTTACTTTATGTTATGGTCTAATTGTGTGCAGATCTCAGTGTTCAATACATACCCTTATGGGGACACATTCTATCCATAGTGGACCAACATATGGCCTGTCTTGAAGAACATTCCACATGTACTTGGGAAGTATTTGTGTTATGTGGTTGGTAGGTAAGTGATTAGCAGAGTTTGGTGATTGGGGACTTGAGAATGAAGGAAAAGTCAGTGTCCCATGTAATTTAGCAGAAGAAACCCTAGCCACATCCTCTTGGGCTTTGGGCGGTAGGGTGTATCTAGTACTTACAAGCGGCTTGGAACTTTGGAGGATTTTATCTTTGCAAAAGGGCAGTTCTGAGAAAAGGGACTGAGTAGGTCAGCTGAGCTGGTCACCTAAATGGTGATGTATTGGGTGCTGATCTCAGAATAACGTCCCTAACATAAGACAAGCCAGAAGTCACATGTCTTGATGTCCATTTCTCATGCTGTGTTGTTTTGGAGATAAAATGACATTGGTGAGACCAAGACAGAAACATTCAAAAGAAATTCCTCTAAAGAGATAAATTTAACTCCACAGGAGACCAGGAGAGCAATGATCTTAAAGACTGACTCCTATCTTGAGTACCCAGGGTGGAGGACTGTAATGTGGCTAGCACCCAGAAAGACAGGAGACTGTGCTTCTCCAACACCTTAGAAGAATGGGGGACAAATATTTTCAAGATCTCCACATTATTAAAAGTGGCCCGTGTCTTCCCCTGCCTTTGGGGACAGTGAGTCAAAGGCTGAGGGTGAGGAGCAAATGGAAATGGTGAAGGCCAAGTGTGGTGAGATGCCGGTTCACTTGGGAGTCACTCACGGCACACAGGACACGGAGAAAGTAGGCATGTGGCTGGGCTGATACAGGGCTATGGGGGTGCAGGAGGGTACAGTGACTGGCTTTCTCATTAAGATCCCCTTCAGTTCCCCATGCCGATGTTCCAATGAGATTGGTGCTCTCTAGGTGCCCTGCTGAGGGTGTGGTCCATAGGCAGTGCTGTGATCTCTCATCTCCACATTCTCTCCTGCTGATGGTGTGGTCCATAGGCAGTACCATGATCTCTCATCTCCACATTCTCTCCTGCTGATGGTGTGGTCCATAGGCAGTGCCGTGATCTCTCATCTCCACATTCTCTCCTGCTGATGGTGTGGTCCATAGGCAGTGCCGTGATCTCTCACCTCCACATTCTCTCCTGCTGATGGTGTAGTCCATAGGCAGTGCCGTGATCTCTCATCTCCACATTCTCTCCTGCTGATGGTGTGGTCCATAGGCAGTGCTGTGATCTCTCATCCCTACATTCTCTCCTGCTGATGGTGTGATCCATAGGCAGTACCATGATCTCTCATCTCCACATTCTCTCCTGCTGATGGTGTGGTCCATAGGCAGTACCATGATCTCTCATCTCCACATTCTCTCCTGCTGATGGTGTGGTCCATAGGCAGTACCATGATCTCTCATCTCCACATTCTCTTATCTTCCCCCCGAGTTGATAAATCTGTAAAGTTTTGCGGGGAAGTTGACTATTAATATGGAAGGATTTAGAGACAGCAGGAAGAGAAAGAGGTAGTTGAACACTGATCTAGTCTGTGTGATTCTTAAACTGATTACAATAGAACAGTTGAGGTTAAATAAATTCCAGTAACTCATGAGATGTCTCAGACCTCCCATGCACTCTCTAAGACATTGACCAGGCTTGTGTTGGAGATGCAGCCTGAACACGATTGTCATAGTCTCTTTGTGTTTATGTAGATACCAGAGGTCGAACTGAGGTGTCATTCTTCAGGAGCTTGCTTCGTGAGACAGGAATGTCTGATTCAGTTAGGCTGACTAACCTGAGAGTCCCAGTGATCTCTCTGTCTCCACCTCCTCAGCACGTGTTTGCCATCAAAGGCAGCTTTTACACAAGGGTTCTTGGAGTAGAATGCAACCTTTGTGCTTGTATGGCAAGTGCTTTGTCATCTGAGCATCTTTTAAACCCTCTCCTGTCACCGACTTGATGGGACTGAAGAAGAGTTGGGTCACCTTTACACAGCAGTGGATGTTGGTTATACATAACACGTGCCAAGGTACAGGACTCTGCAAAGGTTTGAGCATCTATCTATCTGGAGGGAGGGAGGGCTGCAGTGAAGACACGGCCTTTGTTCTTAGGTAAACTTGCAGTATCTCTGTGAAGAAAAGTGTGCGCTGTCTTGAGAACCAAGGGGAGATTTCTGATCTGATCTCGTGGTCCTCTGTGGTAGACCCCAGTATTTTCCTACCTTGTCTGGTTGCTGAATAAATAAGCTTCCTTCAAGTCAGACTACTACAGTAAGGAATGCTCCCCAGGAACATTGAGCAAAAGGTTCATGTTCTCAGGGCTTTCCTTTCATTCACAAGACAAATGATGAAGATAAAAATCCAACCATGAGTTTTACACTCTTTGGTATTGAAGAGTAACACAGAATGGATATTAGATAAATTGTTAAGAAAAGCTGGTAAACTGTGGTCACTGCAAATGCGACCTTTGAATCAACAGAGTTCTAGGTCTCTGTCTTTGGGTTCTGAGCAAGAACAGCTTCAGTTTTCCTATGTTCAGGCAGGAGCACTAACGCTTCCTCACAGGGGTGTGTTGAGGATCAAGTGAGGTCAGCTTGTGCGTGGCATGCAGTGAGAAGGGTTTTATGAAGACAAGTCCAAATAAACAGTCCACATAGAACTGTAGCCTGGGACTGGGGTGTGGCTTGGCTGGTAGATGCTGGTCCAGCATGCATAATGCCCCCGTTCATTCCCAGAGCTGCATGAATCAGATGAGGTGGTGCATGGCTATAATCCCAGGAAGTGGGAGGCGGAGGCAGGAGCAGCCCAAGTTCAAGGTCTGGCTACACAGCCTGTCTGAGGCCAGTCTGGGACAGATGAGACTATCTCATATTAAAAATAAAAGGAAGAAAATTTTAAACACAGAAAGGAAATGCAGGAAAGAAATGTAGTGATTTACATCATACGCCGATGTACACCCAGAATATTTATATGTAAATACATTTCAGCCTGAATAAACAGGTTAACATCTCTGAATCAGAAAAAAACACATTCTTAAGCATCACAGACTGGAAACAAATGCTTGTATAATTTGAAAGCAAGCGGCCACCCACTTACTTTCAGCTTATTATTAAGATACCATGATGATGATGAAGGGCTAGTGCCAGCAAGCACCCACACAGACTAAAGTGAGGGCCCTCAGGTGATGCTCCCATCACCCAAGTGTCTAAAGTATCTGCTGTTCAGCAATTTCCCTAGCTGGTCGCTGTCAGTGCTGCCATGCTGCTTATAATTTGGTTGTATGCTTTAGTGGCTGTGCTGCACAAACGAAGTGAAAAAAATTAAACCTTAGTACAGGTATGACATAAAATATGTTCCTTCTGAAAGGCCAACTGAATTTTTGTTCTGTGCAAATTTGACCCAAATCCTGAGGTAGTAAGCTTTGTCTTAGGAAGCTCATGTCTGAGACTGTGTTGATGTCAAACATAAATGCAAATTAACTTTGTTATAATAAAGTGCTCCCATCTAGTTGAAATGATGTGTTTTCCTACTGATATTTTAAGATACAACTGTAGATTCTATTTTATATCTAATACATTGTTTGCTGTTTTAATCTGCTGTTTCAGTTAATGGCATGATGTTTACAGAAGCCCATTCTTCCTCTCTTCCAACACTGTATTTGTAATGAATCACAGTACTGGGTTTCCAGGGCAGATTCTAACCCAAGGCAGTCTTCCTGATATTGTCATACCCAGGTCTTTGGGAAGTAGGCAGTAAATTGATACATGCTGTCCAACATCCTAGTAAAGATGCAAAATATTCTATTTAAAAATGGGTATTTTATCTACACACTGCCAAACACACAGCCTTTTGGCTTTCTTTGAAAGTTGTGGTGGGCGTCTGGAGATGTGTTCTCGACAGATCTTGTGCTGGATTCACGTCTTTTCTTTTACTTGGGTTTGGAAAATGAGGAAGCGGTGTTGGGCCACAGGGACAGTGACTAAGGCATGCTGGTGAGCACCTTCTGTTATAGAATCCCCAGCATTTCCTTCCCTCAGGGAAATCTCCTATCTTGCCTGCCAGGGCTTTTGAGGGTTTTCCAGAGGTCCCAGGGTCTCCCTTGTTCATTATGCAGCTAGGGAGTAGGCATACACTGGAGACTCCTCTCCCACAGTGGATGCAGGCAGACACTTGCCTTCAGACCAAATCACCTAAACAAGCACACCCACAGATCAGGGTCATCTCCATCTCATTTCTGTAACAGCAGAGTAGGGCAGAGACTGGGGCTCTGTTGGTCAACCACTTGTCTAACGTTTGTGAAGATCTAAGTTCATGCCCAGTTCCACATAAACTAGATGTAGTGGCACATGCCTGTGACTGCAGCACTCTGAAGATGCAGGCAGGAGAGTCAGAAGTTCAAAGTCATCCTTGGCTACTGAACAATTCAAAGCCATTTTACAGAGAAAAAAAAAAAGAAGGAAAAGGAAATTTTGGAGAACTTAAAAAACCCAAAGATGGCCTGCAGTGTTCTGGATGATCACTGTTGTAACAGCTGGAGTCCACTCTGAACATTCTGGAACTCACCCCTTTTATACAATATTTTTTCCCAGCATTCTTCCTGTGAGACAATGGCTACTAATTGAGTGTATTTTGAAAGTGCTGGAATTGGGCCTTGGCTAGGGAAAATAATTTGTCAAGGATCACACAGCTGAAGATTGCCAGCGGCAAGGACACAAGACAGATCTGCCCAACAGCAAGCCTGCCCTGTGGACTGAAGTCTACAGCCTGACCCAGGCTCACAGCGAGAGATGGCTCACTGCATGCAGAAGCTTACAGTGGTTTCTCTCATTTTTGTAAAATAAAGGAAAAGAGGTTGTCTCTCTCTCTGGGATGATGCCTCCCATTCCCACTGAAAGAGTGTCTACCATGTCCCTGACACTCACCTCCACCCATCAGAGGTCCTTGTGAACTTGGCTTTTATTCAGAGAATATCGCCAGAAATAGTTTCCCAAAGTATAGAATTATTTCATAGTTTTTGAAATTACATCTAACTTCTATTCTTCCTTCTAACTTTATTCTCTCTCTCTCTCTGTCTCTCTCTGTCTCTCTCTGTGTGTGTGTGTGTGTGTGTGTGTGTGTGTGTGTGTGTGTGTGTTGTGCATGGCCACCATGTATGTATAGAGGTCAAAGGACAATATGGGGAAGTCGATTCTCTCCTTCCGTCATGTGGGCCCTGGGGCTGAAATGCAGGTTTCTAGGTACTACATTCCTGGGGCTTGCTGCTTGCTGCTTGCTGCTGTGAGCCGCAGGAATGTAGTATCCAGGCTTGGTAACAATGCCCTTACCTGCTATGCTATCTTTTGACAGCCCTCACCCCAGGTGTTTCTTAATCCAGTTGAGTGGAGTATGGAAATGATCCAGTACAGAGTAACCTCAAAGAAGAGTTCTATTAACCTAGTGATAACTTACCCCAGCGCAAGTCCCAAGTTATAGAAGTTGGGAATAAGGTAGTTGGATTTTGAAGACAATTATGCAGAGAACAGACCTCATCCTGGCTCCATGTCAGAGATTTTTGAATAAACAATGGATAGTCCAAGATCCCTGGGAACTAAAGAAGTGAAAGGAACGGGAAGGGCAGAGTCCAACTTCCTTCTCTGGGAACTTGGCCTGAGCTCCATGGGGCAGCCTTGTCCCACTAGTTCTTGGCTAATCTTTGCAAAGCTCTCTGTCTCATTAGATTTCTCTGATGGAATACTGATGTGGGAGCCTGGGCGTCTATGCTCTGGAAAGGAAAAGACCTTGGGACTTAGAAGTGTAGGAAGCAGAAGTTATTAAAAGCTTACTTGGACAGTACTATGTGACAAGTCCTTGACATATGACTAAAAATGCCATAGTCCTAACATGTAGGAGAGGCTTTTGAGTGCCCTTGGCAGCTGAACGCGAGCTTCATGGAAGTGAATTCTGGTTATCACTAAGATCGGTACGCCTGAAGGACTGACTTTGGCTTGACCTCTGGAGCTCTCATGGAGATGGCAAGACAGTTTGTTATTTTCCCATGGAGCGCCTGCTGTTCCCTGGAAACCATGGCTGCAAAGAGCTAATCCACATGGCCATAGTAGAGCACAACACTCCCTGAGATAAACTCCTGCAGGGGGTACAGGTGCATTGTGGGAAAGTGTGTGCCTCATCTTGGCTATTTTATATTGTTGCCCATTGCATGTGGCCTGGAGTATTTGCTGTTGGCTTTAGACTAGATGTGACCAGAGTGACTGCATGGTAAGATGTGTTTGCATTTTATGTGTTGAGTCTCAAATCAAATTACAGATGCTACAAAAAGAAAGTAGTGTAAGTTAGGGCTAGATGTCAGGACATTTCAGCATCAGAATGAAGGGACAAAAGGTCAACTATCTCAAAGTCTAAATAATTTTATCACTAGAAGCATTAGCAGCGATTGAAAGCTTGTGCTATAAGCTGGAAGATAAAAGGGTATATTAGCTGATATATAAACCAAAGAAATAGCAGAAGCCTGGATCTCTGACTGTGGGACTGGAGCCACCTACCTGTCCCTAGATTCAACAGCATAGCTTCGTGACTATAGTCCTGGAGAACAATTCACAGGGCTTGACAGCCACTCAGCAGAGAATACAACACTTCCCTGATACCGGCTGAGCACTCACCTGGACTCCCTCCCCTTCATTCCCACTGAGCTGAAACATTTATATCATGACGATCCTTAGTTCTAAGCAAGCATTGCACTCACTGCCCTTCCTTGCAAGATGAACCCCAAGCCTGGAAGAACCCAGAACACAGTGGCATGTTCAAGAGGTTGGAAACTGGTAGGATAGACATGATCACCAGCAAAAAGTGAAACATGAGGCAGCCCTGCTTTCCCTCAGACTTCTTCATAAGTGGGCCACTACTGGCAGGTGCTGCCCACTGTCGTGAAGGGTCTTCCTCCACTTCAGTTAACGCTTTCTGGAAACGCCCTCACAGTCCTACCAGAAGGCAGGTCTTTTCGTTGTTTTGAGATTCACAGATCCAGTCACGTTGGAAACCATGTCTCTTCATCATCACAGCTCTCTCTGTCCCTCCCTCACTCCCTCCGCCTCTGTGTGAGTGTGTGTGTGTGTGTGTGTGTGTGTGTGTGTGTGTGTGTGTGTGTGTGTGTATACATCCCCACTCACTCATCTATGAGCACGAATGAACACACAATACGTTTTTCCTGAAGTCCTCCTTCTCCGATGAAGAGTTCACCTTCCACAGCCCAGTCCCTGGGGAGCATCTCAGCCTGGGAAAGCTGAGGCCTTCATCAGAGACCAGAAGTTGGCACTGGACAAGAATCACCCAAACAAACACTCATGAAACTATCATAGCTTCCCTAAATGTCACTTGTTTTCCCACAAGTGCCTTTTTTTCCCACTTCCTGTCTTTCCCCAGTAAAATGGTAGATAGCTTCAAACTTTAGTCAGATTTTGAGCCACAATTTTCTGTGAACTCCAGCATAATAAAAATCTGTCTCTCCTTTATCTTTTGATATTTTTAAACTTTTAAACTATTATTTATTATTATTATCATTAACATTATTATTAGGGGTACATGTGCCTCCACACACCGATGGAGGTCAGGAGACAACTTCACGGAATCTGTTCTCAACTTCCACCTGTGTATGGATTCTGAGGACGACACTCAGGTTGTCAGGTTGGCGCAGAAAACACCTTTACCTGCTGAGCCGCCTCGTTGACCTAGTTTTCCCGCCCTCTCCCTCCCTTCCCCTCCCTTCCCCTCTTGCCCTCCCCTCCCCTCTCCTCCCTCCTCTCCTCTCCTCCCCTCCTCTCCTCTCCCCTCTCCTCTCCTCTCCTCTCCTCTTCTCTCCTCCCCTCCTCTCCTCTCCCCTTCCCTCTCCTCTTCTCCTGTCCTCCCCTCCTCTCCTCTCCTCTCCTCCCCTCTCCTCTCCTCTCCTCTCCTCCCCTCCTCTCCCCTCTTCCCCTCCCCTCCCCTCCCCTCCCCTCTCCTCCCCTCTCCTCCTCTCCTCTTCTCTCCTTCCCTCCTCTCCTCTCCCCTTCCCTCTTCTCTTCTCCCCTCTCCTCCCCTCTTCCCCTTCCCTTCTCGTTCTCTCTCCTTTCCCTGTCTTGTGTGTATGGTGGTAAGGTCATCAGAAGCCAGAGCTCTCTGCCCGTTAAGTGTGCTCTACCCTGAGCCCCATCCCAAGCCTGTCTTTCTTCTTTCTTGCCAAGGCTCTCACCAGTTTAGCTCATAGTTCTCTAGCTATTAAACCTAAGAAAGTAGGGAGAGGTTTTGTTTTTCCTGACAAAGAAAATTCAAAATTTCAATGAAATCCAGGCTGCTTCTTTCTATTCCAAAGCTCTCTGGCTATGCTGCCCCCTTGGCACAGGACAATGAAGCCTGGCCTAATGAATGCCGGTGACATTTGGAGAGTCAGGGCTTTTAACACCAGACTGCAGAGAGGAGTGAGAGATGCCTCTCTACAACAAAAAGGCTCCACTCAGAGCCTCTTCTAGCGCAAGTCACAGAGTGACTCCTTGTCAGCAGGAGTTAGGGCTTGAAAACCATTGAAGCAGATTTCTTCCAAAATAAGGAAGGCTAATTTGTGATAGGTGACAATTGCCTGAAGCTGAGCATGCTGGTGATGAGGGCAGACTTCCCCACTGACCCATAGAGCAAGGTTCTGTGCTTGGATGTGCAATGTCTGAACAGCCTCCCAGATCTCAATGGTGGTGGTAAGCAATTTGCTGCCCAGTGAATGTAGCTCAACTTAAACTCACGCTGGCTGAAGTGAGTTCTGGAAACGAGTGTCTGTGGTAGGCTTTATTTCATATTTGCCATGCTCGGCGGATCCTTCCATTGGCACCGTGATGATGAATAACGAAGGTGGCTTGGCTTGCATTTGCTTTTGACTCCTCCTCGGAGGCTTGAGAGACGCAAAGGCTGGAGTGTGCTTTAGCAAGGCACATGCACCTGGGTTCTTGGAAATGAGTGACAAAACCTCTCAACCTTCCTCAACCCTGTGACAATCGTATGGTGGACATTGTGCTGCATTTTGGGTTGTACTAAAATGGAATGATAGCCTAGAGTCTTTCCCTGTAACAACAAGGGTATTATTTCCACATGCACTCAAGAAGGGCAGCCTCATCCCTAAGCCAAGAACTTGCTCCATCAGACTGTGGAAATAAATTGTATAAATCAAACAATTATCAATTAGCCATTATAATGAAAACTGATTACCCAGAAGAAAACTAAAGGCCACCATTCCAACCTGAGTATTATTTCAAAGTTCAGTAGAGACCACACAAACTGCTTAACAGGGCCACATATATCTGTTAACAAAACTAATCAGAAGAACTAAATGAACGACAGAAAAATAGGATGAACTAACATTATACTATGGAAGGGTATGGTTAGAATAGTATTTGACAGAGTCACATCAACTCCACTAACACTGTTTTACAAAAATGACTTTAAAATATCCAGGTGTTTCAGATGACGATTAACTTCATTCACAAGTATAACAAAGACAATACAAACAATGTTAAGAACAGTTAAGTGGCAAGAAATGATATAATACAGATAAAGAAAATGAGATTATGGCCTTGTCAGATTCGATCTCAGGTACCTTAGAGAGTTGGCACTCGGGCTGGTTATCCGGCCGAGGATGGGCTGAAATTGCTATTAGGAGGCTGTTCTGCATGGAAACCAAAATGACATCAAGCTTCAATAATTCAATTATAGGGAAGGCTGAGTATGATGGGGTTTGTTTCCAGTACAACACATGAAGAGCTCTGGTTGGTGTCTTAATTGCTGTTTTAAGATAATAAAGAGGAAAAAAAAACTCAGAAAAAAAGAAGAAAATTCAAAGTCTCTTTGCATTTGTTCCCAAACACAAAGCAATAAAAGATAACATGGCAAAGTCCAACGTGAGCCTTTGATGGTGACACAAAGCATGCTTTGTTTGGGGAAACATCACAAGGGAGGCAGTTAAGGGCTGGGACAATACCCAGTGGATTAAACGGAAGAAAGGAAAAGGGAGACAGAAGGAAACCCAGCCCAGATAGTGGCAAGATAAGTCAGACCCAGTGATGCTTTCCTTGTCTTGGGACACTCGGGAGTTTAATGAGTTAGAACAACCTCATCTTCTCACACCCTAGCAAGTCAGAAACCGTTCCGGGAGAATGATGGGCCATGGCAGCAAATTGTTGGCACATGAAGCTAACAAACAGTTAGTTCCTCTCCCACAGGAATCCTAAGAGCTGGAGTTGGGCATGCGTGTGAGCCAAGGCTGTTGCACTGCCAACCTTGGGGACTGTCCCCCATCTTCATATCAGAAGACTCCAGAAAGGAAATCAAACCATGCAGCCATGCTTTTTTGAACCACACTGTGAGGAGCTGAGGCATCCTGTCCTAGTGAAATATAATCAGACCGATTGAATTTGACTTAATTGTTTAAATGGCAAACAGATTCAATCCTACTGCATCCTTGGAAACCGGTGTTTTTAAGCTGAACTTTACATATGAAAATGTAGGTGAATGGGACATTGGGGAAATTCAAACAGTGTACCTGATTCTATGACAGACTATTCTGCATGCTTGATGCCTGCTTTCAGAGTTATCACTGGGTAGACTCACTGATTCTCCTTCAAATAAATGGCAAAGAGCTATGACTTGTTTGTCTATAAATTATCCCACCCTTGGACTGAGCTTTAAAACTTTTGATGGCAGCATTAATTACTTCCTTCGTTGTTATGGCAACACCCAACAAAAGCAAGGAAAGGAAGGAGGGTTTCTTGTAGCTCACAGTTTGAGGCTACAGTCGATCATGGTAGAGGATGCTGCAGGAATATGAGGCAGTTGGCGCCCTCAATCAGAAAGCTGAGGGAGAGGAATGCTGGTGCTCAGCTCACTTTCTCCCTTTTCTTCAGTGCGGGACCCCAGCCAATGGGATAGTGCTGCCTGCACTTAGGGCGGGTCTTCCCATATCAACTAGCTTAATCTATAAACTCCCTCACAAACATGCCCAGCAGTTTGTCTCTTAGGTAATTTTAGATCTTACGAAGTTGACCGTCAAGATTAACCGTCACAATGAATGAATAATGGGAAAATATCCCAATAAGGATCAGGAAAGTCCATGAAAAAAACAAAACAAAACATAGAAGTCAGGAAACAAAACTCAGGAAAATCTCCACAAGGAAACCAATCTTGAACTTGAGCATGGCCAGGGTGTCAAAGGCATATGACTGAGGCTATGAGTGGGCATATGTGACTGTATTCTTGGGGACAACAAATTGATTCCCATCCGATACCTCTGAACTTGCAAATGTCATATATTAGATTTTGAAATGAGGGGAACACAGATTGTAATTCTGTAGGCTCTCCCCCGATCAAGTCTCCAACACAGCCTGTTGAGAAGACAGAGCTCAGGTTTTTGTTTGTCGTGTATGCTACGGATGTTTCTGCCACTGTGACAATGCACCTGAGACAATGGAATCCTAAAGGGGAGTGCTGTGGAATAATCCTTCTGTGCACTGTGTAAATTACACTGTGATTGGTTTAATAAAAAAGCCGACTGGCCAATACTTGGACAGGATAAGGTTAGGAGGGAAAACCAGACTAAGGACACTGGGAAGAAGAAGGGCAGAGTCAAAGGAGACCTCATGAGATGCAGAGGAAGCAGGACATGCAGGAGAAGTGGTAACAAGCCATGAGTCACATGGCCCCATGTAGAAGAATAGAAATGGGTTAATTTAAGTTGTAAGAGCTAACTGGAGACAAGCCTAAGCTGTTGGCTGAGGATTTGTAATTACTATTAAGTCTCTATGAGTTTATTTGGGAGCAGCTGCTGGGACACAGAGAAACTCTGCATACATGGGAGGGTTTTGTTTTGGCTCATGGTTTCATAGCTTTTGACACCTGGCTGCTTGGCCTGCTGCTTTTGATCCACAATGAAGCAGAAGATCATGTCAGAAGTAGGTGTCAAAGGAAAGCTACCTGCTTCACAGGCACCAGGAGCAGAGACAGAAGAGCCAGTGCTAGACCTCAGGCACTCCAGTGCTGCTGTCTCACATGGTCACATACCCCTGGGCCATCTCTCCCTTCCGGGTCCTGTTAGGATGAGCAGATGAGCCAACCACTGTTCTCACAAGAACCAAATACTTTCTCTTTTTCTGGGTGCTACAGGCAGGATGGGAAAGTACTTAGCCAACCTGCTACTGGGATTCAAGGCAGCTTTGGCTGCAATCTTACCTAAATATCCCAACTCTCCATCCAGCACCTCTGTGACTGTTATCATATGGTATAGGTGATGTTTGCCTTGCAACACGGGTCACTTATTACCTAAGTCTGCCTTTTTAAGGTACAAGGACTACCCTATCCCTTGGAAACCTTAAGAGTAAAGACATTCTTGGTCTGTCAGGCCTAAGAGGCTACCTCAGACTCCTTCTGTGTGCAGTCAATGTTATTAAAGACTTCTTGCCTGAAAAAGATATTTTTAAAAAAAAAATAGAATCCTCATCATATTTCTTTCAAAATTCCAATCCTCTCCCTCTCTCAAAATTATCTAACAGTTGGAGAAAATTATCTCACAGTATCCCCTTTAAGGTCATGCTTCTGGCTCATAGTTCATCTTACTAGACTCCATCTTCTGAAAAACTCCCCACTTGATGGAGCTTCCAACTAAGCAATAGATAGAGGTCTGGGGAAATTCTAATGGACAATCAAATTGTTGGAGTAGAGGCTCCTGGAATAAATAGTAATGATATTGAGGGCTGGGGAGATGGCTCAGTTGATAAAGTACTTGCCTCACAAGCATAAGGACCTGAGTTCAGATCTCCAGGACCCATGTAAAAAGTCAGGCACAGTTGGGAACATCTGTAATCCCAATGCTAGGGAGGCAGAGACAAGATGACAGATGGAGTTTACTAGCCAGCCAACCTAGGTGAGTTGGAGAACCCCATGTTCAGGGAGACTCTGCTTCAAAAAATAAGATGAAGATCAACTAAAGAAGATACCTGATCTCGTCTGTTGGCTTCCGCATGCTTGCATACATGTGCACCTTCGTGTACACACACACAAAGAAAGAGAGACAGAGACAGAGACAGACAGAGACAGAGAGACTAAGAGAGAGGAGATAGATAGGTAGGTAGGGGAAGAGAGAGAGAAAGAGAGAGAGAGAGAGAGAGAGAGAGAGAGAGAGAGAGAGAGAGAGAGAGAGAGAGAGAGAGAGAGAGAGAGAGAATGCTGTTATAATATCTCACTCTGACCTCCTCTCAGCTCCCTGGTCTTAGTAGTCTCCATAGATTTGTTTTTTGTTTGCTTATTGGATTTCAAGACAGGGCTTCTCTGTGTAAACCCCACTGTCCTGGAACCAGCTCTGTAAACCAAGCTGGCCTCGATCTCAGAGATCCACCTGCCTCAGCCTCCTGAGTGCTGGAATTAAAGGTGTGTGCCACCATCTCCTGGCTCCACAGATGAATTTAAAGCAAACACAGAATATAGTGAGGAAGACAGGCAGAGTTTATTACAGAATGCCATGAGACATGCTCAGGTATGATGGTTGACAGTGACCAAAGGGGCCATTGCAGAGGAAAACACTTCTAAGTTGATACTCCATGTCAACTGGAGTGCACAATGGCCAGGGAGACATTGGTGCTCACCTGCATGCTGAAGTGGGCTTTGCACTACTTTCAAAAGTTTCTAGACCAGACAGATTTTTTGAGGTGAGGTTTCCTGTTCAGGTGATAGTCAGGTCTATTTGGATTTACTCTTAAGGGAAAGGACAATCATATGTCTTTGCTATTTAGCAGAAAACTTCCTGCTAGATAGTCATGTTTCCATTCAGGGCCATAGAGACAGCATAAGTTCTATTGTGGGTTTTCATTTGTTTGTTTTAAAAGATTTTATTTTTATTTATGTGCATGTATGTATATATTACTTAGAGTTTATATTTCTGTCATGAAACACCATGACCAAAAGCAACTTTGGCTTACAATTCCACATCACAGTCTGTCATTGAAGGACCCCAAGGAATCTGACAGCAGAAACTGAAGGCAGAGACCATGGAGGAGTGCTGCTTGCTAGCTTGTTTCTCATGGCTTTCTCAACTTGCTTTCTTATACAGCCTAGTCCAACTGCTCAGGGGTGGCACTTCTCACAATGAGCTGGGCCCTTTCACATCAATCAACCAAGAAAATGCCCCTACAGACTTTCTTACAGTCCATCTGGATGGGAAAGTTTTCTCAATTGAAGTTCTCTCATCCAAAATGGTTCTATCTTGTGTCAAGTTGACATAAAAAAAATAGCCAGCATTATTGACTCCTTGTCAACTTGATGCACAAACATATCATTGTTAAACCATAACCTTTCCTTTCTTGGTCATCCCCAAGATCTCATATTAATACTAAAGTCACAATATAAAACATTCTAACTTTTAAAAGTCTTTAAAAATTCAAGCACTTTAAAAGTACAGTCTCTTTAAAACATCCAAAGTCTCTCTCAAATTTCAATCTTTTCTAAAATATCCAAAGTTTCTAAAATATTCATAGCCTTTCTAAAATATACATACTTTTTACAAAACTCCTAAGTCTCTTTAAAAGTTCAAAGTCTCTTAACTGTGGGCTTCTGTAAAAAAACTAAATACTTTCTTACTTCAAGAAAAAGTAAGGTCAGTCACAATCAAATCAAAGGAAAACCAAAGTTCAACAGTATAAAAAGTTCATCTCTGACATCGGGGACCGATTCTTGATCCTCTGGTCTCCAAAGGCCCTTGGCAGAGGCACTTCTCTTGTTATGCCACCAACAACACATGTAGCTTGTCTCCTAGACTCAGGGTAGCTCCACTCTACACTTGCTGCAGTCCTTTGTGGCTATCCTATGGTACTGGTACTTCCAGTATGTTTGGGTCTCTGCTACAACTCACCTCACCTTCACAAATAGCCTCCTCTAGACTCTCTTTAGGGATTCTAACCCTTCACATGGTACCAATCCTCAACTTCTCTCGGTAACCCCTTCATTCCTCGGGCTTGTATTGCAACCGAGACTGCACCTTCAACAGTGGCCTCTCCTATCCTCTAGCTATGCAAACCACAGCTCTTCTCTATGGTCCCTTCATGCCTTCCCAAACCAGTATTACTTGTGTGGCTCTTACACATTACCAAGTTTGGCTGCCAGCATGGGATGCAACCCAAGCCCCCTCTCTGACCACAGCTTCTGTGTGCTGACCCTGAGGAAACACTCCAAGAATATTTCCCCTCAATTATGCTGGTCTCTTCTTACCCACCTCTAGTTTTATGGTTCCAGCTAACCAGCATCAATTGTCCTACTAAAGCAATGGTTTCACATCAGTGGTGCTGGTCTCTCATTAATCACAATTGACTCTTCATTCCCAGCTGGCCAGACACCATAGATTCTTAACACAAATGGCCCTGAAAGAGTCTTCACTTCCCTCTGAAAGTTCACTAGCCTGGCCTCCATCATTTGCATTGCTCTCAGTATTCTTATCTCCCAAGTTCTGAGCACCAATGCCTTGTCCAGGCCAAAGTTCAAATGTTGCTACAGTCTTCCCCAAAGCACATGGTCAGGTCTGCCACAGCAAAACTCCACTCCTGCTACCAATTTATTTCTTAATTAAAGTTTCTATTTCTGTGATAAAAAAAAAACTATGGCCAAAATGAACTTGAGGAGTGTGGGGGTCCAGCTCCCACCTTTTGAAGAGTTCTTAGGTGGAGAGAGGAATGAGGAAATATCAGATAGAAAGAGAGACCTAGACAATGAAAAGAATGACAGAAACACAGGATAGCATCGGGAGGGCCTGAGTCAATACCCACCAGTCCCATCCTTTATTGAAAAGGTCTTTTTATAATATGCCAAGGGGAGAGGCAAAAGACCTCCCCCTTGTAAGATGACACCATACAGCCAAGTGTAGATTCTTCCAAACACCTGGTAAACACGCCCATGGTCAAATCATCCCATTATGCAGCCCTGTTGGGTAAAGCAAGCTCAGATTCTCTGACCCTGAGTAAGGTCTCACTAGGAAGCCTCTGTGGGCTCCCACAGGGAAGGAAAGGGTTTATTTAGCCTTATAGCTTGTAGTCTATCATCTAGAAGCATCAAGGCAAGAACTCAAGACAGGAGCTCAAGGGAAATAACTGGAATAAAGGCCATAGAGGAGTGATTCTTACTGACTGGCTCCTCATAGCTTGCTCATCCTGAATTCTTATAGCACCCAAGACCAAAAGTCCAGGTGGCACTGCCCACAGTGAGCTGGGTCTTCCCACATCAATCAATGATTAAGAAAATGTTTTACATATATTCCCATAGGCAAATTTGGTGGAGCAATTTTCTCAATTGAGGTTCCCTTTTCCAAAATGACTCTACATTATGTCAAGTTGACATATAAAAGTTGCCAGCACAGGTGGTTATGAGCCACCCACTGTGGGTTCTGGGAACCAAACTCTATTCCTATGCAAGAACAATAAATGCTCTTTACCTATGAGCCATTTCCTTAGCCCCTCAGATCCCATTCTTTTGACCAAAGTTCATGTAACAGGGTGAACTGAAAGAATTAAAGAAATAAAACAATGCTTAAAAGTCTATACAAATAGCCAGATGGAAATAGCCTCTCCATCCTTCCATTTTCGTTTTTGAGATAGAGTCTCATGAGCTCAAGATGACCTCAGATTCTTTATGGAGACAGGGATGACCTCAAACTTCTAATTCTTCTACTTCTACCTCCCAAGTACTGGGAAATGTGTCACTGTGCCTGGTTTATATAGTGCTGGGGATGTGTGGTGGTTTGGATAAGAATGCCCCCCATCGTGGTCACCAGGGAGTGAAACTATTAAGAGCGGTGGCCTTGTTGGAGCAGGTGTGGCTTTGTTAGAGGAAGTGTGTCACTGGGGGTGGGCTTTGGTTTGCTCAAACCAGGCCCAGTGTATGTCTCTCTCTCTTTCTCTCTTGCTGCCTGTGGATCCAGATATAGAACTCTCAGCTGTCTCTCCAGTACCATGTCTGCCTAGGTGCTGCCATGCTCCCCACCATACTGATAATGGACTAAACCTCTGAAACTACAAGCAAGCCCCCAATTAAATGCTTTTCTTCATAAGAGTTGCTGTGGTCATAGTGTCTCTTCAGAGCAATAGAACTATGGACTAAGACAGAATGGAACTTTGTCAATGCCGGTCAAACACTCTACTAGCTAAGCTACATCCACAGTCCAGTAGCTTTCACTTAGTGAGGCTCAGTAAAGCTCTGCTATGACCAACTTCCTCACCTTTGTCTCCTCTCTAGCTCTTCTTCCACATGGTATTTCAAATTCTGAGAGTAATTGCAATACTTGCCCTTCTTTAAAACTAGTGTGTTACTGGGGGCATATGAGGCTGATCATGAGGAAGAGGTCCATTCTTGATGACCTTAATGCCTACTGATTTCTAGCTAGCCACCTAATAACATCAAGGAGATGCTCTTGGAATCCAAGCACAGGGATTTGCAGAAAGAGCTTTCGCAGAGGACTGGCTGTCAAAAAGGATGGAGGTAAACTCTAATCTCTCTCCTCTATCAGTTGGGGGAGGAACTGGAGGAAGGGGTAGAAGCTCTTGTTGGTTAGATGGAGATGGTGAATGGCTGTGGGGTCTTAGAGGCAAGCTTAGAGGACTGTCGTGCCCCATCCTGGGTCACATCCATCCTTTCATATTTTGCTCAGGGTGTAGTAGGGGTAGCAGTGGTTGTCTAGCGTATTGGCTGAGCTCATTCCCTGGCAACAACTGAATGACTGGGAAAGAGAGAAGACCAAGCCGGGGAGAAAGGGAAAGTGACAGCTTTGTACATGCAGGACGGGAGAAACCTAAAGCTGGGAGTGTGCTAAACAGATGCTGGCTTGGATATTTTATAGGCCCCCTAGTTCCTCCCCTTTCCCAGATTGGTTCTGTTTAAAAACACACCCCCAAGCCTTCCTGCTGTTTCTTCTTCTTCTTCTGGGAACAGGAGGCAGCCATCTCGGAGAGATTGCTTTCTCTTCCCATGTCTATCTATGTCCCTCTACCTCTATTTCAAGGGGATCTCAAGCTCATGACAACAAAATGCTATTTTTAGACCAGCAGTCTGTAGTTGCTCATGTACAGTCTTGGTTTAAGCTCAGCCAACAACTAAAAGACACTATTTTAAATCTATCAAGAGACTGGAGAGATGACTCAGTCGTTGAGTATGTACTGTTCTTTCAGAAGACCAGAGTTTGGTTCCCAACACTGATGTCAGGTGGCTCACAACTACCTGTAACTCCAGATGCAGGAAATCTTGTGCTCTTTTCTGACCTCCAAGGACACTTGCATGCAAGTGCACCTGCATTCACACACACATAACGTCATACAGACAAATATACATGCCTAATCTTTTTAAATCTATCAATAAATAAGTAAATAAATAAAGTTATCATCATTTTATCTCAAGTTATCTCCATTTCACTTGGCAACACATAATTAAAACAATAATAATGATGACAACAATGATAATTATTATTTGTGAAGCGTCTACACTATACTAACCTTGGTGTGTAGTTTTTATAAGAACACTTGGTAAGCAAAGAAGCATGCTCAGTACAGCCTTTTCCCCACACTCAGTTTCTGACTGGACAGCCTGACCAGGACCTCAGGCCACCATTACCACCTCTGGCTCTCTCCTACCCTCATTAGCACGCCACACTTTCCCAGGCAGTCTCTTAGGAGGTCATGATTGAATGGTTCATTATGGGAATTTCCAACAGGTTCATCAACTCATCTATGAAAATTGTCAAGAGTACATCCTAAAGTTATTTGTATCCTACCCAGCCTTGCCAAGCTCCAGTTTGAAAGTTACCTTAAGTCAGACTTGATGCTCTCAGTAAGATACGACCCTCCCTTCTCCCCTGGGGTTCCTCATGGTAAGCTAAAGAGCTGACTTGGTCTCATCAAAAGGTCCTGTTCAGAGACTTGGGGTGTAGTTCAGTTGACAGAGTGCCCACCTAATATTCACAAAGCCCTGAGTTTTTATCTCCAGCATCTCATAAGCCAGGCATTGGGGTGCAGGTCTTTAATCCTGGTACTTGGGAGGTGGAGGCAGGAGGATGAGTGGTCTCAGGTCATCCCCAGCTACATAGTAAGTTAGAGATCAGCATGCAGAATACATGAGTCCCCCACTGGGGGGAAAACAACCCTCATGTGGAGAGCATGAGATACACCCACAGCTACCAGGTAATATTGAAGCTGGGCTCCACCACAGCTCTGTTTCTCAGACACATGGGGCTTCTCTTAAGGGCATTGGGACTAAGACTTCTGGGAGAGATTTGAACAAAAATCAAGATTTGTGAATTGAACGCAAACCCCAAATCACTAGAGTAAAACCAACGCCTGAAAGTTAGCCCACCCAGGCAATTTTCTGTTGCATTAGAAACAAGGCTGTGTGATTATGTAACTAGAAATTGACTCTGCAAAATCACTCTAATTGCAGCATCTGACAAGTCCAGGACATGGAGGACAGTGAACTCCCTTTAAATGAATACCTTGTCCAGGAAAGATGGAGCTAGACGCACAGGACCAACTTGCAGTTTTTGCTGACGATTGCCCTTTGTCAGTGGGCTCTTAGCAGCCCTTCATTTTAAAAGGTAGCGATGTTCTCTTTGTTTCTAGCCTGTTTGGTGCCTGGTACAAGTGAAGAGTAAATGACATTGAGAGCCACGGTGTGCATTATGCTACTGGTCCTAGTGTAAGCCTTCCTTGGGCTTGTAAGGAAACTCTTAGATTCATGTTTCACACTATTGGAGCTTTCCCAAACATTATCCTTTGGGGTTATGATTTTTATTTCTTCCTTTGAAGCCAAATACATATATTCTTCTTCTTTGGAACACAAGCAAAAGATTGCCTACAGCTGCCTCCGAGTTACTGGTGAATTAAATCAAAACAGCATTTCCATTGAAAAATACTTCATTTTATAGTCTCTGCAAAACTCTGAAGCACATCATACTTAAAGATATGTAGAAGACAGATTTATCACTCTATTCTGGTTATTTTGGTTTCGTGGTTAGAAAAAAACCGAAAACCCCAACTCATTAGGATAATAAACTAAATAATGAATTCAGCAAGTCGACTTATTGCCACCTATTTCCTAGGTAGCTGGTGTGCCGAACCTCTGGCGTTCCCAGTGATGAGCCCTCCGTGGCTCTGTCAGGGGAGGTGCCATTTTTCAGATGAAAATATTGACGCACAAAGTGACACAAATTAGAGAAGACAACCAGATAATGCTAATACCCTTCGACAATGCAAATTAATATTATTAATTCAATGACATTTGCTCGCCATCTATTGAATACCATTGGGACTACAAAGGCCAGACAGACAGATGTGGCCCCTACCTTTCAAGACCTTACAAGCGCTTCAAATGCAGAGGTCCAAAGACCTATCAGTTGAAGAATGTGGCTTTCTAGGCTTAGTTGAAAGACATAGTCTTATTACAGACGGTCAGGAGGCAGGAGACCTTCTGTGATGCAGCGAAGGAACAGCTAATGCTGTGAAGGGAAAAGAAATTAGAAATGGGGACCAAGTGTCCAAACACCCTGTGATCTGTTAACTAAAAAGACATAACTGCCTGAAGGCTGAGGCTAACCCAGGAACCATGATGGCAGTTGTAGCGCTAGAAGTGAAGGGAAGGGTAGCTAGTTCAGGTCTGTGACATTCAGCAGCTACTTCTGGGTGTCGACAGGTGGATGACTAGACATGCCACACATGGGGAGGAATGGAGAGAGAGAGAGAGAGAGAGAGAGAGAGAGAGAGAGAGAGAGAGAGAGAGAGAGAGAGAGAGAGAATATGAAAGAAGGAACAAAATATGTTTCTTCCCTCCATTCCAGTAAAACCCCATCTGTTTCCTCTTTTCTATACTGATTTCTAGGGCTATTAGAAGAAAGAATTCTGCTGAGAAAGAAGAGGATGGCATTTCCAAATCAATTACTGTGGTGGTGGTGGTGGTGGTTTGTATGTGATGTGTGTCCCACAAGCTAGTGTTTTGAAACATTTGGTCCCAGCTGGTTAGGCTTTTGGAGGTGGTGGAACCTTCAGGAGGTAGAGCCTCACTGGAGGAATCATCGGGGTGGGTCTCGAGGTTTTGGAGCCTGCCTGCTCACTTCGTATCCACTCTCTGCTTCCCTTCCTTATGTGAGCTGCTTCTCTTCAGGTGTTTGGTCGCAGAAATGAGGGAAGAAAGCAACTAATATGCATACCTGATCTAAAGCCTTCTCCAAATCCCTCTACCCAGTACATCATTCCCTCTGTATTAAGCTGCGTCGAATGCCAGTGTAATTAGATTAGGATATGGTCAATACAGGGACTTTGGGGTATGACTAAAATTAATGCAGAGTGCCATATGAGAGCTCTAGCCCAAGAATTAATTTCAATGTTGAAGATGCCAAGAGGCTCATACAGTTGAAAAGGCTTTGGCATACACTTCATTAGCAGAGGACTTCCAATCAGAGATGGAGCTATAAGATAAAACATTATCTAGGGAAGACTGGGAAGAAAGAAACTACTTACTAAACACGAAGACCTCCCCCACATGTGAGCCATTGAATGCAGAATGGTCATTTATCTTACTCAGAAGCAAGAATGGAAACCAAGTAGGATGCTTTCGGTTTTTTCCCCCAGAGAAAAGCACCCACTGTGTGAACCTTTAAGTCAGAGACCCCCTCTGTCTGGTGAAAAGGATATTCTCAAATTCTTATAAAGAATGTTGAAGGCCATGGAGGCAATGGATCAAGACTGAAAGTTATCTTTAACTAAGTAAGCGCAGATGTTGAAAGGAGCCTTCCCTTCAGGGAAAGTGTAACTATTGCTTCCTGATTTCTTGCAGTTTAGGAAGTAATGCCAGCTGTTTTTTAATGAATACAACATCTCAGCCACAAGCAGGCACATGACGAGCAGAGACCACCTGGACTGGGTTCTGAGTAACCTTCACTGCCAACCTGGGCCATTCAACAGAGCCTGGAGTTGAGAGGCAAGAGATCTTCAAGCAAGACCCATTCGTTTCATATCACTGACTTCTGGTCCTGTGCCTAAAATGGTGCTGGTATTAAGTAGAAACTTAACAAACATTCACTGAACGTATTAAGTGCATAAATGCAACTCTAGGAAGCATTATAGTCCCTGCTAGAACTCTATAGATGACAAAAGTCATGGTAAAATAATTGGGTAGAACCAACAGTCAGAGTAAAAAGACTCGTGGGATATAGCAAATGTAAGGAACAGAGAAAGAAGTAAGGCAAGACCCACATCCCTTGAGAAGTCTCTCATACATTGTATGTTTGGAGAAAGTCATAATGGTTTTCCTGGTCATGCCCAATATGAGTTGATTTTTAGCAGGAAGCAGAAACCAAGGTTGGAGCCAAGTGAGGAATACAGCCTGCTCATCCCACCCACCACTGAGCTGTGGTGATCAACAAATCAGATCATATGTAAAGATATGACCTGGCTGGCAGAGGTCTTGATGAACTCTACTCAACTATGGTAAAACAATATGGAAACAAGTTGACAATTGGCCCTAAGTCCTGCCACAGGCAGAGAGAGGCTCTCCTTGTGTGATGGAATTAGAGGTGTCCTGAGAGGACTCCTTTACAAAAATGTGTCCTTCCTATTCCATCATTTCATTTCAAAGTCCACCCTGCACGGTGATAAGAGGGAGTGAGCACTGCATTGGACACCGGGGTAGTTAATTTTCACTGTCAGCTTCATTGCATGGAGAAATGTTTGGGGTTTTATGAAGTGTATCTCTGGGTACATGTGATGGTTAGTATTACCAACTTAACAGTATATAAGATCACTTAGGAAACTAGCCTATGAGAGATTTCCTAGATTTGAACATTCCTGTGAAGGATTATCTACATTAGGTTAACTAATGTGGAAAGACATCCTAATTGTGTGAGGAACCATTCCTGGGCTAGGGTCCTGTACTGAATAAAAAGGAGAAAGGAGCATCCATCTGCCTCAGCTCCTGGGCAGGGTCCAGCTCCAGCTGCTACACTTCCCCCACCACCAGGAACTTCCCACCAAGCTGTAAGCTTAAACTAACCCTCTCCCTCTATAAGCTGTCCTCAGGCATTTTGTCTCAGCCACGTGTCAAGTAGCCATTTGTCCGAATTTGCTTGCTGTTGCTATGATAAAACAGAGACCAAATGTAACTTTGGGAGGAAGTGTATTTGGATTACACATCCTGATTATAGTTGATCACTGAGAGAAATCAGGGCAGCAAGTCAAGCAGGATTAGAGGCAGGAGCCGTGGAGGAAAGCTGCTTACTGACTTGCTCATGGATTTGAATGCTTGGTCATCAGGGAGTGGTAATTCTTGAGAAGAATTAGTGGACATGGTGACCTTGTTGGAGGAAATGTGTCACTGGGGGTGGGCTTTGAAGTTCCAAAAACCCAAGCCAGGCCCAATTTCTCTTCTCCTGCTACCAGAGGATCCAGGTGCAAAACTCTCAGCTCCTTCTCCAGCACCATGTCTTCATTGTGCGGCCATGCTCCCCCACCACGATGCTAATAGTCCAAACCTCTGAAACTGTAAGCAAGCCCCAATTAAATGCTTACTTTTATAAAAACTGGCATGGTCATGGTGTCTCTCTCTCCATAGCAATAGAACACTTACTAAGACAGGGAACAAAGAATGAAAGGTTATGGCTTCAAAGTGATGTATGTGGCTGTGGAGTTGACAAGGGAGGACTTGTGATGTGGATATTGACATGATCTAGACACCCTTAGGAGACAAGCCTCTGAACAGGATTTTCTAGACCAGGTTAGCTTTTAGATTAGTCTAATTGAGGTGGGAAAACCCATCCTAAATGCGGGTGACACCATCCCATAAGATAAAGTCCAGACTGAGTTAAATGGAGAAAGTTTGGCACTGACATCAATCATTCTCTGCTTCCTGCCTGTGGGTGGATTGTAATTAGGAGCCTCTCATTCCTGCCGCCATGCCTTCCTTGCCATGATAGATTTCCCCTCAGACTGTGAGCTGCAATAAGCCTCAAGTTGCTTTTGCCAGATATTTTCTCCCAGCAACAAGGAAAGTAATTAATACAGAGTGTGTGCGGGTGTTTTCAGACCATTAGATTGGGGAGCTTGGCTACTAAATGCTTTAATCCACTCATGAACTAAATAGGCTACAGGGAGGAACTGTGCAAGGTCATGAGGGGTGTGTCCTAGGGTGGGATACTTCCTGTTACTGTCATGCTCTGTTTTCTGTCCATCATGATGTGAGCTGTCCCATCTTGCCTTGCCCACCATGATGAACTGAAACCATGTGTAAAGTAAATCTTTCTCCCTTTCTGCTTATATCAAGCATCCCGTCTCGGCAATGTAGAACGTAACTAACATAACCATCAAGATACTGGCTGCCAAGTATTCTGGAACACAAATATGCCAGCTATTCAAACTCAGACAAACCACACTTTAATTTATAATGTTTGAGACTATTTTGTTTTCTTTTTGCAGAGAGTATTTTCTATTTAGTCTTACGAAGTACTGATGAGATGCTATGTAAAGTCCTTGACCCATGATGGCTATTCAAGCCTTATTACTATTGTTGTGAATTCACTCCTTGAGATGACAGTTTGGGTTGCTTAGGCTCTATGCAAAGGTTTGAGAGAGGTCAATGCTGAGTTGGCACCTTAGCCAGGAGTCCTCATTAGCAGCTAGGAAGAAAATACATGTATAGACAAGGAATGACCCAGAGCCAGACAAGATATTTCGTGTGTGTGTGTGTGTGTGTGTGTGTGTGTGTGTGTGTGTGTGTGTGTGTGTGTGTATTCACATATATGTGCATTTATGTGTGCTGGTGCTGATAGAGGCCAGAAATGCCTCTCTTGATCACTCTGCACCTTGTTTTTTTTTAAGACAGAGTCCCTCATTGGCCTGGAACTCACTAGGTGGGCTAGGCTGCCTGACTGGCCAGCTATGAGGACCTAACTGTCTCTGCTTCCAGCTCTGGGATTATGGGCACATGGTGACACACATGGTTTTTTCCCTGCATGCTGGCTAACAAACTCAGGTCCTCCTGCTTCTGTAGAGATGAGTTTAGCAACGAAGCCGTCTAGTCAGCTCAGACAAGATATTTCTGATTGGGGAGTCCCCATTTTGATTTCTTCACCTTTGAGGGAGCTAGCTACTGTCTAGGTGACTTTGCTACTTCCAGGCAACAGGGATTCTATGCATTGGATGGAGCTAGACTTGAAGGATCCCAAGCTGCATGTTTCTGTGGGAGTGTGGCTCCCACTTTGACTTCAGCCTCTGAGACTGACACCCTAGCTGCTGAGAATCCTCTGCATGTCCTCCTTGACCAAACAACTCACGTCAATTTCCATATTTCTAAAACCTAGCTGAAATTCTTCCTAACTCCATGTTTTCCTGGATGAATTAAATTACACAGAGTCACTGTTAATAAAATGGGTAAATGGAATGAAGGTTGCCAGGCTAGGTGGAGCAGCTCAATCAGCAGAGTGCTTTCCGTACGAGCGTGAGGACCTGAGTTCGACCTCCAGAGCCCACATAAAAATTTGGGCATGGTGGGTCATGCATAGAGTTCCAGTGCTAGGGAGGCAGAGCCAAGAGGATGCCTGAGGCTTGATTATCAGCCTGTTTAGTTTGATTGGTGGGCTGTTTCAAAACAGGTGGGGAGCTATTGAGGGAGACACCTGACAGCAACCTCTGACTTCTAAACGTTAAGTTCACATATGTGCATGCAAACCCACAAGTACATGGGCACACTTATATTAACACACACACACACACACACACACACACACACACACACACACACACACCATGGTTCTGTCATACTAACCACAGAACTATGTTCGGCTCTTCATTTTTTGAGTTTAGAGATGTGCTAATCTCTTTCTTTTCTGTAACACTGAAATGTGAACTCTGCAAACCACCTGAGGGTCACATCAGCTCTTTAAGGCTGTGACAGGCCTGGAGGACAATCATCAGAAACGTATCAAGCTGATAGGACATCTGAAAATGTTTGTCAGTGCATCCATATTTTTAGGAGATGTGGATGGATTATCTACCTGTCAGTATCAACCCAGGAGTCTTCCTCTGATAATTAAGGACAGATGGATGAGTCAAGTACGGTAAAACAGTGATTTGTCTTACATGATTTCCATCAGAAAGGAATTTCTGCAATTAAGTAAGTGCTAATGCTCACGCATGGAGCTCTGCCCAAAGAGTTCCGATGCTCTTTGAGAAACTCTTGACTACTCGCAAATTATTAAACTTAAGGAGATGACATCTTATTTTATATCTTAAATGGACTCATAGCCTCCTGTTATGCAAAAGAGTAGAACAGAGTAACCTGTGTGCATGTATGTGTGTGCACTTGTGTGCACAGGTTCACACGCAAATGGAGGTCAGAGGTCAATGTCTACTGTCTTCTCAATCACTCTCTGCCTTATTCTTCAAAACAATGCCTTTCAGCAAACCTGGAATTTGTCATGGAATCAGGACTGGCTGACCCACGAGCCTCAGGTGCTGGGGTTACATGCACATACACTGCCACACCTGGCTTTTCCATGCTCCTGCTCACCCAGCAAGTACTTTACTGCCTGAGATATCTCCCTAGACACACACAGGGTAATCTTAAAGCAAAAATGTTTTGAAGTCTATTAGGGAATGGGATTTGAAGAGCTGTGTCTAATCAACATCTGAGAGAAGCCGTATCTTTTCTGAATTTTTGAATTTATAAATGACATTTAAAGCATTCCATGGGAATGATATATAAAAATAGATAGCTTATCTTTTAATTGCACTTGAGAGATGTTATAAATGAAGTCTACTTGAAAGAAGCAAACAGTTTCACTGCTAGTTTAATTTATGCATTCAGACTTTTATTATGTATTGTATGCCAAGCAAAAATATGAATAAATTTCTTTGTATCTTTATAGATGTATATGAGTAGCTCCATTTTAATGGTTTTTATATCTCTTTATTATTTCCCCTTCAACTTGTTAATAAAAAAAATCACTGTGATTAATTGATACTGGAAGTTGGAAGTGACCACGTGGTTCTCTACATTCTGCTTGGGGTTATGTTGTATAAATATTCATTATTTCATTATAAGCAGAACAAGAATAATGGCAATCCTTTTATTGTGTGGTTTTGAACTCACACTTTGTTTGATTTCAGATATGATCTTTTTTTTTTTGCAAGGCTAGTTTTTCAGCAAGTGTGTATTTAAGATGACTTAATTGTGGGAGACTTTTTCCTTTTTTTAATGTAAAATTGAGCTGCCAAAGCAATAGACTAAAAATGTTTGACTTCAACAGTCTAACTATTGTAATTATATTTTTTAGATGGGTTTAAATGTAGTTAACTCACATTTGACCAGAACAAATTTCAGGAATAAGCATAAACCCACCTCTGAAAGTCCTCGTGCCAGTTGTCAGTGTCTTTCCCAAACACGAATAAATATATGCATGGGAATATAAAGAAAAACAGGGTCAATAGTCAGAGGGGGAAATAGCGTAGTCATAAGAACAATACCTAACTATAAATCTCCTTCTCAAATTAGTATGAAAACTTTGATATTTTCCCGTTTATTTTAAAGGGATTTTAAATAGGGCATTACTTACTTTTTTTGCTATGACAGCATACCTAGTACAAGCTACTTAAAGAACAGGGTTTACTCTAGCTCACAGTTTGAGGGGGTACAGTCATCATGGCGAGGCAGTCATGGCTGCAGGAGTGTGAGGCAGCTGGTCACATGACATCCACAGCCATGAAGCAGAGAGAATAAAATGCTGGTGTTCAGCTTGCTCTCTCCTATTTCCTTAGTGCAGGGTACCAGTTTATGGGATGGTGCTGCCCACACTCATGCTGAGTCTTTGCTCCTTCATCAAACCTTTCTGCAAAGGCCCCTCAAAGGCACAAATAGAGGAATGTTTCCATGGTGATTCATTCTATATGGAATCAAGTTCACAATGAAGACAAATCATTATAAAAGACCCCTTCTTTTGGTCTTCGAGTCAAAATTACATAGTCACACAATAGGAACCTTGGATCGTGTCACAATGATGTTTCTGCACCTTTACATAGGAAAAAAAACTCAGGATGCTGGATTAATGCCTATAGGCTTACATAATCCATGTTCTCACTTACATGTACTCCCAGAGCTTGCAAATCCCTTGACTAATCCACACATTAGACTGACTCAATACGAAACCAGTGTGGTTATCAACAAGGCAGTTAGCATTTGCCTCTCCTCCTGAGAAACAGATTTGCTTTGGTCAGTGTGTGACCCTTGCGACCTCCGTCATGGCGGGAGGCTTCCCGAGCTTTTGCTTGGTGGGTTGTTGAGAAATGATTCAGCTCAAGGGATGCTCTCTACCTCAAGGAGTAGGAACACTGGTGGGTCTACTCGGTATCATTTGTCACGTTATGATAATTTGCCTGTCTCCAGGATGAACTTGAAGAGCAAGCCCACAGCTGCTACTCATTTAGAGCCGCTGTGAGGCCTAAGAAGCTGCTCTGAAGGGTGTTCTGCAATCAGTGAAGAGACGGGAGAATCAGAGCCAGGCCCTTATAAATCACAGTGTCACCAAAGTTGCAAAACCAAGTGTGCCTCCTCTGCACCAAGACAGAAATGACAAGCGCATGCTCTCCATGCGACCAGACAGGAACTGGGCTTTGTCTGACCAGAGAGTGGGGAAGAGGCTGCGTCAGCATTCGGGAAGTCTCAAACCTGGTGCCGCTTATGGAGATCTCCAGGGTTTGGAGGCTGGTGATGGCCCCTTCTTGCCAAACAGCCTGGGGCTTTCTTTTCTTTCTTTTTTTTTTTTTTAAATTGGGAAATGTATTTTAACATCTGTGAGTCATTTGTAGCCAGGAACCAGTACCAGGTTTTCACGTATCTTCTGTCATTGTTTAGCCCATGACAAACACACTGATTTACCATGACAAACTTCTAAAACGTCTCTCCCTTTGGCGGTGACTTATGACAAGTTCCAGTAACAGAAAATTCTTCTTGACACCCTCAGCTTGAGTGAGGAGAAACAAAGTTCTTCATTTCACTTTCTTATTTAGTGCCAGTAAAACAGGAATTTGAGGAGGCCTTGAACAGGTATAGCCATTGCCCGTTTAACTGGAGATGTTGCATGTGTGCGTGTGTGTGCGTGTGTGTGTGTGTGTGTGTGTGTGTGTGTGTGTGTGTGTGTGTGTGTGTGTGTGATCAACTATTGATGTCATTCCTCAGTAGCCATTCACCTTGGCTTTAGAGATTGATGTTAGGCTGGGCAGTGAGCCTCGAAGACCTTCCTGTCTCTACCTCTCCAGGTTACAAAGGCATGCCGCCATGCCAAGTTTCTCCTTGGGCTCTGGGAATGGCACTAAAGTTCCTTGTGGGAAGCACTTCACTGAAGAGCAGTCTCCCAGCCCTAAGGAGTTAGTTGCTGTTATCAGTATTCTGATTATGATGTCACAGCCATGTTTGTTTATTTGTTTGTTTGTTTTTCATAGAAAACTATGAAATATGGCTCTTAAAGGTTGTAGTAACATGGACTTGCCTCTGAGTGCTGTGCACCTAGCCTGTATTGTGGTACTGGGCTGACTCTGAGCTAATTAAGTTGGGCAGAATGGCAGACACAAGACGCCTCTCAAGGCAGCAGGTTTCTTTCCTGCCTGACGTTTTATTCAACTTCTATCCCAAGTGCGTCATGATCCTTAATGTAGTTACACGTAATTCAGTGTAGTTACGGAATTAAAGGTCATGTCAGAAAAGAAAAAGGAAAATGAAAATAGATACCAGAGAATTACATGGACATGTAAATAATGATAGCTGAAGCCAAGTCACCAAAGGCGAGAAAAGAAATATGAGGTGGTAGGGTGGTGGGTAAGGAAAGATCAAATAATATAGGTGATGAGTCTTGCTGTACAAGGTCTTGAAAGATGAACGGACTCACGACATGAGAAAAACAAAAGGTGAGATGGAACACTTAATCCAGAAGTGGAAGACGGCCAAAATAAATCAACAGGAAAACCTAGAAGAAGAAGAAAGATTCGTCCAGCTGGGAATGTGATGGGGAGGGGCTTCCACACTGGGCATGATGATGGGGTAGCTGAGTTTGAGACTGAAGCCTGGATATAGCTGGAGCTAAGGCTGCATGTCTCCTCCTGCTTCCCCAGTGAGGACTAACTGATACATAAGAGCAAACCGGAAAAGCCAAGGCACAAGCTCTCTGCTCCTGCGGATTGTGCCTTCAGGCGGCCCCTTTCTTTCCCCACAGGCAGTTTTTTCTTACTCCTGTTTTCCTGTATTGGTTACAGGGTCTCTAAACTGGATTCGTGTGTTGAATCTCCTTCATCTCCCCTTTCACTTCGGTTTCAGGTGGAGAGGGAAGCTGGAACAGGAACTAATACATTTACAAGCCCGGAAAGAGCACAGGGAATGTGTTCTCCTTTAAAGTCGCCCATGAAGCAGGACATTTTTAGGCTTGCTACCACTAGATTTGCCCTGCCTTGAAAGCAGTGTGATTGACATCTGATTGTGATGTTCCTGGTCATCTTCACTACACATAGACAGTCAGCCAGTTCATATTAACTCCAGAGTTTTCTTTAGCAGTTGTTAGTGCACAATTGCCAAAGGTTCTCCACTCAAGAGGGGCCTCCACACCGTTACTTTTGCTTACTTAAAGCATGTAATGGCATACGACAATAGTGCTCACAGGAAGCCCAGTGTGTGTGAGCTAAATACAAAACTTCTCTTTCTCTATGTGTGTGTGTGTGTGTGTGCATACAAACATGTATAAATGCATGTACAAGTATCCCTATAGACTCACATACATAAAATTAAACCCAACACCTTTCTTGTTGTCTCTTGCCCTCTGGAACAGCCAAGCTCCTCGTAAAGAATCCTAGCCAAGAAGCAGTCCCTTGCAGCACTTTGTTAATAATGTCAAATGTTCATGCCTAAGGGGGAGAGGCATGCTCTCCAGAAACAAATCTTTCTACAGTATGGAGCAGCAGAAATGGTTCCTTTCGTGTCATTATAGTACCAGAAGCAAGAGAGAGCTCAATTTTCCCATCTTGAAAAAGTGAATGTGTGACTCTTTTCCTATTTTTGAAGGGGTCCCTTGCATTCAGCCAGAGCTATCTTAATCATGGTGAGAAATCATCTATGGAGCGCTGTGATTTCAAATGGGCATGACAAGTATTGAAACGCCAGGTTCCTCTGGGTTCCTAGAGCTGGGAGAACAGGAATCCCCTTGACATACCACAGACATCTTTTGCATCCCTGCAGTTTCTGGAAGAAGTACGAATAAGATTAGGTTGGACTCATAGGATGTCGTCTGGACTCTTCTATCTGAGCTTTAATAGGATGTGTGAGAAACATCTGCCTGTGGACTAGACTTTTATTGCATTAAAATTGCCCATCAAGCCGGGCGGTGGTGGCGCACGCCTTTAATCCCAGCACTCGGGAGGCAGAGCCAGGCGGATCTCTGTGAGTTCGAGGCCAGCCTGGGCTACCAAGTGAGTTCCAGGAAAGGCGCAAAGCTACACAGAGAAACCCTGTCTCAAAAAAAAAAAAAAAAACCAAAAAAAAAAAAAAAAAAAAAAAAAAAAAAATTGCCCATCAAGAGTGACTCTGTCCATCCCTGACTTACTGGTTTATTTCCCACGTCTCTGTTTGAGCACATGGGTAAGATGGCAGGTGCATGGTATTTACTCTTGATGTGCCACCATTTCTGCCGTTAAGAATTGCATCCTGGGACTGAGGTTGCTGCTCAGTTGGTGGAGTACTTTCGTAGCATGCCCAAAGCTCCAGATAAAGTCTCGATAGTGAATAAACTGGCCGTGGTACACACCAATGATATTAGTACTCAGAAGGCAGAGGAGGCAGGGGGTCAGAAGTTCACATTCATTCTTGGCTACATGAGTTTTAGACCAGCTTGGGATGCATGTGACTGTTTAAAAACAAAGACTAGGAACTGTGTTCCATCAATTCTTTTTATTAAATATATTTCATGATTTGTTACTGTTTTTGTGTACATACATGTGTCCAGATGCTAGTAGTAGAGGCCAGAAGAGGATATCAGACCTGGAGCTAGAGGGACAAGTGGTTATGAGCCACACAATGTAGCTGCAAACAGAACCTGACTTAATCACAGAGCCGTCTCTCCACCCCATGTACTGTCAATTCATCAAGAGGTCACGAAACAAATTTGATTCTGACCTATCCCAGGATTAGCTTAGCTTTGCTTTGCTTCTGGCTAAACAGAAATCTCAGTTTGTTGCCAGGCTTAACAGAGTTCAAAGCTAAATTCCTGCTCCTGGCAGCTGGAAACTGAGCAGGCATGAGCTCACCACCACAAGCTGGTTTATGGGGACTGGGAGCAGCGGAGGGAATGGTAACGCCTCTTTTCACCTCAGGGTGTTGGCACCCAGGTGTGCAGGAAGGCTGAGCAGGCCACTCAGCTGCAGCTTCCTCTTGAGGGACAGAGACTGGGGGGGGGGGGGAGCGGCAGGCAGGCTGTCCTAGCCCAGATGGGTACCCCTGCTGTGGGTGAAGAACTGGTATCTTGGGATGACTTCTCCCTTTTGCCCTTTGCAGCTTCTCTCATCCCTATCTCAGCAGGACCTCAGCCCTGCCTCCTTCTGCTGCTTCCTACCTCTTTAAAGTCTTTATTCGTATCACATGGAACAATAAAATTTGAGAAGGCCTTTGTGGTACGAAACCAGAGGCGCCCAACATAGGAAACAGGCTTCATTCAATATCGTGTTTCATGCAACACAAATTGGTAAAGGGCTCTCTGCTGCCAAGGACAAAACAAGACGGAGGTGTAGCTAGAGTTTTCCTGCCTGGCCCACAGTCAGGACAAATCTCTCTCACCTGCCAGTCCCACAGCCGCTCAGACCCAACCAAGTAAACACAGAGACTTATATTGGTTACAAACTGTATGGCTGTGGCAGGCTTCTTGCTAACTGTTCTTATAGCTTAAATTAATCCATTTCCATTAATCTATACCTTGCCACATGGCTCGTGGCTTACCGGCATCTTCACATGCTGTTTCTCATCATGGCGGCTGGCAGTGTCTCTCTGACTCAGCCTTCCACTTCCCAGCTTTATTCTCCTCCTTGTCCCACCTACACTTCCTGCCTAGCCAATGGCCAATCAGTGTTTTATTTATTGACTAATCAGCAACACATTTGCCATACAGAACATCCCACAGCACGGAGGATATGGCTTGGTTGGCAGAGTACTTGCCTTGCAGGCACAAAGCTTCAAGGGTTCGGTTCCCAGAGCTGCATAAACAGGGTGGGGTGGCACGAACCTGCAATCCTACTTCAAGGTTGTCCTCCACTACATGGAGAATTCAAGGCCAGCTTGGGCTATTTGAAACCTTGTCTCAATCAATCAATCATCAATCAATAACAAAGAAATTTCCCACTCATGGGAAATGGGAAAAATGAAACTCAAGTCAGGAAAAAAAAAGTTTCAAAAAATTCAGAAGAAGGAAAACAAGTGATGGTTTTTTTTTTTTTTTTTGTCAAGATGTATAAAAATAGCACATGGGACAGAGGCTCATGATCACAACATCTTTGTATTTATTTTAGGCCAGTTATGATTTTTCTTTGCAAACTACACATTGTGTGTGTGTGTGTGTGTGTGTGTGTGTGTGTGTGTGTGTTGGGAATGTTAGGTAAGCACTCAGTTACATATTTCATACAGAGCTTCTTAGCTAGCCTTTTATTCGCTATAGATAGAATTCAAAACATATCAAACTTGCAAACATGTCTTGAAGAACTTAAAAGTGAATTCATTGTTATTGCTATTGTGCATGTGCATGGTGCATATAGCGGGGGCGGGGAGCTGTGGCATGCTGCGGAGGTCAGAGGGCGACTTTGTGGAGTCACTTCTCTCCTCTCACCTCTATGCGGGTTCTGGGGGTTGAATTCCATTGAAACCCCAGGCTTGAGGAGGAAGCACCTTTATTCACTGAGCCATTTTGGTGACCCTTGAGTAACTTTTGCAAGTCTTTTTTCAAGAGTATCGCTCACCAAATTTCTTCTACCCTGTTGACTTGGTCATCTCCCTAACCACTTCTATCTCTTGCCAGAGGATTTTTTGAGAGTGAAATGCAGGTGTATCATGTTGGTCCTAAACACACCAGAGTGTGCATTCTAAGCTGAGTGCTGTAGTACATGGATGTAATCCTACTGATCACAATATCAATTCATAATCCATAATGAAATTAAAATTAGTGCAATCATTTTCCCTTCAAATGATTTTTTTCTTTTTTGTATAAGTTGTAAGGATTCATTTTGATTGGATTTAGAATCACCTAGGAGATTAGGAAAGCAAACTCCTTGGTGTGTCTGTAAGGATGCTTACACACAGAGAGGAACATCCACTCTGAATGTGGGCAGGACTTTCCCATAGGCTAGGGTTCTGAACGAGGAAAATGGTGAAAGCCACCAGCACTCTTTCTACTCGCTGTCCATCGGGGCATGAGGTGCTCAACTCTACTTGCTTCCCCACCATGATACACTGAACCTTCTGAGTCCATGACCCAAAAGAAAGCATTCTTCACTCCTTCCTGTCTGCTGAAAGGTCCAACTGAAACAAACAGCCACCCTGAGTAATGAATCCTGTTCATTTGTCACGCCTCTACTTCCCTTTTACCTGAGACTGACCCTCAGTTTGCCTCTGCTTTTTCATTTGTTTTATTTTTCCAGTGATTTTACTATTTTTAAAAATCCTAGACTTGTTGCTTTGTATGACATTCCTCGTGGTATGTCATTGTGTGTCTGTCTGATGGTCACTCTTGGGTAGATTCAACATATAACTTTTTCAGCAAAACCTCAGAAGCGATGATGCACCTGTTCATTGTGTCGTACAAGGGACTATGTGGAGTAGACTGCCCTGTTATTGGTGATACTGAGTTAAGGTTATTTGAATGCTGTGTTAAGAAACGGATTTCTTCTCACTACAGTTTGTTGAGGGTTCTTCATAAGGTAATACAAGTTTTATAGACACAGCTGAGGGAATCAATGGTTCAGAAGGGAAGCTTGTGAGATAATTAGTCTTTTAGTCCTTTTAAAAGTTAACTCTAAAATCAACCCTCACTTAAAGGTAAGCCAGAAGAGAGGCCAAGTAGCTAGCCCAAGCCAGGATGGCTGTGGCCGAGTTCCTCTGAAATTGCATTCTGTTTTGTGTTATGGCCTCTGTTCAGTGATAAAGAACGTGTCTGGTTTTTGTCCAGGGCTCTTCGTAGGATCTTCTGAGCTCCTGGGATTTTCAAGGTGGTGGGGAGTATCTTGGTTGTTCTAATTCCCTTACATCATACCTATGTTTGCCCTCAGAAGATGATCCAGGATCCAGGCTAGTTACCAGAAAAGTGAACATGGGGACTGGAGGACTGGGCCTGTGAAGCAGCCTGACCTTTATAGACAGAAGCAGGGCTTGGGGTTCTGTGTATTGACAGCATTAGGATTTTATGTGTTGTGTATGTAGTATTGACATTTCATGTTCATGTAAAGAAGCCCCAGTAAAAACTCTACATGCAGAAACTTAGTAAGGCTTCCTAGTTGGTGAACATGTTGATAGGCCAGGACACGTGAAAGGAACAACTTCAGTGAGGGGAGACCTATTGACCTTGGCCTTGGGGAGCCTGGCCCATCAAGGATGGGAGCGAGTGGCACGACTTGTTAGAATTGTGGTAGATCTGTGGAAGCAGAAAAAGTGAGATCTAGATCCAGGGCTGGGCTAAACCTTCAAAGCACCATGACTCACATCCTTCAGCAGTGCACCACTTCCTGAAGGCGCTAACCTCCATAAGCAGGGCCACAAGCTAAAGTCAAAGCACTCAACACACTCCCCTGGGGGGACCAGTTCGAACCCCAACCTTGACACGGTTGAGCAGCTCTACTGTGGGGAGACTCAGAAGCCCCGTATCCAGGACCCTCTAGACCATCTGTATTTGTGCCTCTCTTCCCATGGCCTGTTCTGCCCTGTATCCTTTACAGTAAAGCTACAGTAGTCACACATGTGCTGCTTCCCTGCAGCTGTGAGTTAGCAAGTCTGAGAGATGATGGGAACCCCTGGGTTGGATAGATTGACTGGGACTATCACTTGTGACTGGTATCTGAAATAAGGGCATCTTAAGTACTTTGCCTTCAGTGTGTGGGTCTCCATTTAACTAGACATAGCTAATCCCAGAACTGAATTGCAGAACAGCAGTTGGCATCAGAGCAGGCTCTTATGCATGGATATTTCACATAATTTGTGATAACATCTGAGGTCTAGAGATATAGCTCAGTGGCAGAGCACGTGTCTAATGTGCACAAGGCCCTGGCTGATCCCTAGCACCAACACAAATAAAGAAGGGAGGGAGGAAAGGGGGGGAAGAGAATGGGAGGAAGGAGAGAAAGAGAGAGACAGAAATAGAGAGAAAGACAGAGACACACAGAGAGAGGGGTAGAGACAGAGAGGGGAGGGAGAGAGAGAGTAATGAATAATGTACATATATATATATATACAATGATTCATTTGCATACATGTACACATGTAAATATGGATTGAGCATAAAACCCATTAGTGAAACTTCAACTCCTAAAGACTAATTTTCATATCAATCATTTCATTTCTAATTCTTTAGACAAAGGATCCACAGCCATGTTAGAAAATTCTCTTCTTCCACATCAACATTTTAATGACCTATCAAGTATTTACATGAAACCCCCTTGGCTTTGCCGTTTAGAGGAAATGGAGAGTGACCAGCAGAAGTGCCCTGAGGTTTTAGTGGGAAGATTTGCTCTACCATACATTCCTTTGTTAAGCTGTATTAACAGATGACAGGTAAAACTTTGTGTCCCACTAAATGGGAAAGCTCGCCAATCTCAGAAGGAAGTAGGCCCTTCCATACACATGTATTCTTTCCCCTTTTTGGAAAAGTAAGAGAATACTTTAACAAAGTTATTCAAGAGTTTCCACAGATAACTAGTTGAGGGATGATGCTCATTTCTACATCTTTGGGAATGATGGCACAGCTATCCCATGAGGACTTAAAATTAAAACCATTCTGAGGTTTGGGGAGTGACTCGGTCTGCAAAGGAAGCCTTAAGGCTTGTGTTGCCTGTGTTCTGTCCCAGAACCTACAAGAACATGCCAAGTGTGGCTGAGTGTGCTTCCAAAGCCAGCACTGAGGAGACAGAGAAAGGAGGGTCCTCTGTGCCTCCTCAGAGCTGGGATTGCAAGTTCATGAACCCACGTTTATGTGTGTGTTTCTTTCAGTGACAGCACTAGACATTGCACTTAGGCCCTCAGCCCTCACGCTTGCGCAGAGGTCATGGCATCCACTGAGCCATCCCCCTGGGCCCTATTCTTGTTCTGAGACAGGGTCTCATGAAGTTGCCCTTGAACTCACTCTGTAGCCATAAAGGCCTTGAATTTTTAACCCTCTTGCCTCAGCTTCCCATGTAGCTGGGATTGTGAACCTGGGCCTGTAGGCCTTGCTTTGAACTCTTAACCTAAAGTTAGGGAGCTGATCTCTTCTATTACTTTGTTCTTTTGCTTATTACACAAATAAGTGATGAGGACCTACTATGTGTCAGGTACCAGACAGAGCTGGGAACTCACAATTCTTTGTCTTTCCGAACCTTAGGAGCTTTTGTATTTCATCATTCTTACTGTTTTCATTAGATTTTGATTAATGTAGCCGTAGACTCCATTCATCTTGGGGAAGTATTAAATAAAATATGTAGTGGGGACAGAGTGGAATAGTAGGATCTGGTCAGTTTCCTTTGTGTCTTCACCCGAGGTGAAGGCTAACTGGTCTGATGTCCTAGCTGTCCCCAGTAGACCTTCTGTCACCTGATACGCTGGCCACTGGACATTGCTCTTAATCAGACTCCAGTGGATTTTATTTCAGTATCAGCCTGTCTGCTGTGCAGGGCTGAGCTCCTTCCAGACTTCATATGGGAAATGTCAGCCCTCCTGTCAACATCCCTAACATTTAAATTCTTGGGATGCCGGAGACTGGCCAAGTGAACAGACAGGGCCGACTGTATACACATCCTTCGCAGCACCGCTGCCAAGGGCGCTCCTCACCAATGTGTCATGGTGAAGTGGGCCAGCACAGAGGATTACAATAGGAACCGTCCCCCTGCAGAGTTTAGTGAGCATATTTAAAACTGAAAGAAGGGAGCTGAAAACTTATCTGATTGTTCAGCAACTGATCAGCCCGAGAAAAAAATTCTTAAGTCCCCAGACTCAAGGACTGAGCAGGAATTCTTGGCTTTGGAGACTACAGGTTTCTTCAGCTTCTCAGCAAGCTGAACTCAAGTCTGTTAGCACAATCAAGGCCATCTTTGTGATAGACAGGGTGTCTTTGCATGCCCCCACGAGGCATTGTAAGGACCATGATTGGCTTGGAAAGCATTGTGTGTGTGTGTGTGTGTGTGTGTGTGTGTGTGTGTGTGTGTGTGTGTGTGTGTGTAGGCCAAAAGACTACTTTGGGTATCTTTTCTGAGATGCTGTTCACTTGTTATTTGAAACATGGTTTCTTACTGGTCGGGGATCTACCTGTTCATTCTCCCCAGCACTAGGATTACACATGTGTGCCACTGCACTCAGATTTTTTTTCTGATAGGTTCTGGGGGATGGAACTTGGGAATTCATATTTGTGTGGCAAGCAGTTTACTGACTGACCCATGTCCCAGCCCTGAGAATATGTCTCTGCAGAAATCTGCCCTTCCACGGCCACCTGTGACAGTCGGGGAATGGGCTCTCTTCCACATGAAATGACCCTTCCTGCGCCATCTTGTCGGAGTGTGTGAACATGTCTTGTGATTTGGCATTGCTGAGATGCTCCTTGGTTGACTCATAAGAAATGTTTGATGTGTTTTGCTACAATCTGAAGATTCATCTTATGTCTGGCCAGCGGGCTGGGATGAATGCTTTGATCTGATTAGCAGGCCCTAGTGTCCATTTCAGAGTGCTAAAATTAAGCTTGGCCACAGATTATAGGGGCTGAAGGATGTGTCCTGATGACCTGGAGCTGCAGAGAGAAATACAGACAGGCAGGAGACAGGTGAAGCTGGACTTGCCGAAAGATGCCCTTTCTGAACTTATGGCAGAGATGTCCCACCCAGCTTATGAGGGTTTGGAAGGCGATGGTGGCAGTCTGAATATTTGATATTACGAAGAGGCTGGGAGTAGGAGGGAGCTGCTTTCTCAAGAGATGGGGACCTGAGATTGCTGAAGAGATACTGTATTTGTCACAGCAAGAATAATCAGTATGTTGGCATTTGGGCTCCAGTGACAGGGATGAAAATGAGATTCTGTGAAAGACATATCAGAGTCAATAGTCAGGGCTTGACTTCGGCGGCGGCAAGGATGAAACAGTCAAATTGAGACAATTTGCCGAAGAAAGTGAGCTCGCCAATAATTGCCTCCAACAGAATGTGTGCCTGTGGGGAAAGTGGGGTGCTCTGCTGAGAGAGAAGGGCGTGATCTGCCTTCACTGTCTTTACTTGGAGTAGCAGGGCCTCTTTGGGAGAGCAGCAGGGATAGTTGGATAGATGATTGCCCTGAAGGAGTTGGGGCTGGGGGTTGAGAATCTGTATGAGGTTTGTGAGACTGCTGGATCCTGCACAAGTTCCTGCTTTTCATAGAAGGTCACGGGACTCAGTGTGGCCTTTATGCCTTGTTCTACTATCAAGAATGAGCAAGACCGAACCACTGTGAGTGACAGAGTTTGTAAGAAGCTCGTACTTTGGGACGCCTTTCAAGGAAGTTCTGTTAAATAAAAACCAGGGTGGGAGTGGTGGCTTTCTTGAGTCCAGCCTGCCTGTGACATCTGGGTGTCTATTTATAGCAGACTCCACACTGGATTAACTCTAATGAAGTGGTCCCTTGGTATTTACATGTCGGACTGAGAATGCCCAGCTCACCAGGGAATTGGCAAGCCTCAAATCATGGTAATACCAGTAATTCTTCCATTTCTAAGTGAAGTTCACAGACCAACTCCAAAAATTACCATCTGGTCCTCTACATGAAGCTGTACAAAGGCAGGGAATGTGTGACAGTGAGTTTTGTCAATTTGACATACCCTAGAGTCACCTCGGAAGAGAATCTCAGTGAGAAATTGTCTAGATCAGGTTGGCCTGTGGACGTGCCTGTGGGTGATTACGTTGATTATGGTGACTGAGGCTGAAAGACCCATCCACTATGGGTGGTGCCATTCCCTGAGCAGGGAATCTTGTTCTGCGGAGAAAGTGAACTAGGCACTAACAGGCATGCATTAATGAACTGCTCTCTGCCCTTGACTGTGGATGTAATATGGCTAGCTGAGTCAAGGCCCTGCACCTTTGGCTTCCCCTCAATGATAGACTGTCACCTGAAACTGTGAGCCAAGTAAACCCTTCCTCTCCTAAGCTGCTTTTGTCAGAGCAACAGGAAAAGAAATTAAAGCAGAAGAAGGAGTCCTGCCCTCCGTTATCTTGGTGGATGGGAAACAAGGGTTAAGAAAATTGCCCAAGGCCAAATAGGAAGGAAAACCCGATTCCTTCATGTACTATGAGAATTAGACTTTTCTTAGATTTGACCTTATTTCCTATATGAATGATGTACAAAGAAACCTGGGTTGAGAGACTAACCACCTGCTCAGTCTCAATCTCATGACCATACTAAAAAGCATCAGGTGGGAATAAAGCCTCCTTCAAGGTCCACAATTCCACCAGAAAGGGCAATGAACCCCTCACACAAAGCATTCCCTGGGGCAGCTGCCCCCAACACCACCCCAAAGCACATGGTCTGTGTGTGATGCTGAGGTCTGCAGGAACCTTGGCTCCTGCGTGTTGTCACACACGCACAGAACACACACAGCTTCCTACTTTAAAGTTGTCTGAATACTCATATAGAGCTAATGGAAATCACATGTAGCCCCTCAGGGTCCCATGTCTACCACCTTTAAGGTCATTTGAGAGTAGATTTTAAAGAGCTTCCTGAAGGAGACTGTGTGGAGTTCTGAGGGGAGGCACAAGCCCATCATCACCAGACAGCCACGGGGATACAGGACTTGGAGTGGGAAGAAGTGGCAACCTGCCAGTGCCCAGAAGAACAAAGGATGCTGTTTAGGGCAGAGAACCCTAGGGCCATATTAATGGTTAATAGAGAGGCCACTATGCCAGTGGGCTATTGTCCAAACAAGATTCGATTTAGCATGGAGGCAGTAAGTAAATGCTACAATCATTTCTAAGCACACACTTTAATATCCGCATATATATTCTGTGATAAGATCAGCATCCCAAAACCTTTTTGGAAAACAGCACCCGTGGTCACAAACAAAGAAAGTATTTCCATCATTTTAGGTTCATTCTCCGATGTTGCTTAGAAGTCTCTTTGGGATATCCTTCATTTATCTTCCTAGATCCCTATAGAGAGACTCTCTGTTTGATCCAACTCAGAATCCTAGCATCAACATTAACCAATATTGGCCCTAATAATCTTTAAGGTAATAATGAACTCACTTTTTATAGGAAAACAGTCTTAATGAAAACGGAACTCTTCAGTCAAGAAGGTTGGTGTTTCTTAGTCTCATTATAAAACTATGCAGAGAGCACATAGATCCCCCCAAGATTAAAATTTGTTTCCCAAAGAGAGCTTTAAATTCCATCAATTTTTGGCTTTTACTTCTTGTTCTTTTTGCTATTTATTTTGGCTACCTAGGGAAGTTAGAGCTTGTACAACCCAAGTCATTAAGAACAAGGAGACAGCCTAGTTAGGAAAGTGCTTGAGGTGAAGTCACAGAAGCTTTGTAGAAAGACTGGGCATGGTGATACATGCCTATAATTCTATCATGGCAGAGGCAGAGGCAGAAGGATCCCTGTGACTTGCTGGCCAGTCAGCCTGAATCTGTCAACTCTAGATTATTCAATGAGAGACCCTATTTTAAAAGAAGAAGAAGAAGAAGAAGAAGAAGAAGAAGAAGAAGAAGAAGAAGAAGAAGAAGAAGAAGAAGAGGAGGAGGAGGAGGAGGAGGAGGAGGAGGAAGAGGAGGAGGAGGAGGAGGAGGAGGAGGAGGAAGAGGAAGAGGAGGAGAGCAATCTAGGAAGATAACCAAGTCAACCTGTGGCCTCTACATGAACATACATGAACACACATGTGTTTAAACACCTACATGAACACATTCACCCATGTCCAAAACAGGAAGGGTTGATTTTGGCTCACAGTGGAGCAATTTCAGCCCACACGTGTATGGATCAGCTTGGCCCTAATGATTTTAGGCCTGTGGTGAGGCAGCCATTCATGGTGAGAAACAAGGCAAGTCATGGCCAGGATGCAAAAAGGAGGAACTGGAGTCCACTTCAAGGATCTCCTCCCAACCTGCTGACTTCTTCCCACTAAGCCTGACTTCTAAAGATGTCATCATTTCCCAGTGGCACCTCTCTGAGGACCCGGTGTTGGACACATTGGAGACTCTCTATGTAGGCAGCATGCACTATTCAGAGTTGCTAAGATGTGACAGAATATGTGGATGAGTGGCCTCGATCATGTGGACATTCCCATATGCTCATTTGAGTTCCCTTGTGGAAAACTGAGGCCTTGGGATATTTGGTGATCAACTCCAACTAGATAGCCAGCAGTCTGCATTTTCCACATTACAGCCAACAGGGAAAAGTTAATCCCCACTAAAGTCCACTAGCCACCCCCATACTTTCCAGAAAGACAGAGGGCACGGTTTGCTGCATGGCACCTCTCCTTTGACCCCAAGGAGACAAATAGGAGCAACAGATTGGCAACGACTGACAAATTACGACCGACACAAATACGGTAATTTCATGACATTGGGTCCTGGGCTGGAGCTCACGATGAGATGACAAAATGTGTAATTTTTGTGTTTCAACTTTCACGGACTACATCATTATCTTTAAATAGAAGGCAATGCTTGAGTACAATGGCTGGGCACTCTTCCCCCATGCTACTGCTGATGGTCTCCTCAGAACTCTGTCTTCAAGCTCTCTGGAACGAGCTGCTTTCAGACACCCAGGGCCAACGTTTCAATTGGCCTCTTTCCCCATCCTCCTGTTATTTACAGGTGCTGATTCTGAATGCAGAAATTCCAATTTACTAGTGTAATTACCCAATTTATATGCACAAAGGTGGGCTGCCACTCACAAAAATTAATGCTGCCCTAAATAGTAAGTAAGACCAGCTCAGATGTGACTCTCCTTAACACATCAGCCCTGCCTGGGAACTCCGCACACTGAATTACTTTAGCTATTTTACTTATTGCATTTGGCACAGTGCCTCCATAGGGGCATCCTAACTGAGTGCCCAGGGGGAATCTGGACTTGAAATTGCCAGGTCGTGGGAGGCTTCTGTGAATTCTTCACAAAGGCAATGTAATGGTGGAAGTTGTATGAAATGATTGGTGGGTGGATCCCCAGGCCAGATGACAGGCAAGAGGCTTTGCCATCAAAGCAAGGAGCATGCCTGAGGGTCTAGAAAGGGCAGGTGTTTAGTGGAGAGGATTCATAAATATGGAAATGGATTCAGGGCAAGTGCAATGTTCATGCTGACTAAGATTACTGTAAGAGTCTGTGTTGTCCAAGAAAATAATCCTGGTGGCCCCTGAGTAAGGGAAGAAGGATTCAAGAGTTCCTGCTTGGAAGGAAACATAGAGCTTGGTAAGGATGCAGCCTTTGGCAAAGGGATCACATCTCATGCAGAACTGTTATAGTGTTCTCACCTGAGAACATAGATACTCAGTAGAACATCTGGTGGATAACTGACTGACTGACTGACTGACTGACTGACTGACATCAGAGGACTTGAACAATAGCGTCATAAGGGAAAGCAGGCCCAGGATGGCTGCTGTGGGTGTTGGTGTTGGACGATTTTAGCTCAATGCAGAGGCAGAGTATTAAAAGATAGGTCCAAAGCTGGGTAGAGTGGGACATGTCTGTAATTCTTGCACCTGGGAAACGGAGGTAGGAGGATGGAGAGGAACTCAGCCTGGACTTTGTAGCATGACACAGTCTCCAAAAGCGAACAAATAAAGATTACTAATAAAAATAAATAAAGGGTGTAAAAATAGGATGGTTCTTTTGCCTCAAACGCCTCACGTTGCTGAGGATGACCTTGAGGTTCTGGTCTGCAAAATGCCTGAATGGTGGGCATGAAGCGCGCTACATCCAGGGAGGGCGGTGCCAGCGGTGAGGCTGAGAAAGTTGCAGGCCGAGCAAGCACTCTGCTAACACACATCCTGAGACTGAAGGACAGCGTATTTGAAGGAGTGCTTTTTTTTCTGATAGATTTCTCCTTTTCTTTCCTGCTTGATCCATTTTGTTGTGTCCGAAACGCTGGGGGGTCCTGGTTCCCTCTCCCACGCTAACTATTAGAGAAAAGTAGAGGCCTGGCTCTCTGAAGTGGGAGCCCTGGCTTTTTAAAACTGGGTAAGTACCAGAGTGTTAAAGCAGGAGGAAGTGCACGCCACCAGGCAACCACAGGGACAGACATGTGTGAAGTCGCACTTGTGGGCCCCATTCAAGAAGACCCACCCTTTTGCTCGGTGTTGTTCTCCACCGGGCTGGTGCTCACTGGTGTCGAGATAACAAGGGTGACCTGGCTGCCCGTCCAGTGACAGCTGAGCTGATGGATACTCCTGAAGTCATGCAATGCTCTCTTCTGCCTCGAGCCTGCAAGCTGGCCACTGTTCGAAGCTGCTGGATACTACAGTACATTTCTATCTTTGTGCCTGGCAAGATTTTCCACGCTCTTAGAATGACTTGCCATTTAGGTAGGCAGGAATCCAGGGAGTGAGGCTTGAAATAAACATGACTACTGGCTTCGTGCTTCCAGTGGCCTGCTGAGGAAATGGCCCCCTTTCTTCCTGCTCACAGCCCTTGGCTCTCTTTGCCTTTGGTTCCCTGCGTGTGGTCTTAGCACTTCTCATTTATTCAGCAATCTGTATAAATTTAACATCAAATGATTAATGACTTCCTTGCCAAATTCCGGGAGAAAATGGCGATAAGATCCCTCTGATATCAACAGCGTAGTTTAAAATCTGGTGGGAGTGGCTTTCTGGTTCCTTTTGATTTGTTTTCCCCATCACCTTAAGAGATCTTTTGGCTACTTTCTTCTCTGAGGAGGACATAGCAGTGACGGGAGAGTAAAACAACACTAAGTCTGAGTGTGCCCGCCCGCCTTAGCCCTGGCCCGACAAGGGTATCAGCGCGACTGGCCATGGCCAGCAGCAAGCTCCGGAGGGCCTGTTCATCATCACTTCTCACACTGGAGGAATTTTATCTGTCCTGCTTCCTGATAGAGCACGTGAATCCTAAACCCCGTGTTTCCAAGGTTAGGGAAAAGGAGTGCTCTAGTGCCCACACATACTCTTTCCTGCCACAACAAGAAGCACGAATTAATAAATTCGTGTGCAGATTTTTTTTTTTTTAATGAGGTAACAGAAAAGACCACATGCTTTGTACAAGAGCTCCACCGCAGTGGACTGTGCTGAGTGGCTGGTGGTGAGCCCTTGCTCATGAGTCACAGAAGCTGGGAAGAGGTGTCTGAGAGACATTTCCAGCAGGTGTGTGCAGATGCCATCCCATCCCAGCAGAATCTCTGTTATATAAACAACAACAAAGACTATGGTGGGGAGAAGGCTAAGTCAGAAAAGTATTTGCCTTGTCAATGTGAGGAACTGAATTTCACCCCAAAATTCATTTTTTAAAAAAGGGAAAAAATATAGGCATGGTTGTACATGAGTGTAATCTCAGGACTGAGGAGATGGGGACAGGTGATGGTCCCTGGGGCTCACTGTTCAGCTGCCTTAGCCTACTCACTGTGGTCCAGGACAGGGAGAGACCCTGTCCCAATAAACAAGGTGAAGAACTGAAGAATGACACCTGATGTCAGCCTCTGGATTCTACCACAGTATCCGTGCATACATTGGTGCACATGCACTAACACACACACACACACACACACACACACACACACACACACACACACACACATACACACACACACACACACACACACAATGTCAAACTAGCAAATGCTGATGGGTTTATACTGCTAGTTGAAATGTAAATTGGTATAGTCACTGTGAAATCATTATGGAGATTCCTCTAAGATTAAAAATAAAACTCCCATATGATCGAACTAAAGCACCCCCAAAAAGAATCTAAGCCATGCCACAGACAGTCCTGCAGTCCTGCAGTCCTGCACATTTGTGTTTATTGCTGCACTATCCAGAAGAGCCAAAATGTGGAACCAGAGTAGACATCCACCAGCAGACAGCCAAAGAGAATGTGGTCTGTAAAGAATACGGAGACCCTGTCATCTGCAGTGAAATGCATGGAACTGGCCTAGGATCAGAATGTGCAGTGAGGCAGGAGAGAGAGAGAGAGAGAGAGAGAGAGAGAGAGAGAGAGAGAGAGAGAGAGAGAGAGAGAGAGAGAGAGAGCGCAGAATTAATGTATAAAGGAAGCCAGTTGGCAGAGGGAGACTAGAAACTCCACATGACTTGGGCTACATGTAACAAACAGACCCTGAGAAAAAGAACGCAGGAAATTTGGATGCTGTGCAGTAACCTGCAAAGATCAGACCTTGTGTGGCACTGGACTTTGAATGGCTGTCTTATCGGCTTACTAGTCTACCTCAACCTAAGGGTGCTTTGATTTTTGTTTCTCTGTTTTCCCCTTTACAAACAAACTTCCCCTATTTCTATTGCTATCCAGGTGTCCCAGATTCATTTCATTATTTGGAAAGTACTGCAACCTGGATATCTCAGCAGGCACTTCCCAGACTACTGATCTGCAGCTCTTCCAACAGGGCGCACAAGAACAAGTATTACACGCTCTCTTTCCATATGTGGAAGAGACAGGAAAAAAGAGAACATAGATGACTTAGAAGTCAAACAGTGAGGACTAGAAATGATCGTGTATGTGATGGGGGCGAAGACGGAGTGATTAGATTTGATCAGAGTGTGTCGTAAGTGTTTGAGCCAATCACAATGATCCCATTGATTTTGATACATGTTAATGAAAACTTAAACCTAGGCTGGGGATGAGACTTGGTGGAGTGCTTGCCTAGCATGCATGAAGCCCTGAGTTCAACCCCCAGCACTGCATGAGCTGGGCACAGTGTTTTGTACCTATAACCCCAGCAATCAGGAGGTGGATACAGGAGGATCAGGAGTTCAAATCCACTCTTGCCTGTGCATATAAGAACTCCTGGAAAGAGGCTATGTCTGTAAAGGCTGATTGATTCACACTTCAGTAAGGTAGAGAAGTTGAAGTTTTGGTAGTCTAGATCCAAGTTATCTCGAAGCATCTTTAGTCCTTTAATAGGCATTTATTGTTCCTCTGTGTACATAGACCTTTTGTATGGTGCTGTGGGATATCTTTCTGTATGCTGTGAATATGTGTTGCTCTGATTGGTTGATAAATAAAGCTGCTCTGGCCTACAGCATGTCAGGTTATAGCCAGGCAGGAAATCCAAGGAGGGAGACAGGAAAGAGAAAGGTGGAGTCTGAAGAGATGTCAGCCACCACTGAAGGAGCAGCAAGATGCCAGCTGATCAGTAATGCCACAGCCACATGGCAAATTATAGATGAACAGAAATGGATTAAGTTATAAGAGCTAGCTAGCAAGAAATCTGCCATAGGCCATACAATTGGTAATTAATATTGAGCCTCTGAATTTAATTATTTTATAAGTGTCTGCGGGACCACAGGACCGGGCAGGACTGGAGAAACTTCCGGCTATGGTACAGTGACCATTAGGTAAATCTTTTGGAATATATGAACAGACCCCTGGTTTCTACCCATCAAAGAGCTAAGATTGCTGCTAGGTAGCATCTTAACACACAGCAGAGTGTCACTTGCCTCGCTTGTAACTCTCCTAAGTGACATCCGCACTGATCTATTTAAAAAGTCTGTTGTTTTATGACTTTCTTAGTTCTGTAAACATAAAAAGCTCACAAAATTGCTACCTCGTTGGGACATGGTAGTTGAAGCAGCCTAAGTCTGTGTTCCCAAGCCATAGTCACTCATATTTGGCTCCAGAATAAGCCATAAATCCTGTATTTCTTTTCTGTGAGAGTTTATCTTTCAGTAACACCTATGTAGTAAATTGTATGGCAGCCTGGGCTACAAGAAACATTATCATCAACAACAGCAAACTTTAAAAAAAAAAAAAAAAAGGCCAGAGCGAGATGTAGCCTCTCAGTGTACACTCTCTTGCCTTTGCTTTCAAATTGTGGAATAATATGATATATATTTGGTCTTTGTCCCAGGTTACTGTCAGAGTTCCTGGAGCCCTTGGGGCTTCCCGAGTGGCAGACGTACCTTTTGTTAGTGATAATGAGCCCTTTGCAGAGGCCTCAGTTTATGCTAATGAATGCCTTCAGGGCTTCCAGGTGGGCAGGTGGGGCAGGTCAGCAGAAAGGCCAAATCATTAGTTGGAATCTTCAGCCCGCTCTGGGAAGAGTCCCGGTAGTGCTGAAAAGGGAACTGTGAAAATTCTTGAAGCAGATTACAGGAGCTTCTGGAGTACTGAATGCCTGCAAGAGCTGGGGACTGAGAACCATGAACTGAAGTTCCCAGAGAAAAACATTCCATTAAGCCGACGGACTGTGGAGAACGGAATGATGCAAGCTGGAAGCCGAAACTGTCTGTGACTGTCTTGGGTCCTTTGGCCTCCTGCCTGTGTGACTACTGGGTAAACCCATTGGGGCTATCTGAACAGAGGCTTAGCTCCTACCAACCCACAGGGTACAAAAGTCACCAAATAGCATCTGAGCCCCATGCCAGTTTCCTGCTTCATGGTAACCCCCACACACCTGATGCTTCTGCCAATATGTTTGAAAAGTGCCTGATTTTCTTTGTTCTGTTACTATGAAAACTCCATGAAACTGTTATTGGAACATATTGAAACATGGAACTTGCAGCTCTCCATGTTCCTGGATTGTGGTCTCTTGATTTGGCTCCAGAATACACTATCTCTTGGTCACTTGGAGGTGACAGCTGTTTTTGTTTTTATTTATTCATTCGTTTGTTTGTTTGTTTGTTTGTTTGTTTTTGAGATGGGGTCTCACTGTGTAGCCCTGGCTGGACTGACTCACTATATAGAAAAGCCTGGTCTTAAAATCACAGAGATCAGCCTGCCTCTGCCTCCTTAGTGAAAAATTTTTGTACTCTGATAGACCTCTCTGCCGACACAGCAATCCAAATCAGACCAAATCAGATGGAATTAGAAAAGCCCTGGTTTAACGGTAAAGCATTCCCAGGTGATTCTCCAGCCCCTCAAAGAGGAAATAGAGACGAGAGACCAAAAACCCATGTGTCTGTTTTCTGGGATGCAGTTTAAATACCCTATGGGAGTGGTCTTGAGCATCTCTCCAGGAGGAGCCGTGTTTGGTGGGCTTTTAGAGGGTGGGTTTGGGGAAAGAGTTGGGGGAAGGGAGTTGAGGTGGAGCTTCCAGCAGAACATTCCAGACTCTTTGGGTATAGGGAAGTCCATTCAAGTCTGGCTACTTCCTGCGGGCATGGGGTGACATGGGGAAGGCGGAGAGTCAAGAGTTGGTAGGCTCACATTCAGCAGGAGATATGAGTGGAAGAACATTCGGTTAATTGTCATCCTGGAGACCTCAGGCATCTGTTTCTTGAGGAAGCAGAGAAGGCAAGTTTCTGAGTTCAACGGAGAGCTTGGTGAGCTGTTGTTTGATGAGTCCATTGGCCTTTTCAACCTTTCCTGGGGACTGTGGGTGATAGGGAATGTGGGTTTCCAGGAGATGTGGAGAGCTTCCAATAGGAGCTGCATGACACTGCCAATCCTCACCAGGTTGGTGTCCTCAAAGCTGGTGCAGAGACTGTCATATCTGGAGGGCCCTCTGTGAATGGACCTGTGAAATACTCAGGAGAGAGTGAGGTGGCCAAGGTGAGTGTGGCCCCAAAGCAGCTGAGACTATCATGACCAAGCAGAGGTGCTGGGCAAGCAGGTATGACCAGAAAAGAGTGTGAAAAGAATCGCCCTGCAAGAATGCCAGAAGTCTCAGGGTCTTAAGTGGGAAAGAAGGGATCCTATTCACTCCTGTGACGGAAATCAGTGAGGGAACTGTAGGATCTGAGTGAGATGTCAAAACAGAATAGGTAGCTCTCTTGTTCAAAAGAAAGTCAGTGGACTTACCTATTACCTGTAGCATCACCCTAGGCTCGAAGAGGGCAATGGGAGTCAGTAGGTCTAGGCCATGTCAGTTCTCCACCAGGCTTAGGAGTTCAAAGGCTGGAAGAGTCTCAGTTGCTGATGTTGGTAAGGCTGGACCTTCATGGCGTGGCATAGAGGACGAACCCGTGTGAGGGCATTCAGATCTCCAGTGTCCAGGCTGTCAGCAGATAGGGCATGGCTTCCTGGGCAGCTGAGGGGTCAGGGCAATACCATGACCAGTGACCCTGTTAGCCATATTTGAAACAGGCTTCTGGAGGAGTTGACTTGGGCTGAGCTCCAGTGGGATAGAGCCTTGTGGTCAACTTCCCTTGTCCCCCTCGTGGCCTCAGGGCAGCTGCTAAGGCTTGGGCTTGGAGCAAAGCCTTCTGTTGCAGTCTTGTCTGTCAGGTTGACTCGGCTATCTCTTCTCAAGCATTAAAAACTTTAAAAGCCATTTTCACCCATTCCTGTGGGGGAGTTTGGGGACCCTGCTCAGCCTTTTCTAATTTATTTCTAAGATCTGGCACTGACTGAGAAATGAAATGGGTGACCAGGATCATGGCTCCTGCTGGGGAGGCTGGGTCAAGGCAAGTATATTGAACCATGGTCTCTTGTAATCAGTTTAGAAAAATGGCCAGATTTTTGCCAGCCAGCTGTGTATTCTCTCAGAGCTTATCAAAATTAGCAACTTTGTCTGAGACCATTTCCATACCTTGTAGGAGGCAACAAACCACGAGGTCTCTTTTCTGGGGCCACAACATTTCCATCGGCTCCAGCTACCTCTCAGAGAGGGCAGGAGTCTGGTGAGACTGAGTATGAGAAGAAACTCAGGAAGATTCAGGGGTATTAGGCCCGTGTGTAGAAGGGGACCAGGGTGTGGGTTGAGGCATTGGGAGATAGGGGGAGCAGTGTGGGGAAGGGAGGACAAAAGGCGGGTAAGGAAGGGGAATTTGGTCTTCAACCCTTGGCCTGGAGGGGGAAGGAAGGGGGAGGAGTGGATAGAGGGAGGAATGTGTGAAATTTTAGCCAATGAATGGAGCATGTGGCATCCAAGAAGAGGGGTGGGTAGAGAGGGGTGGGGGAATTGGGGAGTGGCCAATGTTCCCAGCAGCATGGTCAGAACTGAATTTTCAGGGTCCCAGTTCCTAGATAGGCGTGAATCTGGTGGCACCATGACCCTAGCTAACAAAACCAGTGCTATAGGACAATGACTGCTGTAGGGAGGGCGAGAATGCAGAACCCAAAAACTATGGGCATAGGATAATTCTGTCCAGTTATCTCCAAGCCAACAAAAAATTTCAAGATTGTGGAGGATGGAAAATTGTAAGGTTCCCTCAGGAGGCCATCTTGACTGGTTATCAAGAGCATACTGTGGCTAGGCCTTAGTACTCAGAGAAATCAAGCATTCAGGACAGATGGTATCAGATAGCCCCAATTTGAATAGATTTTCTAAAAGGCATCCCAGGGGCATTTGGAGATCAGGCTTTAAATGGCAGGTGCCCATTTCACAAGTCTATGCTGGGCACCTGAAGCCTAGCACAACATGTCCACTGTGGTAGGCCTTGGGTCAAAAACTGTATGTGTGTGTGTGTGTGTGTGTGTGTGTGAAATTCCCTTCAACAGAAAGTCTTCTGGAGAAGGGATCCCATGGAACAAAGGCAGCCCTTTGCTCTAGAATGGGTTGGGGCCCTGGCATGGCCACATCTTTGGCAGGACACCCTGAAAGTCAAAAGAGGCCCTGGACTTCTAAGGCAATGACTTGGAAAGGACAACTTTCCCAGCTGAAACCTGATCTTAGTCTGGCCGAGAGCAGGTATAGAGGAGAGGGGTGTTTTCCCACCACGTTGCCCAGGTCTGGTGGGGGAAAATCAACCCCCTCTCAGTGGGACCTCCACATGAAAAGTTTTTGCATCCTGATAAGCCTCTCTGCCAACGCAGCAGTCCAAATCAGACCAAATCAGAAAAAGCCCCTGTTTAACGGTTAAAGCATTCCGGGGTGATTCTTTGGTCCCCCAGAGAGGAAACAGGGATGAGAGACCAAAAAACCGTGTGTCTGTTTTCTAGGATGCAGTTTAAATACCCTATGGGAGTGGTCTTAAGCATCTCTGGGGGAGGAGCCATGTTCGGCAGGCTTTGTGGGGGCAGGTTTGGGGAAACAGATGGGGGAGGGGTGATAAGGTGGACCTTCCACCAGAACACTTAGTGCTGGGATTAAAAGCATGGGCCACCATGCTTGGCAACGAGCATGTGTTTTATTTTGTGGTGTTAGGCTTTAACCCATGGGTCTAACAATTTTCAGGCAGATGGTGTTGTAATTGATTGAACTGTGGGACCCCCTTGGGTCCCCCTAGAGAAGAGGTTGGTGTGTGGGAAAGAAACAAAACCTCTAGTCTGATCACAGTTGTTCCACACTGCGTGGCAAAGTAGAGGGAGGAGACCATTTTTCCTCTACACAAGCACTCTGGGTAAAGTAATGAAGGGGCTAAACGGATTCCATTTCACCCGGTGTCAGGGGCCCTGACCATCAGAACACTGGAATGTATTTTGTTTAGCAGTTTGTACCTGGTTAAGAATTAGTAGGTGTCAGATAGTCACCCCTCATTTTCTGTTTTCTGTTTGTGTGTTCATCTCCCCTCCTTCTTCTTATCTGTCTCCTCTGGGCACAGAAGATTCTCAGACAACCAAAACCTAGTTCAATTCATTGAAGTGGATAATGACAAGCAAAGCAGCGGCTCACTGGGTTAGGCAAAGGGAAGGGGAGCCGGTCCCAGGACCAGGATGACGGTCAGAGTGTTATTTATTAAGCAGCGCTGTTTACCATGCGAGAAAAGCCACGGGGCACAAAAACGCACTATAAGAGTTTATTAAGGAAATAGAGAGGGGATGTGCATAGGCCCATGGAATGACCGTGCAGGGAGAGAGGGAAGGAATAGGTGGAACTTGCTTTTATAGATTCACCCCCCCCCCCCCCCCCCCCCCCCCCCCCCCCCGCAACCACCCTGCACATGCGCATATGGGCTTATGTAGCTATGCCATGCATGCACATAGATTACGCGATCATGAAGCACACAGATTATGTAGGGCCTAAGGCCCGAGGATGACTAAGCATCTTGCCTGGCTACTGGACCGAGCACAAGGGGTCATGTAGCTGGGAATTCTAATGGGCCAGCAGCACCAAGTGTTCAGGAGACATGGCTGTAAGTTGAAACCAAATACAACAGGGTAACCCAGTGTCATGGTCCCCCATAGTGCAACCTCAACAAGCACAAGCAGGAAATAATAGAGGAAAGAAGGTTACAGGTAAGGTGAGCACTGGGAACATATCCCAAAGCATCGTCTCCCACACAGGAAGCTTTCAGCTGGGAAACCATGCATATTCCTGAGGAAAGCCTTCTCACGTGTGGAGACTGGCACATTTCAGAGCATGCTCAGTTTGAGGTAATACATTGTATCATTTTGTTTTAAGGCGGATGGGCACACTTTGGGCTGGAGAATTTACTATTTTGTTGTTGTTGTTTTCGAGACAGGGTTTCTCTGTGTAGTTTTGGTGCCTGTCCTGGATCTCGCTCTGTAGACCAGGATGGCCTCGAACTCACAGAGATCCGCCTGCCTCTGCCTCCCAAGTGCTAGGATTAAAGGCGTGTGCCACCACTGCCTGGCCAAATTTTGTATTTTACTGTGGGTCACCTATAAAAATCAGGGCCACTGGTGACTTTGTCTGGTTTTTATCTTGGAGGTCTTTTTCTGGACTAGCAGTATTTGAGGAACACTGTTATTTGAAGGGACAGAAGCCCCAACAAGCATAGGTGACTGCCATGGAAAACATTTACTTTGTGGTTATTATAACTCATGCACAAAGTCAAGGCTGAGTGTCTCCACACAAGGCCACATCTGTCGGCTTTAGTCTCCCTATGTAGCCCAGGCTGGTAATGAACTCACAACCTCCTAGCCTCAGCCTCCCAGAGGATAGGATTGTAGATGCTTACCACCATACCATACATGTATTTACTTATTTTTCATGATAATACATGGGTGCTGTGGCTTATCAAATTCCAAAACCTAAGATTAGTTAGCAGGGGCGGACTGTGGCCACTGAGGAAACAGGAAAGTGCTAAGCGCTGTTCTTCAGGACAGACCTGTTTGAGTTTTGCGTTTGAGTTTGGAGTACTAGTGGCGTCTGGGCCTTTCTCCTTTCTTGTCATGGCTATGCACGCCTCTTATTTTATGAGTGGTATAGTTCTCATGATCAAGAAAGGGATATTTGTAGACACGAACTTCTTAGAAGTGGAAACACAACCCTAACGAGCATCCTCACCACAGGAACAACTTTGAACTCATAGGCACGTGTCAGGTTCCTACTTGACTGTCTCTTTCTGTTACAGAAGTGAAGCACAGGCATATCTAAGATCCTGAGAGCTGCACTTCCTTTCTCGAAGCTCAGGCTTGCACAGTTTCAGTGTAAGGCAGGGGTCAGCACACCTTAGAGTCACCATACATCTGTCCCTGAGTATATTTGGCATAGCCACTGCCAGCCCTTTGGTCCCTCCCTGGCTCTGTTTCCTTCAAATCCTTTTCTTACTCATGGGTTGATTTTGCATTCAGGACCTTTACTTGTCCTTTCAGTGACCTAATTTCACAGCTTTGTGTGTGTGTGTGTGCTCAAATGTGTGTGTGTATGCCCCAGAGAGCAACCTCAAATGTCATTTCTCAGGTATTGTCTACTTTTCAAGGTATTTTTTAAATATTTATTTACTTATTTTTATTTTGTGTATGAATGTTTTGCTTCCACTTATATCTATGTACCACATGCCTGCCTGGTGCCCACAGAGACCAGAAGAGGGCATTGGGTCCCCTGGAAATAGTTACAGATGTTGTGAGCCACCATGTGGATTTTTGGAATCAAACCCAGGTTTTCTGGAAGAGCAGCAAATGCTCTTAACTATTGAGCCATCTCTCCAGTCCTAACCATCAGGGACTCTCGCTGCCCTGAAACTCAAGTAGGGTGTATTGGATGGACTGTGAGTATTAAATATCCTCTTCACTCTGTCTCCCCAGTGCTGGGATTACAGACATGCCCCTGTATCTGGTTTATTTACGTGGGCTCTGGGGCTCAAACTCAGGCCTTCATGCTTACATGGCAAGTTCTCTCTTCAGTCCATTTACTTTGTTTTTCTTGTTCTTCACGCTGAGTTTGTTTGGATGGGGCTTTGACAGGAAATGATGGTGAAGAGTGTCGAAGTGACCAGGGCATGGATGCCCATGACAGGGGTCAGCAGGGTAGGACCAGGGGCTCTGAAGGAAAAGTTTCTCCCTCCCAACTCTATTGAGGTCAGCTTTATTCCTGACTCAAGGGATACTGTCTTTTAGGCACAACTTTGAACTCAACTCAGAGAGTTGACCCTTCTAAACAAGGATGAGGTGGAGAAGAAAGGGGAGGAGGAGGAAGGGGAGGAAGGGGAGAAAAGGGAGGAGGAGGGGAAGGGGCAGAAGAGGAAGGGAGAAGGAGGAGGAGGAAGGGGAGAAGGAAGAGAAGGAAAGGGAGGAGAAAGAGCAGGAAGGGCAGAAGGAGGGGAGAGAGTAGGAAGAGGAGAGATAGAAGAAGAAGAAGAAGAAGCGGGGAGATGGAAGACCAGAGAAAGAACTGGGTAATATATTTAGACACTTTGCTCTTTCCTTCAGGAATGACAAGAAATTCTTTTGTTTGTAATTTTTTTGCATTTTATGTTGGCCTGACATTTACATATGCATTGTAGAACTGATTACTATCATACATGAATGTGAATGAGGAGTTTTTATTTAAGTGAACAGTATCCAGTGGCTATAAATCCAAGTTCTTGGTGTCTGCAGAATTCTGTAGGGAAATTGATGTTGGAGAGGGAATCTGGAGGACCTTTCATGGTGCAATATCCACGTACATTTGTCTCCAACAAAGAACTGAGCAAGACATGGAAGACCAAAAGTCTGGATGTGTTAAGGTGAAAGTGAAAGGAAAAAGCACACTCCACAATGCAGAGCAGGCTCTACAACCATGGGGCTCAGAGGCCCCAGTTTCCCAGTCTAGGGGCTGTTAAAACAAATTGAAGAGAGTTTTCTGAAATGAGTGGGCCTTTTTAATATGGGTAAATGACATCTCTGTGTTCTATAACCTTACATTTACTCTGTGTGCTGATTTAAGTAAGAATGGCCCCTGTGGGCTCATATAGTTGAATGTTTAATCACCAGGGAGGAGAACTCTTTGATAGGATTGGAAGGATTAGGAGGTGTGGCCTTGTTGGAGGAAGTGTGCCACTGGGGGTGGGCTTTGGGGTTTCAAAAGTCCAAGCCAGGCCTGATATCACTCTCTTCCTGCTTCCTGAAGATCCTGATGTGAAACTCTCATCTACTTCTCCAGCACCATGCCTGCCTGCATGCTTCTGTACTCCATGCCATGGTAAGAATGAACTAACCTCTGAAACTGTAAGCAAGCACACAATTAAATGCTTCCTTTCATAAGAGTTGCCTTGGTCATGGTGTCTCTTTACATCAATATATATTATTTACTAGTCTCTAGGTTTGTCTGTGTCTATGTGTAGGCAGATAGGTTATTTTCTTGATATAAAGACTGGTAAAAGAATCACAAGGTCAAGCCTTCACCTACTTGTAGGTGTATATGTGCTTGTGTGTAGGAAGATCGATGTTTTTCTTGGCCTAATATCTAGTAGAACAATCACAAGGTCAAGGCTTAGCTACCTGTAGGCTTATATGTATTTGTATGTAAGTGGATGGGTGGATAGATCATTTTTAAAAAAATATCTAATAGAAGAAACACAAGGTCAACACTCATGAGCATCTTTCCAATCCATACTTGGCTCCTGGGTCAGGTTTTCAAAGTCATGTGTGCCAGGAGCTGGTGATGTGTAGCCAGCCTTTTTTGGCACGTGTGTGAACCATCACAGTGGGCAGTTCCAATTTTCGATGGTACTGTCCCAACTGGCAGACACAAGACTGTGTGAGTTTGGCTGCACTGAGCCCCATCCTGGGCTGATTTTACCTCCACCTGCCCAAGACTCATTAAGGACCCTGGAGGAAGGCCCATCATCCACAATGAGCTCCCGTGGGCAGAGGGAACAATGATGGCCATGGAGATGCTGGTGGACTAATTCCATGCAGACAACTGTGCCTCTTGTTGAGTTCACCAGCTGCCCCTGAATATCCCAGAGAACCAATCATCCCTCACACATCCTTACGAGGATGGGGTGGAGGCTGGAGGATAATGAACACTTACTGGATTAAGCAATTAATCTCTAGAAAAAATAAAGACTCGTGCGGAAGGAACATCCGAAGAGTTGTTGCTTTCTGTTTTCGGCAAAATGTGGTGAATACGTAATGATAAATTGTGCTGTCCACAGCACAACCAGGTTTTAGCACCTGCACATTTAATTTACTTAGTACCTAGGTACCAATCTGGGCAATATGCTTCTTTACAAAGAGGTAGCCTGACAAAAAAAGGAAATTGGGTTTTCTTCTGATTTTCAAAGTACATGTTCACAAGGCGGGGGTTGGGGGGAGGGAGGGAGGGAGGGAGAGAGAGAGAAGGAGACGCAAACACACACATTTGTGTAGATGTAGACTGTCCTTCTTGAGGCTGGTCTAGTTTAAAGGAGGATGGTGGCCAGGAGTGCTTGGTCACTTTGTGCACGGACCTGCTTTCTTCAGGTTTGTTCACGTTTGTATTCACTTTTGACTGATTCTTGATGGAAAGAGCCAGGGCACCATGCGCAGCTTCTCTCTCCAGCTTCCCTGAACTTGGATCTGCTGTACAGCAGAGGTAGCACCCTGTGTCCACTGAGGCATCATCTAGGGAGTGTGTTTGAGAGAGAAACAGCTGTCAACATCTGTGACCTCAAATTTATATGTTAACATTCTGGTTGCATTGGAAATGAGCAAAGGAAGGCATTGTTTTGCTTCAGCAAGACAGACAACAGCAGACAGCACAGCTCATCTCCATGTGTTTTATACTGGGAAGCAATAGGTCCTGGCTGTGGGCTTTCTGCAGGGAGAGCTCCTGCATATTTACCCCTCTCTGCCCTTGGAATTCAGTACTTGGCCTAGAATGCACTGCAATTGTTCATTTGTGGTAAAGGGCCTAAAATTGATCAGTATTTCTCCTATCACTTAAATTCACACCAGAAAAAAAGAAATCTCTCAAGAGATGATTCTACCAACTAATGTTGACTGTTGCCGAGGCAGGCTCAGATTCCTTCAGTTGGTTTTCTTCCGTCTGTCATGTGTGAGGATATAAATTGAAGTCATAGTGGCTGTTCTCAAGACCTGCCCACTCAGTTCCTGTAGAAGAATGTCAAGCAGAAGGCTCTCATCCACCTTCACTGAATCAAAGCAATGCTGTGCCCAGGAGAGATCTCTCCTCTTCTTTGCCTTTCAGTAAATGCCTTAGTTAGGGTTTCTCTGTGTGTGATGAAACACCATGACCAAAAGAAACTTGGGGAGGAAAGGGTTCATTTCTTTTTATGCTTCTACATCCCAGTCTATCCTTGAAGGAGACCAGAGCAGGAACTCAAGGCAAGAACCTGGAGGCAGGAACTTAGCACAAGCCATGGAGGAAGGCTGCTCACTGGCTTGCTTTTCCTGCTGGCTCAGTTTGCTTTCTTATACACACTAGACACCCTGCCCAGAAGTGATACCACAGTGAGCTGGGCCCTCCCACCCCAATCATTCATCAAGAAAATGCCCCACAGTCTTGCCTATAGGCAATCTTCTCAACTGAGCTTCTCTCTTCCCAAATGACTCTAGCTCCTGTCAAGTTGACAAAAAACTAACCAGGACAGCAAATGAAAGACCACAGGATAGATGATGGAGTTGTCTCCATGGTTCTTAGAGATAGCCTAGATAACAATCAATTTCTCTGTGACATCACAGGTGTCAGGTGACAGTTTCAGCACTATCTAGGGGAAAAAATAAAACAGCTTCAATCTGTATAGTCAGGGAATGGTATACACACACACACACACACACACACACACACACACACACACACACTATATATATATATATATATATATATATATATATATATGCATTATGGGGTATTTTGCAAATGGTACGTTTGCAAATCAACATAGACAGATGCAGAAAGATCAGCAAGATGTTTATTTTTGAAATGACAAATGATAAGAATAGATCCATATGTATGTATGATGGCATCTGTCACATGTAACGAGAAATCTGCCCACTGGATATATGTGCTGATGGTGTGTGTGTGTGTGTGTGTTAAGGAATAGATCAAGAAGCCGGGTGCAGTGGTACACACTTGTAATCAGCTCTTGAATTAAAGGTGAATGTGGGTTACATAGTGAGTTCCAGACCAGCCTGGACTACAGAGTGATAATCCATTGAAAAAAAACAACGACCCACAAACAAACAAACAAACAAACAAACAAAAACAAAACTGAGAAAGAAAAGAACTAAGAAAGGCAGGGAAAGACAAAGCACAAAGGAAGAAGGGACGAAGGAAGAGAAGAAAAGAAGAGGGAGTTTGGAAAAGCACAGAGCAAATTGCTGTGTGTTGTGTGCACCTTTTGAGAGGAAATAAAGAATGCTGGGAAGATAGAGTCTAGAAGAATGTCAACTCCATCTGTAGTGTTTGGAGTTGAATACATGATATTTGTTTGTTGTATGCTCCATTATTTTATTATTATTATTATTATATTTATCATTATCTGTATTTGTAATTCACCCCTCTCCTGGCATGCTAAGCACAGTGTTCCATCTCTGAGGCACTCAGCCCTGTGGCATATCAATTACTTATTCCGGTATTATCATTTATTACTATGTATTTATCTGTTTATTAATCACATACCTAAAAAGCAACAAAGCTCTTTACGAGTGGGGCACACATCAGCCCTCCACCACCCCTCACTGATAAATGGCTCTCCTCTGTAGGATTCCCATTCAGTGTTTGTTAAGCCACTGCAGCTCACAGACCTCCTTCCCTCGGTCAGGCTGAACTCCTCTGCTCTCCCCAAGTTTGTCCTTACTTTTTCCTGACTTTGCCCTCCTGTTCTGCACTTGGAAAATTCAAAGATGTCAGCATTTCCCATGCTGCACTAGCCTTGAAGCAGACCTGTTTACAGTCTATTTCCTCTGCACCCCAGGCGGGAGAAGGTTCTAGGCATCCAGGTCTCCCTGCTCCTGGGTCCTGACTGTCCTCACTGATGAGCCTTCAGAGGCAATTCTCTCTCAGTTAGAGCAAACGCTCACGAACAGGACCTGTCCTCATCTTATCAGTAGAAGATGGGAGGGGTCCCACTGCATGGAGGGAAAACTCAGATTTACTTTCTCCTTTTACAAATGATTGGCCCAGGGAGAGAGCATCCACACTGAGTGCGATCTGGAAAGCTGCTCTGAACAGTTAGTTCTTTCCAGGTCATTGCATATCAACGAGCATCCGAAAGTTCAGAGACAGAACAACTCAAGTCAGCCATCCTCACCTCCCCACAGAGAGGGACCAGCTCACAGCGGATTGTGTTCACTGTCAGGCCAAGTTCATTCTCACACGCGAGAACAGCTGTCTCAGCTTCCTCACAAGTCAGCAGCCTGCAGAATTCTATTACCTGAGTCAAATTCAACATCATTTTTAAAAACTTGATGAGCCTTGTGATGAAGGAAAACAGCAATGGAAGGTTCCAGCTCAGACGGGGCCAGGAAGAGAAGGATAGATCTGTTGGAAGCTGTTTAGACAGGAAAAGTGCAGCTCAGTTTTCTGTTTCACTGTTTGACTTTGTTGGTTTCTAACATCAAATCAGGATGTTAGTCTCAACCCCGTGCCCACCAATTGAGCCTCAAGAGGGTGTGAAAGTGATAGGTGGCATCAAGTTCCAGATGCTCTCCATCCTTGGGTAATTTTCCAGCTTTTGAAAAATGTCCTTCTGAGGCACTTTCATCCACACGCATGATAAAAAGCACGTGCTGAATAGAATGTGGTCCCAGAAAACAGTCAGGGGTCAGGAGTCCCCAGGAGTGAGACATTCACTCTCCTAGTCCTTCTGCCCAGGCTTATTGGTGACCCACATCCAGCCCATCCCCTCTGAACCTGCCTTGAGTGCTGGCACTTCTAGGTGAAACTCTACCCACTCCCCTCACATCCTAGCTGGGTACCATCTGCTTCCTTGTTGTGACAGAGAAGGCCAGCCCTGATGCCCAGTGTAACTGCTTGGGCATGTTCAGACGGAAGGCTTCCCCAAGGCTGTTGCCTCCCTCCCTCCTCCAGCCTTCCCACGTTCCACAGAAGCCTTGAGAGTTGCCAACACACTTCTTCCCAGGTTCGAGTCTTCTCATCTCTGGTGACCTCTCCCACCTGTGTGATTCACAGGTCAGATTCCTCCCTCTCCAGTCCAACATGTTCCTGTTATTTTCCTAGGTCTTCTAACATATTACATTATAGATACATAATTGATACTAGCCTAACGTATTTTTATGGGCATCCAAGTGAAACGAGTTGTGAAGGACACACAGTCTCAAGGACTCTAGGCGGTTGCTCTGTCTGTAGAGCTGGTAGACACAAAGGAGGCAGCTTGGCCTCCCCTTCCCTTGTGAGGCCAGGGCTACTGTTTCAGCCCACACCTCTGGGTAGGTGGGAAATTCCAGGGCCTAGCCACTGTGACTAAATATCCGATAAGAAGTCATTTAAGAAATACAATCAACTGCAGTGGAGAGAGCATGCCACGGGTGGCCCTGTGGTGGCAGCAGTGTGTGGTGGCAGCAGTGTGTGGTGGCAGCAGTGTGTGGTGGCAGCAGTGTGTGGTGGCAGCAGTGTGTGGTGGCAGCAGTGTGTGGTAGCTGTTTGCTCAGAGCTCAGTAAACCAGGAAGCAGAGAAGGAGAGGAGGGGGGCTGAGTTGTAAACCTCAAGCAAGCCCCCTAAGAACCACTCCCTTCAATTAGGCCTTACACCCCAAATGTTCTCCAGGCTCCCAAACAGCAACAGCAACAGAAGACTAAGGATTCAAACACAGGAGCCTGTGGAGAGCATCTCACAGCCCCATCATAGCAACCTCCCCCCAGGCCACCCTCCTCTCTTGCCTCTCTTATATTCTTCCCTGCCTCCTGGTGTTGATACTGAATCACATTAAAATTACACCAGATTCTAGAGTATCAAACTCCTTTATGACAATCTGCATGGCCACCTACTGTGCCCTGAATGATGTCCTCCAAACAGACATAACCCTAAGTTATGAGTTTAAGTCCTAACCCCATACCTGGGAATGTGACTTCACTTGAAAATAAGTTGTTGTAGATGTTACTGGCTAAGATGGGGTTACACTGGAGCGGGGTGGGCCTGTGTCCCGCATGATGGATGTTCCGGTGAGAAATGAATGCACGTAGAGGCCTTCACTCAATGGAGAAGGCCATGGAACTGTGGAGACCGGCATGATGGCGCTGTAAGTCAGGGTTACAGAGGAGAGCAGTGTGGAAATTCTCCCAGACACTCCAGAAGGACGCAGCCTTGCCGACATGCCAAGCTTGGATTCCAAGATGCTAGAATTTAGAACACTAATGATTTACCGGCTTAAACTACCTAGTTTGGGACCATTCATTAGCTAGCCACAGGAAACCCTCTCTCTGCCTCCCCTGTCCCTCCTTGACACATACACCCCGCGCCCAGGGCAGATGCTTCACTGGGTGATCTACACCTGGCCGTTCCCCAGCGACAGTGGCTCTCTCCGGTTCCCATCTTTTTCTTTTCCTCTCTTCTCTTCACTTCTTCACATCCTTCCCTCTCACTTCTTTTTCTCCCTTCCTTGATGCCTTCTCTCTTCCTCCTTCTTTTTATGTGGTCATACCGGGGATTAAAACCAGGGCTCATGTGATGCACTACTACAGTGTAGTGGCCGAAGACCAAGGCCAGAGAAGAACCTTGTTTTTTGAGACAGCGTCTCTCATTGGCCTGGAGCTCATCTGTTTAAACTAGACCCTGGGATGGCCCATCTGCCTCCCCAGCACTGGCGTCATCAGGATGTCTTACTCTGCACAGGTTTGGGTTTGTTTGTTTGTTTGTTTTATTTTGTTTGTTTGTTTGTTTGGTTTGGTTTGTTTTTTTCGAGACAGGGTTTCTCTGTGTAGCTTTGGTGCCTGTCCTGGAACTCGCTCTGTAGAACAGGCTGGCCTCGAACTCACAGAGATCTGCCTGCCTCTACCTCCTGAGTGCTGGGATTAAAGGTGTATGCCACTACAGCCTAGCTGTTTTTGTTGGTTTGTTTTGTTTTGTTTTGTTTTGTTTTGTTTTGTTTTTGATATCTGTTCTGGTGATCAAACTTAGAAGGGTAGCATGTTAGTAGCTGAAGTATCTCCTCAGCCCTTTACTCTCTTACTTCCAATGCTAATGGCTACCTCTCCAGTCATATTTCCAAAGAGTGGAGTGGATGAGGAAGCAAGTGGGGATGGGGGGCGGGACTGAGTTTTAACAGGCCTTCTGCCATTTGTGGAGGTTTTCCTCCCAAACTCCCTCTGGGAGCAATGGATCAGGGGAGGAGGTAGCCTGGGGCTGGAACTCTCTGGGTCCAACAGGGGGCTGGGATGAGGGGAGCTGGGGGTTGGAGAGTCAGCTACTCTTCCTCACACTGTGAGAACAGCAAATACTTTATCCTCTGTTTTGTTAGGAAGATAGTCTTTTCAGAAATCATAATGAGTTTCGTGTTCATTAAGTTGTGGACTTTTTGAATCTGAATTTGCATATTTCTGTGTTTTTTTTTTTCCAACTCTAGTCTATATCCATGGGATTTGTGGAACTAATTGGAAACACAATTTCTGATATTTAATCCAGTCAGCTTTCTCCTGCATGATTGCTTTTTTCAGAGGGATTAGAACTTTCTGGTTCATGGACAGCACAACTACAACTTCAAAAATCACAATTAAATATTCGGTCCCCATTCCAGTTGGCGGCATCTGTGATGTAACTGGTGTTCTGCCTTCCAGCCAGCCTCATGACTCCTGCTTTACCTGTTTCTGAGCTGGGTGGCAATGACCATCCATAGGTACACACCACCACACACAGAAGCACACACAAGCACCTGTGCTTCTCTAAAAACTTTACAATCACATCTACGCACACATCTGTGTTTGCAGGCCATGCTGTGTGTGCGTGGAAGTTATGGGACAGCTACCCTCTCTCCACCAGGTGGATCCAAGATTAAACCCCGAATGGCAGACTTGCTAGAAAGCATCCTTTTTCCCTGAGCCATCTTGATGGCCTCAGAGGTTCCTTTTTTCCTGAAATATCATTCGCATTTATGTGCCTGTAGTGAATGTTTGTGTAACTGTTAGTACGTAAGCAGACAGACATGCACATATTTGCACACTGGCCTCAAGTGTCTTCTTATCATTCTTATTGTTTTTTTAAGACAAGGTCTCTCAATGAACCTGTAGCCCACTGATTCAGCCAGACCAGCTGTCCAGTGAGTTCTAGGGATCCACCTGCCTTGGGCTTCCCATCACTGGGATTACAGATGTGCATCAACACATCCCGCCTTTTAGGCAAGTGATGGGGATCTGAACTTAGGTCGTTGTGCTTGTATCCCTAGCCATGCCAGAACTTCCTTCTTATGTTCACTGTTGAACATAAGTGCCTGGAGGCACGCCTGCCTACTGTATTATTTGATTCATTTTCTGAACCACAGCTCCTCAGTCTGGAAGCTGACCCCATACACAAGGGAACTTGTTCTCTCCCGGCACACAGTGGTAGGCGCAGGCGCACAACTGAGCAGCCAGGAGTATTTATTTCCTGTTGCATTTGTTGCTGATTTCAAAAACAAACAAATGCGCACTGACATAAAGCAATCTTAAATTCAATTCAGGCATACTGACTTTTTCACACTTAGACATCCCAGAGTAGCTGAGAAATGAAAGATTCAACCAATAATGGATGCGTGCCAGCCCGTGGTAGTGATGCACATTTAAGGGCTTCTTGGCTCAAGTGTCTATCACAGCTTTTGCAAAGAGAGCACTCTGAACACTGTAAGGGGAGAGGATGAGCACAATGCTTGTGTTTCTGGGCAGTGTCTCTTGCGACCTCCTTGTGCTATGAGGATACACACACGGAGTTCCCTCCAAACTTCATCCCCACATCCTTTGTCTGCTGTTAGTCACATTCCTCAGCGCTGTGACGCAAACTGGACAAAGGCAACTCAAAGAAGGAAGGGTTTGTTTGCACTCAGAGTGTGCGGGTGCAGTCAACCCAGGCTGAAAGGCATGCTGGGTAGGAATGTGAGACAGTTCGTCACATTGTATCCACAGTCTGGAAACAAAGAGAGATGATTGCTGGTGCTAAACTTGTGGTCTCCTTTTCTTCAGTCCCTGAGCCTGGCCCAGGAGATGCTCTGGGCCCACTTCCATTTACTCATACTGAAACTCCAGCACAGACACAGCGAGAGGTTTGTATCCCAGGGGATTCCAGATCTCGCCAAGTTGTCAATGTTAACTCTCATACATATCATTAGTCACCAGATAGTTGTGCTACATTTCCTAACCCACTGCAGCCTGTATTCTGGGATAAAATCAAAGATGGGAAATTTGAGAAGTCACTGATCTTCCCCCAAAATCTACTGCTTTTTGATGAATGACTTGTGCTAGGATTACAAATCTTTTAAATCTAGTCACACTCTAGGGTTGGGGTTGTGGTGTTCTAGGACATCCCTGCCTTCCCAAAGCTTATATTTGAGACTTGTGAGCTAGAATGTCAAGAGAATCAAATCATCCCGGATTGAGGTTGGGGGAGACGAGTGAGCTTTCCATGTCTATGTTGCAGCTGTTGGAAGCTTCCGTCTTCCTACTGGGTAGGAAAAGGTGTCCCTCTGTAGAATTGGCTGTTGTTCCACACATAGGCCTCTTTGTCCACACACCAAACAGTGTGGTCCCCAAATAACAGACAACATTATTTAGAGCAGATCTGAACAAGAGTAATTAAAGTTTCTGAGAAGATGGCCACTGTGGACTGAAGCTGCCTCTGTTTGGTGTTTCTGTTCACAGAGGTGTTTTAATTTAATCTTTCACGGTCTGGGATTCAACAAGAAATGAAGCCGGTAATCTATTCAATACTCTTTCTGGGAGTATACCAGTTGGTTGTATTGCCTTCATGGAGTGATACAAAGAAATGCTGGGAAGTCTAAAAATACTTCAGTGAGTTACTGGTCTCTCTGAAACCAGCAGATTTCAAACATGCCCAGCATGTAATATTTTGGGGACTTATCAAGGGGTGTAGTATTATACCTGTGTTCAGTGTTCAAGATCAGAAAGATGGCTTTCTCACGCTGGTGTTCTAACACATGTTATTATAGCCATCTTGACTTAGCATCAAAAACCCAACTCTAAAATAAAATGAGAGCTGTACTCTTGGCATGTTCATAATGGGAAGTAATTTAAAAGCATTGTATTCCACCCAGATTTTTAAATTATTAAGGTTTTAGAAGAATATGATTTTTCACGTGAGACTAAACATCTCTTTCTATTTCTTCAGACATGTAGAATATATGGTTAAACAAGCTAAGAAAAGATGTAATGATGCCTACAAAATTATTTTTCCTTTTACATTTGACGCATTAAAAAAGAAAGAGGATATTTTAAAAAATGAGGATAGTGCTGATTGCCTTCTGGAGTCCTCTCTTAGTGTTTATCAAATGCCAACCGGTCAATCAAATATATGAGTCAGGCATTTTCATGGGCAAAAGTGGGTCAAACTAATTGTTTAGCTTTATATAGACAAAATGATTGGTTAAGTGACCTAATTTCTCACTGGCCAGCAGATTGTCATAATGTCTTGTAGCAGTGGTCAAAATTAGTTTGGGCAGCAGAGTAGAGAAAGGATGGAAAACTTCTGATAACGCTGCTTGTTTGCTGGTTAGAGTGTCATTTCTCTGTTTCTTTGAAGACAATATAATTTTTTCCAAGCTCAGGAAGAAAGAGTCACTTTCCTCCCAAAATAGGGAGGAAAAAGTGAAATTACTCTTCATATTACACTTTTCTTTGTGCCAGGCACATCTAAATATCTACTATATTTTTTTGTTGGATATTTAATATTGATTTGCACAAATCTGAAAGTCAAGGAGACACAGAAGCAGTATCCCATTCAGTACCTCATGTTGTGAGCTAGGTCCAGACTGGCTCGGCAGAGGACCACATTCTGGGAGCTCCTAGAGTAAGCAACTGCTAGATGCCTGGAGGCATGTGCATGTTAATAGAGCCAGGATCTCCACCCACATAAAGCGTATTGAGGATCATGGAGGGACATTGTCAAAGGCATTGTTGAACATGTGGTCCCCTGGTGGTAGTACTATTTTGAGGGTTGGCATAAGCTTTTGGAGGTAGGACCTGGCTGGAGAAAGTGGGTTGTTGTGTGCATGCCTTTGAAGGTTATACCTGGTCTCCGGTCCCTTCCCCTCTCTATGCTTCTTGTTAACCATGAGGTCAAGAACTTCCACTACATACTCTACTACCATGATGTTCTGCTCTACTTCATGGAACCTACTAACCGTGGTTCAAAATTCTCATTCCTTCCTCAAGTTTTTCTCTTAGGTCACCCTGAAGGGAAAGGTAACCAACACAGGCGCCATAGCATCCACCTGTTACTCTGCCTTCACTTACCCCAGGCCCCTGGGCTCACACAGTAGTGCCAGGAAGAGGAAAGAGCACTAAAGATGCAGAGGGCAGAGCTGTTTCTACCACCTCTAAAACACACCCAAGAGATACAGCGTGTGGTCTCCATAGCAACACAGTTCTAGTGGGGACGTCGGACACTGCTCCTTTCTAGGCACCCTTACCCCGTGAAGCCGCCATAGACAGAGTGCTTCTGCAACACCATAATAACAATGACATGTGTGGTTTCATTTAGACACATTCCTGTGGACCATGATGTTGTCAACTTCGGTGCCAACTCAGAGGCTTCATGATGGCAGTGGGGGCATAAGCATTGTGGAAGGATTGGTCCCCCTGGCAGATACTACCACAGCACAAGTAACTGTGTCAGTAGCAACTGATGTCATCCTGTCAAAGAGGCAGAGAAAAGTTTGGTATAGGTCCCATACATTCACTTAAAGGACCCTTTGCTGTGGAGCACTGTCCTCCAGCATGACAGGGCTCTTGAACTATCGGCAGCTGTGATTTCCCATAGGACATCTATATCAAATTGGACCCATTAGCTTTCTGTCATGGAGGAGGGAGAGGCTCATGAGGCCTTCCCCCACATCACACTTGTTGGGTCACCCAGTCAGACTTGAGTGGAACAATTTCTTTGGTCTATGGTTAGTGCCCTGTCTGGAGTAAGTGATGTTTGTACGCCCTCCCTCAGGAAAGTTCAGGCAGCAACTATGCAGGAAATAGCCTCTGGTACCCTTGCCATGCCACCTGAGGACCATGGAGGCTTACGCAGACTGGCTGCTCTCCACTTACGGGTGAGCACAGCAGCCTGGAAAGAGAACTATCCTCAGGCACCTGAGAGCAGATCTGATCATTCTCCCAGGCAGGTGTGGAGTCACTGGACATGAGCTCTGTTTCAAGATGTCCCTGACAGGATGCAGCTTTCTTTCCTGCCAACCTAAAAGCAAGGACCACTTTTTGAAAAATTGAATAGAAAGTCCTCTAACGCAGGGCTGCTGTCCAAACTGTGCCGTCTTGACAACCAAGATGTGAATGAAACTAGGCTTGAAGGAACATGCTCGGAGATGCCCTCCATCTATGGCCTTTTGGAATCCAGAGCTACAGTTCTCTGCATACGGTGTGTGCAGTTTCTCCACTGAAACGTGAGAATGGGAATCATATGCTTTGCCTTCCTGGGGGTCGGGGGGGTGGTGGTGGCGGGGAGGGAGTTACTTTCATGTTTTCCAGGAGCGACGCTGTTTTTCATTATCTGGCACATTTCACGTCTGTCTTTCAGTGCAATCCGTCGGGTTTCCCCTTCCAGGCTGTTTCCAGGCTGTGGTGGATACCTGCCTCTCCTCATGCTGTGAATTGGGGAAGCGCATATCCATTTCTCTCAAGAAAATAAGACAAGACAAAACTCTCCATTCCTGTCTTCTCTCCTTTTCCTTTGCCATCTCATTTCACCGTGTGACACGTGTGTTAACTCAGTCTTGAGAATACTTCCCCAGGAACACAGGAAGCCCACTGAAACAATGGACACAGATACAGCCTCCTAAGCATTTTCTTTGCCATAATTTAGTGTTTAGAAAGCAACTCGATTCTTAAAGGGATTTTACAAAATAGAATCTCCCGGTACATTTCAAGACAGAAGGAGGCCATCTGGTGCGTCCGAGCCATCCACCTGCCTGTCTCATGTTCGTATCGTGGAAATTTTTTTCTTCCTTGTCTGGCTCTTCCTCGAATATACTCACAGTTGCGAGTTTCATTGTTGCCTCTGGTAGACCATTTCACACATTCATTATTCTCTGCATAAAGAAGTGGAGTACTATTTGTGTCTTCCTAAAGGCTGAAGGGGAAGGGCTTCCTATGCCTAACTTGAGTCTCGTCATAGCAGGTGGGCAGTTAATTGGAAAATGAGAACCACCTAACACTCATTTGCCGCAGTGTTCGGGTTTCATGAGTAATTGCCATGTAAAAGGTAACTTGGCGGCAGGTTCAGTGAAGCTGAACGACAGACAGCGTCTAAATATGGCAATGGCGTTGGTGACATATGTTCCTTGCCTAGAGGTATCGCAAAAGAAAAGGAGGTGTTCCTGATGTCAACTCTGAATCAAAAGATGCGGGACGCTTTTTCAAAGAAAAAGTGAAAGGAAGTGGGGGCAGGCACTGGCCATGGAGCCCGTACTCCGTCTGAGTCCTCGTCACTTTTTCTCATCATGGGTTTGATGGAACTCAGGCACAGCCTGGGGCTGTCTTCCTCTCTCTCCGTTCAAGAGAGGCTTCGTGTCTTCATCTTGAGGACTCTGCCTTTAATCACTCTATATTTACACAAGACCCATGAGAGAGTGCCTTATCCACACCGGCTCTCAATACAAAAAAGGTTGTTTGTTAAAACTATGGGATGCGTGACCCTTCCAGGCCATCTTGGAGGTGTGTGCAGCCTGGGTCTTTTGAGTTGTGGCTAGTAAATGGGGAGGGTCCAAGTGTCACAGTGACGGGCAACAATAAGATCGACTTGGCATTCCTTCTGTATGTCTCCATTCTCCTTGTTTGCTCTGGCACCCCATTTTGTGTGTGTGTGCGCGCGCTTGTGTGTGCAGGTGCATGCACATATATGTCCACATTCATATGGAGGTCAGAGGACAACCTTGGGTGGTGTTCCTCCTGCTCCATCCACCTTTTTTTTTTTTTTTTGAGACAAGATCTCTGATTGGTTTGTAACTTGACAACTAGTCCAGATGCTGGCCAGAGAGTTCAAGGGGTCTGGTTGCTTCTATCTGCCCAATACTGGGGTTAAAAGTGAAGCCACCATGCCTGGTTTTTCACATGGATTCTGGGTATTAAACTCGGTTCCCCTTGCTTACAAGGCAAGCACTTTACCAACTGAGCTGTTACCCCTAGAGTCCAGCACCCCCATCTTAAATCCTAAATGTGCAAAGTCCTCCCTGAATGAGGCAACATAGCTAACTTACATTTCTAAGCAAAACTAGGAGCCAGAAACAGTTTAGCTGAATCCTACACCAGATGCTGCCTCATAAGCAAGAGAGCCTACAAAATTAGCCTGGGGACCCGGGATTAGGGACTGGGGATATGGATCTTGTAGATGGGATATGTTCTTGAATGCAATTTGGACTAAAAGCCCAACAGCTTTGGCGCCCATACTGTCAGATGGCCCAGAGGCACATTTTAAGTCTATTGACATGCCCCTGAGGGTGAAGAGATGGAACCCGCAGCTTACAGTGCCCTATAAACAACTGGTACACTTGGCTAGAGAGAGGGCCCTTGATCCTCCCTATGGTGCCAGGGGCTCCTGACAGTTGTAGCTAAAGCAGGACAGAGCAGCACCAGGAAGCTCTCTTTCAGAAACAGTAAGGTGGTTATGGAGACACAGAGAAGGCTTTGGATAGAAGGGCTGACTTCAGCGAACACTGCGGGCTTATGGGAAAACACCCAGAAGGGTCAGTTTTCAAGAGGGCTCCCCAAGTTCTTATGAGGAAGTACCGGCGGAGGTTTCTTTACCACTTGTGAATTGTGAAATAAATATGTTGGGGAGTGAGTGCACATACTGATATTCCTGGGGAGGAGGAAATATTGACATCCACGATTTCAGACTCCTCTGATAGGAGTGAGCTGCGGATCCTTAAAATTTTACATTCCTTCTGAAAGAAAGCATTTCTTCCTTCTGCCTTTCATAGGCAACTCTCCTGGGGCTTAGCTAAGTGTGTATTTTAGTGTTGAGAACACCATCAGGACAGGGAGGCCCGGAGACTGTCTCCAGCCGCATGCCTGAGGAAATGCGCCTGCTGACCCACCTGGCCGGACACTTGGACCCTCCCCATTTACTAACAATTTACTAACCGCAGTGGCTACCCCGCACCTTTGGTCCCCATTGTTCTAAGTAACAGAAGCAAGCTGCCAGCATATCATCGGTGTCAATAACAGGCCCAGAAGCACTACTTCTCCTTCTGCAGCATGCCGTCTGCAGAACATAAAAGATAGTGGAGAGGTACCCCAGCAAATTGTCCTCCCAAACTCATTTAAATATGTTTCCCCTCATCTATGCAAAACTCCGATGAATATTTACAACATCCAGGAATAGGTACCATTGGAAAGGAAGGAGGGAACACCTAAGCCAACCCTGCAAGCCTAATCATCCTCAAATTCTCCCCAAACAAATTGGTCTGGCTGTCGTTGCCCAGCAACGGTCCCACTGTAGGATTCTGCCTGGGTATATGGGAGGTGGAGCTGTCCTTTCTGCTCGGAATGCGAGCAGTTGCAACAAGAACAGAGATGGAAGGTAAAACTCACCGGGTTAGATGTCAGGGTCAGAGATTCAGGTCGCTCTGACCCTAAGATCAATTTCAAGGACTATTTACGGGATCTTTCTGTGTTCCGCAGCTTGATTTGAGTCTTAACAACGAACTGCCTAATCAGACCTCAGGGGCGCTGGGAAGTCTGGGGTTTCCGAGTGTCGGGTCAATTTCTCCCCAGTAGCGAACCATCACCTAGGAATAAGGCGGATCATTACGTAGGCATTTGAGGCATCAAGGCTGCAACATCACATCAGAAGGATGTAGCTGCTCAGGTTTCCGTGCTATGGAGCGGCCCTCCACACAGCTGGCTCTGTGCCTTCAGTTGTTTGCTCAGGCAGTGATAAGACCATTAGAGAAAAGCCTACCTGTGCAACTACATGTCTCCCAAGGTGTTCTCCACAGAAATCCCGATTTCTAACAGCTGTATGTGTGGAGGCAACAAATAGGAGATGATCTCATAACGTAGCACATCTCTGTCGTCACCTGTCCCACAGACTCACGGAAGTGAGGAGGGGACTCCGTGGAATGTCCACGCTAAACGAAGCCCCAAGTGTTTCCAGAACCCTGAAGGCCTTTTGTATACTTCCCGATTTATTTACTTTAACTTTTTCTTTATGTGTGTGTTTGCACATGTGTGTGTGTGAGTGTGGAGGTGTGTGTGTGTGTGTGTGTGTGTGTGTGTGTGTGTAGGTCAGAGGTCAACATCGGATGTCTCCCTCCCTCCCTCTTCTGCCTCAGCTCTTGAAGCAGCTTCTCTCACTGAACCTGGGGTAGGGGTACAGATTCGGCTGGACTAGCTGGCCGCCAAGCTCTGGAATCCGCTGACCACACCTCCCCAGCACGGGGATACCAGGGCACTACTGTGCCTGGCCTCTTCTTCTGGTTGTGGCTGACAGCCCAGCCACTATGCACCACCAGTGCCGTCTGTGTAAGAGGACAGATGACAGTGTGGCATGCTTGGTTGGGTGTACTAGGACTTGAGGTTGGAGATGGTTGCTCTTCCCCTCTCTCTTCTCTGTACACAGGAATGTGGAGTTGCTTCAACTTCACGAACTCTCCAGCCCCACTCCTCCTCCGAGCCTGGATCCCTCTGACTGACCTAGCCTCTCCTAACTTCTCTCACTCCCTAGCTGGGCGTCTGTCTCCATTTTGTATAGCCATTTCCTGTGTGAGCTGCTTTCTCACTGCTGGACTGGGAGCTACCTCAGGCAACACATACATGATCTGCATGTATTGGCAGAGGTTGCTATGGGGAAGAAGGCTGGCATTTGCATAAAAGCTGAGCTGACCATTGGACAGATAGCTCATACTTGCTCTCTGATAACTGGGCCTACACGTCTCTTGAATGGCTTCTCTCACTTTCTAAAATGCGGAAGCCCCATTCTTTGCTCCCTTAAGTCTTTTCCAACTATGCTAACATAAAGCAATGACCCCATGCTCGGCAATGGTTTGCTGTACGTCGCGTCCTTCGCAGTGACTGCTCTCTGTATTCTGAAGCACTTGCTTACGGTTGCCTGTGGCGGGCGATCTGGCAGCCACTGGTCTTTAGAAAGTTGGTTTTCTTCTCTACTGGCTATCACTAACAATCCTGGTTTATTAACGCCAGACTCGACTTTTCCATTCAGTGGTGCTTTTACAGCATTGTAGAGAGGTCATTTTATGTCTTAGGCACAGAAATGGAGCTGGTTCTTTGCCTTTCCGTCACTAAAAACCTGCTCCCCTTCTTGTTTGTTTAATATTTAAGGAAATAAAGCAAGATGTCACAGTGACATTATAGAAAATGTCAGGACAGGCATTTTTATTAAAGAAACTCTAGACGGTGCCGCCATAGTACGTCCACTTTAATTAGTCTTACAGGGACAACCCAGACAAACTTTGGTTCTCAAAGCAACAATATTAAAGTATAGGCTAATGGGAATTGTTTTGTAAAAGTGCTGAGACAAGGTGTCTCTCTGACCAGGAACTCACAGATTCAAAGGGACTAGTTGGGCAATGAGCTACAGGAATCCACCTGTCTCCACAGGGCTGGCTCACCCAGCTCCTCCATGGATTTGGGGATCCAAACTGCCAGGAGGAGGCAAGGCATGTGTCTCAATCAGGGTTCCTACTGCTCCAACAAAACACCATGACCAAAAGGCAAGTATACTTCTACATCACTGAAGGAAGCCAGGACAGGAACTCAAGCAGGGCAGAATCCTGGAGGCAGGAGCTGAAGCAGAGGTCATGGATGGGTGCTGCCTACTGGCTTGCTTCCCCTGGCTTGCTCAGCCTGCTTTCTTATAGAACCCAGGACCACCAGCCCAGAGATGGCACCACCCACAGTGGCCTGGGTCCTCCCCCATTGATCACTAATTAAGAAAATGCCTTACAGCTGGATCTCAGAGAGGCATTTCCTCAACTTGGGCTCCTTCCTCTCTTGACTCCAGCTTGTGTCAAGTTGACACACAAAACCAGCACGTACAGCCTGAATGGCTAGGGAGACCATGACCTCTCTTCAAATCCTCATTCACTCTCTGCTGCCATTTCCTGGTTTATCTCTTTGTGCTTTGGGCTAGGAGAGGAGTAAGAAGAGTCTATTAGCTTGACTATTAAACTCAGTAGAAGCAAACAGATACATTTTCCCACCAGGAAAATGACTAGTTCCAAGGCCATGTTCTCCAGATGACCTGGCTGATGAAGAATTGTTATTCGTAGTTCTGCTTAGATGCCTACCATGTTCACCAAGGCTTCAGCCAAAGCTATTGCTACATGTCTTTGTTGAGTAGAGATGTTCAGAGTGAAACCTCAGACTATAAATAAATGAATCTTTTGACGATAAACAAGAAATTGGTTTGGGTAAGTATTTCACAGTCCACTGGGAACTCATGGAGCTTATCTGACTCCCTTAGCAAATACCTTCCTGCCATGTTGCAAATACCAGGAGAGCGAAACCTCACAGGGCTGTTTCTCCACTCTGCTTCTGGCTCCAAAAGAAGGTAAGATAGAGAGTTGTGCGGGCTCTTACCCAGGGACAGGGGGACGGCTTGATCAGGAAAGCGCCTTCTGTGAGCCTGGTGCTGGGTAGAGGCAAGCGGCTCAGTGGCCAGCCAGTCTGGCTGAATAGGGGAGCTCTGGGTCAGTAGGAGACTCAACTTCAAAACACGAGTCAGAGAGCAATCAAGGAAGATATTCAACAATGACCAAGGGCCTCCATAGAAATTTACACACACACACACACACACACACACACACACACACACACACACACACACAGATTCAATCTTTAAGTGTTTCCCATATAGCAAACAGTCGTTTATATCAGCCTCAGGTTTTAATTACATAAGCTGTAACTGTCCACATACAGCTACCACATTCAAAATTACTTTCCTGCCGCCAAAACTTTGGGGCCAGAAAAGTCACTGGAAGGACTTCCAGGGGTGTCCAACTAGTACCTGTGGAGCACATATGTTCCAGGATGCCTACAAATGTGGTCCAAAATATTTGTGGACCCCAATGTCACGACACAGTGTCAGAAGGTTAGACACCCCTGGAAGAGTGTGTGTGGAAGGATTTTTTTTGTTTGTTTGTTTTTGTTTTTGTTTTTGTTTCTGTTTTTTTTTTTGAGACAGGGTTTTTCTGTGTAGCTTTGTGCCTTTCCTGGAACTTGCTTTGTAGACCAGGCTGGCCTTGAACTCACAGAGATCCGCCTGCCTCTGCCTCCTGAGTGCTGGGATTAAAGGTGTGTGCCACCACCACCCGGCTTTGGAAGATTTTATAGAGTAAAATGTGATGGGAGCAGGTATAGTCAAAGAGCCACTTTTAATTTGTTGGACTTGTGACATGTACTAACTTGGTTCAAGAAGGAAAACAGGAATTCAGAATTAGTAATTTTTCTGGTGTGAAATATAACTATAAGCTTCTGTTAGGTTTAACAGCAAAGTTAATAAAATCCCCAAACTCCTTTCCCAGCTGAAAGCCCTGAGATACTCTTGAAACTGGCAGGAGAGGGCCAGTGAAGCTCTGGAGAGTCAGTCTCCCTAGTCATACATGCCCGGTCTACTTCTAGTACAGATGCCTAGAACTATCTATCATCAAAACAAATGAAATGTTTGGTCTGACTCTTTCCAGAAGAAACTGAAGACTAAGTCATTTCTCACAGCTTTTCTTGCATATTGCTTTTAAGTTTGCCTATAGAGTTGGACTATGACTGACGCATCCAGTCCTCAGTCTGTTCTGCTAGCACATAGAAACTAGATCTCAGGAACCATGGCAGGCAGCAAAGACTTGTCTAAAGTACTGAGTCACACCATGCTGCTAGTAGGGTTCAGCCACCCAGTGACTGACACAGGGGACACCCACCCTTCAAAGTCTATTGAATTGAAATTATATCTAGTCTTTAGTCACTAAAACTTCTTTCATGGGCTTGGAGCATTTATGAGTACACATTGCTCCAGCAGAAGACCAGATCTCAGATTCCAGCACCCATGTCAGGCAGCTAACAATTGCTTATAACTCTAGTTCCAAGGGATCTAATGCCTTATTCTGACCTCCAAGTATACTACACTCATATGCACATACTTACACACACACACACACACACACACACACACACACACACACACACACACACATACACACACACAATTTTAAAAAATTAAATCTTAAAAAAAGAAAAAAAAACAACCCAGGCTTGCAGCATAGTAGAGCTGACCCTGTTGATGGGGGTGTGGGTAAGCTGACCCCAAGAATATGAGTGTGGGAGAGCTGGTCCCGGCCCTCATCTGCCATGTAGTGGTGTGGGTAAGGGAGAGATGCCCTCTCCAGTGCTTCACCACCTGTGGCAGGTGGAAGAGGTGGCCCTGTCCCTCACTGGCTACAGCATTAAGGAGAGCAGGCCGTGCACCTCACCTGGGCAGCACAGTAGAGCTGACCATGTTGTCTGGAGTACAGGCGAGCTTGGTCCTGACGGCATGAGAACAGGAGAGCTGACCCTGCCCACCTTTTGCCTGCCAGGTAGTGGTGTGAGCTAGGGAAAGATGGCCTCCCTCACTGCCATCTGAGGCAGGCAGGACACTTGGCCCTGGGGTCATGAGAGCGGAAGAGCTGGCCCTGCCTCGCACCAGCTACAGCACTTGGGAGAATGCCCCCACACCTCGCCTGGGCAACACAGTAGAGCTGGCCCTAGTGGTGGGTGCATGCATGCAAGTGAGCTGGTCCTAGGGTATGGTGTGAGAGCAGAACTGGCCCCACCTCTTGAAGCTTGCTGCATTAGGTGAGCTAGCTGGGGCAATGCTAGAGAGCTCCCTCTGGTGGTGAGGAAGAGGGAGAGCTGGTGGGCTGACCAAACTAGCAACCACCCAGGCCCAGAACCAGGGTTATGAGTTGGCCCACCCCAACATCCACCCCATCTATGAACTGCTGGAGCATGTGAAGGGGCTGGTCCTGCAGCTCCAAAGCTGCAGGATCTTCATGCAGCTAGGCAACAACTTGCTATCCAAGAGGAGCCCCATTGAGGGTCCAGTATCGATAATGTAGCAGAAACCAGAGGCATTGAGCTAGACTCATTGCAATGAATATTTGTGAGTAAAGATGTATGGACTAAAGGGTATATTGTGAGACTTACTGGGTCACACTACAGCTTCTACAATGAGTTTTTTTTGGGGGGGTGGGAGGCAGAGGTTGCAAGGGCAGAGGATGGATACGTAGGGACAGGGAGATGAATGGGATCAGGATGCATGATGTGAAATCCACAAAGAATCAATAAAAAGTTAAAAAAAAAGTCTTATTCTATATAAAATTGTCAGAGTTCTGAGATGAGTCACAGTGATCTCCACCTGGAGGACTGCTTTGTGAAACCCTAGGCCCAAACAATAAAAACTCCAAATTCCCATGGCAGAGTCCCTGAAAGTTATTGCCTTGCCTTAAACTTAAACCAAACATTTGACCATCTTCCTCTGCTGTTGTTACCGTCTCCTGAATGTTGGGATGGATCTGTGCTGCCTCTGGCTCCCATTTCACCCAAATGACTCCCAAATGTTCTACGTTCTGCAAGATCTAACCCTCCTCTTTGGAAAGCGTCTCCTACTGGACTTTTAACGTGTCTCTCTCTCTTTTTTTTTCTGGCTAAAATGCACATTGTCTTTCCAGTTTCGGGTTGGCTGTACCAACCCTCACAGCTATCCATCTCTTCTGAACTGGTTCTGTTTTGTTTCATTTCACAGAATAGAAATCCACTGTGTATGGCTCACAGACGAGTGGGACTGTGTCCACAAGACAGTGGGCTATATCCCCGGGTTCTAGAAGGAACTGAACAAACACAGGTGCACTAAGAAAGAAAGTGCTGTGGTTTGGATCTTAACTATCCTCCGGAGATCCCCTTACTAAATGGTTGGTTGCCAACCTGTGGCATTGTTGGAGGAACTTAATGCCCCTGAGGGAGTACTGGGATTCCAGTCTCCCCACCCTCTCTGCGTTCTAGCTGCAATGACGTAAGCAGCTTTGCTCCATCGCATTCCCTACCTTCATGGGTTGTCTTACTCTAGGCCCAAGGATACCCCAGTTTCACCAACTGACCATGGATGGAGGCATCTTCAGTTTGAGCCAAGATAAACCTTTCTTCTTTGTGAGTTGATCACCTTGGTGTTTTGTTAGAGTGACTAAAAGTTGACTAGCACAAAGATGCTTCAGTGATTTCAGTGACAAGACAATAGAAATATAAAGCCTCTTTTCCTTCCTTCCTTTCTTTTTTTAAATAAAGTCCTGCATGCATGTCTGTGTGAGGCTGTCAGGTCCCCTAGAACTAGAGTTACAGACAGTTGTGACCCTCCATGTGGGTCCTGGGAACTGAACCTGGGCCCTCTGGAAATCAGTGCTCTTAACCGCTGAGTCATCTCTCCAGCTCCATAAACCCTCTTTTTAGAGCATCCATTGTTCATGTTATTTAGCTCTAATGACTCTTCCCTACCATGAGAGACTTCATTGATAAATCTCATCTTTCACGTAGAAGAATCCAATTGGTCTAGTTAAGCTTTCATTGAACAACTATCTAGTTCCACATGAGTTATAGTGTAGGGTACAAGGTATCTCAGAGACAAGCCTGTTTTTTATCTGGAGAGTACACAATGCATTGTTGTTCTTACCAAAAGAACAATTTTCACTAAAAAATTACCCCAGGAGGGCAATGGGCTATCTGTGCACTCAGGGATGAGACCCAGTCTCACCAAACTGACTTTATGGAGGTACACCTTAATCTGGGGAATATCCTGAGAATAAATACTGTCCTAACTCAGAGAAGTATAGTATGAGAAAGGATTGGACCTTTGGGTTATTCCCCAGAAGAAGAGGGGTCATCATGAGCTGAGTAGATGCTCAAAGTATCGTAAGTTCTTGGCATGGCTAGATCTCATTTGTGCTTTTGGTTATTTGCTTTATATAATATAGGTTTCAAAAAAGAAGATTTTTCTCTCTTTTGGATAAAATATTGGATTATTGGATGATGCAGTGGGGGCTGTGTGTCCTTGTCATCCTTCTCTATGGGGTAACCTTCAGGAGAGACCAGACCAGCCAAGTGAAGCAACACCATTGCATGCTTACAACAACGACTTTACTGTGTAAACATCACTCTGTCAGCCTGATACGCAGCAGTGTGCTATTCATCTCCCTCGGCAGCATTCCAAGCCCACCTACATGTCTCCACTTCCTCCTATGTTTCCATATCATGCTTGTGCGTTTACTCTAGAGTTGTGCTGTCTTGGTGCTGTGCACATAGATGTTTTTCTATGGTGTGGATACATTGTCAGTATGTAAGAAAAATGCTAGAGTAAAAAGGGACTGGAAAGTTCTAGGCTTGGCTTTAAGGCTTGGCTTCTGACTTGTTAGCTTCATCACGTTGGGGAAGTTTTTTTTTTTTTTTTTCCAGAGCCTTCATTTCTTCATTTACAATGTGGTAATTCCTGAGGATGCATGACCCCAGGCGGTCCAGCTCCACTTTGCAGAACACACGGCTCAAGTCACAGAGCAATGTCCTTATGGCGGCTGGCACTGTTTCTACAGTCTACTGAGGCTTCCAAACAGGTCATTTCAACACTCAAACAGAAATGCTTAATGTAAGGGACTGCCACAGGTTGTTCAATGGATGGCTCCACTCCTGGCTCCTATTTTTTAAACAGTGGATGAGTGAACAAAGTTGGCCTTGGGATGCCATTCAGCTCAGAGCTGGTAGCAACATAAATGGCTTTAATAAATGAAAGAGGTGCTTTGGCACAGCCAACAGAGGCAAAGGAAGACCATTGTTCTTGCCAGCATCGTAGAGTATGTTAGACACTTCACTTTAATTGCTTCTTATGAATGGAAGATGCAGGAAATGGAATTTTAATTTGTACATCAACTGAAGGAGAAGGTCTTTGTGACCTTATGGATTTGGAGGAAAACGCTTTATAGGGCATTTCTGAGACTGTCATCAAAGTTCTGTCTCGCGGCAGTTGTTTGATGCTTGCTGTCAAATTGTGGAAAAGCAAGACGTGAATCCCAGAATGACTTCTCTCATACGCCTTTGACAGCAAATCAAGCTGAGTCTAGACAGAGCTTTGTGTAGTTCAAAAATAGCAGAAACAACATCAATGTGTGCTATGGCCTCTGGTGTGAGTTCTGGGGCTGGTAGTAACTTTGACTCTTCTGGAATCTCCTTGGTGATAAGGTATAGGCTAGGCATTCTGCACACACACACACACACACACACACACACACAGAGTGAGAGTGAGAGAGAGAGAGAGAGAGAGAGAGAGAGAGAGAGAGAGAGAGAGAGAGAGAGAGAGAGAGAGAGATGTTTTCCTTGGTGATAAGGTACAGACTGGACATTCTGCCTACGCACAGATGTTCTCCTTGGTGATGAGGACAGGTCTGCACACATACAGATGTTCTTTATGTCAAGTCCTGAGGGAAAGTTTTCCAGGTGAATTAAGACAAAGTTCTTAAAACAGTATTGGTAATACATTTTTTTAAAAGCAGGGAGGAGACAGGAGCATGGCTGAGTTCCAGTCTGGGCTAACTTCTTCACTTTGGCTTGCTGATGTCTTCCCAGCCCAGTGCCCACTGCAACCCCCCAAAGCATTCTCTCATCATAGAGTTTTCTCTCCACGTCTTCTTGGTGTTCCTACAGTGTGTTGTAGCGTTGCCCTCACTGCCTGATGCCTTTGAACAGCAGATCTGCAGCCTCACATTCTCAGGATCACAAACATACTTCTTAGACTATCTTGGGTACTCACCGAGAAACAGTTGGATGAATGTACCAAGCAGTGCAATCTGTGCCCATGCTTAATCCCTCATAAATGACTCATTCCTCATAGTACATAAATAGAGATTTGATGTCTATCTGACATGTTGTAAGCCTGAAAAATCTAAGGCACACATAGGACAGATCAGAGACTACCTTCATAGTTCAAAGAAAAAATAATCTGAGAAAGAGAGAAAGGAGGCAAAGTATTTTGCCTTATTTAATTATTTTTTTTGAGACAGTCTTGCTATGTAACCAAGCCTGGCATTGAACTCAACATCCTACCTCAGCCTCTAGAGTGATGAGATTATAAGAATGTACCACTGTATCTAGTTAATCATGAATTATGTGGTTTTGAATAAATAAACAATTATCTTTGAACATTTCATTTCTTATCTTTAAAAATCAACACGCCAGGGTAAGAAGGCTCAGCAGTTAAGAGCATTTGTTGCTCTTACAGAGGACCCACTTTTAATTCTTAGTGCCCACTTGGTGTTTGACAAAACCTGTCTGCAATGCTAGGGGATCCAGTGCCCTCTTCTGACCTCTATAAGCAGCAAGTGCACATAGTGCATAGACATGCATCCAGGCAAAACATTTCCACATAAAATGAAAGAGAATCAACAAACCCACTACTATAAAAACAATGAGATCTACAAAAAGCATTTGAAACTTCTTGAGACCCTTAGAAATAGGGATAATGCTTTACTTCCTGTTTTGAAGTCAGGACATGGCTGCTCACTCAAAAATTTAGAAAGGAGAGATGTGGACTTATTATTATTACAGGAAGATGTCATATATGTATATATAATTGTAAATGGCATGCAAACGCTTAGAGGTGAATACACACACTGTGGGTGGGATGGAGTTCATCATAGTAACAGTGCAGAATAGCCAAGGTCTGTAAGTGTTGAACTCTTGCACAGTACAGGATGCTCTTCATTGTGAGCGTGGTTCTTATCACTACAGTCCCCCTATCATATCAGTTCTATAAGAGATCACCTCTGTCCTTTCTTTTCTAGCTTAGGCCCAAGTTAAGCCACAAACATGGACATCTCTAATTTTCAAAATTAATTTTTTTAACTAATATAGCCCACCACCTAAAATAATGTTTCAATTATTTAGAGAATCATTAAATGGATGAATGGATGAACCTCTCAATTTATGAGAAAACAAAGTGCTTTGAATTGGAACCACATCTTTATTTTTTAATTCTGGAAGAAGAAAAATCAACAGTAAATGGAGAGGAGTACACACACACACACACACACACACACACACACACACACACACACACATGCATTCATAAAATTGAACATATGGGATATAGGAAAGGTATGGACACACACATGCACACATGAGCTCAACCAAATGGGACACGAGAGAGTTTGGATACACGCATAAACAAGTGTGCTAATCATATACGACATAGGAAAGTAAGGACACACATGTGAGCTTGGTCATATGAGAGACACAAGAGATGCTGACACACACACATGTACACATGAGCTTGATCATATGGGACCTATCAGCATCAAGAGAGAGAAAAGAAAAGAAAAGAAAAGAAAAGAAAAGAAAAGAAAAGAAAAGAAAAGAAAAGAAAAGAAAAGAGAAGGTAGAGATGAAGCTCCTTGCATCATGTCCAACCCCCATGCTGGCACTGTGGCTGGTCCACTTTCTTGGACATCTTCAGATAGTTCTTCAAAGAAGCATTAAAAAAAAAAAAAAGACCCTGCGTATCCTAACAACCATAGCCTGTTGTCATCGCCAAGAACCAGGCATTACAAAGTGGCTTCCGTCTCCATCAAGATCAGCTGTAACTGTAAATCAAAGCAGCACTTAAAAAAATTTCAAGTGGGAACACTAGTATATTCCCCAGCAAGAATAGGGTCCATTTTGTGGTAAACAGAGAGAACTGGCTAGGCATGGAAAGAGAGCAGAGAGCACATCCAACTGACTGTTAGGGGACATCAGCCATCAGGGGGTGGGGTTGTGGGGAGGTCACTAAATCTGGTATCTGCCCCTATGAATGGTATACACTTGCTCCATGTTGTGAAGCACGCATTTCTAGACAGGGAGCTTCAGAACACTATCAGTAACTGTAGTCATTTTACAATGGAATTTTTCTTACTCCCCAACCCCCCCCCCACCCCCACTACCAACAGTTCACTGGACACTGTGACAGCAATAATGTGCTTCCCATGTACAAAAGGATTTGTTCCAAAGCATGTAAGAGCCCAGGACACTGACTGACTCCAAGTCAGGGACAGGGACTATGTGGAAAGCTTTACAGTGACCGCACCCATAGGGATGAGAGAGGTGTGTTTGTAATGAGAGCATTCCCACTGAAGCAGCCCAGTCTGTGGACTGAATTGTCTCCATGTGGCAGACTATATTTGTGAATGAAGTGCCTTTCAATGAGGGAAAGTCAATTTTAACAGCTCATTTATTGATAAAAAGCGAGTCTGGTCTCGGCAGTAGAGTGCTTCTTGGAACAAGGACTCCGGGACTCAATTGCTTCATCTTAACGAGTAGAAGAAAGCCTCATAAAAAGTGTTGTGGCTCCTCTGACACCAGAGCTCGGATGAGCTAATATCTGATGATTAGTTAGATGAGGAACATTTCCATCCTGTGGAGTTAGGGTTTTCCAAGATGCCAGAAAAATGAGTCCCACGATGGCATCATCCTGGCAACATTCGTCTCCCTCACTTTGTTGAAGCTTCCCTGGCTTATCTGAAATAATAGCTGTGCTGGCATCTCCCCATCTTCAATCAAGTTTATGCACAGTCTGGAATGCTCCCTACAGAGGTGCACAACTGGATGTACTGGGCCAGGATAGGTGCTCCCTCCTCCCTAGTGCTGGGTGTGCCTCATCCCCAGCCTTCTCTGTTATCATCGTACTGCCCTGTGGCCTCTGAGTTCTAGCCTCTGTGAAGCCCTTCTAACAAATCCAGCCACATCTCTCCTGTAGCTTGAGTGCCATGAAATTGCCTGCCTTTTGACAGCTTATAGGAGTCTTCTGAAGGTCAAGAATTGATTGAAAGTGTCAAGACAGCGTCTGAATCTCCTCATGTCCTCTAGCATTCTTGGGTGTTATGTCTTGATGACCGGCACCAACTCAAATATCTGGGCATCTTTCATGGCCTCTATCTTTATTACCTGCAAATATCCAAGAGTGAGTCCAGTCAGCTCCAGCACTCCAGTGGTTTATAGTTTAACTTGCATGCACCATTTCAGTGGCAATGACCTGATCAGACCACCATTCTTTGTCACATTGGTGGCTGCTGCATCCATTCCCTGGCTGGCTTCTGGTTTTCATTCTTTTCTCTCCTCACAGCTTGCAGCTTTTTCCCTCTACCCTTGTTTAAAACATAACAATAGCTCCCATCTTAATTAGCATAAAACGCCAAAGCTGAATAATTCATATCTGGCATTTTTTTTTTAGGTGTCTCAACTAAAAGTCCCCTTTCTACTTGAGTGGGCGATCCTTATTCATATTTGTGGGAGATAGGGGCTTAACCACTTTATTGATTAGATGATTGATGCTCTACTGTGCAGCCATCTTAAGTGTTGGAGAGATGGGATAAACTTTGGTAAGACAAGATGTAAGAAGAGGGTAGGGAGAAGGCTCAGTTGGTAAAGTGCTCCAGGACCCAAGTTTGATCCCCAGAACTCATTTCAAAAAAAGCTGGGCAGGATAGCATGCACTTGCAATCCCAGCACTGTCAAAGTAAAGGCAGGCTGTCCCCTGAGTTCTCTGGCCAGCCATTGTAGGCTATTAGTGAGTCCCAAGCCAGTGAGAGACCCTACCAAAAGAATAGATAAAAAAGAAAGCGACACTGTTAGCACCCTCCCCTCCACATGCACATGAGAGCATGCGCAGTGTAAAGAGCTCAAATTCAGTGCTAGCAATGCTGCAGGAAGTTTATTCCTGACATTTGTTTTCTCCCCATCCTGCTGAGGAGGTCAGTGTCTAACCTTCTGACACTGAGATATAGCGTTCTCCTCTACAAATGTGTTGAACTGCCTGCATAGCTACCTTGGGATGCATGCAGGTTACAGGGTGGCTATGGACCTTCTTCATTGAGATCTTGAGAAGGATATTGCCAAAAGGGCACCACCATCTTTGAAAAGCACATCAGTTTCTGTTTCCAGTGAAATAACATCCCCTCATTTCAGTGTGCCTGGGAGAAGCCTAAGACCACAGAGACAGAAATGATGAGCAGGCTGCACAGTGTGTGTGTGTGTGTGTGTGTGTGTGTGTGTGTGTGTGTGTGTGTGTGTGTATGTGGAGGAGTGGTGTGGTAGGCTGCAGGAGCTGTTTGCAGGGATGTGGGACATTAGTTAATTGTTGACGGCACCTAAGGCTGGGTAGGAGGGGGTGGGAGTCACAAAAGCAGAGACATTCACAGACAGACCAGCAAACACGCACACACACACACACACACACACACACAGAGAGAGAGAGAGAGAGAGAGAGAGAGAGAGAGAGAGAGAGAGAGAGAGAGAGAGTTAGTTGAGGTTTTACTCTATATTAAAGAACAAATTATATTTGTCAAAAAGCCCTCTCCAGGACTTCTGAAGGGAGCCTAGAATGAATAGAGTAAAATCCTTACCTTGCTATCAGAGCTTGGTCAGTCCTTGGGCCTTAGGTAAAGGGAAGAGAACATCCATGGAGTACGTGCTATGAAATCACAAACAGGGATATGAAATTCCCTTCTAGCTTTCCTGGGAAAGTATGCAACTGTTAATTAGAGTGAGTGTGTACTAAGACAAAGGAAACACCCAGCATTCATGGGTCATTAGACCCTGGATTGAGCAGACGTTATTTCTGGTGCCTAAAATAATGACAAAGTCCCCAGAGCAAAGCCCAGAATCATAGCAGGTGAATAATTCACTCAACAGATACTTATTGATCCACTGCTATGTGATAAACACTGTCCAGATGTAGAAAATAAAATAATGACCGCACATGTCCTCACAACATTTACAGAGGCAGTAAATAAATAAGCAAACGAATATGTTACTCTTGGGAGCAAGATCTTCTCTGAAAAGGGTGAGGTCGAAGGTCCTATGTGGAAAGGAGAGGCCAGAAGAATGTAAGACCCAGAATGCGGGGAAGGAAGGCACGAGAGGCTGACTCGCAGGCATGGTGTGGCTGTCCACTTGAACTCTCAGCAGCCATGATTACCTGCAGAAGACCCAAAGGAGAAGGGTCAGCCAATATCCTGTCGTGAAGGGAGGGTGGGCTGCACCCTCAGGGAGTCAGTCAGGGGTGCAGCCCACCCTCCCTGAGGATTTATACGGAGCTAAATGTTGACAGAAAAAAGAGAGACATGGTCTTCATGGTGTGGCCACTGATAAGGTGTCCATGGTCCTGTAAGGAGCCCTAATGAATCACGCATGCAGGCATTGCATTTTACACACACACACACACACACACACACACACACACACACACACACACACAGAGAGAGAGAGAGAGAGAGAGAGAGAGAGAGAGAGAGAGAGAGAGAGAGAGAACAGACAGACAGAGAACCAGGGACAGACAGACAGAGATGAAAGCAGAAGGGCAGCTAGTTAGAAGGAAGAAAATCAGGAACGAGAAGGGGACAAGAGAGTGATAGGGCTGAATGTGACCGAAATACATTATGTATGTGAGTAAGAAACCCAATATTATATATAGCTAATGTATGATAATAAAATCACTTTTCAAAAGATGGGAAGGTTCTGAGGAGATGTGCAGGGGCTACTGCTGAATCCTGAATTCGATCACATGAACTGTGGGGGAGAAATCATCGTGGAAGTTGGAGATCAAGGACCTGAGATGTAAGAGTATGTCCTAGTCTCCAGGGAGGAAGAGAGGTGAACATAGACCACTGGATCTTGAGAGTGGTGGTGAAAGGGTGGACACGAGATCTTGGCAAGAGCAAGAAGCACATGGTGAACTCAGAGGAGGTCTTAGGATTTTTGTGTGGTTGAAGTTAGACATTTAGACAAGTGCCACACTTCCAAACACTTCCAGTTTTTTTTCTTTATTTTCAGTAAAAGAATAGGGCAAAAAAGTACCATAGTGGTGAACACTGTGTAGGTGTTCCTTACACTGTCCGAGATGCTTAGCAGAGTGTTGATGGGGAACAAACAGAGACTGGGTACTTCAGTATATGGTGCAGCAGTTTGGAAGAAGAGCTGGTAGAGCCTATGGACTATTTTGGTGGCAATCTGGGAATAGAACCAAGGTTAGAGTAGCATTTTGAACCACCTAGGAGACACACCTCTGGGCATGTCTATGAGACAACATATGAGAAGAGTAAGTAACATATATGGTATTGGAATTTTTGGGTTAAGAGACTGGGCAGACAGTGGGAAGTGTTTTGGGTAAAAACAGGTTTGCTGTCTAGAGAATAGAAATATTCATTAATTAAAACGCACACTAACATTCAAAAGGAGATGATAACTACCTACCCAGAATGCATGTGAATCCAGTGAGTAGTTGAGACATGCAGTTTTACATATGCACTTGTGTTTGCTTATGTACAATTACATATAGAGCTGTGTATAGCTTAATGCCAGGAACACATTTTGAGTGGTAAATTAGGTTTTGTTGGTATGTGAATGTAATGAAGTGGCATAGATTAAATGGTGCATACACACATATATATATAATCATATAAAGTAACACTTTTATAACTATGTTAGACAAAACCACATGAGGCAAATTCCAACACTAGATAAAACGATGTAATCAGGGGCTGTGGTAGTCATGGGATGTCCAAGTGGCTTCTGGGTTAACACAGCACACTATTTTTCTATAATCCTCATATAACAGTCCACCCTAAAATAACAAGTAAGAAAAGCATGGAAAACACAAAGGGTACAGGGAACCATGCTTAGTCATCTGTACTGTGTGCCATTCATAACTCTTTGTGATATACTTAGGTACACCTGCTAGTCGCACAGTATGTGACGAGTGCATGGGTGTGGGATTTGTGTAACATTTTAGTTTCACGTTCCACTATGGCTTGATAATCGATCTTAGAGAAAACAGTGTGCTATCATTAAATTAACCTGATGTGACTTCACTTTTAGTTGTCTCAAATGAGCTCTTCTTGCAAGAGCAAATTCGTACATTCCCAGCATGTAGTCCTTAGCACCAGGTTTTAAGAAACACTTTTCCCTGCTATGGCAAACAAAGAACTCAAGAATTAACTTGCTTTTACCTGGAAGGGGCTCCAATATATCTTCACAAATCTGCCTCAGAATTATTACTTTAGTTCCAGAAACACTGTTTTCCTCGCCTTTGAATTGGACATTAGTGTTTGGCTGCTATGAAATTAACATATCAGGCACTTCATTACACACACACACACACACACACACACACACACACACACACACACAAATGCAGGCATGCACTAAAACACATTCAGCCACTGCATCACATACACACACACTAAAACCCATAAAAAACCTGAAATTCCAAACACTTGTGGTCCAAGCATTTATTTATTCAATCATTCATTATTTTTTTTATGTATTAGAAGTTGATGTTTTGTTCTCTAGAGAGAGTTTCTTATAGCCCAGGCTGGCCCCAGTGTATCTATATAGCCAAGCACTACACTAAGCTTCTAGTACCCCTTCCTCTACCTCCCAAGGTCTAGGTCACAGGTGTGCACCAGCACATCTGGTTCCTACAGTGCTGGGGATAAACAGTGGAGAGGTTGTTGTGCATTCTAGGCAAGTACTCTACCAGCTGAGTCACATGCCTACCTAGTCATTGTTTGCCTCAGTTTTTGTGAGTATATGTTTGTGTATGAATGTGATATGTGTGTATGGTATATGAGCATATGTGTGTGCAGATGTGCATGCTTGTGCACATCAGAGGCCAGAGGAGGGATGCTGGGTACCCTGATCTATCACTCTCCATCTCATTCCTTCAAAACAGAGCCTCCCATTGGAACTGGAGCCAAGGCTAGTGGCCAACAGGCCCAGGAATCCACCTGTCTCTACCCCCACACTGCTGTGGTTGCAGGTATATGCATAACCACACCCAGCTTCTTACATGGGTGCTGAGAATTAGAACTCATACTCTTATGCTTGAGTAGCAAGCATTTTTACCCAGGGAGCCAGCTCACCACCGCACTGTTGGTTTGTTTGAGACCAGGTCTCATATGTAAGTGCTGAGATGAGAGGCCATGCCACCACGTGCACTTGACTCTGAGCATTTTGAATGAAGGATACTCAGCTTGTACTTGCAAAACGCCACCCTAGATACTAGGGAACGTGCTGATGAACGCAATGAGAGTCTCATTCTTATGGATTTTGTAACTGAGTTTGAAAGGCACAAGAATAATAGTTGGCAAGCATAAATAGGAGGAACTGCATTCATGCAATGAGGAGAACCATTTTTTCAGCGGGGATGAGGAAACAACAAAGGTTGTGGTGTGACCACACATGAACTGGGACTAGGGGTGAGATTTCGGCAGGCAAATCTGAAGGAAGAGATTGGATGGAGGAAGGACACTAAGTTAAACAGTGGTTGGAGGGATGTGGTAGATCCAGGAAGCATGGAGTGATTTGATTGGCTGGAGGCTTTGGACAGATCATTCAAGATCTTAGATGTCATGTTTGGGGAATGGATAAGCCAATAAAGGACTTCTTGCATAAGTGCAGAGACCAGAGTTCAATCCCCAGGACCTACTACAAAGCCTGGTGTGGTGGCAGAGTTGGGGAATCCCAATGCTAAGGTGGAGATGGGAGGTTCTACTACCTGGCCTGTCTCATCAGCGAGTTTCAGGCCAGTGAAAGATTCTGCCTCAAGATAAGGTGGATTATGTCTAAGAAATGACAAGTGAGGTTGTCCTGTAGCTTTGGCTTTTATACACACACACACACACACACACACACACACACACACACACACACACACATACACGGAGAGAGATAGAGAGAGACAGAGAGACAGAGATCTTAGATGTCACTAAAGTGGCTGACTTATGACTTACATTGTATACATACAAGAAAGCCAACTAAGAGATTGCTCTGACAGTCCAGGGGCAAATGAGGCACGTGGGCTGGGAATGAATCTATGGCAGAAAAGCCAAAGTGAAGGTGATGAGTGTTGTGACGTGAAGAGGGGACACAGAGAAGGATTTTATGGTGCACGGTGAGTCGTCAGAGACAACCACAGCCCGGGACAGCTTTAGCACTTCTAGTTGGGGTGACTTAGAAGATGGAGAGAATGTCACACAATGGCTACAAAGGAGGGGTCAAATGGACAAGAAACTTAATCGGGCTGTGCGGAGTTCAGTGTTAGCAGCACATACATCTTCTTATGTCAAGCAGTAGAACTTTGGGATGAAATCTTTCATGACACACGGTTGGGGTGTAGAAACATGACTATGTGTATCAAGGGAAAGGAGAAAGGACAGACACAAAGACATACTCACAAAACAGCTGGGGTCAGGTGGGCTGTGCCCACTGTGATGGGTCTGTACCCACCATCTCAACAACCTGGAACCCTCAGTGCATTTATTAGATACAGCACAGAGAAGAGGAGCTAGGTAGTCTTAGTAGGAGATGTCTGGAGGCAAGCAGTGCCAGGCTGTTAACATCCCAGAGGAAGAAACTACAGTTGCTAGTTTTCACACACACACTGCTCAGTAGTTCATAAACACTCATACGGGGCCAGAGGAAGGCTTTGCCACCTCTGAGCCTGACTGGCATGGGTCTGAGACCTTGATCTTGATGTGGCCATGCCCATGTCAACAATATGCACTCATCAGGGCTTCATCTCCCCCTTGCACATTCACTCTTGGCTCCCCACAGAAGTCTCAGGACAGAAGTTCAGCCTGGTGACTCACTTTTGGCTTGATACTTAAACACTGTAATGACTCTCAGGAGAAGGCAAACACTTAACAATAAGTAAGAAATGTGAATGGTAAGTAGAAGGGTCAAACTTGCCCTGGCCAAGATGGCAATGAGTCTATGCCTGAGGAACTCTGGCCTTCTCCTGGGCTTCTCAAGAGCTCTGAGCACCATAGTTACATGAAGAGCTCTTGAAATAAGTAAGACACAGGGGAAATGGCACATGCCAGCTCTCTGCTTTCCCTTTCTTTATTGATCTGAGCTGTTGATCATGGTAGAGAACATCTCAGATCTCCCACATGTAGGTAGAAAGGTCTCTGCTCTTGCTATATTCCTTGGGCAATTACTTCCAAAAGGAAAAAAAAATAACAGACAAAGAGAAATCCACAGCATGTATTAGGTCTGTTAGTGGAGGGGACTTCATTATTTTTAATGTCCCAGTAAAAGATCTTTCTTCTCTCTACATTTACCAGACCAATCCCGATAATGTCTTTTAAACAATTAATTCTAGTTTCAAAAGCATTCTACTCTGCAGTTTGTCCAGAATTAAGTGACCATTAGAAGGCATTAGCTTAGAAATGAGTGCCCTAATTACTTCTGAAAGTTAGCAATAAAAAAGAAGAAAAAGTTCAAATTTCCGAGACACCAGCATGCCTGCTGCCTGGCGGCGTTGTACATACCTCTCTGTCTTCTTTCTGCACTGAACGTGGGCCAGAGGGAAGGGCCTCTGGGTTCTCAAACCTTACCATCTGATTTCGTGTTATGCAAAAGTGACTCAATCCAGCCAAGAGATAGAAAACAATCCAGATACAGACAGTTCCCTCTGGCCTCATGTCAGAGAACCACACAAACATGATGGGGCAGATGGCCTCCAATGGTTCACGTCCATGGAGTTCTGCTGTGGCTCAGAGAGGGGGTGATGGGTACCATAGTTCTTGGTGGTAAGTAGGCTTGGTCAGCAGCAACTCCAGGTCAGAGTGTCATCGGACTTTCGACTCCATAGCTGTTTGAGCAGCCCCAATGGATGTCCTCTTCCTAACGCAATGGAAAGCACAGGCTGCTAACACACTCTCTTTCCAAGGTGAGGGTACTGGTTGCCATTCTTCCTGCACAGAAGTACCCGGATGGTTGATGAGACAGATTTTTCTCTTTAGAAAGTTTTTTGTTGCTGTAATTTTATCTATCTATCTATCTATCTATCTATCTATCTATCTATCTAATATGTGTGGGGGTGAGGTGTGTGTGTGTTGTGTGTGTGTGTGTGTGTGTGTGTTGTGTGTGTGTGTGTGTTGTGTGTGTGTGTGTGTTGTGTGTGTGTGTGTGTGTGTGTGTGTGTGTGTGTGTATGTGTACCTATGGAGGCCAGAGGAAAACTAGTGTATCATCCTCATAGTGACCATCCTCTGTTCTTGTCTTTTGTTGAGATGGGATTCTCCCAGACCCGTGGTTCATCAAGTGAGCTAGACTGGCTGGTCAGCAGGTCCCAGGGTTGTCCTGTCTCCACCTCTTTAGTACTGTGATTACAGATAAGTGTCATTACATCTAGATTATTTTGTGTGGGTTCTGGGGGCTCAAACTCAGGTCCTCATGTTCTTTCATGAGTAATTTGTAGCCCATTGTGTACTTGAGATGGAAATGCTGGCAGAGATCACAGCCTTTTTTTCTGCCACCCATGGTGGCTTACAGCTCCCATATTCATCCATGGAAATGCAGGTAGGAAATGTAGGTGTAGTCATCCTCACACTGGGGTTGGATGCTTTTGTATTGACTGCTTCTCCTTAGGGGAATAGTGTGGGATTTTGAACACTTTAGGGCAGGAAGGTGGGGACTGGGGCTCATTCCCACTGTTTAGGGGGATCAGAAAGAGGTGGCCATCCTTGTTTAGATTTTCTCTCACTAGCAGCCACTGTTTCTTGGGTCAACATATCTTTTGCGTGTCTCCCCACTAAAGAGCTCTCTTGAAGCTGTGATTTGAATGAAGCCAGAGAGAAGTGTGTTGTATTGGGAATTGGAACAGAAATACAGGCTCCACATTCCTGCCAGGGAGCACTGCCTGAGCCTTTTCCCTTCTGTGGCACAGTCAACAACTTTCCTTACTGTTAGAGCTCATCTGTAGTAATCTGTAGTCATGCTGTGACCACTGAATGTGATACGATACATAGAGGGATTGGTACAATGCTGATAAACATGGTATGATACAATGCTAATAAATATGGTATAATACATAGAGGGGTTGGAACAATGCTGATAAATATGGCATGATACATAGAGGGATTGACACAATGCTGATAAATATGGTATGATACATAGAGGGATTGGCACAATGCTGATAAATATGGTATGATACATAAAGGGGTTGTCACAATGCTGATAAATATGGTATGATACATAGAGGGGTTGGCACAATGCTGATAAATATGGTATGATACAATGCTAATAAATATGGTATGATACATAGAGGGATTGGCACAATGCTGAACACAGAATAAAGAAGGCTGGCCTTTGATGCTAACTGCAATGGAGATAGGATAAAGGGCAAAGAGGGCAGGTCTAGAGGCATTGATAGTGACATACAAAAGGCCCGAGACAGGGGAGGACTGGAAACCCTCTGACTTGAGCTGCATGTAACAAAACAGCACGGACAGAAAGCATCCCAACACCTCCCAAGATGGAGAAGGCAGGTGATAGAAAAATGGCCCAGGCTTTTGATCCTCAGACCTGTACCAGCTTTCTAGCTACTTCCATTCTTGGGAATGCTTTTCTTTTCCTTAATAGGTACTCTCTATTTCTTCCCACACGTCTCTCATCCAATCATTTGTTCTGAGGCACAAGAACCTGGAAACGTCAGCAGGTGCCCTCTGAACTCTGATCCTCACCTATACACAACCCCAGAATGAGGGAGACTTCACGAAGAACAGCAATGTCATGCCATTGAGTGGGAGGCAACACAGACAGCAGCGCCCGCTTTGCTGGGACTCTGGACTTTAATCAGACCAGAGTGTATTAACTTCAGAGCATCCTGTGGTCAGACATGGCGCTGCACCTGCTCGTCTAATGAAGGCTTTGATGTGGCTCTTGCAGGTTGCATAGGTAGCCTACCTTTAATCATGGGAAGCCAATGACAGATAGTGCCCCACCAGACTCCCTTTCATCTCCAAGTATTCTTCCAGCATGATTGTAGAGGTAAATACCTAGGCAGATTATCTGCCTCTCGACCAAATGAGAAGCAGGTGAACGAAAGCTATTTCGTAGCCTTTGCTATGAGAAAATGACTTGCCCAGAGAAAGAAAATATATATTCTTCAAACTCTTTGAATTTTCTGAACTCCAGTGGTTTACATAAGAGCTGAGGGCTAGAAAACTTAAAAGTTTGGGAACAGTACAGGTACTGCATCCTGGAAACTGGCTCCAACTCCTTCAGGGAAAGTTGTCAAGTACAAGAGTGTTATGAATTCATCATACATTAATCATTTAGCCCCACCAGGGAATTTTCTGTTCTTTGCTTTATCCATCATTGAAAAAAAAAACTCACAAGACCTACATTATTCCATTTATTTTATGGTTATAAATAATCAAATACAATTTGCCGCTCTGTGGTTCGTAATGCATTCACACTGGCTCGGGAGCTGATGGAAAAGCATAGGCTTGGTTTGTACTCGGGACTTTCTTAGGACTGGAATTCTCCAAGTGCTTCTCTCTCATTACGGAGGGCACAGGGATGTGGCGCAGCCCTTTCCACAAACCCAGGGGAATGCCTCCCCGTTATGAGGCATGTCCCAGGGAAGTTGCCTCTCTCAGGAGCTGCAGGCTGGAAGAATGGAGACCTCAAACAGGAAAATCTTTTGAATCATCTGAGCTAGAGATATTTTTTTTTAACATCTCTGAATCTTCCAATGCAAAAAAAGAAGGAGAGGCTGCTAATTCAAAGCTGAAGACTGTTGCTGTGAATGCGTCGTGACAACAATATGGTCAAGGTCTGTTTTTCACACTTCGGTTCACACTTATTTCAGGGCTGGGGAAAAACCATGTGCTTGTAAGAAGTCTGAACTCATTCAGAGTCTGGAAGCCCACAGTATAATGAAGGCTCTATCCTGGGGAGAGAGCGAGCATCCTTCTGGACCTAATTCCTCGTTACTTACTGGGAACACTCTAGCAAACAGGGGTAGGTGGCTACAGGCTTATGCTCCTGGCATTTCCTTAGGTCTGCTTCCCAACAGGCCTCCCACTGGCTCTAATGGCCACCATGTTCCACTCAGAGTAAGCTATTTTATATGCAAGTTGTCTCTTTTTTTGACAGAACCACACCTAGGGAGACAGCTATGCCCATGACATGTGATAGTCTTCAGACTTGTCCCTAGTATCTTGACTATTTGCTCCTGGCAGTTGCTGAGCCTGTGAGCTTTGCTCATCTGGTAATCACGTGGGCAGGTGAGTGTCCCAAGGAAGCTGCTGCACTCCTTGAAACGTGAGTGAAGTTCAAGGGTGCCTTTCCACTGTGGACTCTATCAGGGGCAAACAGCTCTCTTGTGGCTATGGGGTCAAATGAGAAGGCTAACATTAGAGTAGTATTCTGGCCGTACTGTCTTGCTGAGAAGGTGGGGTCCTGGGTGCTTCTTCTGGCTCTCAGTTTTGAGTTGGCTGGTTCCCTTGTGCATGGAGTAGACATACCAGCCCATCCTGTCCCAGGACAGATGATGCCAGGCGTCACCCAAATCCTTCTCTACCGATAATCAGCTTAATTCCCAGTTACCCGGCCTCTGCTCATCTTTTTCCCAGTTTGCACTCTGTCTTCCACCATGCTATTGGTCTCAAGGACTGGGATGGGGCTGGAGTGGGGGTTCTGAGGCTGCCTTTAGCTCCTGCCTTTCCCTATGTAGTTGAACCTGTGGGCAGAATTCATCCAACAAGTTCTTAGACAGTTCTGTATACATACAATGACAGCAGCAAATCCTCTTTCCACGGGAGAGGACAGGACAGCTCCCTCCTGCATATTCAAGTATGCAAATGCATAGCTGTGTTGCTCACCTGCCTCCCAGCTCCAGAAACAGTCAGAATAGAATTCCAGCCTACGAATTCTAGGATGCTCACAAATCATAGCAGACCCTACTTCGCAGAGCCCTGGGACTGTTGAAAGAGACACAACAAGCTTCATAGCTGCCTGTGGATGTTTGCCGGGGATAGAGCTGTGACCCCCTAAAACTCATTTGCTGGAGTTATAACCCCAGTGTGGCAGGTACAGCTGAAAAGGACTTGATCAGTTCATTTTCTTCTTCCTGCCACAGAATACCCTTACTTCAGCAGCTTAAGGAAGAGAGGACTTACTTTGGCCCACCATTGGAGGGTATGGTCCATCATGGATGGGGAAGGCAGTGCGTCCCCGGTCAGGAAGCAGAGAGAGATGAATACTGGTGCTCAGCTCGCTTTCTTCTTTTCTTCAGTCCAGGACCCAGCCCGTGGGATGGCTCTGCCCACGTTCAGTGTGCACATTCCCTCTTCAATGACAGCTCTCTGAGCACTCCCTCACAGACATGCCCAGAGAGGTGTCTCTAAATGGAGTCAAGTTGGCAGCTGAGATGAATAGTCACAGTGGGATATTAAGGTTAAAGGACGTGATGGAGGTGGGGCTTTCATCCTATTAAGACTGGTGTCTCTGTAAAAAGAGGAAGAGGCACCAGGGATACATGAACATAGAGGAGAGGCCATGGAAGGGAAACATGAACATAGAGGCGAGGCCATGGGAGGGAAACATGAACATAGAGGCGAGGCCATGGGAGGGAAACATGAACATAGAGGCGAGGCCATGGAAGGGAAACAGGGAGAAGGCTGAGCCGTGAGGAGGTCTCACCCAGAACCAACCCAAACACACCTCGGTGTGGAGCCCAAGCCTCCAGCACTGGTAAATTCTTGTTCTTTCTCTGTGTGCATCTCCCGTAACAGCAGAGAAATCCCTGGCACAGTCCGTCCTCTTCTCCAAGGGCTGAGGGTAGGTGGAGGGGGCTGGCTCACATGTTTGCAGTGAGCATGTGCATTTTCTTATGCTGGCTTATAGGAGCAGGTGTTTGTGGGGGGAAGGGGAGGTGTGTGCATGTATGTGTGACTATGGAGAACAGAGGTCAGCTTTGGATGCCATTTCTCAGGCGCTGTCCATCTTGGTTTTTGAGGCAGAGTCTCTCGTGGGTCTAGAACTCACCATGCAGTCTAGACTGTCTGATGAGTAAGGATACTCCTGTCTCTGCCACCCCAGCACTGGGATTCCAGGTGCATCCTTCCAAACCCAGCTTCATACATGGATCGAACTGAGGTTCTCATGCTTGGGAAGTGCCTTCCTAACAGAGCATCTCTAAGCTCTTTATTCTTCTTTCTCCTACTTATAGGCAACTACAGGTTGTCTTGGTCAAAGCCTGGGTCTGTTCCACGCAGTGGCCTCTAACACTGAGTTGGTATTAGGGCTTCCCTTCCTGATAGGCAGAGCAACTCCCACACTTACCACCATCAGTGAGTAGATCCAAGCTCCTTGTTCACCACAGGAGGCCAGGTTGGATCAGAAAGAAGCTTCATGCTACACACTCACATTCCTCTTGTCGGGCTGAGATGTCAGAGGCGTCCACATTGTCCTGGCAGCTCCTGGAGGTCTTCATCTGTTCTGCCTGGAAGGTATCCCTCCTCTTGTCCCCACATCCTTGCTCTTCTCAGAGGGACATCTTTTCTGTGCTCCCAGAAGCTCTATCAGCCACTTTCTTCATTAATGTGACAGAGGAGCAAGAATCGGTTTAAGGGAGAAAGGGTCTGTTTTGGCTAACCGCTTATACAGATCAGTCTCTCAAGGAGAGAAAGGAGCTTGAGGCAGCCGGTCACATCAAATTCCCAGTCAAGAAGCAGAGAGAGATAAAATGCTGGTGCTCAGCTCACTTTCTCCTTTTTATTTACTCCAGGGCTCTAGCCCATGGGCTGGTGCTGCCAACACTGAGTACGGGTTCAGTTAATGAACATCCCTGGACACGCCTTCCAGCACACATCCAGAAGTTTTAAAGTCTTCTAGGTGATTTTAAATCCAGTCAAGCTGACCGCAGAGAGGGACATCACAAACCTTCTCAATCCCCCATTGGGAGGAGTGGAGCCCATGTCCCCTCATCTAGCTCCTGCATTACATGAGCATATCTTTGTCCTTGCAATAGTCTGAGGCTGACAGAGACTGGGTCTGCATGGCTTTGGAAGTCCTGTGTGCTGCAGAGAGCTTAGTGTATTCTCAGTGTGTGCTGGCCCTCTTCTGTTTTGAAATGAAGCGAATTAACTAAAAAAAAAAAAAATAGCTGGGTGGTGGTGGTGCACGCCTTTAATCCTAGCACTCGGGAGGCAGAGGCAAGTGAATCTCTGAGTTTGAGGCAAGCCTGGTCTACAAAGTGTGTTTCAGGACAGCCAGAGCTACACAGAGAAACTGTCTTGGAAAAAAAAAAAGCAAAAACAAAAACAAAAGCAAACAAACAAAAAGGGTAAAACACCCTTAGACTCTTTTAATAGAAGACTCTTCTAAGCAGGGCTTGTTGCAGACACCATGTCTCTCTCTGTTAGAGTCCTTGGCACCCAGAGAACGTCAGTTCCTTTGGAGGCTGGAGGAGGTACTGAAGAGAGAATGAGACTTTGGAGCTCCAAGCAGCAGGTGCACAAGAGCTGGTCCAGGCTTCTGCCTCTCTCTCTCTCTCTCTCTCTCTCTCTCTCTCTCTCTCTCTCTCTCTCTCTCTCTCTCTCTCGTGTGTGTGTGTGTGTGTGTGTGTGTGTGTGTGTGTGTGCGCGCGTGTGTGCCAGCTGCCAGTGTTGTATACACAGACAGGAGGCAGAGGGGGATGAATGCTAGTGCTCTGCTTCCTTCCTCTTTTTACTCGGTCCCGGACCGCAATTCACAAACATTCGGGATGGGTCTTCCTACTCCAGTCAAACTTCTCTAGAAATGCTTCACAGACACACCCAGAGGGGAGTCTCCTAGGTGATTTCAGATGTCCAGTTGACATTAGCCACTATGCATATTAACACTTAAATAGCTACTTTCTTTTTGTCCTCTTAGTTTCCAACTTTAGGGACACCTCCATAGGGCAACGGAATCACATTAGCTCCTAGTATTTGAATGCTGTGACTAACTGTGAGACCAGAGCACTTACAGTTCTTCTGCCCAGGGTCTACTCCATCCCTTACTCAGGAAGTTACCATCTGCTGACATCTTTGCCCAATTTCCTTTCTGAACTGAAATACAGAGTTTTAATACATTTGTGCACTATTTACCTCCCCCATGATAAAAGAAAATTATTTTCTGATTTCTTTTGGGAGCCTCAATGCCTCTTTTGCCAACATACCATTCCAAGCATGCATCTATTCTTTCAGGAAACTCCAGGAATGCCACTTAGGTTTACCTTGGACAGAAAGCTGCACCTGGCCTTGGAAAGATATCTCCCAAGGATCTTGTAGATCAAATCACTTTTGCAGTATACTTTTCAACAGATAAACATAATTTTATTCAGTTGAATTGCCACTGGAGAAGAAAAACTGGTCAGCCCTGAGGGGAAAAAAGAAGACTCTTAGTCATCAATATATTTGAATGATACTTGTTGGTTTCTATTGCTTCTCTTTGTGGCGATCAGGCATGCTCATTAGCTTTTGTGCTTTGGAAAGCTTAGGTGAGTCAAGGTGATGCAAAGAACTTTGTTTCCTTAGCTTCTGGAGTTTAGGAAAATGAAGCTTCTTTTGCTCAGGATGTCTAAGCTCAGAGAGTGTAATGAAAGCAGTAGCATCTTACATTGGAAAGCTTGCATACATGCCTGAAGTAAAAATCCATACAGCTAACCCAGGGCCCACAGGACAGCGACCTCTGAGCATCTAGCGCACAGATAGAAGAACTGATGCTGACCGAGGTCTGTGGAGTGCCAGGGCCTGCATCCTTCAGCTTTGTTAACATCTCCAGTGAACCTATATCCACACACAAAGAGCTTTACCAACTTTTCTTCAGTGAATTGACATCCAGATAGCAGAAAAAAGAAAGATTCTATTCTTTCAGGAAATTCCAGGAATGCCACTTAGGTTTATCTTGGACAGAAAGCTGCACCTGGCATTGGAAAGATATCTCCCAAGGATCTTGTAGATCAAATCACTTTTGCAGCAAAAGAGAAATGGTTGTTGTGCAATTCAGCCTGAAACTGGGCTTGAGCCAGGAGTTCACACCAGCAAAGTGATATCTGCAAGAACTTGGTGTTTGGATATGTCATTATCTAGCAAGCCAGAGGAAATGATGACGTCATGAACATCAATCAATAGCTAAAATGTCATGTAACACTAGCACTGGATTTCCCCATCTCAGGGTCTGTGAGAACAACTCCTGAGCAATCAGAAGTTGGGTCTGGGTCTAGATACCCAGCGATGATCAGGAGTTCGCCTTGTTTTGATTTAGCCTTTGTGCTAATGTATTCAAGTATGTCTTAGAATACGAAAGCAGCACCTGGTGTGCTCGGTGCAAATGCTTCTGTGCTTCAGGAAGAGGCAATGAGGGGAGACCGGGGCTGAACCTGAGGCTTCCGTCCAGACCATAGGGGAAGAATGCCTGTGGTTTCCAAGAATAAAGCAAAGCCGAAGGGGAGGAGGCAAACACAAGCATGTGGGCCTTTCTTGCATGCAACATATACCTCCAAGAAAATGCCATCCTCAGATGTTTGTTCAGAGACAATTTGGGAAGCAAACCAGGTTTTCACTGCATTACTTTGCCTTACACACACACACACACACACACACACACACACACACACACACACACACACACATGAGCATGCATGTGCTCACATGCACACAAACCTAATTTTAAAATGCTTATGTTCATAGGTTTATTTTGCTGACATGTCAAGGCTGTCCAAGGGTAGATACCCTTTTAGAATGATGTCTGCCTGAGCAGGGCACATTCAGGTTGTGCAGCAAGAGTGATTGGAAGGTAACAGTGTTGACTTCAGACTCCTTGATGCAATTGCTCCACCCCCACACCTCTGAGAGCAGCATCTCTTTTTTTGTGTAATGGGGTCCTGGCACCTCACACAGTTAGCTTGTGACACATGAATAAGAAAGGCCGGAAGAAGCCTTGTCCTTGGAAGACCTAAAGGTGCAGCATGCCTATGGTGAGAAAAGCCATTAGGTCACTCTAAACATCATATAATGGCTTAGCCACTTTGCTTACTGTGACCAGATAGCTGGCTGGAGACAGAAGGATTTCTTTCGGCTTGCAGTTTAAAGCATTCCATCCCCGCAGGGAGGGCATGGAGGCAGGCATTTGAGGTAGCTGGTCATTTTGTGCTCACATTAGTGAGCAAGCAAAGCAAACACCTCTCACAGGCAGCCTCCTCTGATAATATACCTTCAAAATAACTTTTCTTTTAATTTAGCTAAACTTTTATGGTACAAATTGAGCATGCTCAGGCATGTGCTCCTAAACTGAGCATGCTCAGGAATGGGCCCATCCCTAGGTGACTATGTACAGGCAATCTGAATAAAATTACTATGCTTGCTTTGTGTGGGGAATTGCTCTGGAAACAACTCAGAGTTCTTCTTGCCTCTGCAGGTAAGAAATCTTTCTCCATACTTCTATGTCTTGGTTGTGTTTACTCTGGCTTTGAACTCACCAAGATGTGACGTCACTGAGTTGGATTCCGTTTGTGGTCAGGAGGCAGAGAGCAGAGGGGAAGTGGGGCTGGAGGATACAACCTCAAGGCCCTCCCCCAGTGACTTACTTCCTCTAATCAGGACCCATCTCCTAAAGCTTCCACAACCTTCTAAAACAGTGCCTCAGGCTGGGGACCAAACATTCAAACACACGAGCCTATGGGGGACATTTCATATTCAAGACACAGCATACAGTATTTCCTAGACTTTCATCAAATCTGATAAAGAAAGATAAAATGATTTTTTAAAATTTTCTTGTTAAAAAGTATCCAAAACCTATCATCTTTCATTTTTTTCTTTTGTTTCTTTGCTAAGCGCTAAGCTTATGAAATCTGTGTCTAGATTGTCTCTGTCACCTCCATTAGAAGTCATCACCCATGAAGCGATAACTGATCATACCAGGCCATTTTCATTTCCTTGTTCATCTTGCAAATGCATGGGTGATTCTGATGGGCGTGGCTAAGATGCAATATAAGTAAAAGAGAATTTACCCCTGAGTGTCTAGAGGCAAGTGACTCCCTGCATGCCTATCGAGGGCTGTTAAATTCTGCAAGAAAACCCTGGCTTCACTGGGAAGTAGAAGGAAGTCGTAAGGATCCTTGAATTCTCTTAATGTTGAAAAATATACATTCTGGCTCAGCTAGGGTTATAAGCATTCAGTTGAATTTTCAGGTACACCAGGGAAACTCAGAGGCCTGCAGAGCTCACTTCGGACAGATTAATACACTGCTAAATGCTCGCTGGAGCTTGGCCAGGAGGGATATAAACAGTAAAAGAACTTACTCTATGAGTATCTGTCTTTTTGCCAAATCGTACAAGGAAAATGTGTTTAAGGGAAAAAATGATAGGAGGATGTGTTTTTATTACACGTGTGCTCATCAGACCCCAGCTCTGAAAAACCCATTAAAAACAACACGAAGTATTTAAAATCAGCAGCAATCACTTTGGTTAGTTACTGATTTACAAGATTAAAAACATTCTGAACTGGAGAGGAAAACGTATTAATAAACACTGGATTCTGGAACAATCCTCAGTGATTAACGTGGGTCTTTTCAGTGTGGGGTTCATTCTTCAAGGAAGTGAGAAGGAGGCGTTAATATTCAAAGGGTCCCTAGAAACAAAGGAAGAGGGCTTAATCTTTGAGCCCTAAGCAAGACCAGAGTTTGTTTTAACCCTGGCTTGCCTTGCTCAAGCAAAGACACTTCTCAGGCTCTGCATTCTAAGAGCCTGCCTCGTGTTTAGGAAAGGTGTGCCTGTTAGGCTCTGTCTGTAGTTTCGTTTCTTGTACTTAGAACACTGGAAACTCTCAGCCCCACAGAACTTAGGGCGGGACAAGTAAGTGCCCAGGGATGGCATAACCTATCCAGGTCTTACCTTCTGGGGTGCTCATCTTGAATTGACTTGTTTGTCCTCTTCTAAGATGCATTATTTTAGAGGGGGAAAAGTCCTATTTCCCAGCAAAGGAGCTTTGTTGATCTGTATTGTAAATATCCATGGCAACTTTGTAATAAACTCAGTAGACTGGGAAGAAAAGGACGACAGAAAGTAAGCTGTGGTCAGCCTGCGGGAATAAATGTCTGAGGAGGGCGTCTTCTCTAGAGACAGGCAGGATCAGATGGACAAGGCCATCCTTAACTACACAGCAAGCTTGGAGCTAGCCTGAGCTACACGAGACCCCCAACAAAAACAAACAGATAAACAAAGCCCCATACAACAAGAAGCAAATAAAGAACACGACGTCTGAGTAAATTCTGTCATTTCCTGCGTATGAAGCTAGGTACGGTGAAGGGCCAGCAAGGCCTCCTCCTTCAGTGTTCCACACAGGAGGGTAACTGCGAGGGCACATAAAGGTCAGGCAGTGATGTCAGGACAGGAATGTATACTGTCAGGCTCTGTGATCAGGTGCTCCTGGGAAATGAGGCCAGTCTCCTCCATGATTGCCTCAAGGACAAAAGGACACTCCCTCATGCCACAGGGTGGTGAGGAGAGATGGCTTGATAACGCCCCAAATACGAAACTGTACCCCCCACCCCCTGTTAAGAACTGTAAACCATACTGCTACGTCCTCATGGAGCTTTTCGGCCCCTCCACTTGCGCCTTCCCTGAGCCCATGGTAAGAAGTCCAAGGAATAGTCTATTCGAATGTGCTCTGTGGGATAGACTAAGGGCTTGTCAGCATGCTACTCTGGGGCTGCACTTAAAGTTACTCCATACGCCACCACACGTCCTCAGCTAGTCCTTTCCTCTCTGTTTTTTTTTTTTTTTTTTTTTTTTTGTGTGTGTGTGTGTGTGTTTATTTTTGTTTGGTTTGGCTTTCTAAGTGGATTTCCAAGGGAGAACCCACTGCCAGGTGAGGACAGGCTGCTGTGTAAAGCAGAACCCTTTGTGTCTCTGAGGCAGCTCAGCACCCGAGGAACCCCCTCCTGCTACTCTGCTGCTGTGTCCCCATGGCTCAGGTGATCATTCCCAGTGAGCTCTTCTTAACTGTACAAAGCCATGGATTTCACCAGGATGTTTTCAGCTTGAATGTATCACATACATCCATCGATCTTTTTTTTTTTTTTAAACACAAACAAGACAGCACTTACCAGCAGGAAGAGCTGCTAGAAATCACCCTAGAATCACTGGTAAAACACAGGGTATTGTAATAAAGGGATAGCTTGGTTTCTGTGGCCTCTGCCCATCCCTCCTGAGTTCATTGGCCATCCCCTGTTGCTGGGCAACCTTTTGATTTTTTCTCCCTCTCCTGGTACTGCTGTATCTCATTCAGTTGGATGCTGAGTTTTCCTCACTGCACATGTCAGCACTTTGCCATAGCAGAGAGCAATGAAAATGTCTCCAGATGGTCCTTCCAGACTACAGATCAATACTTACACTCTGCCCAAATGGGAGAACCTTTGTAGAACTGAGGGACCAGTACAAACATCTACATTACACAAGCTGATGGCATTTTAAGTGTTAGTTTCAAATCAATTCAGACAAAATGTATAAAATAGAGTGGAACATGGGGTCCCATTACCCTGTATGTTTCAGGAAGGTCCCATCCAGGTGTCCTGATAGGGAGGGATTTGGGTAGCAAACACGGGAGATGAGCCTGTTTAGGAGCTAGTGAGTGAGATCAGTGATGGCTCATTCAGAGTGATGACTCAGGCATTTCGTTCCTTGCAGTGTTGGGGACTGAACCCAGATCCTGTGCACACTAAGCAAATACCTTACCACTGAGCTGTGTCTTTAATCCTCCACTCAAGTATTTTCAACCAAAAAATTCAGGGAAACTGTGATGTGAACAAGGACACTTTTTGAGCTCCATGATCGCCCTACCACAGTGACTCAAGCTGACAAGCGTACAGTGATGAGCCTAGACTTCGCCAACAACAGTACCCAGTTCTTTCTCCACATCACATTTAATCTTTACAGTGATCTAAGAGGTGATAAACACTCATCAGCGGCATCTCGCAGAGGAGGAAATTCGGACACAGAGAAGTGAGCTGATTCTGATGAGGGTGAGCTGCACACTCACAGACTGGCCATGTTCTCTCTGCTTCAGTTGCTTCATTTCCAGCACTGACACCCACCTAGATTGGAGGTCTACTAAGACTTCAATTCTAGCTCTGGATGTTATGGGATGGAGAATTCTCATCTGGGTTTAAGAACAATCGCCACAGGCCTACTTAACCATGTAGGAGTAGTGAACCCAGACTTAGTAAGCAGAGCAGATACTTGGCTTGGTTTGTTTTTTAGGTTTTAGGGCTGGTCAGCACCCAGTCACTCTGTGTAGGAGGGAAGGCCTGTTGCATGGCCTTTCATGGGCTGTAGTATATCAATTTTCTCCACTCTAGAAAGCCAATGGAAGATGGTAGACCCTCTTTCTGTCCCTGAAGGCCAAACTTTGAGCATGTCTTGGTCTGGCTCTTAGAATACCCTGGCACCCTGGCTAAGAGCTTGAATGAAAGCTAAGTTCACGTGAACCATCTTGATTGGAGGATATCCTGTAGATAGCATTTTGCAAGACTGCCTCCCTCCCTCCCTCCCTCCCTCCCTCCCTCCCTCCCTCCTTCCCTCTCTCTCTCTCTCTCTCTCTCTCTCTGTCTATCTGTGTATGTGTGTTTGTCTGTCTGTGCCTGTTTGTCTATCTGTGTGTGCATGTGTCTGTCTGTCTCTGTTTCTGTGTGTGTGTCTGTGTCTGTCTGTCTGTCTCTCTCTCTGTATGTATGTACATATACATGTGTGTGCATAAGTGTGGAGGCCTGGTGATGATCTTGGGTGTTATTCCTCATGCACTGATCCCATTATTTTTTGAGACAGGATTTCTCACTGGCTTGGGCTGGTCCACAAGCTAGGCTGGCTAGAACCCCAGCTATGGGACTGCAAGCACATGACAGGTAGCAAGATTTTCCCAGGCTTTGTGGGTTGAAACTGAGTCATCCCTGCAATTCCCAGACTGCTTGTTCTGAGAGGCAGTGCTTGGGACTCCCTGAACACCTCTCTCCGTCTCCGTCTCCGTCTCTGTCTCCGTCTCCGTCTCCGTCTCCACCCTTCTATAAGCATCTCCAGCCCCTCCACTAAGTAGTCTCCAGTATCCTTCCAAAGAGTTCCCTTGCTTGTTTTGATTTTTTCTCGAGTCATCATTTTCTGTAGCTTAACCAAAAGGAGTCGGTGCCTTTACTTCTCTCGGGCAGTGCCGTGGCTCCCAAATCCCCAGGAAGGAAAGATGCCTTTCCCACCCTCAGACTCCTGGACATGGGTTCTCACTTGACAGGACGTGGGTTCATCAACAAGCACAGATTTTTTAATTTTAATTTTAATTAAGGTATCTTGATTATACATAATAATGGGTTTATGGTGACATTTTCACACAGGTATATATTTTTAAAATTATTTTTAGTTATGTGTATGAGTGAGATTATATGTCTGTGGAGGGGGGTATGTGCACATGAGTGCAGGTTCTTGTGGAGTCCAAGGGGTTTCGATTCCCTTGGAGCTGGAGTTACAGGCAGTTGTAAGCCACCCTGCACGGGTGTGGGAAATTCAGGTTCTCTGCAAGGGCTGTGTGTAAGCTTAGCTGCTGAATCGTCTGTCTAGCCCGCCATCTCTCTAGCCCAGCGTGTGTGTAAAGGGTTTTGATTACATTCGCTCTCTGGCTTCTTTACCTTCTCGTGTTTCCATCCCATGCCCATGGAAGATTTTGGATTTTTAAATACAAATTATTTTGCAGAGAAATCTGTCCTTTTAAACTTTATTTTCTCCAAGTAAAGAGTTATATCAACACAGAAAATGTTGGCCTTTTACATTCTCAAGTGACAAAAAGGAAAACTTCAAAGGTATAAAAATTCCTCCATGGAGATTTGAATGATAAAGAGCCAAATCTGCAGTGAACCCAAACTTCCTTATTTTGCCTGAATTTCAATATTCTGGCACCGTCTTCAGTTCCGCATCAGAGAGCAAACTTAAGACATAGCTTTTCATTCCTCCTTGTAAGGAATGACCAAGGAACGTGTGCCTTGATGGTCTGTTTTCTCCTCCCTGTCCAACTCTGTCCTCACACTCTGAAAGACTGCCATAGTACCTAGAAATGTGACTGCCAAGGCAGGCAGAAAGAGAGGCACATGCCCAGGAGAGAGCAGGGGAGGGGACAATGAGAAGAGGTTTAAGAGAGTAGATTTATATGCACATGACACACATCCACACACACATATCTACACACACACACCCATATCAACATACACACACACACACACACACACACACACCCCTACACACACACACATCCACATCAACATCCACACACACATACAAACACATATCAACACACACACATCAATATACACACACACATCAACACACACACACACACACACACACACACACACACACACACACATCAGTCATGGTCAGTCTTCAATGTCAACTTGATTAGATTTGGAATTACCTAGGGGACATACAGCTGGGGTGCTTTTGATGAGGCCCTGAATGTGGGTGGCCTGACATCAGAGAACAGGAGGAAAGGGCTTAAGCACAGCACTCAGCTCTGCTTCCTGACTGTGGTCAGTGTGACTGGCCACCCAAGTATTTGCCCCATGCCTTCCCCATCATAGTGGACTGTGTTCTCAAGCTATGAGCTGCAATAAACCATCGTTCTTAGTTTCTTTTGTCAGGCATTTGGCCACACCAATAAGGGAAATAGTTAATACAATATGCATATATATATACATATATACGATACAAATACATATGCTTATATATAATAGATACAAGTTAACAATCTGGTGTCCATGCATTTTTTATGTATATTACAGGAAATCTGAGATGGAAATGAGTCTGTATTAATATAACAACATGTCTTAAGTGTTTTTATCCCTGGGGATGTCTTGCTCCTTAAACTACCCTCCTCTGGAAACTATTGGCTGGGCATAAAGCTGGTCCAGCTTAACCCTCTGCAGGGCATAGAGCTGGTCCAGCTTAACCCTCTGAAGGCCTTGGCTGGTAAATTTGTAGCATGTGCTTGCTTTTCACACTCAGAATGTAAGGTGGGATTCTCAAGGCACCTTGAAGTTGTAAAATGATGATCCAAGTCTTTATGAAAATATCGCAGGTATGAATGGCCCCTTTGCCACTGTTCAGTGGCCTTGGCTGGTTCTTTCCAGAGAGTAGAAGAGCCATGGTGTGAGAATGAACCTTTCTGTATATCTTCACTCTGCTTTTGTCATGCGTGCTGAAAGACGCAGGCTCTGTTGGATTCTGGGTAGTGGGGATGTCATCAGGTTTTTGCCTTCTCTGCCATTGATATCTTTCTATCCTGAAACTGATATGTCCACCACTTAAAATCTACACAGAAAAGATTAAACATTAAAACTAAAGTGAAATGCATCATTCAGGAAAGCAAGGAGCAGGTGGATGTCTGATATTAGGAAATTTCAAGGATAACTTTTAAAATTTTTAAATTACCATTTATCAGTGTGTGTGTGTGTGTGTGTGAGAGAGAGAGAGAGAGAGAGAGAGAGAGAGAGAGAGAGAGAGAGAGAGAGAGAGAGAGAGAGAGAGAGAGAGAGAGAGACGTGGCATGCACCTAAGCGTCAGAGGAAGCTTCTGGAGTCAGTCCTCTCTTTCCATCTGCACTTATGTGCTAGAGGACAACTCAGGTATCTAGGCTTACCGACAGAGCCTTTAGCAGCTGAGCCACTTCACCAGCCTTTAAGAAGGTTTATTTACAAAGGCTCTATAAAAATAAGGGAAGCAAGTGAGACCGGGCTCTGACCCCAGTTAACAGCTGCGAAGGAGGGTCCAAGGCCAGGGCTGAGAAGGCAGGAAGTAGCGTCTGGAACCACTGGATTCTGCTGGGGAGACCATCCGGAGCGGAGCAGTGACATGTCAGCAACACTAACAGTCTACAGCAACTCTCAGGAGGGAGCCATTGCCAGTACGCTTTCTGAACAGACTCTGACATTTTCACCCTTTGCTGAGTCTCTTCCCCAGAAAACCCCAACCCAATGGGAAACCAAGCATGGAGGATTCATGGACAGGTCCCACACTGTCACTCTGTGAGGCAGGAAGCGGGGTTCAGGAGAGCACAGTGAGGACTCAGAGGGTCAAAGAGAAGACACCCATAGTGTGCAAACACTAAGAGGAGTTAAGCAGCTTTCCTTGGGTAGCTACAACCTCGAATCTCTGATTCAGTGATTACTGCATATACTCTGAAAGCAGTCCCCAAGAATGAAGAAGGCCATAAGCAATAGCATCCACATATGACTAATGGAAGCAGATTAGACCAAAGGGACCCAGTGAATGACTTTTTTCTCTAAGCCATACCACAGACATGGTTGAACATCCATGTTTGTTTTAGTGCTATTATTGTCAATATTATTTGTTTGCTTCTTTGAGATAGGGGCTCTTGCGTCTCAGGCTAGCTTACAATTCTTTATGTTGTGGAGGGTATCCTTTAATTCCTGCTGCTCTTGCTTTCATTCCCAACTTCTGGTATTATAGGCTTGCACCGCTACACCTGCTTTATGCAGTGCTGGAGATCGAACCCAGGGCTTCCTGCATGCTAGGCAAGCATTGTACCAACCGAGACACGCCCCAACCATTGTATACCCATATGTGTTGCTCTGCTATTTCCTATAGCTAAGAAATGGAACCAGACTAGCTTTCCATCAACAGATGAGTGGATACAGAAAATATAATATTTAATGTGGGCATGTTGGAAAGAGAACAAGGAGGTACAGTGACCTCCCAACTCTATCTCTGGGGTCTTGCCATGTGGTTTCAATTTAAATAAAGGTCAAAAGGTATGCATAGCTAAATGGTCCTGGTAAAGGTGTGGTCCTGCCCGTCACTGACCCATCACTGGCAGCCTTTCCTGCAAGGTGATATGACAATCAGTCAGAACCATGTGAAATCTCTTCCCAGGACCAAGCTCCCCTCTTGTATGAGGCTCCAGTCTTTCCTTCTCCCAGCATGAGATTCCTGGGAAACTTCAATTCTTCAAGGTCCATTGTCTTAATCTTCTGACAGCTAAAGGGAGGGGCACAGATGACTCTTTAGACATCTTCATTCCTACCAGGGCAGTTACAGTACTGTGGGCTGTGGTGCTCGTGGTCTTCTGGAGCTCAGATGCCACCTCCTTCCATAGCAAACATCCTCCTGCTTCCTTCCCAGTGTTACAGAAGACCTCATTTCATCCCCATGCTCTGAAGATGATGACTGCATTCTCAGTTTGCAGGAAACCTAAACTGCCATTCAGAGAAGACGAGTAACTAGATCCAAGGTCATTTAACTTGAAGGGGCAGCAGAAGATGACCTGTGGTCAGTCTCTTTAACTCATCTTGAATGTCACTAGTAACAGTGGCTTAGCTGGCTTAGGAAATGAGTCAGCACCAGACATTTTTTTTTTTTTTTGAGATTTCTTTTCCTTTTCTTTTTTAACTTCTTTATTGACTCTTGGGGAGTTTCACATCATGCACCCCAATTCTGTTCACCTCCAGGTCCCCCCATTTCCTCCTCTCATCCCTGCCACACCCCCATGTAAGGACACAAATCAAAGTAAGCAAGCAAGTGAACAAAAGTAAAAGTAAAAACCCAAACAAAACAAAATAAAAACCACAACAGAAAAATCTCTGCTTCTCCTTTTTTCCCGCCTCTCCAACACCCCTTCATTCGTCCTGGTGGCATTGGAGGCTTCAGTGTGCCATATAGTACACCCCTTGTCCCATCAGCTTTACTGGCAAATGCTCATTGCAATGAGTCACTGGTCTGGTTCCAGGCCTCTGGTTTCTGGTACACCATCATCACTGGATCTTCACCACAACTCCTCTGTATATTCTGTGGTCTTCCTGAGTCTTGGAGATACTGCAGGTATTGTTCCACCGGACCAGCCTCTTCACCAGCTCCAGCAGGTCCTAGATGGGGTAGATGCTAAGGTGGGTCAACCCAAGGCCCGCCTGTGGGCCTGAGTGGTAACCAAGCTGGTCAGTTTGGGCCCCTGGGGTCATCCACCTTGGGCAAGGGGGTGGAGTCAGCTTCCATACATGCATGCCCTCCGGGTCGGTTCACCCTGGTCTGTGGTGAGGGGTGGGGGCCATCTCTTCAGCAGGCAGTCAGTTATCTTGCTGTGGTATACAGCGAGAGGCAAGGTCGACTTTCCCACGGCCAGTGAAGGGTGTGGCCAGCTCAGCATGGCCCTCTGATTTCATCTCACATGGTTCCTAAGGCCTCTAGAGGTGACACAGGCCACAGACATCCACACCGACTCCAGTTGTAGCTGGACCACAGACCCACACATGGCCCTCAGCAGCAACTTGTCTGGTCGACATCCTGGCTATGGGTAGAGGGACTGACCACTCCGTTGGGAATGGCTGCGGCCCTAACCTTGGGCCTCTGTAGTACCAGGCAATTTTTTAAAGAATTTTTTTATTCATTTTACATACCAACCACAGATCCCCCTATTATCCTTCTTCCCGCTCCTCTCCCCGAAGCCTTTTCCCCCAGCTCCCCATTCCCACCTCCAAAAGGGTAAGGGCTCCCATGCGGAGTCAGCAAAGCCAGCACCAGACATTTTTATAAGCGTCCATTTATTTGCTTCTTAAAGGACCTTGGGATTATGAATGGCCTCATTAGCATGTGAAGAATATGTGGTCAGAGATGTTAACTCACTTTCTAGAGGTCACACAGCCACTGGAGGAGTGAACTTACAACCCTGGCTGGAATGGGCCCAGACTCAGGCAAAGGAAGGTAGCTCTCTCCAGCAGCTACCCTCAGGGTTAGGGTTAGGGAAGGGATTAGCAGAGGGGGACATGCTAGATGCAGCCCAAGGCAGCTCCTGGTGGCTGGATGGGTTCAGATCTAAACCCTCCCTTCACTTCAGCTCATGAATTCACCTTACTCAGATCATCCGCCAGCTTAAGTCCAGCCCCCACCCCCCCACCCCTCACCCCCGGGGTTGGAATGAGCACTCCAGGGGCTTCAGAGGGCCAGTTTACTAAAAACAAAACCTCATGCTTTGCTCTGTTTGGTTTGGGGATCTCAAAAGTCTGTTTCTGTATTTCTGTCTTTATAGAACTGGGAAGTGCTAATGTCACAGGAATGTGAAGCTTGGAGTCATCCATTCAAAAGGAAACAGGAAGTCCAGGGAACTGTGGGAATTCTGGCTGGGAGGAGTGTTGGCACGTGACAGGCTTTGCCACTCAGCTCCAGCCAGGCCACTCTGTCTTTAGCTCCAGTGAGGCCCTCAGAGAATGTCTTTTTCTTCTTGTGGACACAGTTTCAGAAGGGGCATTCTCTTTTTCCTGTAGGCTGTGAAAGTTTATGTCTGAATTCCCCTCTCCACATTGCAGAACTGGGGGGCTGGGGAGACATGGAGAAGGACGAAATGCTTGCCTCACAGGCATGAGGACCTGAGTCCAGGTCCCCAGAACCCATGTTAAAAGTCCTGGGTGCTGTGGTGCACAGCTGCAGCTCCAGGTCTGGGAAGGCAGGGGGAGACCGGCTGATTCCTGGAGCCTCGCTGGCCAGCCAGTGTAGCTCAATCTGTGAGTTTCAGGTTTAGTGAGGAACTCTGTCTCAAAAACTAGGGTGGGGAATGATTGAAGAAAACATGGGTGTCAAGCCCCAGTCCACACACACACACACACACACACACACACACACACGCACACGCACACGCACACGCACACGCACACGCACACGCACACGCACACGCACACACGATACAGCAGAGCTGAATATTTGTACTCAGTAGACTCATGCTCTATGGTACACATTGCTCACACATATGGTAACTTAAAAAGAATTCAAATAAAATAAAAAAATAAAATTAGGACATCAGTTGCACCAGCTTCATTTCCTGCACTTGGGAATCACAGGGGGCTGATGCAGGCTTGTGGAGAACTTACCTTAATTTGTTTAATTTTCTTTTTCTAGGACTAAGGGTTAAACATGGGACTTCAGGCCTACTAGACAAATGCTTTACCACTAAGCTACACTTTCGGCCCCCTTTGAATTTTATGTTGAGAGAGAGTCTCACAAAGTTGCCCAGGCAGACCTTGAACTTTTGGTGTTCCTGATGCAATGTTCTGAGTAGCCAGATGAGAAGTATATCATTCCAGCCAGGATGGTGAGACATTCATGTCCCCGCAGAAAGCCTGAAAAAGAGCTCACTGGGCCCAGCAGCTCCCCCAGAAGGCACTGTGAACTGGAAATACCATACTTGTATTAAACGTGCTACAAGGCTGGCTGATTAATCGTGGAGAGTTGGAAGGCTACAAGTCCAGAACCAAATTGTCTTGAGCTACCTCAGTCCCCTAAATAGCCAAGTCACTGCCCACCTCTTTGTGTGACCTAACATCCTTGTGACTATTAGGGAAATCCTTTCGCAATGTACAAAGAAACCACTTCTCTTCCACCAACCCAGAGGCTCAGACCCTCAGCATATGACATCTGAGGCCTGGAGATTCATCCACTTGCTGTAAACTGCCTACTTGATGAACCCTTGATGGCTTTCTTTTGTTCTATAACTGTCAAAACTTCATAGACCCATCTCCACATTGGGATATAAAATTTGGGGCAACCTGAACCCATGATTGAACATTTGTACCTCCGTAATAAAGTCTCATCTCCCTGGAGGCAAGAGCTGTGTTTAGTTTAATGGCAAGGCCTTTCTCCTGGGCCCTTGGTTTGAGTGGCATGGTCCACGGAGTGAGGGAGTTACATAGACTGTGGATACGGTACTTTGGAAGCTAGAGCACTCACATACCTGGAGCTACTTGTGCTGAGCCCCACTAGCTCTCTGTAGTCTTTACAGCCTGGTTGGAGGTTAGAATTCTTCTCGTGCCTTTCAAGCAGGAGCAGGGATGGAGCCTTGCACTGCTATGGGGTGTGAGCATTTAGTAATTGCAGTAATAACAGGAGACTGAGGCAGCTGTACCTGTGTGGAGGGAACTGAGGACCCTCTCTGGTTTATGTTCCTCACTTGCCTAGAAAGGCTTTGTCAAAAGAGGAGCCAGAGAGCTGGACTTCACTGTGCCATGGAAGCCGGAGTCCTCCTCACAGGAAACCTTTGCTGAACTTTAGGACAGAAATGAGAATGTTAATAGGATCCAGTTTGCCCTTCCTACTAAGAGTCAAGAAACTCCTACATAACTGACAGAGAAACAATTGCCTAGGAGATAACATGTGTTTTCCCAAAGACGTCTTGAACAAGGCTAATCAGTATAAGCCCAGCTTCTCAGGGCTAGACTCTGAGTAGCCATGAGATTTTACCATTTTAACACTCTTTTCATCCTCGAATCTGTAGTGTGCACCTTGTAGAGACATCCTAGAAATTCACCTACGAATAAAATTCTTTAAGATAAAAAAAATCAGTTTACACATTCTACTTAAATTTTAAGCTCTGCTGAATCTTTAGACCAGTAGTTCTCAACCTGTGGGCTGGTACCCCTTTGAGGGTGGAGCAACTCTTTCACAGGGGTCACCTAAGACTGTTGGAAAGCACAGATATTTGTATTATGATTCATAACAGTAGCAAAATTACAGTTATGAAGTAGCAACGAACATAATTTTATGGTCGGGGGTCACCACACCGTGAGGAACTGTATTACAGGGTCGCAGCATCAGGACGGTTGGGAACACTGCTTTAGACCTTGCTGTAAATCACATCCTTCGAGTGGTGTAACTCAGAAAGCCTCGGGATCTATGCATGGCTACAATAAAGACAAATAAGCACGTCTCTCTAGACATCTGCCCCACGCTTGAGACTGTGTTCTCCTTTACTACATGACTTTTTGTCTTCACACTTAATAAACTCATGAATTTTGCACCACTCTGCCTTGTCCTGAAATTCTCTTCTGGGTCATAGTTAAGAACGCAGCTTTGTGAGTGAAGGTCACTAAGGATGTAGGAAGCTTTCCAGGCTGCTGGTGGCTTTGCTGGGCTGTGTTTATCTGCTGCTGTTGACAGTCAGGGCTGTCTCCAATATGCCCAAAGGCAGTCTGGGTAATTTCCATAGCACAATGCTTCTCACTTTGCATGAACTTTAGAAGCACTTGGAATCTTCTAAAGCATCATGTTTAGACATAACCAAAAACCGATTTACTGCACATTTGGGGGTGAATTCTTGATACCTTTGCAGTGTAAGCCGTTCTCATGTGCATTCGGGTTGAGAAACTGTAGTAGCTACAGAGAGAGAGAGACAGAGAGAGAGAGAGAGAGAGAGAGAGAGAGAGAGAGAGAGAGATCAGGTACACATGTTTGTGGAGGTCAGAGACAATCTCAGGTGTCCTTCCGCAGGCCAGGACATCGTGGTGCACTTTGTTTTGGGAAACAGAGTTTATCTCAGGCCTGGAGCTCACAAAGTACCTTCAAGCCCCCAGGGACCCTCCTGTCTCCACCTTGCCATGAGCCAAGATTACAAGTGTGTTTTCTGTCTGGCTTTTTAAGTGGGAGTTCTGGAGATTAAACTTGGGCCCTCATGCTTGTCAGCCACATGCGTCACTCACTGAGCCATCTTCCCATCTCCCTAGAGGCGAGTCCCTCTCACTCACAAAGCAGCGTAACCCAAACACAGCACCGAAAACTTTCCTCCCACCTCTGCACGGCGGTCCTGTAGTGGCCTTGAACTTACATGAGAAAGCTCTCTTAACAGTTAGTCCTGCAGAAAGAGCAAAAGCCCCTGAAGCAGGGAGCAGCGTATTGTGTTTAACTCAAGCTCTTCACCAAAGAGCTATTACACACTACGAGGGCTCCTTGCATTTGCTGTCTCACCTGCAGCCTAGAGACACCTGCTTTGTGCGCTCTATCCCATAAACCCAGAGGGATGCTTTGATGACATGGCTACGTGTGACCGATCCATGAGCTGCACACCATGAGGGTTTGGGGATGAGGACTTGTCCTTCTTTCCCTGATGGCCCACTGTACCTCTGTGCATAGCAGGTGTTTACTCAAGCTGAGTGAATGAGTGGCACTTCTCACGGGTTTCCACTGGGCACTGGTGAGCTAATTACATGGACAGAATGAGCAGTCTTGTTAACATCAGGTCAGTTCAATGCAGGGCATTCTCTGAGATAGCAGCTGCCGCTGTCCCTATTAGTGAGAAGCATCTTAGAAGCTCGGTGGCATATGCTCTGAGCATCAGGGTGAAGTCCCCCTATGCCTCAGTGGAGTCGGTCCTGAATCAGGCAGGACTCCTGGTGCCATTGGCCCTTGGCTCAGGATATAGGTGCAACTGAGCGAGAGAGTTGAGGGAGTAGATCTAACTCACTGCTGCGTCTGGACAGTGAAGACAAGGTTGGGACAGGGGACAGAAGCCTCTGCTTAGCAGGACACCAGCAGTTTGATTTTGGACACAAAACTCTTTGTGTATCAGTTTTCTTTTTACAAAAAGTACTATTATTTGATGGGTATATGTGTGTACATCTTCACGGGTTTCTCCTCAGGGGCTTCCCACCTTGTTTTTTAAAACAGCTTTTCCTCAGTGGCCTGGAATTCTCCATTCAGGCTAGACCAACTAGCCAGTGACTCCCAGGGATCCCCCTGGCTCTGCCCTCCCCAGTGCTTAAGTCACAGGCGCCCTCACCAAGCTCAGGCTGTTTTGTTTTTACATGACTTCTGGGGTTTGAACTCCAGTGCCCAGGCTTGCAAGGCAAACACTTTACTGACTACGTCTTTTCCCCCAGCTCCACATAGGTTTCTTATCTCTAAAATAAGCTGCGTGGGTCTTGGGACTTTTAAATCTTTCTCCATTCTAAAAGCGTGGGCAAGGCTGTTTTCTTTAGGGAGCTACAGTGTGGCAATTGGACATCCTCTTTTTTTAAGGTGCTTGGGAATAGATTTAATGGTTGTTTTCTAAGCTTTTCCTCTCTAATTCCCTGTGTAATGAAGTTGAACTTAGGAGTCCAGGGTTTTCAGGGTCACGCCTTTTTCCATTGAGAGAAAGAAGCCAGGCTGTTCTATTTCTGCTTTGGACAAGCAGTTCGCCCTTCAAAACCTCTTCAGAACGATGGCTGATGATACTGAAATTACTCTGGATGTCATCTCAGTGTTTATAGTTCAAGTGGTCCAGACGGGAATGGATTTGAACAATTCGTGTTACTTTGTCTCAATTTCTTTGTTCTGTTGGGGGCTCCCCCCCCCACTCCTCCCCAGACTGAAAGAGAATTGACTAACTTTAGGGTGTCATCTGTCAGCAATTTACCGGACCTCTTAATACAGTGCTTCTCAGAGTGTGGTCCAGGTAACCATGTCTGGGAAGGAAAGACTGGGAAAAGGGGAAGGACCAAGAGAGGTTGGTGGGAACGAACATGGAGAAACATTGTTGTCATGAAACCCATCGCTTTGCGTAATGAACATATAACAATAACAGAAAATGAAACAAAAGAGGGAGAAAGAAATGCAAACTGTTGGCCTGCCCCACACCGGAGAACCATTACTCACGTTTTAATAAGTTTTAGGGTAACTCTGACACACATTAAGTTTGACAGTTTCAGGAGTGCTGCACTAATAAGAGAGAGTTTTTCCCCACCCGTCTCATATCCTTATATACTGCATTAAAAGGCCGTGAGATGGTGTCTCCTTGAATCGTTTGAGAATGGAGTTCTATTTTCCGCATTGGCTTTTCTTATCACAGCTCTCAGAGCCCGCTGATCTCTCTTCCCTGTCGAAAGGCTTGCTTTTCTCTTTTTCTGGCTTTCTCAGCCAGTGAGTTTATCACTTGGCATGAATTAAATGAAATGCAACCAAATAGTTCAAGAGTGAAACATTTTCTCAAACTCTGGAGTCTTCCTACTCTATGGGTGGTCTCAGCACCCATCACTGGGAGCAGATTGATCATGCAAAATTGCTGGCCCTTCTCAGCCGACATTCCAGTCCGCCGGGACCCCCACTTCAACCCCCACTCACAGCCATGCAGGCCCCACCCAGGCCCACCCACAGGCCTCCACCTTGGCCCACCTGGCCTCTACCCTGGCCCCCAGCCCAGTCCAATCCAGCCCTCTGAATCTCTATTCTGACAGGGTCCCCAAGGGATTAATCTGCCAATTTAATTTCAAACGCTTTGCTCTGCAAGAATATTTCAGACTTAAGCTGAAGCATTGTTTATGCTTTATACATCAGAGTAAAGTTGCTTAAAATTTTAGCCAAGAGTTCCAGATTTTATTTCCAAAGTAAAATTATATTTGGTAATGTGAGTTTTATGGTTGTATCAAAGAAGGCAGATTTCACTTTATCTTAAGTAAATAGATTATGTACACAATAATCCATTTAAATAAAAAGCATTTCCATTCCTCTACCCCGAGGATGGAATCACAGAAAAGAATAGTGAGATGTAGGTAAGAGAATGAAATACTTTGACACCCTTACGATACAGATCACTCATCCAAGGAAATGTCATAGATGATGTTACAGTAGGGGACTGTAAAGTGGTTTTAGAGGAAGCCATGTTCTTAGGGAAGCACAGCTGAGCTAACATCAGTGGATTCTTAAGGATGAAGAGCTGTTTAGACTCACAGTTGGAGGGTATAGTCCGTCATGGTAGGAAGACAGGGCAGCAGGAATGTGAGAAGGCTGGTCCCCTTGCATCCACAGTAAGGAAGCAGAGAGATGGATGCTGGGATTCAACTGGCTTCCTCCATGTACTCCTCTTATTCAGCTGAAACCCTAGTCCATGGGATGGTGCTGTCTACATTCAGGGTGAACCTTCTCTCCTCATTTAATCCTCTTTAGAAATGCTCTCACGCATACACCCAAAGGTGTATATCCTGTGTGATTCAGAGTCCAGTCAACTTGTCCATGAATATTAACCACTATGCCTACAACAGCTGTGGGTACAGTGTGGTGTGGAGGAAAGGATCTGAGAGTGGCCATTTTGACCACTTCCCTCCTGATATCTTTTCAGAACAAACTGTGGAGGGCAGGGCTGTGCCAGATGAACCATTATAGGGTATGGTAAAATTTCAATACACACAGGACATGTTGACTAAGAGGACAAGCCCTTCTGAAAGGAACGACCCACCCTTCTGGATTGAATGGTCACCTGTCTATGTCTAGTAGTTGAGTCCAGCTATGTATAAGAAGAGAAACTATTTTGAATAGTTTTGGCCATTTGTGTTTCTTCTTTTAAAAACTGTTCATTTCATTAGCCCATTTGTTGATTGTCAGTTTTATTTCCTTGACATTTCATTTCTCTAGTTCTTTGTAAATTCTAGATATTAGCTCCCTGTTTGAAGAATTAGCTGGTGAAGATTTCCTCCCATTCTGTGGGCTGTCTGTTTGCTCTGCTGATGGTTTCTTTTGCTATGCACAAACTTTTCAGTTTCATGTGGTCCCATCTGTTACTACTTGGGGGCTAGTTCCTGTGCTATTGGAATCCAGTTTACATGTTAATATGGAAATAATTGTAAGTGTGGGTATTACGATAACAAGATATATCTTTATTATTTTTAAATTATGTGTATTGTGTGTTTGTATGTGAGTATGTGTTCACAAATGCAGGTACATATAGAGTCCAGAAAAGGACATTGGAACCCCAGGAGCTGGAGTCACAGGCAGTTTTAAACTGTGTGGAGGTCCACAAAGGTTTCCTAATGAGATCTGAGCTTGCTTTACTCAGCAGAGTTGCATTAGAGGATTGCTTGACCACATGTGTGGTTACCAGGTGATTGGAAAGGTCTGCATTTGGCTGTGCTAGGGAGAGGTCTTTTGCCCCACCCCTTGGCATTCCTATAAATAGCCCTTTAGAAGAGACAGAAGGGGCCAGTGGATAATGATCCAGGCCCTCCCGAGGCTATCCTGTGTTTCTGTTTCTCTCCCCTCTATCCTTCTATCTAATATCTCTTATCACTTTCTCCTCAAGAGTACCCTGTCATAAAAGGTGGGAGCTGGTCTCTCAGCTTGGCTCCCACAGAATTGCACAGTGGGTTCTGGGATCCAAATTTAGATCTTCTGGAAGACCACTATATGCCCTTAACCACAGAGCCATCTCTCCAGCTCCTTGTCTAACATTTAGGAAGGAGGTGAAGAATGCCAGGTGATAAAGGATGAAATGCAAGCAGACAATAATGAAGATATAAACCCTACTGTTCTTCTAGTTTCAACTTTATCATTCATAATCTTTCTTTCTTTTCTTCTCTCTCTCTCTCTCTCTCTCTCTCTCTCTCTCTCTCTCTCTCTTTCTTTTGTAATAGAAAAGCCCATAAAAATGCAATTGATACTGAAAGTGTAAAACCCCAAGTGAAGTTCCATGGCTTCAGAATGACCATTCTGACTGTACAGAGAAGTTCACTGAGACGCATACAGTTTGGGACTGGGCAAGTGTTTATTTGAGTGGCTGTCTTAATCTTGTGTGATTGTTTTATCTGTGAATTTATTACGAGAAGTGATTTTTTTTTCAAAAGGAAGAAGAGCTAAATAACTTATAAAATCTCAAGATGCTCCCAGATTTCTCTGTCAGTCTCCCCTTCTTGTGACGAACCAAGGTGCTAAACGTGCAGCTGGTGACGTGGAGAGCCGGGGCCGCGTCTCACAGGGTCGCAGCTCTGCCTGCCTCGGTTGCCTCTCTGGGTAAAGCTGCATGCATGTGTCACCTCTATAATGCATGGTACCTCCGGGGGAGAGACACTGCTGACAGCTGGCCTGGGAAGAGACAGCCCTGGTGTCAACTGTCAAGACACCCAGTAGTCAGCACTTTCCAGCAGGGGAAATGAAATGTCACTGGAACAGTAAGATGGCAGACAATATGTTCGAAATTAACACACACTTAAATAAGTTCCTTACATTTATATGAGGTTGAGAATTCTTTTGGGCAAGCCAGGGTAATCATCATTAAGTTGATTGTCACAATTAATGCCACATTATTAGTGTAGCTGTAAATATTGTCATTTTTTGACTGATCTGTACACCCCGAGGGCTGCCTTACTATTCCTGTTCATTCTTCCTTAACTACAGTAAACAATCATTGCCATTCCTTCCTGCCTCTGGTTGCTAGGGTCTCTTACTCTAGGTGTTAAAATCAGATAAGATGGGAATTAGGAAACCAAACGAGCACTTCTAAAGTAAAATGTCAATGTAGAGCGCAGATATTTTCCAAAGAACCCAAACATCGAGCTGGAAGGTGATGCGGCGAATGAGCTGATGAGGGAAGATGCACACCCCGTCTGGCCGTCAGCATCTGTCTCAGAGCCTTTAGAATGCAGGAGCAGAGTCCACTCTGCTTGCCCTGTACTTGATGCGTGATTAAAAGGCACTCAGCACTCATCTCTCTCCCAGGTTTTCCTCTCCTCCGTTGTCTCTGCTCTTTGCCTGCAAGCTGCGTAGGATGCCACAGGATTCCGGAGAGTTCAGTTGGGTCTTTAATGATGCATTTAGTCCCTGTATGCTGCATGGAAGCTCTTCAAAGCCCTCAGTATTTGTTCAGCAAATGGGAAAGCGATGGGTAAATTGTATCTCTTCAAACAACTGGACTCCAAATCATCTCCAACCGGTCAGAGAAGCCCAGTGGTCAGAGACTGCTAAAGTTAGTCAGCTGTTAATTTTTTTATTTTATATTTTTAGCCATTTATTTAGTTTTGTGAGTATGAGTGTTTTACCTGCACGTATGTATGTGCCCACGGAAGCCAGAAAGCGCATGGGAGTCTCTGAAATTGGAATTACAGGCAGTTGCGAGCTGTCATATGGGTGCAGGGAACCATACCTCGCTCATCTGTGAGAGCATCAAGTGCTCTTAACTGCTGAGCCATCTCTTCAGCCCCAAGAAATTTTATTTTAATAGACCCATATTGACGGAGTACGTACAGTTCAGGCCTTTGATGTGCAGAGTGTTCCTGGGGTCACTAACACGCTTCTCCACCACCTCTGCCAAAGCCTATTTTGAGACAACCACTATTGCTCTGCCGGTTTACTGCCTGTCTTGGATAATTTTACCGTGACATTCTATTTCTTACATTCACGTGATCGAGAGCCCCAGACCGTCTGTGCACAGTGGTCACAGTCTCAGGGCTGTGTAGCACTTTTATTGTCTTAGTTAGGGTTTTATTGCTGTGAAGAAACACCACGACCATGGCAACTCTTATGAAGGAAAACATTTAATTGGGGCTGGCTTAAAATTCAGTGGTTTAGTCATTATCAGCACGATGGGACATGGCAGCGTATAGGCAGACATGGTGCTAGAGAAGGAGCTGAGAGTTCTCCATTAGGATGGGTAGACGGCAGAAAGAGAGAGCAAGCCACGGAGCCTGGCTTGCGCTTCTGAAATCTCAAAGCCCACCCCCAGTGATACACTTCCTCTCTATTCTCATCCTCTGGCCATTTGCCTTCCCCCATACAATTAAAGATAACTATCATGAAACCTGGTCTCTTTTCTGCTTAAAGGCCCTTGCTTCCCCACCACCCCCTATGTCCTATGATCATAGTTTCTTCATTAAGCCACGGTGCATGCCCTGGCTGGTGTCTAAGAGAAATGGTCAGAATGACAAGGGACACACACTCTCCTAATCCCAAAGACGAGAAGGGACTGTGTACTGCCCTCCTGTAATGTGGCTTTCAAGCAAAGCATATCCTGAGGCAAGCCTCTTCCTCTTGGGTTGAAAGCAGCTTATTGTCATCACTGGAGCTAAGTCACGTCTTCCCCATCCCACACTGTTCAGATTTTTTTTTTTTTTAAAAAAAAAAAAAGAAAATGCAGATGGAAGATTTTACATTTATCCCTACTCATTGTGTGACTCTCTTAAGAACTCCACAATCCTACATTTCTTCTTCTAACCTTGAGTAAGAGGTAGAGCAAATAAAGCCACCTTCTTTGTCTTCATCTAAGTCTGAAGTCCACCCACCACTGGCTAGAGAAAGTCCAGGATTTGATGATGGACTACGAATATTTTTTTCTTTCAAATCACATGGTCAGGGACTGGAGAGACAGCTTAGTCATTAAAGGGTTGCCTTTCGAGAATACGGACCTCAAACTCACAAATAAAAACCCAAACCAAAAGGAAACAAACAGACAAAAAACCTGGCTGTGTTGGCATTTATCGGTAATCCTAGCACTACGGAAGTGGAGACCTGGGCTTCACTGGCCAACCAGCCTAGCTGGGTTTGTGAACTCAAGGCCATAAAAATCTTGTCTCAAAAAACAAAGTGGACAAACATCCTGAAGAATGACAGATTGACTCCTGGTCTCCACACATGCATGAAGTCTCTACATACATGTATATACTTGCACACACCCCCACACATGCACACACCCACTCCCACACAGATATACACATGCACATGCACACACACACAATCATTTGGATAGAATGTATGAAACCATATTCATTTTTGCAGCTCACCTTTCCCCTTCAATGTTATTTCTCACATTGCAGTTATCTATAAATGTCCTAACCTAAAACAACAACCATTTCACTCAGGCTCTGTTGGTGATGGGTCAGGAATTGGGACAGGGCACAGCAGGGTGGCTTGTCTCTGTTCTGTGATGTCTAGGGCCGCAGCTGGGAAGGCATGGCTAGCCAAGGGGAACTCAAGCAGTTGGGGGGCTGTTATCATCTGGAGGTCCCTCACCCGCTAGTCTGGCGCCTGGACTGGGATCCCTCCCAGGCTGGGCTCAGCTGGGGCTGTCAGGCTGAGCACTGACATGTGGCTTCTCTGGGGAGCGTGGGCTTCTCACAGCATGGTATCAGTTCGCACAGATCTTCAATGTTCTGAGACAGTCAAGGAAGAAGCCATGTAGCCTTTTCGGACCTGGCCTAGGAAACCACAGCAATTAAGTTATTCTAGCAGTTAAGGTGCAAACTTGCTCAATGATGTGGAGGGGGGGTAGGGGTGGGGTTGCCTACATTGCCCAATTCTTGAAGGAACCGGTGTCCAAGAACTTGGGAACATTTTTTTTTTTTTTTAAATTCATCTGATTGATGTGTGATTGGCAGGTTTCCAAATGACTTTAATCTTAAAATATAAGAACACATCTTTGTTAAGGCTTTTCTGCTGGGATGAAAGGCAGTAATAAACACACACCAGAGTTGTATATTTGCAGCATTCTATCCATCAGGTCTTTCTCTTTCTGCTTTAATGGCTTGGTCTGGGAGGCACATCTAAAAACGTGTAGAAAATTTTAAAGAGGGCTATGCTTGATAGGTTGGGTATATGGTAATGCCATGTGATGTTCAAAGCCCTAATGAGCCATGAATAGAATTCCCATGCCTCATTAGTGTCTCAACAGTGGCTTCATTCTCAACTCCAAATTCCCCACTTAGCTCATCCACGGGCTCATCCTTGTGCCCAGTTGCCGCTGGAACTCCTGCTCACAGGACCCCACAGGTGGAGGAGATGTCCTGTGCCACCTCCAGGCGGTGGCCACAAGGTAGATGCGTGGCTCCAGGGCCTCCCTTAAGTCATCACAGCTTTCTGGTTTGGCCGTGGAAAGTCAGACATCAAGGACTGCAGCCAGTGAGCAAGTCAGGAGGGGAGAATACAGGGGAAGGGGAAGGGTGGAGGGAAAGAGTGCCATGATACGGTAACCTACAGAGCAGACATGATGGAAGGCTGGGGCTGCGGCTCAGGTTGGCAGAGTGATTGCCTGGCATTCACAGAGCCATGGGTTGGACCCCCAGCAGAGCATGTATTGAGTCTATGTCTGAATTCTAAGACCTGGGAGGTAGGAGCAGGAGGAACAGTTCAGAATCTCAAGATCATCTGTAGATACACAGGAGATGGAGGCCAACCTGGGATACATGGCTTCCTGTCTCAGACAAAGAAAACAAACACCTTTTTAATGTTTTCTAAGTCTTTGACAGATGTCTAGTTTGTATATTCATATTGTACATATTGTAAATATATTGTATAGATGCATATTTATCATTATTCTTCTCTCTGGTGTGGTAACACATCCCGGAGTCCTAGCATTTTGGAAGCTGAGGCAGGAGGCTCTGGAATTTGAGCCCAACTTGGGTTACATAGGGAAACTCCATCTTGAACTCGAACAGCCCATCCAGCCAAATGAATGACATGGCTACTCAGAACCCTTGTTCCCAAGAGAGACTGGATGCCACCGCCATGTCTGACAGTGACAACTGAGACAATAAGTGCCTAGTGGCTATGGATTCTGTCTGCCTATCCCAACAGAGAGTGGTTCCTCATGCTGCACTTGGCTCTGGGATGCAGTGGGGACACTGGCGGGTTATGGGTTAGCCAGCTTTGACTGGCCGAACTCAGAAACGTTACATGGTTAAATTTTTCTGCCTGTGAAAACCCATTTTCATTCTCCTCTCAATTTGTTAATCTCTATCCCTCACAACAACCTAGACGCTTCGAGACAAACAATCCCCTTGGGACATATGTTTAGGAGGAAAGCGTATGTCCCTGGTGTTCTATGAGGAAAATGTTGAAGATTCCAAAGTCTAAGAGATTTGAACATTTGCAGGCCATTTTAATTAAAGTTCTCAAAACAGGAGGCAGAAAAACAAGATTGCCTGAGATGAATGTAACCTGCATACAGAGGAGGGAAGAGACCCATGTGGAGCCACATAGAGTTACACTAAAATCAATATGGACATTCCCAAAAGATGAAGTTAAAACACTGCACCCATCTAGCAGTTCCAGGCAGGTGTTGGTGTGAGAATGCATCTCTATTGCTTTTCAAGTTCACATCAACAGGAGACTGGTATTTTCACCAAAGGACATGCTGATTATTGTCCTGTGGTTTTCAATTAATAAATTCACAGTTAACAGTTTTTAAGTACACTGAATCATGTAAATTTCCATATCACAGCGGCTAATTTATTTGTTTATTGTGGTATAGCAGGCACCACATGAGTCTGAGTTTACAGTCCTCCTCAAAAAAGGAAGATGAGTTTTGCTGGGCAGACAGAGTGCAGACCTCCCTGAGCAGGATGGACGCAAAGGTGGATTTCTTGCTGCCACACCAACCAGAAGCGGGTATAGATCCAAGAATACAGGTCCTGATGGATGGGAGAAATGCTGCTCACTTCTAGGACTCTGCCTGGGATGTACTGCTATCTTTTATTTATGATGACACAAGTTGTTTTTTTTTCTTCTCTGAGAGTCTTTAATGTATTCACAGACACACAAACGCAAGGTTCATTAAGCTCCAAGCTGGGTTTATTTACCGTTTGCAGCTTGTTCAGATGGTTTGGCACTACAGAGCAGCATTTGAATTCTAAGATGATGTTCTATACCCTGTACTTCTTTCCCTGCACCCATTTCAGCCTCAGGCATTCATAGAGAATTTCATTTTGTACTCTACAGAGCTCATACTCCATAGACACTTTAGGACTAAAGAGGAGCTCTTTATAAAGGCTGGACACTGAGAACATTCTCCATAGAAAGGAGTAATAGGAGATGCCTAGAACAAAAGGTGTTGAGATAAAGGAGGTGATGGGTTTTGAAGAGGGCATGTAGATGGAGGAAAGACACAGAAAACAACATTAAAACGTTCTTGCATCACTTTTTCTAAAAAAAAAAAGAAACAAACAAACAAAAAAGAAAAAGTCATAGTGATGCTCCATTCCTTTGAAATGAATAAATGAGTCAATGTCTGAGCATTTCAATCAGTAAAATGCACAGACCTTGAAGAGAAAGTGACACAAAGCACTGAGAGATAAAATTGAGCGAAATGTCCCCAGTTAATTTGAAAATTTCCATACACTCTTGAGGTAGCTGGCATCCAACAGGAACCTCACAGCCATGCAAATTGCAAAACTCTTCCTGTGTGTTCATGCTGATGGGGTAATTGTATATCTGAACACACGCATGGGTGTTTATAATGGCCTCGAATGTGTTGATCTTGGACACTTCTCTTATGTAACCTATTAATGTTAACATTTTTTTTCCTAACGCAATTTAAACTACCCTAAGAGTCTCAGTCCTCAGACAGCTTAATTTCTTCATATTTGGTGTTCCGTGAACATAATGAGGACAGTTCATTTTTGTCCTTCACCAGAGCTGTCACTGAGAGCAGCCCCCACCTTCCACATGTTTGCCCATCTGTCTCCCTTCAAGTCTGCTTTTGTACTTCAGTGGAAAATAATGGGCAAAGTAGAGATGAAAAAGACAGAAACCACCATAGATTGAAAAACATTTGAATAAAATTCCCTTAAAAGTGATTTGATCTTGAATTATTGAAAAAAAAATAAAAAGAAAATTCAGCTGTAAGTAATCTCAGCTGGGAGAGATCTTCTTTCCACACAGGGACTAGTGTTCTTAGAAAGGTGAACCCTTCAATGTCCCCTACTTATCATGGTCTCTGAGCAGGCAGGGTTAGACTTAGGGAGCAGCCATTTCCCTCCAGAGCGGCCATTTCCCTCCAGAGCTTTGGCACACAGGGGTTGTCAGCTGTAACTTGCATGAGTACACTCCTTCATGGCTTCGGAGCAAAGAATATTACAGAGATTCTGTAATGGGACTTCATATTTCTCCAATTAAATACACCACAACCCAACATAAAATTAGTCACAGAATTTATTAGCTATTTCTGCCACAAATTCCAACAGTCTTGAAAAAAGAAAACTCAAATGCTGCATAGAACTGTTTGGTTTTCAGTGGGCTGATAATAGCAAAGGATTTAGGAGGCAAAAGGAATGCCTATGAGATTCTCTGAATTCAGCTCTCAAGAAATGGGAACTTCCTTGCTGGGTGTGATAGCACGTGCAGAGGCAGGCAGATCTTTCTCTCTCTCTGTGAGTTCAAAGCTACTCTCCATTCACGTAGCACAGAAGAGCAAAGTCATGTACCAGCTTACAAGACATGTTGTTCAGCTTTCCATTGCTATGGGAAAACACCTGAGATAATGAAGTTATCTGGAAGTAGGATTGATTTTGGCTTATGGCTCATGAGTGTTCACTTAATGGTGGCCTGGTTCCATTGCTTTGAGTCTAAGGTTCAATGGGACATTGTGGCAGTGGGTATATACAGCAGAGAAGGTTGTCCATCTCCTGGTGGCCAGGAACAGTGGGTAGTAGCTGGGGACAAGAAAGACCCTTTGATGTGCTGCTTATCAACTTAATAGAATGTGGAATTGCTTAGGAGACAAACCTGAAATGTCTCTGAGGGGCTTTCTAGATGAAGTTAAGATGGGAAGACCCACTCTAAATGTGGGTGGCATCATACTCTGGGCAAGGGTCCCTGATCACATGAAAAAGAGAAAGAGAACTGAATGCCTGCCCTCGGCTTCCCGACTTCAGATGAAATTAGACTAACTGTCACACACTCTAGCCATCTCGCCTCCCTGTCCCGAGGGCTCTACTCAAACTATGAGTCAAAATAAACTCTTTCTCAAGCTGCTTTGTCAGCTTTACTGTCACAGCCACAGGAAAAGCAGCTAAGATATCACATCATAGGCTTCAAAGCCCAATAGCCCATAAAGCTACAACCCCATTCATACACTTACAAGGTTAATGCCCTCCATGTCCAGTCACCTCTCAACAGTGACACCAACTACTGACTACATCTTCAACAGAGGAGCCTTTAGAAACCATAGCTCACGACGCTTAGCATGTGACTATATAGCTCTCTTCTTCAGAGTGGTTTCTGCTCTGGATGCAGGACGTCATTCATGGAGCCTGATACTTGGTCACTGATGGTTTGATTGAGAATGACAGCCACAATCTCTGGAATTTGAATACTTCATCCCCAGCTGGTAGTACTGTTGTGGACGGTGTAGATGTGTGGCCTTGTTGGAGGAGGTGTGTCACGGGAGGTGGCTTTGGGAGTGTAAAGACCTGGGCCACTCTGAATTTGCTCTCTGCTTCCTGCTTGCAGTTCAAGATGTGAGCTCTCAGCCTCCAGCACTAGCTGCCATGCCTCTGTTCTGCCATCATAGACTCTTACCTCTCTGGTACCATCAGCCCAAACAAAATCTCTCTTCTCTAAGTTGCCCAGGCCACGGTGTTTTATCACAGAAACAGAAAAGTAGCTAACATGGTCCCTGGCACTGAGGGTAGAGTTTCCCTGTACCACATAAACCCTCAAGCTAAAATGGCCAGTGCTGTGCAGTTCCCAGCCCTGAGCCAGTGTCTGTGATGTGGATCTATGGCTCGTTCTCCTGTGCTATTCCATGAGCTACTTTAATAGCAGGGGAGACTCTGAATCTGAACTTGAGGACCTCTGTGTGGGATTGTTTTCAATGCTTGCATCTGTTGAACAGACACACTTGCTCTTCTAGTAAGATGTGCGAAGTAGAAAGTCCTCTTTCCAAGAACTCAGTGTTTTTAAAGTAAAGGAGAAATGATGCATCCATGTGCGTGGTCAGTGAGTACATGGGGCTACTTCAGAATAAAGAAGGAGTTTGTGTTTGTATGGAATAGATACAGGATACATGACTTTGTTTCATTGTTGTCGATGTTTTTTGAGACAGGGTCTCTTGTAGCCCCAGCGGGCCTCAGACTCTCTAAGTATCTGAGGATGACCTAGAACTCCAGATCCTCCTGCCTCTACCTCCAAAGGGCTAGGATTACTGACATGAGCCAAAACCTCAAGGTAATCATTTTTTTTCATGGGTGAATGGACTCCCGAGGCTTGAGAAATGTCTTATTTGGTATTTAAAAAAAAAAAAAAAGCTTGCTGCATAAGTACGAGTGCCTGAGTTCAATCCTCAGAACACACACAAAATACTGGGTATGCTGATGTGTGTCTGTGATCCCAGCGGGGTATGTTGAGGAGTGTCCGTGATCCCAGCCCCGGGGAAGTAAACAAAAGTTGAACCTTGGGACTTGTTGTGCCACCAGACCAGTTGATGAGTCCCATCTTGAGACCCTGTCTCAAGAAGCGAGGCAGACACATCCCGAGGAACAACACCTGAGGCTGTCTTCTGGCCTCCTCATGTAGTACACCACAGCACTTAACATGCATACCCACATGCATCCATATGCATGTATACACATGATCTGTGGCCTTTTGTGAACTTTGGGATGAAAAAGAAAGTGTCATGAGTGTGGCAGGTACTCTAGTAGGATCTAACCTATTAGACAGATGGGCATGGAAGAGGCTTGAGAAGGGGAGACCAGACGGTCCGTCCTTAGATACTGTGGACACCCAGTTTCATGACAGAGCCTAGATGACTTCGGTGCTAGCTAGTTTTTTGTCAACTTGACACAAGCTAGAGTCATCTAAGAGGAGGGAACCTCCAATGAGAAAATGCCTCCAATCAGATTGGCCTGGAGGCAAGTCTGTGGGACATTTTCTTTCTTAGTGACTGATGTGGGAGGGTCCAGTCTACTGCAGGTGCTGCCACCCTTGGCAGGTGGTCTGGAGATGTATAAAAACGCAAGCCGAGGGAGCCATGGAGAACAAGGCTTTAAGCATTGCTCCATGGCCTCTGCTTCGGTTCCTGCCTTGAGTCCCTCCCCTGATGCCCCTTCATGATGGACTATAAACTGTAAAGTGAATTAAACCTTTTCTTCCCCAGGCTGTTGTTTGTTTGTTTGTTTGTTTGTTTGTTTAGAGACAGGGTCTCTCTGTGTAGCCCTGGCTGTCCTGCAACTCACTCTGTAGACCAGGTTGGCCTTGAACTCACAGAGATCTGCCTGCCTCTGCCTCTGGAGTGCTGGGATTACTGCCTGGCAGCTCTAGGTTGTTTTTGGCCATGTGCTTTTCACAGCAGTAGAAAGACAAATTAAAACAACTTCCATTTCCTTCCATTCCCTTCTGAGCATGTCAAGTTACAAAGCAGTAAACAAAACAGGGGATCTAAAAATATCTGAGTAGATCTGAATGTAGTACGCATGCCTTTAATCCCAACTCTGGGAAGACAGAGGAAAAAGGATCTCTCTGAGTTAGACGGCAGCCTGATCTGCATATTGAGTTCCTGGACATCCAGGCCTACACAGTGAGTGTTTCAGAAACCAAACCAGCACAGAAAGACCTAATTAGGGGATGGGAAGATGGTTCTGTGGGTAAGAGCACTTACTGTGCAAGTGTGAGAACATAAATCCAAGTCCTCTCTAACCATATAATAAGCCAGGTGTGCTTGTGACTCCAGCCTTTGGGGACAGAGGTGGGTGGATCCCAGGAGCTCGATGACAGCCAGCCCAGCTGAAATGGTGAGTTTTCAGTTCAGTGAGGGACTGTCTCAAGAGAAAAAAGCAGAGGAAGATACATGATCTTTTCCTCTGGCCTCCTCATGCACGAACACGTGTACACACACACACACACACACACACACACACACACACACACACACACACACGCATGCACTACGTAAATGAATAAAAACACCTAACTAACATGTCAGTCCTCCATTCTTCTGTGATTAGATTTTGATTTTAGGCATCTCTGGGGGCTTAGAGAAAAGAAGGGTCCACAGGCTTTCTGTGCCTGGGACTCTTGGAGCAAGCTGTTGGCAGCAGAATGCCTGGCTTAGGCCATTGCTGGGTCATACGGGCACTCTAGATCAGAAATGGACTCAGTACTCTTCCCTTAGAGTTTATAAGGGGTTGCTTCTAGAAGCTGTTGATGGCCACTAGAATACAAACTACATCTATATCACCATTTTTAGGTTTCTTTTTCTGGGCATCCTAGGGCTAAAGGAAGTCTCTTTTGGGGACTCTTTGGCTAAACACAGTGTACAAATTATATAGGGAAGGATCCTCCCCTGTTGAAGAGTGGCATCCCTGACAAGGGCGGGTAAAAATGCTCAGAATGTTCAGAAGAAAGATCTGAGGATAAATATGCCTTTAGATATTAAAGTCCCCAAACATGAAATTACAGGGAAAGTTAGGATGTGGAAAATGGGCAAGCACTGGGTAGGATATCAAAAGGGGAATGTAACATAAAAAGTAACTAAAAATTGGCAATACCTGCCCATAATAAATTTTCAGTCAGGGACTTTATGTAGTTAGAATGTTCCCTGACAAGCAGAAAAGACAATTTTATCCTAAGCAGCCCTAAAATTTTATGTTCAAAATTGGCATCTGCTTTGGGACTTGAAAAAAAACCAAAAACCAAAAACGAAGCCCCACATTCAAATCAAATTCACCCCCTTCTTGCAATTCGTTACTTCCCTAAAATGCAGCCACCTGTCTCTCCATCGCCAGCCCGAAACCTCACATCTTTGTTTCTTCTCTTTCTCATCGTGAGGTCAAGGTAGCTGCTGAGTCAATGGATCGTCCATCTGCAGGGTCCGCCCGGAGTCAGCATCTCTTTCTTCTTCTCAACTGAACTATCTAATTCCCACCCTCACTGTTCCCATCCCACTCTCATCCCTCTTGTGTTCACTCCAGCCCTGCTTTCCTCCAGCTGCTGCATTCATGGTTCTAAGAAACTGATCTAAATGTGAGCAGGAGGGGAGTCACCCTTCGGAAACCAAGCAGTCAGCACCCTGGTATGAAAACAGCTCTTGAAAATGGGATCGTGGAGGTCAGCTCACTAGAGCTTTGTCACCCTGGAGGAACAGATGAAGCTGTTTCTGGACCCTCGTTGGGTGATATACGGTGACCCCATTTGCAGATGGCACTAGGAGCCTCTAACCAGGACACCATTCCCCTGATATGATAATAGTATAGTACCATTTCCTAAAAACTTTAATATCAGAGTAATAAGCGCTTGGACAGCAATCAGAATATGGGCACTTCCTGAGGACTATAATCTGGGGAGTCAGAATTAATCCCCAAATCTTCTTCCTCTATTCATGAGATGCAGGAGAGGGGAATTCACATAGAGCTTACAGCGTTCTTTTGTTATTTGTTTAAAATGTGAAAGAGGAAACCATGCTTACGATCGATCTGTCTTTAGTAAAGAATGTGTATGTGCTTGACACACCTTTATGCCATATGGCAGAGTACCTAGTATGCAATTATTCTTTTAATAATGATTACCTGTATTAATATTAATAAGAATAGTATCCTTATTATACTGTCACATTTTTGCATAGTATCCTTCTTAACTGTTTTTAAATTAATTCCTGAAACCGTAATATCAATTGGACCTTTCCCAAAATGTGATTCCTTTCATGTTGGTTTTAAATGACAATTTTTCTTTTGCTCTGATCCAAAAACCACACAGACCAGCAGGGATCTCATTCAAGGCAGAGACTACCAGACACTGACCTTGAAGTCACCTTTGGCATTTTCTTTCCAGTGGAACAAATAAGGGAATAGGAGGCAGGCTCCTGAAGGACATGTTTGGACTTGTGCCTGTTCCCTCTTTCTTCCTGCTAATAAGCATCCCTGTCCCTCTAGAAAAAGAGTTGTAAGTGCTTGAAAAATGCATCAGGGAGAGAAAAAGACAGCCATCTACTTCTTTTGTCTTGAGCAAAGGTGCTAGGCACTGGCTGAAAAATCTAAGTCAGTACTGAGGCAACATAAAAGAACTCCTTTCCCCAAATGAACAACTTTGCAGAAGCCATTTTAACTCATGGAAGCCATTTTGCACTTCAATGAGTCCCTGCTATGAACTTCCCGGTGTGCTCAAGAGGGAGCAGAGAGAGCAAAAGAAGCTGGGAGAGGATGCTTGGCCTTAGGAAGCCTCTAGACAGGCATGGTCTGGAGGAGACAGCCTTTGGTCAACAGGGTCCCCTCCTCCTCACTCACCCTTTTCCCTGCAGCTCGAATATGTCCTCAGTCTGGCTTCTTTCCACTGTGCTGATGTCAACGCCTTCTTGTCTTCTGTCCAGAGTCTGTTCCCATGATGCCATCTAACTGATGCTGTCATTTAAAACCTGAGGGGGTGGTGACACAAGGCCACACCAGGGAACAGGCAGCCAGCATTTTGTTTCTGCCCATCAGCTGGGTGTTCACGGTCACCACTGTGGGTGACTTGCTCAGTCCCGAGCCCCCGTCGGTCTCCCTGTTTGCTGCAGTGGAGATAACAGTCAGTGCCTATCTTGTAAGTGGGGTCTCTGGGTAAGCCAAAGGAGGTGACATAAGTGGATGTGTGCAGGGCAAACAGGAGACACCCGCATGACATCCTTGTCTGCAGCCGCCCGCTTCCTTTCCTCTCAGATGGAACTGATAATATGAACGCACATCAGGGGGTGTGCTCCAACTAATAAACACATGATTCACCCCTTAATGAATAGAATAGGAGATGTGTGGAGCAATCAGGTCCAAGCAAGCACAGCTGCTTGGGTAGGAGCCTTGAATCTAGACACTGCAGACCTCTTTAATAAATATCTTCTTAATTGAGCAATTGAAAAGCTTAGGCAGGGGGAGAAGGCTGTGGATCCATGCCGGGATGTGAGAGGGGATGGCCAGGGAACACTGGTTGCTGAAGCTGTGTTTACAGTCAACATCATGTTTTCATGGTCCAATTACAGACACATGAGAGGGTGAGGAAGCTGAAACAACAGGAAGAGAGTCAGTGTGTTCTGGGCGCACAGGGTCTCTGCACCAGGGCAATGGGGTTGGTAAAACCAAAGCAGGGATCTTGAGGCTAGGATCTTTCTCTTCTAGAGCATACCTGCTTTTAAGGTTTCTAACTTGCTTTTAAATTTCCTTTAGGCAATTCCTTTTCAAAATTCTAATCTGGGATGTTTTAAAGTGAATGATGAGCTCAAGGTGAAGCAAGGAGAAAGCAGGGTCCCTGGTTAGAAGATGGCAGGATGTGGGAACTTCCCCTGTAAGAAACACCCACGGGGTTAGGGAAGAGAGAGGCATACTGTATTTTATCTTTTTTTTTTTTTTTTGTAAATTCGTCCACACGCCTCAGATAGTCTATAGTCTTGGTCTTTGTACAAATAATGTATCACTTTGTGTGTAACCTAAGACTTTACAGTCTTGCTCTTCAGTATCCCACCAGCCCTGTGCCATTGTAGCCATGCATTTTGTTTCTGTGTATGTCATGAAACCCACAACGAATTGGGATTTTTATTGATTTTGTGTGTTTGACTTACACAGATTTATAAATTCTGCTTTTTGTGCTTTATTATGTTTGCCTTAACTGAGTAATTATCCTTTTGAATGGTAGATCAACTATGCAATCCTGGTATAAACTTTACCTGGCTATAGAACACCATGTGTCTTAGTTATGTTTCCATTGCTGTAATATTAGCAACTTGAGGAAGAAGAGGTTTATTCAGATTCACAGTGTAGCATACAGTCCATCATTTTGGGAATATCAAGGTGGCAGGATCTTGAAGGAGCTGGTCACATGGAATCCACAGTTAAGAAGCAGAAAGAGACTAATGCCTGCTGCTGCTCAGCTCTTCTCTCCGTTGATACAATCCAAGATCCTGCCCAGGGAATGGTGCCACCCACAGTAGTTGGGTTCTCCATACCAGTGAACCCAATCCAGATAATCCCCTAGAGGCATGCCAGAAGGCCCACCTCGCAGGTTGTTCTATATGCTTTCAAGTTGATAGTTTGCACTAACCACCACACCTTACTTCCCATGTTTTATTAGATGAACTTTCTATAATAACTATAAACTAAAATACCACTAGAAATCAAGTAAGACTATAATCAGAGAGTAGGGCAAAGGAGAGCAAGCAGGTCTGTATGAGATTAGGATGGTCCTCTGGGGAAGAGAGAACACCCAAACTACAACCTGTAGATGATTCAGGAAGTTAGGGAGGAACTCATTCACTTTCTGCTGCTCAGCAGTTTTCTAACTAGTAGAAACAGAGTCTAATGAATGGATAAGCTATTGTGTCCCAGGGATGCAAGAACTGAAGAGATTCTTCAGTTTTCTCAGATTCACCTCTTTACAGAATTGCGGCTGGGCTGTGTGCTGGGACCCTTGGCCAGGCAACACTTCTAGCTCATGCATGTTCATTATCAACACTGACTTCAACCTGCAGCATCTGTGTTTGTAAGATGTGAGCATCCAGACCGTCTACACCAGTGTGCTTCCAGACTAGAGATGATATTGTCATTGGGAGGAGCTTATGAATATTAAAACTAGCCACTGGGAAAGGAGGCTGCCTCCTGCTTTTGTTACTGAGCAAGTTCTGTGGGTCCAGGGCTTGGCCAGAAACCCAAATATGGGAAAAGTCACCCCAGAATTGAAGCAGGACAGAAAGGCAGGGAAATTATAGAGACGTAGGAAAGGAAAGGAGCCCATAACTCTGGAGTCAAATTGATGTTTTCCATCAACCGAAAGGCAAGAATTCCCTCATAATTAACATTTGCTGAGAAGGATCTTAGATTACTAAGTTGGTCAGGGTGTTTTTTATTTGTTTGTTTGTTTGTTTTTTGTTTGTTTTTGTTTTTGACAGGGTTTCCCTGTGTAACAGCCCTGACTGTCCTAGAACTTGCTTTGTAGACCAGGGTAGCTTGAAACTCATAGAGATCAACCTGCCTCTGCTACCCAAGTGCTGGGATTAAAGGCATGTACCACCACTGCCCAGCAAGTTGGTCAGTTTTGACAAACATGTACATCCAAGAAACTCCACACTCCTCTTTACATATTACACCTCAAATATTCCAGAAAGCTCCTATGTTCCTCTCAGGGACCCTTCCTAGAACTGCCAGCTTTTCTGACTTTTGTCACCATGAATTCATTTTATTTCTCTAGATCCTCAAATAAATGGAATTAGCTGAGCACTGCTCTCATGTATCTTCTGTTGCTCAGCCAGTTGCTGTGACTGAACTATGGGGCTACACGGGTTCATTCCTCTTAATTGTTGAGTAGTATTTCAAAGTGAAACTTCGCCATAGATTTTCTTTCATGTTCACATTGATGAACCTTTGCACTGTGTCTCATTTTTGTTATAATTACTGGTGATGCTACTGGAGTCAACCTGTTATTGATATTCTCTTAGGAGAGAAAAAAGAAAATGATGGAAATGAAATGGAATGTCAAAAATATTTTCTTCAGAGAAAGTCAAGAGAAAAAAGAAGAAAACACAAATTTAATAAATAGAAAAGAAGTCAAGAGAAAAAAGAAGAAAACACAAATTTAATAAATAGAAAAGAAGTAGCAATATGGTAGCTCTCAATCTGGTTTGAGTTAAGCTTACATTAAATATAAACGATTTAAAGTAGTTAAATTAAACATTAAACTGCAGAGATTATTGGTCTGGATTAAAAAAAAGAGCAAATCCCAAAGCTACAGTCTTTATGAGAAATTTGTTTTAAAAATGGGAAATACATAAAATCATAAAACATGGTAAAATGTGCAAACAATAATCAAAATAAGATTAAAGTCAATATATCAACAGTAGATGACATGAACATCAAAACAATATAAAACAACCAAATTTTATAATAGGATGACCATCAGAACTGTGCATGCACATAATGAGACCATTCAGAAACTGTTACAACAAAATTCAACTGAATTGCAAAATTAAAAGGGACAATTGATAAGGGATTTTTCCATCTCTGCTTCACAACGAAAACAGTAGACAAAACCCACTTAGGATATGGACACCTTAATGACATCTCACCTGATGAATATTTTTTATAAACTTTATTATAAAAAACTTTCAAATAAAAATCACACACTAAAATTAACCAGAACCAAAGTCTATACCTTGCAATAAACATCTGTACAGTTAGGATAGCTATTTCAAAGCTGTGGAACTTCACACTAGATTTTACACTTTCACTACCAAGTATATTCTTATGTGCTTATCCAGTACCACAACCAAAAAAATTATGACATAGTTAGAACTAGAAAAACAATTAGCTCTATATCCTTTCTCATAAACTCATCTCCATTAACTACCTTCAGTCCTTCCCCATCCCCTAATATTTAGCCTTTCTTGTTCTTTTTCTGCTTGTTGTACTGTACCCACATATATTTTTGTTTTCATATATATATTTCATATATATATATTCATAATATATATATTTCATATATATATTATCAGCTAGTTCTATGTAAGAGGGAAAATATGCTTTTTTAAAATTTCTGACATTGTGTGACCTTGCTTAGTATTATGCTTTCTAAGTTCATCCATTTTCCAACAATTTTGGATTGTATTTTTTATTAGAGATGAATAGCATTTTGCTTTATATACAGATTCATTCCAGTTCTTTGCTATCATGACTAGGCAACAAGATGAGGTAGAAAATACCCCTATGGTGGGGTCGAATCCATATACTGATGGATTAGTGCATCCCCTCCACACACACACACAATGACTGAAGAATGTATTTTCCAAGTCTAATAGAATATTTACCATGAGAGACCAAACACAGGCTCATAATGTATCACAATAAATATAAAAAAATTGAAATATAACAGAGAGTAGTTTTACCTACATTGGAATTAAATGAGTAATATATTTTAGCAAGATATATAAAATATCATCAAAATGTTTATAAATTAGCCAGCTACCTTCCAAATGACCTGTGAGTTCAAGAATAAATTACAGAAGAAAATACATATTTTTTAAAACAAGTTGAGATTAAAATCATACTATAAGGATACTAATGACTAGTGAGGCTGGAGACAAAGCCTAGTGGTTGAGAGTACTTGCTGCTCTTGCTGAAGACCAGAGTTTGGTTCTAAGTAGCACAACTTCCTGGAACTCCAGTTTTGTGAAGGTGACAGTCACAGAGACTGTGGCCCACAAAACCCGAAATATTTTATTCTATAACCTTTTCTATATAGGAAAAAGTTGATAATCTGTGATTAAAATACAAAAATTCTTGAAAAAACACAAATTACTAAAGCAAATAAAAAATAAAGAAAATAAACTCAGTGGTCTATTTCTATAAGTAAAATCATCTCTAAAAGTTTTCTATAGAAATCCAAACACAGATGAATTTATTGAAACATTTAAAAGAAAAATAATGTATAATCTAACACAAATTTATTCAGCAAATGAAATAGTAAACAATCATTCAATATTCATTTCATGAGCCTGGAATACCCTAATACAAAATGTAGACAAGGATGTATGAAAGGAGAAGCATGGACCAATGCCCTTCCTAAACATACATGTAAATATCATTAGGAAATATTAATAATCACTATCCAGCAGTAGGTAAGAAATGTGTCTCACCAGTAAGTGGGATTCGTCCTCAGAAAACAAGGCTGATTTTAAAACATTTGAATATCAATTGATGTGATTTACAAAAGGTCAACTTGGTTGGTTTGCTTCAGTGCTGGAGCCTGGGCCTTGTGCAGGGCAGACAAATGCCTTCTTGCTGAGCTACATCTTCAGACCTGAAAATGCTGTAAAGTCAAGGCTGCATTCCCATTTCAATAGATCAGTGGTTTTCAACCTTCCTAATGCTGTGACCCTTTACTACAGTTCCTCATGTTGTGGTGACCCCCAACCATAAAATCATTTTTGTTGCTACTTCCTAACTGTAATTTTGCTACTGTTATGAATCGTAATGTAAATGTTTTTGGAGATAGAGATTTGCCAAAGGGGTCATGACCCACAGGCTGAGAGCTGCTGCAGTACATGAACTGATGTGAAGATGAGCTTCCTTGCTTAATGGTTATTCATGGTTAAAAAGAGAGAATGCCTCAGCAAGCTAGAAATGGAAACCAGCTCACAAACATGAGAAGTGGCTGTGGGAAAGCATTCTGCTTCGGCTTCAGGATGAGATAAGAATGGCCTCTCTTACCGGTTTCATTCAGCACTACAGGAAAAATCCTAGGCAGTGATGAATAAAGCAAGGAGGAAAAGTCGTGAAAGGATGAAGAGAAACAGGTGAACTGGGTTAACCTAACACATGACTGTACAAATTTAATAAGCTAAGGGCCTTCTGATGTCCACAGAACACAAGCTCAATGTTGAAAAATCAAATTTGTTTCTATGATGGTAATTGGTTTAAAAGAGTGGAAGTCAAAATTTAAACTATCATATAGTATCTAAGACCTGAAATACTCAGAGACAAATTAGCAAAATATGATAAACAGCTAAATGTTACAAAATAAACCTTAGGCAAAGTTTAAAAACATAAATGAATACATCAAGATCTGTACTGTAAATACAAATTGAAAGATTCAATGTTTGTTAAGGTGACAGTTCTTCCCACATTAATCAATAAACTTGGAGAGAATCTCAGTACTTAGAATAGCAAAGAGCCTAAAACAGCACAAACAATTTTGAAAAAAATAAGAAGAAAGAAGATAAAGCGTGTGCATTACTTGTGAGGATTTCAACTTGACAGGATCTAAAATCACCTAGGAGACAAGCTCTGAGTGTATCTGTGAGGGAGTGTCTAGATTAGGGTAACAGAGGAGGGAAGACCAAGCCTTCCAATGGGCAGCACTATCCAAAGGTTGGGGTCCTGGGCTGAGGAAAAGGAGTCAACCAGCTGAATACCAGTGCTCATCTCTCCACTTCCTGACTGTGGGGACAATGTGAGCAGCTGCCTCAGGATCCTGCTGCCATGCCTTCCCCGCCATGATGGATGCATCCTCAAACTGTGAGCCAGAGAACCCTCCCTCCCTTAGGTTGCTCTTGTCAAGTATCAGGTCACAGCAATTAGGAAAGCGACTATGCAAAGATATAAATGGCCAACAAATTCCTCAGCATTGGTACTTCCTCCTAGATGAAAAGGAGAAGGAGAGTGAGGAGCTACCAGGTGCCCATTAGAAGGGCTAGAATAAAAAAGGTCAACAATCTCATGGTTGGCTTCTAGAATGCCCTAATGATTTTGGAGCAGAGTTAATAATTTCGCTTAACGTTACAGGTACAGGCACCAAATTCTTGTATTTCCAGGTATTTATTCAAATGAAACAAACACAAAAATATAACACTCAACTGCTTATCATTTGTGAATGAACAAAACTCAATCCATTCATATACAGAATATGACAGTTTGCACCTGAAACATTGCCCACAGGCCCATGCTTTGAAAGCTCTGTTCCCAACTTATGGCACCATTTTAAATGTTATGGAGCTTCGAGTCCTGGCTGCTGAAAACTCACTGTTACTTTGAAGTAGCTTTTGAAGGTCCTACCTGTCCTGATTCCTGCCCAGTTTCTCTGCTTCCTGGCAGGCCACCACCAGGGAAGGTGCCAGGCTTCCACGTCTTGCCAATGGAGAGGCATTGAAGTCCCTCTGAGATCATTAGCCAATATAACCTTTTACTTCCTTAGGCTGCTTCTCTTTGGGGTCTAATCACACAGTGGGGTTGTCTAGATTGTGTCAACTTTTCCTGGAAGATGTGAATGGCATGAGTTGACCCCAGATAGGACACCAAAGATAGACCAAAGTCATGAATCCACTTCAGTCCAAACTGGAGAACCAATATATTTATTGGGCTTACTTACAGAGAAGGAAAGGGATTACAGGAGCATAGGTTACCCCAAACCAGCTGCATAACCACAAAATTTCAACTCATCATGAGTGACATCCTCATGGAAGCTGAATCATGGAGTCCCCCTTTCAGTTAACTTCCCCTTCCTGTGTACTCTAGCATCTTATACAATCCCTTGCAGCTGGGAGAAGACAGGAGGTGGTAATTTCTAGACTCCCAAGTGGGAGTCCTGCGATCCTCCATCAAGGAGATAGTGTTAGTAACAGCTCTATTGCCATCACCGTCGCCCCGGCAACTTCTGTACTGTTCTGCCCACTCGCTTGCCATGCTTTCCAAGCCGAGGTCATCTATTCCAAAATAGTGATAGTCATGCTATGCTTGGATAAAAAAAAAAAAAAAGCCATCTTCCAGCAGGTCCTATTCACTTACACAAAGAAACAAACTACTAATATTGATCAGGCAGTGTGGATCAATCTCAGAAACACTGATAAGTGAAAGCTGAACACATGTGCACACATACACGTATGTACACACACATGCAACTCCATATGTGATATGATTCAAGTCTCACTGTATTCTAGAAAAATCAGAATAGTCTGCAAACAGAGAAAGCTCATCAGTTGTTGCCTGGAGCTGGATTGGAGCAGTCTGAGCCTGACTGCACAGGAGCAGCAGGGAGGGCCCCTGGGGACCAGTGACATGCTCTGTGTCCTCACTGGGGTGTTGGGTACATATATACATATTTGCTCAAATTTACTGGCTAATGGAAGACTATTGTTATTAGTGTAGGCATGCATGTGCACACATGTATGCATATGTGTAATTGAAGCCAGAGGACAGCCTTCAGTGTCATCCTCAGGCATATCATCCAGCTCCTTTGAAACAAGGGCCCACTGGTTTGGATCAGGCTAGACTGGCTAGCCAGTGAGCCCCAGGAATCTTCTGGTCTCAAGTTCCACCACCATAATGACTAGCTTTTGTAACATGGGTTCCAGGGATGAACTCAGAGTCTCCTGGTTAGAAGGTAAGCACCTCACTGACTAAGCTAGCGCTGCTAACCTTGCAGACAGATATATTTCACCCTGTGTCAGTTGCATTTTGATCAACCTGGATTGAGTTGCTTTACAAAACCATTTGCCGACACGGGCCTATTTTTCAACATTAAAATGCCTGCCTCCTGCCACGCCTCAGTGATTCAGGTAGGTCTGTATCACAACACAGCCTCCCACTCACCCAAGAGCCTTCCACTTAACATCCCCCAGTCACCAGCACCCTGTCACACAGTGCCTTCCTGTTTGCATGTCATGCATCTGCAGACATCTCTTGCAGTTCTCTGTGTCTGATGGACTGAAACAGTCTCTTCTGCTTGAATTCATACTGAACTCCTTTTGTTTAGTGTCCGGTGTGCAGCTCTTTTATTTAACTAAAGCATTGTTGGCTTGAGGACAATAATTAGATCATTCTCTCAGGAAAAATAAATCATTATCTATGGAGTTCTGGCTTGTTCCGCACCAAGTATCCTGGGTGCTCTGCAGCCCCCAAGAAGCATTAGAACTGTGGGACACTAACCACAGTATGTGAGTGTGAGCCCTCGGCAGAGGAAGCAGAGGCTTACACAGGAGGGGGGGATATGCGCTCACACTCAGAACAGGTAATACATGGTAAGGGTTTGAGGAATTGGGAGAACTGGAAAGGCATTCCCGAGTAGTAATAGGTAATGCAAAATTTTTATGAAGGAGGTGAAATTTAAATAAGCCCAGAGCAACCTCATTCCTCTGAATGTCCTTCCTGGGACCATTATCCTCTCCCTTGGGTCATTTCAGGCTCTCTTCTCTGGAACTCAAAGGAAAAATGGGGTCATTTCCTAACAAAGCCAGTGGTTTGGGGAGTTTACTGTGGAAATATGCAAAGTGGGCACCTCTGGCTCTCAGCTGGGAGAGGCTGCGAGGACAGTTTCTGCTTCCCCGGTTTGTTTTGCCATCTTAATTTCAACTTGCTTTCTCTGCAGCTCGGTCCACCATGGGGATACGCAGACCTCTGATGTTGCACAGGCAAGCTCTTGGGCAGCCAACTTTCTTGCTGGTTGTAGGAGAAAGTAAAGCAGCGGCAGGAAGGACGGCAAAGTTGATAAGCAGGCGTTCCTAACGGAGGACATGGGAGGAGCGCAGTGCAGGATGCTCTGTTTTCTGTCTCTGGAGTTCAGCAGGCTCATTGTCTAAATAATTAAGATGAAACTGCTCTGGAAAGTAACACTGGGAAGACACACCATGCCTGACACTACCCAGAGTGCACCACAGCCGTGATAAGGGCACTTGCTTCTCTCCTGCTCCTCATAGATGCCTCTGCTTTTGTGGATCCATTTGAAGGTACTTACATTCAAGTGAAGGCATCTAACATTGCCTTGTTTAAAGACAGGGTCTCTTGTAGCCCAGGCTAGCCTAAAACTAGCTGTATGGTCAAGAATGACATTGAACTTGTATTATTCCTGTCCCTATCTCCCAGAGATAGAGAGTATCTCCCAGAGCCTAATGAGTACACACCGTGTACCTAACTAAGATAATTCCAAATTTTTGAAGACTGTAAGCGTTCTCTCTCTCTCTCTCTCTCTCTCTCTCTCTCTCTCTCTCTCTCTCTCTCTCTCTGTGTGTGTGTGTGTGTGTGTGTGTGTGTGTGTGTGTGTGTATGTGTGTGTGTGTGTGTGTGTTTGTGCGTACCTGTGGGTGCATGTTCCTGTGTGGTTGTGATGGGGTATGTGCTTGTGGAGGCAGGAGGTTAACCTTGTCTGTTCTTCCTCAGGAGCTGCCCATCTTGGTTGGCTTTTGAGACATGGTCTTCTTTAAAACCTGGAGCTCACTGGGAACTGAACTCAGATCTTTATGGTTACAAAGAAAGCATTTTATCAACCAAACCAAACTCTAGCCCAATAATACAGAAATATTTCTTTAAAAACACAGTACAATTTCTTCATAATTTGAAATATTGTTAAAGAGAGGGCAATGATTTTTCTCCACAGGCTGGTGGCTCACACAGAAGGAACCCTGTGTTGACCTGGACTATGACATGGCCATTGTCTCCAACCCTGATGCCCACAGCACCTAGGATTCTGTCTCATCTTTTGTCTCCTTTACCCACAACAGATGTTTTGTTGGTGTCCTTATGTTGAAAGTGGAGGGAAAGAAAGAGGCCTTTGTAGCACTCGGTAGTGACAGGCGATGGCATAGTCTAAGTGCCACTTGAATGAGTCTGGGGGTCTGGTGTGATGGATGGACTCCTGATGAGAACCACATACCCCATGGCTGGTGCTGGGGCTCTGGGGTCACAAGCTGTCCCTGTGCCCAAGTGCACTTTGCCCTAGCTGAAGGGTCACCAATCTGCTCTCTTGATGAAGAGTCCTACTTTTCATGGTGTTTTATTGGTCTGGAGCTGCTGTTGACAACATGTTATTTTTCAGAAGGCGAAGTTTTTGCTAGGCAGCACCTTTGAGGCAGTGGGCATGGCTGTGGCAATCACACATATGTAACCGAAGCCGTGGTGTGTTGGACAAAGGTAGAGCTTGTAGAGGTTGCGTTTGTGTGATCTGGGGGTGGAGGGGGCTCAGAGAACTGTCAGCGACCGTTGACTGTGCCCCATTCTCACCTCCCACCCTCCCCTTTAGCAGGGCTCAGAGCTTTGTTTCGGACAAGTTGCCTGTGGCACTAGTTAGGGAAGGCGACTGTGAGAGGACTTTAGCCCACACAGGGACACGCGTGACAAATTATCCTGACAAGGATGCCATTGCGATATTAGCAGCTCGTTAAAAGAGCCGGGTGAAACTCATCTCGGCTTTGATCAATTTTCTGCTAGCATTTCAAGGCTTTGGACCAATTCCCCAGGCCCTCCCACCCTACCCTAGTTTTGGGTTGTTGAAGTTGTTCTTGGCAGAGCTTTCCAAGGGCTCTGAGAGTCTGTTGACACACTCACCAAGTCCCACAGATGTGCGTGCCCGGTTTAGGAAGAAGAAATGGAATATGAGCTGAGATTTTATATTTGTACTTGAAAGAATAAAGAAATAATGAGCTTGGATAATATAATCTGTAATGCTCAGTCCAACTATTAAGAGTCTAATGAGAGGACGTGGATGATGGCCTGGAAGAGGAGGGGCTGGGCTCAGTTTTCTCTGCCTGGGAATCTTAAAGCAAGAATGACCTGTGGGGAATGGCCAGGCCAAACACATAGCTGATGACATCTCTAATAAGGGACACAGGTGACGGGGAAAATCCAGACTTCCTGATTTCCTGGAGTTGACTCCATTCTCTGCTGCTCCAGAGTCCAAGTCCACCAGAGGAAATGAACAGCAGGGACACATGCATGTGTATACGTGTGTGTGAGCAAGCAAGAGCACGCACATGTGTATGAAACTGTGGGCATGTGTGCGTATGCGCCTGTGTCTGTGTGTGCACACACACTTGTACCCAATAGATGTACTGAGATCTATTGTAAAGAGCTGGAACATGTTGACTAGGAGACAGGCAGGCCTCAGATTTGTAGGCACACTGACAGGCTGCTGACAATAAGTGTTACCACAGTCTTGGGACAGAATTTGTTCTCCAAGGAACCTCTACGTAGACTAAGGAGGACCACTAACATAAGGATAATTTCTTTTTTCTCAAATTCAGCTGCTTGCGGATGATATTAACCACCCTAAAAAATCTTTCTAGTAGAGGGCCGGGCCTTTCACACTTCTGTGTTCTTACTGGTTTGAGGACTTCAAATGGTCCTAAGACCAGTGAAGGGGCATAGTTCTGTAATAAGTAAAGCATGGTTTACCTTCCATAGAGACTACATGATGTGTGTCTATCAACTGAAGATCATCCCCAGGCATCAGCTTCTCTCAAGCATGGGTTCTGTTGCTGCTGGCATGAAGTCCCATGTTCTGTGGGTGTTACGTGTCTGTTTTGTATATTGTAAACATTTTAAAACGGGAACACTGAAAAAGACAGAATAAAAGCAAAACAGTGAAAACTGGAAACCTTATAGTTTTATTTGTGGAACTATCTAGACATCTGGGTTCTGGTGACAAGCCAGAACAATGATAAGGGAAGATGTGTATAATGAAGTTGACAGTAGAATCACCAGAAGCAAGAGAAGATGGATTCGAATGTGTTTATGTGAATTCCCATAATTATATGCAAATCAACAGCTTTTAAGGGTAGGAGGGGGAAGCACTAACGATTGAACACCAGGTCCCACAGGTATTAAGCATGTACTCTTCTACTGAGCCACACTTCTAGTGCCTTGTAACTAACTTAAAATCTAATGGTTAGAATTGAACAATTAACTTCCCTATATTCAATGAATGGTTACCCCCCCCCATTTCTTAACTGAATGAATAGTAAGCCTGTCTCTATCATCACTGAATGAATGGTTAGCTTCCCCTCTTTTCACTGAGTAGGTAGCCTCCCTCTCTTCATTAAATAGTTAGCTTTCCTTTCTCTTCATTTAATGGTTAGCCTTCCTCTTTCTTCACTGAATGGTTGGACTCTCTCTATTCATTGATTGATTGGCTTCCCCATCTCTTTTCATTGATTGGTTGCCCCCTATCTCTTTCTTCGTTGACTGGTTAAATGTCTTCTCTGTTAGTTGAATGGTTGACTTCCCTCTCTTTTCGTTGAATAGTTAGCCTTTCTCTCACTCTTCATTGAATAGTCAGCCTCCCCAATTCTTCACTGAATGGTTAACATCCGTCTCTCTTCACAATGGTTAGTCCCGCTTTCTCTTCATTGGTTAGTCGGCCTCTACAGCTCTTCACTGAATAGTTAATGTCTCTTTCTTCTCATTTATGTGTTGTCCTCCTCTCTTCATTTGAGTGGTAACTTCCTTCTTTCTTTATTGAATGGCTAACCTCTCACTTACTTCATTGAGTGGTTAACTTCTGTCTAGCTCCATTAAACAGTTATTCTCCCTGAGTGATTAGCTCCATCTCTCTTCACTGACTGGCTAGCCTCTTCTTTACTTCATGAAATGATTATCTTCCCTCTCTTTTCATTATAGGGTTAACCTCTCTCTTTATTCATTGAAAAACTGGCTTTCCATCCTCCTCAATGGTTGAACTCCCATTCTCTGTATTGAAAGGTTTGCCTCTCCCTCCCTTTAACCAATGATTAGATCCTCTTTGACTTCATTGGGTAAATTTATATAAACTGAAGAAAACGCACCAAGGCAGTATGTTTTCCAGTAATGTTTCTCTATCTGTTCTGTGAGATACCCTGTAGAGTTCTTGCTTTTGAGGATTTGTTTGGAGAAAATAAACCATGGAAGTTATTTTAGTGTAATAGTGAAGACGCTTCAGACAGAAAGGAACTCATAGTCAAAGATAAAAAGACTGGAAGGCACGTGCCTTGTTCATGAAAGCCAAGTGATGACATGTATGAAGGTCAAGGCCACCCTGCATAATTTCAAAAGATTTTATCTTATTATCTTTTGGGATAGTGTGTGTGTGTGTGTGTGTGTGTGTGTGTGTGTGTGTGTGTGTGTATCTGAGTTCAGTCCCCAGAGCTCATGTGGAAAGGTGGGAATGTTGACACATTCTCATAATGCCAGAGCTGGAAATGTGGGAGGGTGGGGTGCAGAGAGTGGCAGATCTCTGGGGCTCACTGGCCTGCCAGCTTAGCCTACTTGGTGAGTTCTAGGCCAGTGAGAGACCCTGTCTCCACAAACACGTAGATGGCATCTGAGGATTAAGGTTGTGCTCTGGCCTCTATGTACACTCATGCCCAACTTTCCACACATGTGTGTACAGGCAAACAAACTGTGCACACACAAACACACATGCAGGAGATCCACACAAGAACTGTTCTTCTAGTTTCCAGTCATTTGCAGAAGCAAGTGAGAGATCCCCTAGACTGTATCTGTAAAGGCTGGAAGGATTTTAGGAATAGTCCTATCTGTTTTAAATATGAGACAAAATATTCTTGCAGATTAACCTTAGAAAGAGGGTGACGGTTGGAGCACAGAGCTGATGTGCCAGTAAAATAAAGGACAGTATCTTTCACATTCTTTCAGCGGAGGTTAGGAGGCCAGGCCAGTCTTTCCCTTGGTGATTATTCTGCTGTTTTCCATTGCCTTGAATGTATCCCAGGTTCGTTCTGGAACTTTGTCCAAACAATATAAAACACCACAAGAAGCTCTGTGCTCATCCCTGCATCCTGGCTGGAGACAGGAAATACTGGAAACCATGAGAGAGTCTCCTCTGACTAGAATTCCAGCACAAAAAGCTTCAGATTCAAACAAGTTCCAAAACAAAAGTCCTTACAAGACAGGCCAGCAGCAGCATCTGCAGGTACTTCTCCAAAACAAACAGAAATTTCCATCTTCACAAGGCCTGAGGAGCCTGGCCTCTGCCCACACCGGGGCTGCCCTCTCCCTGAAATCAGAAGAGACCTCACGATGGGAACTCACCTCACCTTCCTGTGCCCTTGTCTTCTTCTTTCTTCCTTTCTCTTTCTTCCTCTCTCTCTCTCTCTCTCTTCCTTTCTTTCTTTCTTGTCTGCCTGCCTTCCTGTCTGCCTTTCTTCCTCCCTCCCCCTCCCTCCCTCCCTCCCTCCCTCCCTCCCTCCCTCCCTCCCTCCCCCTCCTTCCCTCCCTCCCCCTCCTTCCCTCCCTCCCCCTCCCTCCCTCTTTCTCTCTCTCTCTCTCTCTCTCTCTCTCTCTCTCTCTCTCTCTCTCTCTCTCTTTTATAAAAGTCCCAGATGCCCCAGGCTGGCCTCATACTGGCTGAACAGATGAGGATGACCCTGAACTTCTAATCCTCTGCCTCAGCCTCTGGAGTGCTGAGATGACAGGTGTCTTCACATGCCTTCTTTATACAGTGCTAGGAGTTCCTGAAGACTGAGAGAGTGCTTCACTAAAGGAGTCCCATCCCCACCTGATACCTCCTCCTCCAGAGCCTCATGGGTAACACAATCACTGAAGAGAGATCACTGGTGCCGTCCATTTTTTTTGTACTGGATAACCCACCAATATTAATTGATATGGTGCTGTCACTTGTTCACCCTGTAAAAGAAAATCCCTACAAGTTCATGGCTTAATCTTTGCTCACAGGAGATTTAATAAAAGCTATAACTCCAGAAGAAGAGAGGTGATCAATGTTAATCACACTGTCAGAGGGAGAACTCTTACTGCTGTGTCATCCTTCATGGACCTGAGACAGATTCTGAGAAGAGGTCCAGGCCTGGTCCCTGCTCTGGAGGCCATGTTGTCCTGCAGCCGGTGGAATAAATAGAATATTTCCTGAAGAGCAAACACGTGCAGGAAAGAGCAGGGTGTGAGGCCATGCTTCGGCAAGGCAGGTTGGCCAGATGTTCAGCTGACCTCTGCCGCTGGAGTCTGATTGACAGTGGGTTGGATTTCGCCAGCTGTTTGGAAGAGCTACAGGAAGAGTCAACTCTTTCCCAAGACTAAAAGGGGGCCACCTGCAAAATATCACCTCATCACCGTTGGGATTTGCATCCTGTGTCTTTCGTGGATCTTGGATCCATAATTTTGAATGCTTAGAAATGTTATGAAAAGGATTACAGATTTATCAGCAACCAGATCTCTTAAGGAGAGCCCTGTATGACTTCCACTGTGATGTATGCCTGGAGTGTCAGCCAGGCCTTGCTGAACCCATATTTAATGTCTGGTTTTAGGAAAATGTGAAATGTGGACAAAAAATACTGAAGTCAGAGGACTAAAAAAAGCACATACATGCATGCACGTACTCGTGAGTGCTCTCTCTCTCTTTTTTTCTCTCTCTCCCTCTGTCTCTCTCTCTCTCTCCCTCTCTCCCTCTCTTTCTCTTTCACACAAATGCGCAGGCACATGGGCATGCACACACACACACACATGTGCATGTGTGTTTGTGAAATGGATGTGTGTAGTGAACAAGTTCTTGCAAATGGAAACATCTATAAAACTGTCCAACAGAGCCAGAGGAATGTTGGCTAATTAAAATCATTGCTGGAAACTATTGTTTCAGGAAAATGGTAATTCCAGGAAGCCTTGTAGATTTTATTTATTTATGCATTTATTTATGTAGATTTTTATCTCTGCAGTCTTAGCTAAACTTAGCATCCCGAAGCAAGGACAGTAAACTGCATATTTTAAATGCGCCTTAAAACACAGCATTAGTCATAATAAATCCAGATACCCTAAGATTCAAAACCAGCAACTCTGATAAAATAAAAAAAATACCAGAAATTTGGATCTTAGAGATAGATGGGCTAGCTGAAATATACCTTTGTGCTATCTATGAAATAAAAGGGGGTTGGGAGTAAATTGTGAATGCAAATTAAATTGCAGGCCAAGGTTTAAAGAGAACAAACTGGATTCAAACAGACCCTTAAGCACTTCAGAAACATCTATTTACATATAGGCAATTAATGCCTGAATTACAAATCATTCTTATTCCTTCATTAAAACAAGTCCCCTGAGGACCTCTATTAGTCCTAAAAAAAAAAGAATCCAGAAGTGTAAATTGAATACATTTGAAAGCAGGAAGGCATTCCATTGCTGCTCGCCCTGCTCCAAGTCAGCATGTCCTTTTGAGTTATGCTGAGCGGGAAAGGCTGCCGCCTGCTCTGGGAGCATGACCAGCTCTTAGTGATAATGGTAACGTTGACCTCAGATTCAGAATGACCTCCTCAGAGTGAAAAAGAAGGTCACACAAAAGAGAAAGCCATCCGTGTGCTGTTATGTGATGTAATTTATGGTCCCGATTTGCCCCGTTGCTGTCTCAGCATTTAGCATGCCTGAAGTTGCATGTGTTCGAAGGAAGTCAAGCAGCTCTTAGAGGAGACCGGGTTTCGTGAACATGTCTTCTCAAAGGAGGACAAGCCATGAGTGCATGTGGTGTCACAGCCGTCAGGGCCACTCCATACAGAGGAGAGGAGAGGAGAACAAGGATGGGAGGCAGTCTGAAGTCTGTAGGCCTTGGTGCCTAAGAGAAAGTAGACTTAAACACCATAGTATTGCTTGTTGAGCTGGCGACACCAAGAAGTGCACAGGGAACCTGGGACGTACGACTAACAAGTGCCTCCTAACTGTGCGAAAGTCAGACCTTTCCAACATGCTCCTGCAATTCGATTATCTCTGGGGCATTGGTTGCATTGGTGGTAGTGTGTATGCCAACGTGTGTGGGCTTGAATGTGGGCATGCATATGTGTGTACTCATGTATGTGGTGCTGGGGATCCAAATTCAGGCCCCTCCCACAAGCCCATCTGGGATCATTTCTAAGGCGTTAACTTCTGTTCTTTGGAGACCAGAACCTCTGGTGCCTCATGCCGGTCACCTCAATCTCATGTAGCTTCCCCGTCTATGACAAACTCTTCAAAAGCCCGAGCATTTCTCTGTATTCTTGGGGACTCTTTATCAACCGAGGTCAACTGTTGCCCTCCCGTATGCATGAACCTCCCAAGGTCTGTAAAGAAGTTTTTAGAAAATCAAAATTTAAGTCTGGCTAAGCAAGCATTTCCAGAACACATAAGATACTGTCCAGAAACTGTAACGTTCCACATGCTGAGAACTCAAATACATAAAACTCCATGCATTTATATGGCTTATTGAACATTAATACACTGTCCAAAGCCTTATTCTTAAATGTTATGTTTGCTTGAAAGGGTGTATCTCCTAAAAACTGTATGAAAATACAACCAAGTAGAAGTTTTGAAACACAGTTGCTCATTGGCCAGGGTGGGTGATGGCTCAGTCTGGTGAGGCGCTTGCCCTGAAGTTATAATCTCAGAATCCCTGTAAGAAAGCCAAGCAAGGTAGCATGCAATTGTAATCCCAATTCTGAGGAGATGGAGCAGGTGGATCTTTGAGTCTTACTGGCCACCTACCTGAGGCTACTTGATGAGATCCAAGCTAATGAGAGACCTTATTTCAAAAAGCAAGGAGTTGCAGTCAAGGTTGTCCTCTAGGTTGACATGCATGTGCACACACATGAACACATGCATGTCTCACACATGAATAGATTCACATACTCACAATTTTTAAAAAAGAGAGATTAGATTAAGTCTAGTGGATTAAAGTATGAGTCATGGCCCCATGTGGTAACTCAATGTGGGGCTTGCAAAAAAAGTTGTCACCACCAAACATTTTTTTAACTCACAGTGACTAAAAATCAATTCAAAACCAAACATCATGGATCTAGGATAATTCTGGCAACACTCTGCCATGTTTCGTCTCACATCTTCCCTGAAGCTGTGGTTCTGAACATACTGTGTCCTGTACATGCTGCCGTATAGTACAGAGCCAACAAACGCTGCCTGAAACACCTATGCTGAGATTTGAGACTACTGTGCGTTATGAAATGCAGTGCTTTTACTGTACATGTAAAGCTTTCCCATGGGGCTAGGAATGTGGCTCAGAGACAGAGCTATTGTCTAGCACATGTAAGGTCCTGAGTTCAATCCCCAGTACTCCAAAGGGAAAAAAAACCCCACCGAATAAAGCTTCTGCTCTTATAAAAGCTAATGATTTAATTGCAGAAACATTTTAAATATTTCCCTACTGTCATCCCTCAGCATGTGTCATGTTAGTATATCTTTGGATTGGATGTAGCATAATGTTTGATTTAAAAATTCACTATTTCAGCAGCAGACTTGAGTTCCATTTAAAAATAAAAATAAAAAGGGGTTGGGGATTTAGCTCAGTGGTAGAGCACTTGCCTAGCAAGCGCAAGGCCCTGGGTTCGGTCCTCAGCTCTGGAAACAAAAATAAATAAATAAATAAATAAATAAATAAATAAATAAATAAATAAATAAATAAAAAATAAAAAATAAAACCATTCAATGAGTTTGGGCTTGGGATTAGGTCAGAATTTCCATCGATTTCTGAATGGCCCTAAGTACACACCTGCTGATATGTACTGCCTTTTATATGAAGTGGCTTTCTCAGCTTTGTTGATTAAAAAAATCAAAGGGTGGATTAACTATAGAAATGAAGATGATCTGTGGCCTTCAGTGTCAAATATTCAATCCAGAGTTAATTCCTTACCTAAAACCAAAGGAGCACATCTATATCATTAGCATGCAAATATGCTTTCATCTTTAATAAATGGTAAAATTATATATATATATATACAAGAGAATCATTTTAAAATAATTTCTCTATGATTTATTATTAGTAAAGGTTATGCACACACACATATGTGTGTGTGTCCATATATATATATATGTATATATATGTATACATATATATAACATATATTTATATTTAGGGTCCCCAGAAGAGTTCTCAGGTGAAAGGGGTTACAAGTGGGAAAGATGTCGGACTCCCCGGGCTAAGCATCTTTTATAGGACTTAACATTGTTCTTAGGGAAGGGAAGAGGACATGTAGCTTTATTCTATTGAAGAGGTGTCTGCAGAGCCCTTCCTCCCCTCCAATACTGTGTCAAGTAAATAGCAGGTTCCCCCCTTGGCCTTTTTTGTTGGCTGGACCTTTTCCATGTCTGACCAATGCTTATAATTTGCTCACTAGGGCTGGGAATGTAGCTAATGTGGTAGAGTGTCTGCCTAGCATGAAGCAAGGCCCTAAATTGGACCCCCATCACCACATAAAACTTGTGTGGTGGTACACAGTTTTAATAACAGCACTTGGGAGGTGGAGGCAGGAGGATCAGAATTCCAAGGCCATTGTCAGCTCTGAGTTGGATGTCCACCTGGGTCATATGAGACTTTGTCTTCAAAAGAGAAAGAAATACTGTTTGCGTAACTATAATTTTTATTTCATTATCATTTATTATGAAATAAAAATGAAATAGTTTAGTTGACAAAGTGCTTGTGTTAGAAGCATGAAGGCCTGAATTCCATCTCCAGAATCTGTGTAAAAGAAGCTGGCCGTGGTAATATAACCTCATCACTGGGGAGATGGAGACAGGGAGATTTTTAAGACTTGCTTGCTGACCAGCCTTTCCTTCTAGTCAAGCTTCAGGTCAGTCAGTGAGAGACCCTGTCTCGAAAAGAAAGGAAAAGAGAAGAGAAGAAAAGAAAAAGGTGGACAGCACCTAATGACTTGCCAGATTGCCCTCTGCCTCTCTGCCCTGCAACATACAATTTTTTTGTAAAGAAAATAAACCAAAGCAAAAAGTGACTTTTTATACCTGGGCGATTTCTATGAAATGTTTTGAGATCTGGGACTATATTCAGGGCTTTGTTAGATGTTCGTGGAGGGAAAATGATCTTCCTTAAGAGAACTTGGTATGTAGGATGGATTTTTCTAGATATGAATGTAGCCTGTGCCCAATCCAGGGAGAAAAAGTAGAGAAGGAATTTTGAGCCTCTTCCCTGAGACCGTTGAACATTCAATCAAGATTTGTAAGATATTGAGCACAGGGAAGCACAAAATGTCCCAACTAAATAGCGAGAGTGAATTACATTGTGCTAGGAAGCCAAGAGATTGTGTGGTAGGAGAGAGATAAAGTGCTTCCATCCCTTCTCAGGATAACAGCCTATGCTCAGAGGAAACACTTTGAATGCAACTCGGTGCAAAGAGCATTCGACTTTGCAAAAGCTTTGACTTAGTGGTAAGAACTGCAGAAGCCAGACCAGGTCACCGGGGCCGTCAGTATGAAGACTTGCAATTCCATAGCTAAATGGAATGGGACACTAGCACTAAACATCACAATGCTCATCAATCAAGACACGGATGAACCCTGGGGCAGGCAATAACGTCTGAGGAACCAGGAGATAGATGGGCACATTGTTAAATCCAAACATCACTATCAGATGAAAGCTACAGAGTGGGGTAGATCTTTGTCTGTTGTCCTCATCCTCTGAATCAAGCAAGCCGAGAGGCAGAGAGAAGCAAGCCACCTGGTCTCCTAGTAGAACTCACCTCCCAGGCTCTGCTTGAAACTTTGAAGTGGGTTTAGTAACTTATTGTTCAATCCACCTACAGCTGTGCAAATCAACAGCCAAGCGGCCACTTGACTCTGGGTGGAAAGATACCCAGGGTGAGGTCAAGTGCAGATCAACTGGCCTTGTGTAAAGTGTATGTGCCCAACCTCCACATTGTCTTGGAAACTGTCACTGTGAGTGCCAGCATGGTGATCTTGAAATGTAAGCTGAACTTGTTTTGCCTCTGACCCTCAGAAACACAATCCAAGGGTTCACTCCTGTGATACGTGAGGCAGACCCTCCGGCTCTTCCCAAGATGGTGACCAGCCTCAGACTGAGGAGATCTTTATGTTGATGGTGTGCACATGCAGTCATTACAACTGCCCCATAGATGTTAAGAATAGGGGTTAACATTGAAGGTTAATAGCTGTTTATTTCTTCCAAAGTTACTTTACATCATCCTCCACAAAAAGAAAATAAAACCCAAAGGAATGTTTATCTCAGTCACTCATTGAAGAGTTGTTAAAGTTGTGTACATTATTTTATTTTGTTCTACTCTACTATGTCATCTTTTTTTTTTAATTGATGGGTCTGAGGGTTAAACCCAGGGTCTCACATTTGCTAAGCACACTCTATCATGGAGCCATAGTCCCATATTTTGTTTTTAGCCAAAATAAAAAAAAAATCATTTTTATCAGTTTGTTTGTTTATGACAAGATTTACAGTGCTGGGGATGGAAGCCAGGAGGGCTAGCTAGACACACACCTCTTCACCTGAGTGCCAGCCCCAGCCCCAGGTTAGTCTTTGGATGGCTTCTCCGGCCAGCCCTTCTCTATCTTTGCTCTAAAGATTACTGCTCTTAATTATTAGGCATTCCACTTTGTTCACTGTGGACATACTGCTCCAGCACTTCTGTCGTTCTGTGAGAAAGCTTCCTCCTGACTCTGGAGATGCCTGAATAACCCCTCAGACACCGCTCGCTGACTTTGGCATGGCAAGAGAGCCTTCCAGATCGGAGCTCAGTTCAGTGAATTCTCTGGGAAGAAAGCAAGCTGGCGGCCAGACTACACCATGTAAGGCAGTGCAGACATGTTTAATGTTAGCATCCTCAGCCAGAATGTTCTGGCCTTTGTTGTCAGTAGACCACATGTAAAGACCAGAAGAGAGAGTGAGACTCCAGGCTGGTCCCTTCCTGGGAGGCACGGGAAGATTGCTAACCTAAGAGAAAAAGTCACTTGGCTGGGGCATAAAATAGTGTGTTTATCTGTCAGTGAGGCCATGTTTTTATTGAGGAAATAGATTATCCAGAGAAATGTGTACTGTTTATAGTTCTGTCAGATGGAGGGGTTGTTGCTAGGTCACATAACTTCTTTATTGTCGAGAACTGAGCTTGAGCAGTCTTCCCCAAGAGACATTCCCGCTCTCTTGTCTAGGCTGCTGATTGATTGATTATCCAGTCATTCATTCATCAGGAACTGACTGAGAGCAGTGATAGGCCAAGACACATGAAAATCTGAATACACAAATGAAAATAGAGCACAGGTTTTCCACATGAGCCAGCAGAGGACAGAGACTTAGAAACCACTAGTCATTTATTTGAATTATACATATTCCACTTTTATATGAGAGAGGACCACATCAATAGCTTCGTGTGACAAGACTTCTGTGAAAGTCTGTTAGTGCGGTGACAGAAATGTCCATAGAGAATGTTTGTTGGTGGTTTGTACCATTTAGTGTATGAAATGGATTAGAAATGGGGAAGAGACCACTAGGTAAGCTTACTGGAGGGTAGTAATCACTAAAGCTGAAGACGAACTATACTCAACCCAAGGACTCAGCAGCACATACCCCAAAATAACTATGAATGTTGCCCGACACAAAAATTAAACTTACTTAAAGCATTATTCAATTTTTTTTCAAAAACTGTTTAACCTCAATTGCACGGGTCTGTAGTGGAAACTGTGGGTGACAACATTCCATCTACATGGCTGAAGGCTGGACATGCCTGAACATAGACTACTCAATTGATGGAACATGGAGAACGTCCGGAACCGGCAGCCATTAGAGGTGAGGTTGAAGGGTCTCTCTGCTATGTAATCAAGCAAGTCTCTGAAGCGGAGAAGAACATAACAGACGCACAATGCTGTCAAGATGTGACCATCTGTATGAGTCTAATTGACCCCCCAGTTCCCTAGCTCTTACTGACAAAGAGCTATCCCATGCCATCTATCCATCATCCACATTCCATGGTGGTCCCTGGAGCTGGCTCACTGACTAACATTACTTATGATGGACAGTAAAGACATTGAGCACACTACTGGTCATCTACCATCCCATGTGACTACCTCCACTACATTCTGAGGCTGGAGCCCTCCAGTGGTAGTTCTTGTCTCTTACTGTGGGAAGTGTATTCTATGCTAGTAACTAAATTCTCAGCGCTGCTCTGGTGACTCAAGGATAATAATTGGAGGTCTGTCAGCACTGACCTGCTCCTGCAAACTCTTTTGGTTTCATGTCCTGACAATTCCTCTACATGTGGACTAAACACAGTGGACTCCTGCCACACAATCAGTTCCATTCCCTGGTTCCGCTTTCTTTCTTTTTTTCTGAGTGAGCACCACAGAGCCCCGAGAAAGCCATGATCTAACATAGGGTCCTAAAGTGTACTGACTTAGATTCCAGTAAACCCATGTAGCAACTCAGTGTTCTCTTAAAGCTCATTACTACATTCCTGTCTGGGAAGCCCGGGATGGCCAAACTGCTGGTAGTTCCATTTTGTGCTCTGTGGCTGACCACATAGACACTATTATGGGAGACATGATGAGCCTCCAGACTAATAATTCATTAGAAGTGGAAAGTGTGTGCCTCATGAAGATAAAAGAGCGTTTATATCCACATGTTGCTGAGTTTGTGCTCCCACTGAAGGAAGAAAAGAAACTATGACTGCATCCTTCAGGGTCTCTATGGAAGCCTTCCAGGATCACAAAGAGGCTAGACATTATGAAATTATGATCCTATGACTTGGAAATACTCCTTTTCTTCCTCAAATGTAAAGTAGGAACTTAGGTTGTTACATATCTCTAAGGTCATGTGACAAATGGATGTTATTACCACATGTCCCATGAGGTATGGGCAGTACTACTACAAGCTTTTATTACTTGGGGAAAGGCCTGTGATGGACACTGAGCAGCAGAGGGCATTCTCAGTAGGTGGCACAGGACCTTGGATGATGTTCCATTTTGATGTCTCATAGATACTATTTGGGACCGTGCAGGTTGTATTTTTCCTGCTGTCCAGGAATAATCACTTTCTGTGTGGCCAAATATATCCAATGCTTCCTCCTTCCTTCCTTCCAAAGTCCACCCAGAACTTGTTTTCTATGATGACAAGATACATCCCAAATTACTCCAAAGATGTTATTGATTTTCCTACAAATAATAAGGCCAGCCACAGGAGAATTGTAAAACTTCAAGTTGTTGCCTCAGTGAATGTTACCATATAATGTCAGTAGCTTTGGTTTTTATTTAATTTTGTGATTAAAGTTTTTATTGATTTCCCTGTAGGGTAGAATATATCAATACTTTCCGTTTCAAAGGAGCATTCAGTAACAAGAAAACAGTAAAAGATTCAACCAGAGAAAACTGGAGCTTAATTTTAAAGTTTAGGAAGCCGCCACCATGAATCCCCAGGTGCCCCTTTGGAATAGGTCTTGGATGTGGCTTCAGCTTTGCGTGGTGAGCTGATCCCTCAGGCAGCAGCTGGTGCACAAGCCAGTGGAGTTTGGTGGGGAGATGTTGAGCTAGGATTTGCTAGAGATAATACTCTCGGCCAACAAGATCCACATTCTGTGTCACAGTCAGGCAGGTGTGCTTCTTTCTCTTCCCCAGAAAAGTGGTTTCCACATTCCCTGCCCGTATGGAGCCTGCACGTACAGGAAGACCAGTCTTCTTAGACGTACCCATCAAGGAGAGGCAGCACCTACGGAACTGCCTCTCTGTCTGACTCGGGACAGGACCCTCTGTGATCCTGTCAGTGTTTGGAGAGGCAGGAGCAGGAAGCGCAGCTCCCCACTGCCACCACAACAATCTGAGGGGGTTCCTTAATCTGTTAGGGACTATGCTACACAGTTTTCTGTCAACTTGGCACAAACTAAAGTTGTCTGAGAGGAGGAAACCTCAATTTTAAAAAATGCCTCCCTAAGACAGGGCTGCAAGCAAGCCTGTAGAGCATTTTCTTAGTTAGGGATTGATGCGGGAGGGCTCAGCCCAGTGTGGGTGGTGCCTTCCCTGGACAGGTGGTCCTGGATTCTCAAAGAAAGTAGGCTGAGCAATCTGTGGGAGCAAGCCAGTAAGCAGCACCCCTCCATGGCCTCTGCTTCAGCTCCTGCCTCCAGGTCCCTGCTCTGAGCTCCTGTCCTGACTTCCTTTGATGGAAAACAGTGATGTGGAAGTGTAAGCCAAAGAAACCCTTTCCTCCTCAACTTGCTTTTTTGGTCCTGGTGTTTTATGACAGCAATAGTCCCCCGAACTAAGACGGGGACTTCAACTAAAGCTAAACTGGGATTTGTGGCTTTGATATAGGAAAGAATCTCAAAACTAGCCAATGTGAAGCAGAGTTGGGGTTCAGTCAAGATATTTTAGTATAGATGGAAAA